>NC_138770.1:574844959-575592364 GCF_965119305.1 Pelophylax lessonae | reverse complement strand
GGAGAGAGAGAGAGAGAGAGAGAGAGATGGGTGGAGAGAGAGAGAGAGAGAGAGAGAGAGAGAGAGAGATGGGTGGAGAGAGAGATGGGTGGGAGAGAGAGAGAGATGGGTGGAGAGAGAGAGAGATGGGTGGAGAGAGAGAGAGATGGGTGGAGAGAGAGAGAGAGATGGGTGGAGAGAGAGAGAGAGATGGGTGGAGAGAGAGAGAGAGAGAGAGAGAGATGGGGTGGAGAGAGAGAGAGAGAGAGAGAGAGATGGGTGGAGAGAGAGAGATGGGTGGAGAGAGAGAGAGAGAGAGAGATGGGTGGAGAGAGAGAGAGATGGGTGGAGAGAGAGAGAGATGGGTGGAGAGAGAGAGATGGGTGGAGAGAGAGAGAGAGAGAGAGATGGGTGGAGAGAGAGAGAGAGAGAGAGATGGGTGGAGAGAGAGAGAGAGAGAGAGAGAGAGATGGGTAGAGAGAGAGAGAGAGAGAGATGGGTAGAGAGAGAGAGAGATGGGTGGAGAGAGAGAGAGAGATGGGTGGAGAGAGAGAGAGAGATGGGTGGAGAGAGAGAGAGAGAGATGGGGAGAGAGAGAGAGAGAGAGAGAGATGGGTGGAGAGAGAAGAGAGAGAGATGGGTGGAGAGAGAGAGAGGAGAGAGAGATGGGTGGAGAGAGAGAGAGATGGGTGGAGAGAGAGAGAGATGGGTGGAGAGAGAGAGAGATGGGTGGAGAGAGAGAGAGATGGGTGGAGAGAGAGAGAGATGGGTGGAGAGAGAGAGAGAGAGAGAGATGGGTGGAGAGAGAGAGAGAGAGAGAGATGGGTGGAGAGAGAGAGAGAGAGAGAGATGGGTGGAGAGAGAGAGAGAGAGAGAGATGGGTGGAGAGAGAGAGAGGAGAGAGATGGGTGGAGAGAGAGAGAGAGAGATGGGTGGAGAGAGATGGGTGGAGAGAGAGAGAGAGAGATGGGTGGAGAGAGATGGGTGGAGAGAGAGATGGACCCACCCCCCATTCCCCCTTTATATTACCCATTTACCCCCCCCCCCCCCCCCCAACTCAACTGCTTTGGCAATGCTAAAATGTATTTGGTCCTGCCAATAAAGCTTATTTGAATTGAGAGAGATGGGTGGAGAGAGTGATAGGTAAAAGCTTGAAGGGAGTATGTAACGAGGATCGGCGCAATGCTTGGCTGTGGACATAGTAGAGGCGTGCCAGGGGTAGGTTTAGACTAAAAAGCAGTGTGGGCAGATGTTAAGAGGATTGGCTCAAAAATGCAGGAATGGGCCAAGGGAAGGATTGGGGAAGTGGGAGGGATTTAAGGGGGGGAGGGGGGAAATGTACAGGCAGGTGGTGTCCTAAAATTTTCTTTTTTTTTTTTTTTATATTTCTTGACAAGCCTGTTTTCTGTGACATGTTTAAATAATATTGCTGGATTATAACTATCATTTCAGGATCTCCTTGGTCTTTGTGAACAAAAACGTGGCAAAGACAACAAAGCTATCATTGCATCCAACATCATGTACATTGTGGGGCAGTATCCAAGGTTTTTGAGAGCCCACTGGAAATTTTTGAAGACCGTTGTAAACAAATTATTTGAATTCATGCATGGTAATTTTTTTCCCATATTATCAAATATATTTAACTGTTGCTATTGACTACATTTTTGTATGTATACTTCTGGAATGCATGTTAATCGAACTGATAGTTGACTTTCAGATAGAAATGATCTGGTGGCTATACAGCAGCTGGATCACTCCCATGCACCCCATCTAAAAGGGCTCTCTCGGCATGTATAGTGTTGTAGAGGGGAGGGAGACCTGCAAACGTTCATTCATCGATCTTTACTAGCTAGTAAGAACCTAGAAACTTACGTGCATTGCGATTTCCCAGGCCACAGTGACTGGAAGAAGCAAATGGAGCATGTTCTGTGCTCTGTTGGCTTCAGTTGAAGTATTATGAAGACCTCAAGGGTTTCCCATAGCCCCCATGTATCTGCTGATGTTTTGAGATATCTCTCTTCCCACTGATTTGTGTGTCATAAATTTGGGTAATTCATAAGCCAACTGATTGCTGGTTTCCCTTATCCACCAGCTATTTTGTTGTATCCTTCTTCTGGCTTTATTTTATTCTTTTGTGTGTTTTTTTTTGTACAAATTTGAAAAACTTTCAATAAGTGTAAACATTTTTTTAAAAAAGCCCCCATGTATTCACATATATGTGCAATAACACACACATCCTGGGTGCCCATGTATAAAAGAAGTTGATTGCACTACACACGTGGCATGTCGCTGTACATGCCAGAGCAAGCAATAGTTTGAGGGCTGTCATCTGTAGGTAAAACTAGATTGATGATGACCTTTAAAGCGTTGCCTATGAAAACTTTGAGGTACCGAAGTTTGGCGCTGCTTCACAGGCACAAGCTGTTTTAAACACTTCCCGCAAACTGATGTACCTGTACGTCGGCTTGCAGAAGTGGTTGTGCCTGGGTGATGCTTGCAGCTGCAGACATAAACCCGGTAACATTTTTTGGAACCGGTGGTCGGCTTTCAGGAGGCAACAGCCGCTGCAGCTCAGCAGTCGCTTAGCCGTTATCCCAGTGAACCCCCCCTCCCGCCACCTATAGTGGCTCTGCTAGGGTCTCCCGTCCCATTGGGAGACCCCAGAAACCAGCCGGCACATCCATATTTGGCTTTGACGGGTCTCCGATCACGTATCCCGGAAAATATCCGGTTTACTCGGCTGCCAATGGTGCGCACCGTTTTTAAAAAAAATGTCAGTATTCAAAAATGCAAATTTCGGCATTCTTAATACTTTGAAGTGCAGTGGAGGGGTCGGGTTTTTTAGACCCCCAATCTCTCCATAAAGAGTACCTGTCACTGCATATTACTGTCACAAGGGATGTTTACATTCCTTGTGACAGTAATAAAAGTGATCAGCTTTTTTTTCTTTTTCAGTGTTAATAAAAAATTTAATTAAAGCATTGCAAAGCGCCCCTGTCCTTTGAGCTTGCGCCCGAAAGAAAACGCATACATAAGTCACACCCACAAATTAAAACCGTTTTTCAAACCGCATGTGAGGTATTTCTGCGATCACCAGAGCAAGAGCAATAATTCTAGAAAAAGACCTCTGTAACTCTAAACTGGTAACGGTTAAAAAATTTTAAAGTTTCGCCTTTGGAGATTATTGGAGAACCGTAGCTTGTCGCCATCTTGCGAGTGTGTGTACAATGTAAACCGTAACATGTTAGTAGTACCTTTTTTACTCAGCGTGACATCTTTCACAATATACAAAAAAATTGGGCTAACTTTACTGTTTAGTTTTTTTAATGTAGTGAAGTTTATTTTTTCCCCAAAAAATTGGGTTTGAAAGACCGCTGCGCAAATACCACGTGACAAAAAATATTGCAATGACCGCTATTTTATTCTGCAGTCTTTGCTAAAAAAAAAAAAAAATATATGCGTTTTTGGGGGTTCTAAGTAATTTGCTAGCAAAAAATACTGATTTTAACTTGTAAACCTGTGTCAGAAATAGGCTTGGTCCCTAAGTGGTTAAAGCTTGTTAAATTGGGCATCTAGTTAATCAGCACAAACCTAATCTTTCTTCTCACCTTTGTGTGCACTAAACTCTCTTTAACCAGTTCTGGAATGCAAGGTTTTCCCCCCCTTAATGACCAGGCCATTTTTTGCGATATGTCACTGCGTTAATTTAACTGACAACCCAAATAAAAGTATGTACTTCACTGTGGGCGCTCATACAGCATGCTATGTAGTGTATTTTCGCGCCTTACGGCGCCATCTTGTGTGTGGCAACACGATCGTTCCGAGGACATGTCGGCGGCCATCTTGCCGAAGCCTCCCATTAATTTACCTAGGCATCCATTTTCCCTTGGCCTGCAGCTTAGTTCAGCCTCCAGCGGTGACATCACTTCCTTCTTTCTCACAGAGCCGACCGAAGAAGCTGGTAACACACTGTGGGGTGTCTGTCCTGCTTTTCCTTTCTTATCCTGCTTTGTGCACTCTTCCTGGTCAGTTTTGTCCCTGCGGGGGGTCTGTGTGTCAGTCTCGATAGCGTTGTGCTGTGGGGTCCACAGCGCTCTTAAAGGGCCAGTTCCAAAAAAAAAAAAAACTTTTTATTTCTGCTATGGAATCCCAGGACAGCAAAATTCCTCCAGCGTTGGTGGGGGATTCAGGGTCCTCTGAATCCTCTACAGTCACTAATTTGGCTGCTGTTGTGGCAACTTTGGTGTCAAAAATGGATGTGCTGATGTCTGAACGTGCTGCTAGAAAAAGGCCTAGAATTTCCTTTTCTTCTGATTCTGAGTGTGATATGGTTGCTGTAGGTAGCGTGGCCCTTTCGGGGTCTCTCTCTTCTCAGGACCCACAAGAGTCTGAGGGGGAGGCGGAGGTCGCAGGGGTGGATGACTCAGTCCGCCTCTGCCTGTAGGGGCGCCCTCACCCATTTCAGGGGTGTGGGGACGTTTGCGCGGTTTCCTCCAACCTTGGCTGCTCCGCATCACGGACAGGTGGGTTCAGGAAATCATTCGGTCAGGGTACAAGATCTAATTTCTTTCACGGCCGGCAAACAGATTCTTTCCCTCAAATCTTCATTTGACCCCAGGGCGGTTACAGGACCTACATCAAGCAGTGCAGGATCTTCTCGCTCAGGGGGTGATCGTCCCGGTGCCTCATCGGGACAGGTTTCGGGGTTTTTTATTCAAATCTGTTGATTCTGGACTTAAAAGCGCTGAACTGCTTTGTGCGCGTTCGAAAGTTCCGAATGGAATCACTCTGCTTGGTGGTGGCCTCACTGAATCCGGGGGAGTTCCTGGCCTCTATAGACCTGAAGGATGCGTATCTACACATCCCCATTTTTGAGGGTCATCAGAGGTACCTCCAATTTGCTATTGAGGAGGAGCATTACCAGTTTGTGGCGTTGCCCTTCGGTCTCGCTTCGGCTCCAAGGGTCTTTACAAAAGTGTTGGCGCCTGTTCTGGGCCTATTGCGGGCACAGGGCATTGTGGTCTTAGGATATCTGGACGATCTCCTGTTAAGATCAAGTGCCAGCCAGAGCCTGCTGCGCGATCTGTCCACTACGGTCCTGACGCTTCAGGAGTTCGGTTGGACGATCAACATTCAGAAGTTGGCCTTGTCGCCTTCGGTTCGTCTCCAGTACCTGGGAATGGTTCTGGACTCTGCTCAAGCAAAGGTGTTCTTGCCGGAGGACAAGCTCCGGACCCTGCAGAACGAGGTCGGGTCCCTCAGGGACAACGAATCCTCGTCACTCAGGACCTGTATGCGGTCCCTGGGGTTGATGGTGTCGGCCTTCGAGGCGATACCATTTGCACAATTTCACACGCGCTCTCTTCAAGTGGAGATTCTGGCAAGGTGGGACAGACTGCCTCAGTCCTTGGACCTGAGAGTGTCTCTGGGTCGCTAAACCAGAATGGATCTCTTGTGGTGGCTCCAGTCCCCGGCGATGTCGAGCGGAAAGTCCTTCTGACCAATTCTGTGGACGGTAGTGACTACGGATGCCAGCCTGTCGGGCTGGGGTGGAGTCCTGGGCAACCTGTCTGCCCAGGGCACTTGGTCGGAGGAGGAATCCTCCCTTCCGATTAAACATATTGGAATTGAGAGTGATCAGGCTGTGCCTGATCCATTGGTCGGATCGTCTTCAGGGCCACCCTGTACGGGTGCAGACGGACAATGCCACTGCGGTGGCGTACATCAATCACCAAGGGGGCACCAGGAGTGTCCGGGCGGCCCAGGAAGTGACCAGTATTCTGTCTTGGGCCGATATCGGCGGTTCACATTCTGGGTGTGGAGAATTAGCAGGCTGACTATCTGAGCCGCCAGACCCTGGACCAGGGGGAATGGTCCCTACACCCAGAGGTGTTTCAAATGCTGTGTGCGAAGTGGGGATCCCCGGATGTGGATCTGTTCACGTCTCGGCTAAACCGCAAGGTGGAAAGGTTTGTGGCAAGAACACGCGATCCTCTGGCAGACGCCTCGGATGCGCTGGTGGTGCCTTGGCGTCAGTATCGACTGATCTATGCCTTTCCTCCGATTCAATTGTTGTCCAGGTTCCTTCGCAGGTTGGCCTCGGAACAATGGCTGGTGATTCTGGTGGCGCCGGACTGGCCTCGCCGGTCCTGGTACGCAGACATCGTTCACCTGGCCGTAGAGCCTCCGTGGCGGCTGCCAATGCGAGACGATCTGCTGTCTCAAGGACCGATCTTCCATCCTGCTTTACAGTTGCTGGCTTTAAAGGCCTGGCTGTTGAGAGCCAGGTCCTGAGAGACAGGGGTCTCTCCTCAGAGGTCATTCCTACTTTGATTAAGGCTAGAAAAGCCTCCTCTGGTAAGATTTATTACCGTACGTGGAAAGCTTATTTTGCCTGGTGTGAGTCCAGGGGTTTCTCTCCTCGTTCCTACTCGGTGGCGATAGTATTGGCTTTCCTCCAGGCTGGTGTGGACCAGCGTCTTGCGTTGGCCACGATTAAGGGCCAGGTCTCTGCACTGGCTGTTCTTTTCCAGCGCCCTGTGGCGTCTAATTCCTTAATTCGCACCTTTATTCAAGGTGTGCGTCACTTGGCCCCTCCTAGAAGGAAGCCCTTACCTCCATGGGACGTAAACTTGGTTCTGTCCGTGTTGCAGCGTTCCCCTTTTGAACACATCAGGGAACTTTCGTTGCCCATGCTACCTAAGAAGGTTGCTTTCCTGGTAGCGATCACTTCTGCTCGCAGAGTGTCAGAGTTGGCCGCATTGTCTTGCCGCTCCCCTTACCTGGTGTTCATAGGGATAAGGTGATCTTGCGACCTAATCCGTCCTTTTTGCCTAAGGTGGTTTCGGAGTTCTGCTTGAATGAGGACATTGTTTTGCCTTCCCTTTTGTTCGAATCCTAAGCATCCAAAAGAGGTTGCCTTGCATTCCTTGGATGTTGTCCGGGTGATCAGGGTTTACCTGTCGTTGACTGAATCCTTTCGTAAATCGGATTCTCTTTGTCCTTCCTGAGGGACCTCGGAAGGGTATGGCTGCGTCTGCAGCAACCATTGCCAAATGGATCAGACAGACCATTGTACAGGCTTACTCGTGGGAACGGGTTCCTCCCTTCCCTGTCAAGGTGCACTCTACCAGGTCGGTGAGTACGTCCTGGGCCTATCGGCATCAGGCTTCGGTGGCCCAGGTGTGCAAGGCTGCGACTTGGTAGTCGGTGCACACTTTCTCAAAGTTCTACAAACTTGATGTTCTGGCATCAGCTGATGCATCCTTTGGCCGCAAAGTTCTCTGTGCGGCAGTTCCATAGGGAACCCTGGTTTTTGTACGGGTCCCTAACTGTTGGGGTTGTTTTCCTCTTGGTTATTTGTTTTCCTGGGTTACTCATGTTGAGCCCTTTTTTTGTTACCCAGAAGGTTACCTTCTTGTACATGTAAGGATCCTTTCTCTGATGTGGGTACTGCGTTGCTTTTCTGGCGGTTGTGTTGCCCACCCCTCATGTCTACACTGCTTTGGGACGTCACCATAAGTCAAGACTGTATGAGTGGGCGGCGACTGTCGGAGGACTCAGAGAAAGGAATTTTACGGTAAGATTTTACAAAAATTCAGTTTTTTTGTCATCAATTTAGGCCTATATGTATTCTGCTACATATTTATAAATTATTTATTAAATTCTTATATAAAAAGAAAATACCAATAATTGTATATTGGTTTGCGCAAACGTTTTACTAGTAAAGGCAGCAATCCGCAATTTTTAGCTGGATTGCGACATTATGACAGACAAATTGGACATCTGACACTGTTTTGGGGACCAGTGACACCAATACAGTGATCAATGCTAAAAAAAAAATGCACGGTAACTGCACGAATGACACTGGCAGGGAAGGGGTTAACATCAGGGGCGATCAAAGGGTTATGTGTTCCTGAGGGGTGTTTACTAACTTGGGGGGGGCTAGGTTGGACTGATATGGGAAAGACAGATCTCCAATTTGCCTTGTTTACATACAGACCACCGTTCTGCCTCTCCCAGAGATAATCACAGCTGGCCGGCGGACATCAGGTCAGTGGACCTGTTGATTGACATCCCCTCTATCCAATCACTGTTTGATCGTGCCATCTAGTGGCTATTGAACAAACTGACATACAGGTACAACGTTTTGCGCATTAGAGCCACACTGCCGCAGTAAACACGCGGCGGGCAGTCGGCAAGTAGTTAAAAGTGGTTGTAAACCCCAGTCATGGATTTTGAACTAAGCACATATATCTGTAGTGTTTACTTCTTTCTCAAAAGCTCTTCGGCTCCATTCGCACCTGAGCACATTGCAGTGACCGCTGCTGCAACTTGTTTTTTTAGTGGAGAGTTTTTTGAGCGGCACCATTCATTCACCTCTGTGAACGGAGCCTAAGTATCATTTCTCTCTGGTGCTTCATTCCTCTGTTATCAGCATGAATCACTTCTGAGACGTTTTCTGACACATGAGATAAATTTGTGTCGGGAGGGAGTGGAAGAGCTCAGAACAGGTCCATTCACAACACCGTTCTGATGTGTGGAGGGTGTTCCTTTCCACCATTCAGCTCTCAGTGTAACTGCAGTCTCTCCACGGTCTGCTCTGTGTTTATAGATTTTAAACATGATCTCCACTTCTGAATGGGTGTAGAGAGGGGAAGACTGCAGATAAACTAATAAAACCTATGTTGGGAGGATTTGTTTAATCTGTGTATTATCTGAGGCTGTTCACATAACTCTGTATATGAGGATTTACAACCACTTTACTGTAGTTAAAAAAAAAAAAAAAAAATTGTACTTGATAAATACTTGTGCTAATATCATTTGACACGAGAAGAAAAAAATATTTGGAATTATCACTATTCTCCAGGAATTCTGCTTCAAAAAATAATGTTCAGGCCTAATCCTCTGGCCTTAAGCGATTTCTTAGTGTTCCTAAACCCAGGACCCTGCATTCACTGTATCTGGTCTCCCACAGTACACACATGGAAATGTATTTGTTTTAGTAAATAGAAACTTCTAAATGCCTTTTCTCTTCAGTATATACAGTCTTGTGACTTCTGTGAGTGTCTGGTTAAAGTTTGTAGGAGTTTTCATTCTCCCACAATTCTATTGGAATGCAGGATCCCTAATCCTCTGTCTGAATTGTGCGGATTGGCCCTGTGCTGATCAAATGCACGCTCCCAAGAACAAACCAAAAAAAATTAATACACACCAAACCTGAGCATGTGCAGCCTGTCCCCTAATGCTCTGTATATATTAGGAAATATATTGGAGTCAGTTTGAGGAGATAATCAGAGAAGACAGGATCAAAAAGCATTTTTACACAATGCAGAGGATTAACCCCTTAGGTTTTTACAGTGAGTATAACCAGCATGCTTTACTGCATATACAGATTGAGTTTACTGTTGAGGGTTTAGTAACACTTGAAGCTGGCCATACACTAAAATTAAACCAGACACATTTTAATTAGTGTGTGGCAGTCCCTTTTTGATAAAAGTCAGAGGGATGTGTTGGATTATTTTTATTGATCAACAGTGGCTGCTGCTGATCAGTGTATTCTGCTAGCTGTGAATTCCACGGTCTGAATACAAAGTACCCGTGGGGGGATTTCTCTCCACCTGTGGATGGAGAATACAGCTTTTTTTTTTTTTTTTTTTTTTTTTTTTTATAAACGTGTGCAGAAACTGCTCTGGCAGCAAAATGATTAAAAAGTGCTTTAAAACTTTATGCAATTTCAGAGACCCATGATGGTGTGCAGGATATGGCATGCGATACATTTATTAAGATAGCTCAGAAATGTCGCAGACATTTTGTTCAAGTTCAAGTTGGGGAAGTAATGCCATTTATTGATGAAATCCTAAACAACATTAATACCATAATCTGTGATCTTCAGCCTCAACAGGTAAGATGTTTTATTTTAAAAAGCTGAAGTTTAGGTGTTTGTGCAAATAAGCATTAAAATGCAATTTAGCATAATTGTCATGCAGTGAATTTGGGCTATCCTTTATTTTAAAAGCTTTTTGGTGAGGTGATCGTTGCATGTCTTAGTGGTACGTGCAGATTTTTATCCTAGAATGCTAAAACTTCTTTCAACGTGTTCTTGTTTAGGTTCACACATTCTATGAAGCTGTGGGTTATATGATTGGAGCTCAGACAGATCAACCTGTACAGGAGCATTTGATAGAAAAATATATGCTTCTTCCTAACCAAGTATGGGACAGTATTATTCAACAAGCCACTAAGGTAAGTGAAAGCCACATTGTTCTCAGAACGGGGGAGGGGTGTAAATAACTTTTTTTTATTTTTTTTTATGTGTACCGGTCTTTTTTTTTTCTTTTTTTACCAATAATTCTCATACAGAGAAAATGGCAAAGATTTACAGACGAGATGACGTGACAATATTGCCCACATAACGAAAATTCAAAGTAGAACAGAATGTAACAAATGATCGACCAAACCTAAACCCTGTATATTTCACGCCAAACTATTACACTCTGTGTAAGGCTGTCCATACGTTATATAATTTTCTTGTAGATTTGCCAAAACCATATAATATGAGATCAAACCTAAACTTTCAATTTGTATGCAACCAGGTAGGCTCTTGCACTACATAGTTAAAGGTAAATCTAAAGGAAATTGATCAAGAAAATTGTGTAACGTATGGCAAGCCTTACACAGTGTGAACTTAGTGTGTGGACTATAGGGGAAAGTATGAGTAGTGTAAATGTATACTAGTGCCCAGTCTATATTATTATTAATGCATATCTTTTTATCTGATGAAACCTTTTAATATGGGTGGGGATTTCGGTGGTGAGAGCCCCTCATCCCCTGGTGCTGACTCCTGGATCCTTTCCTTTCCTGTTTGCCTTACGTGCAGTGGAGATTCTCTTGGTTTCTGCAGGGTGGTGGGTCTGGTGGGTTTCTCTTCCTCTGCTGAGGATTGATTGGGGCTCAGTGACTGGCAACCGGGTGTGCTGCCAGAGCGGTGGGGGTGTCCCTTAGTGTTTTACACTTTTTTTTTTTTTTTGTGGTCCCCCTGGTGACTCATGGAGTCTTTTAGAGCACAGATCCCCTCTGAAGGCCGCAGGGCTGTCCGGGTCCCAACCATACATCAACGCACTGACGCGGTCCTGGAGTCCTTTGTGTCCCTGGTGGAGTTTGCCTTTAGGCGACGGTCTGGCAAAAAAGCGCTCATCTGTTCCCTCAGAGATCCTGAATCTGATTCGGCCCCCGCAGACGTGAGTCACCCTGCATGGGTCTGCAACCTTGCGCCCTGAATCCTCAGATAGTGAGAATTGCTCCACTTCTGCAACCGCACATGAAAAGGCCCCCGGGGACACACCGTATTGTATCTATGCGTGAGACTTTAAAAATGGAGGACAGAGGCACAGGACCCCATTGGCACTCACAAGCCTTCCAGAGCGGCCAAGCTGTAACTTTTCCACTCCTATTTTGACAGAATCGTCACTGAAGATTTGGGACGAGCAAAGCGTCCCCTTGGGGTCCCTAAGCACTTTGCTAGGCGATACCCCTATAAGAAGTCCTTTCTTAAGAAGTGGACTGTTCACCGGTGCTGGACCCTCCGGTTTCCAGATTAAACAAGGCAACCATGATTCCGGTTGAAGAGTCCCTGACCTTTAAGGACCCGGCTGACAGGAAGGCGATGGCTGTGGTCCGCAATATGTACACCTGTCTGGTTTGGTATTGAGGCCAATATTTACAATTGCCTTGGTGTCGCAGACTGACTGAGTGGGCTAAGTTTTTATGCTGTGACCTGGAGGGACAACCGCTCCCCCCTGCCTTTTCTGAGCTGATGGACCAGCTGGCCCAGAGGCTGCAGGTTATCTGTGATGCTTCTTTGGATGCGGCTCCCCTAGTGGCTTGGCTCTGTTTTGACAGTTGTCCTTCGTCGGTGGGTCTTTTGGCTCAAATGCTGGTCTGCGGACCAGACATCTGAAAAGCCGTTGACCGATCTTCCCGTTTTAAGGAGATTGCTTGTTTGGCGCTACCCTGGATGACAACATTAAAGATCTCACGGGGGAAAAAGGACCCTTGTCGTAGACGTGGACCCTCCTCCTCTTCTCATGAAGTTTTTTTTTTTTTTTCGTCCCTCGGTCGACTGAGAAATGCTTAGTGTCTCCTGGGCTTCAGTCATCAGACATTAGTGATGCAGGTTTGCAAGGCGGCCACCTGGTTGTCTGTGCACACTTTAACAAAATTTTTATAAAGTGGATGTGTTTGCATCTGCGGATGCTTTCTTTGCCTGTTTTGCAGGCTGCTGTTTAGAGGACCTGATCCTCTGAGGGTGTAGTTTTTCCCATCCCTCATGTTTAACACTGCTTTGAGATGTCCCAATGTTAAAGAATAGGGAGCTGTTTCCGTCCACGAACGAAAGTGAAAATGGGATTTTTGACTTACCGTAAAATACATTTCTCTGTTCATTGACGGACCCAGCACCCACTCCCTCTTTGGAGACGGCTTTCTTCTGACACTGCTTGTAGCAAAACTGAGTGCCTATCGCTGAGTGTGGGTGTATACCCCCTGGGACTGCCCATAGGCCTAGTTAAGCTTTTTCTTGACTAGTGTCCTACTCCTGTATGAACATCAGAGAAATGTTTTTTTACGGCAAGTCAAAAATCCCATCTTTTTCCTTTAGCCTATCAGGAAAGGTTATATAGGGGATTCGTGTTTGGTTAGCTGCAATGGAAGGGGGGGGGAACGTTAGAGGTCTAATGGACTCCTGATGTGTGTGTAAAGAGAACCTCACATACCTGACGAAGTATTCCTGTGCAGCTCTGAAATGTTGTCCTTGTTACACTGTGATGTGATCATTCTTCAATAAAACCTTTGGAGGCTATTTAAGATCTGTGGTGTGCTAACGAATTTGTACACTGGTTTTGTGATGCTTCCATTTCCCAGCTGGTTGTTGCAGCATCTGCTAACTTTAACCGATTGCCGCCCAGCCACAGTACGTTTACTGCAGCCTGGGTAGGCAGTACATGTACACGATTCTGCATCTTCCAAGCTAGGGGCGTGCCACTCCTGTGACCACTATGTCCACCAGACAGCGGATTGCAGCTTCCGATGATCACAATGTAAACAAAAGCTAATCTGCATTACTTTATTTCAAAACACTGTGATTCCTATAAATGCCCACCGCTATCACATGGTTCCTGGGCCAGTCACCGCACCTTGTACCATGTGATATCTGCAGGCCAAATACAGCACACAGTGGTTATGAATGTAACCCATTTAAGATAAAAATTAAAAAATAAAGGGAGGAAAAAAAAAGTGGCAGGACAGTACACGTTATCGGTGGAAGACGCTCCATCCTTTAAGGACCCAGCAGATAGGAAGGCTGAATCCTTGGTCTGCCATCTTTTTATCGTGACAGGTTCGATCCTGAGGCCGGTGTTTGCCATAAGTTTGGTCTCCCAGACCTTGACGGAGTGGGCAAAGCTTTTACGCCAGGATTTGAAAGAGGGTCAGCACCCTCATGAACTAGCGGAGCTGGCAGACCAGCTGATAGAGGTTACAGTATATTTGTGATGCCTCCCTGGATGCGCCCCTTTAGCCTGCAGGGTGGCGGTGACCTTGCGCATCATGATCTGGTTGAAATGCTGGTCTGCGGATCAGGCCTCCAAAAAGGTGCTGATGGATCTCCCCTTTGTGGAAGACCTCTTGTTCGGAGCCTCCATGGAAGAGATCATAAGGGGTCTCACAGGGGCAAGAGCACCCTGCTTCCGCAGTTTACTAAAAACCGAGTTTCACCGCAAACATGGTCCTGTCTTTTTGGCTCACAAGCGGCCCTTTCGTCCCACAGGGTTGTAGGGCAAGGGTTCTAAATCCTCCCGCTCCTTAGCAGAAGGTTCCAAGAGACTGGGACTCTAGAGCAGGGATCCTCAAACTGCGGCCCTCCAGCTGTTGCGGAACTACACATCCCATGAGGCATTGTAAAACTCTGACATTTACAGACATGACAAGGCATGATGGGAATTGTAGTTCCCGAACAACTGGAGGGCCATAGTTTGAAGACCCCTGCTCTAGAGCAGTGGTCCTTAACCCTGGCCCTCAGGGCCCAATAACAGGCCAGGTTTGCAAGATAACTGAAATACATCCCAGGTGATATCATTTGCTGCTCAGTGATTGCAGTACTCTAGTCTGCATCTCCCCAAGGTAATACTTAAAATCTGGTCTGTTAGTGGGCCCCGAGGACCGGAGTTGAGGACCACTGCTCTAGAGGATCTAAACATCCACTGTGCGAACTCTGAATTTTCAAAAGTCAGCCTTGACCCCGTCCAACAATTTGGACTTCCTGGGGCGGACTATAAATTCAGCCTCAGCCAGGGTGATTCTCCCAGAAACTAAACTCTTGAAATTGCAGCATGCAATTCGGCTCCTGTTGTCCAATCTCCGGTCGTCTTTCAGAACTTGCATGCAGGTGCTGGGCCTGATGGTTTCCACATTTTTGAGGCTGTTCCATTCGCTCAGTTCCATATCAGACTTCTGCAAAATGAGATTCTTTCCAAATGGGACAAAAATCCACAGTCCCTTTACCATCTGATCCTGTTAAGTTGGTGTGTGAGAGGGTTTTTGCTTTGATGGCTCCACTCCCCGGCGATTCGACAAAGGTCTTCTCCCCCCTGTTCTATACAGTGGTTACCACAGACGCCAGCCTGTCTGGGTGGGAAGGTTTCCTGGGCACGGAATCAGCCCAAGGGTTCTGGTCTCGGGAGGAGTCCAGTCTGCCGATCAACATCCTGGAAATTCGAGCGATCAGGTTTTGCCTGCCCCAGTGGACGGATCGTCTGCAGAGGTGTCCGGTAAGAATTCAATCGGACAACACCACGACTGTGGCATTTATCAGTCACCCAGAGGGCACCAAAAGTGCCCTAGCGGCCAAGAAAGTGGCCGGCATTCTAAGGTGGGCAGAATACCTTGCTCCAGCCCTCTCTGCTGTGCACATTCCAGGGGTGGAAAATTGGCAAGCTAACTACCTCAGTCGACAGGCATTGTCTGGGCGAATGGTCCCTTTACCCGAAAGTGTTTCAACAACTGTGTCGCTGGTTGGGGGACCACCGATGTGGACCTGTTAGCCTCTCGTCTCATCCGGAAGGTTCTGAGGTTTGTTGCAAGGTCTTGGGATCCTCTGGTAGATGCCGCGAACTCTCTGGTGGCCGGTATCGTCTGATTTTATGCCTTTCCTCCACTGCAACGTCTGCCGAGACTTCTACGCAGAATCGAGGCAGACGGGATTCCAGTGATTCTGGTGGCCCCAGACTGCCCTAATCGGCCTTGGTACACGGGCATGGTAAGACTGGTAGCCCGATGCCCCCATCCTGCTTTACGGTCGCTGGCTTTAACGACTTGGCTATTGAAAGCCAGGTATTGAAGGATAGGGGGTTGTCGGGTTGCTGATTCATACTGTTAAAAGCTAGAAAATCTACTTCTCAAGATTTACCATCAAGTTTGGAAGTCGTATATTACTTGGTGTGAGTCTCAGGGGGGTTTCCCTCTGTACCTTTTTCGATATTACGTCTGCTGGAGTTTCTACAAAGGGGTTTAGATCCGCGTTTGGCCCTGGGCACCATTAAGGGCCAGATTTCAGCAGTTTTCTTCCAAAGACCATTGGCCACAAATTCCTTGGTTCATACCTTCGTGCAGGGAGTTCGCCATCTGGCCCCACCGGTACGGTCCCTGATGCCTTCGTGGGATCTTAATCTGGTACTGTCGGTTCTTCAAAGACCACCTTTTGAGAATATTCGTGAAATTTCTCTGCTTACCTTGTCGCAGAAAGTGGCTTTCTTGGTGGCTATCACTACTGCACGCAGGGTCTCCGAGCTGGCTGCGTTGTCCTGTCGATCGTCTTACCTGGTGGTTCATGGGGACAAAATGGTGCTTCGTCCCTGTCAGTTGTTCCTTCCTAAGGTCTTTTGGGGTTCCACTTAAACAAAGACATTGTGTTGCCTTCATGTCCTAAGCCAAAGCATCCAAAAGAAGTTGCTTTGCATTCTTTGGATGTGGTCCGCGCCATACTTGATGGTGACTGAGCCTATTCGAAAATTGTATCTCTTGTTTATCCTTTCGGATGGTCCTCATAAGGGACAGGCTGCATCTGCTGCGACCATTTCCAGATGGATCAGGCAAACAGTTGTGCAGCCCTTTTTAGCTAAGTGTCATGTTCCTCCTTTTCCCTGCTAAGGCTTATTCCACAAGGGCGCTTGGTGCCTCCTGGGCCTTCCGTCATCAGGCATCAGTGGTCCAGGTTTGCAAAGCAGCGTCTGTACACACATTCACCAAGTTCTTGGTTTTGGTTCTGCAGATGCTGCCTTTGGCCACAAAGTTATCAGGTAGCTGATAACCTCTTGAGGGTGTTTTTTTTTTTTTTTTTTCTGGTAAGTGAGCTCCAGTTGTTCATGTTATTCAAGTATAGCCCCTTTTGGGAATTTTGTTGCTCTGTTTTTTCGCACCCCTCATGCTGACACTGCTTTGGACGTCCCATCTGTCAAAGATGTGAAGCGGTGTCCGTCAATGAACGAACGATAAAACTGGATTTTTGTCTTACTGTAAAATCCTTTTCTCTGATGTTCATTTGACAGACAGCGCCCCTCACCCCTCTGTGGAGTTGGGTATGTATTCTGACACTGCTTGTTGAAAAACTGACATCCTAGAGCATGAAGTGGGAGTATACCACCTGGGACTGCCCTATAGGCATAGTTAAGCTTTGTTAACCCTTTTCTGCCCAGTGTCCTACTCCTAGAAAGAGTAGCATAACCCATCTGTCAAAGAAGATATGAAGCTGTGTCCATCAATAAAAATCAGAGAAAAGGATTTTACGGTAAGACAAAAAAAATTTTTATTTTCTGCTATAGATCATTCCCAATAAATACAATTTTTAAAAATCCATTTTTTTTTTTTTTGTCATTTTAGGCCAATTTGTATTCTTCATAATTTTGGTAAAAAAAATCCCAATAAGTGTATATTGACTGGTTTGCTCAAAAGAGATCGCATCTACAAACTAGGGGAAAGATTTTTAATTTTTTTTACTAGTAATGGCGATCAGCGTTTTTTAGCGGGACTGAGACATTGCGGCGGACAGATCGGACACCTAACTGATATTTTTGACACTTTTGGGGGGGGGGGACCAGTGACATTACTACAGTACTCAGTGCTAAAAATGTGCACAGTTACTGTACTAATGACACGTGCACAGTTACTGTACTAATGACACGTGTAGAGAAGGGGTTAACACCAGGGGTGATCAACCTAGGGGGTGCTTTCTAACTGGGGGAGGGGGAAGGGCTTGCTGCATGAACACGGAGACCTGTGTTCCGAAATAATAGGAATACAGGATCCCTGTGATTATAACTGACAGAACAGCGGTCTGCCGTGTTTACAACAGCAGACTGCCGTTCTGTCTCCACGGGAGCGATTGCGGGTGCCCGGTGGCAATCACAGCCACCAGGCTCGCTAATTAGCTACCCCGGCAGCCAATAGGTGGGTGCGCTCCCACTAGCGGTCCCGCGAAACGACATACAGTTATGTTGTTTCGCAGGACAGAGTATATGTACTGCTGGCAGTCGGCAAGTGGTTAAATTAGCACAGTGGTGAAAAGCAAAAATAGCCTGGTTGTCAAAGGGTTGAAGTTATGGGAAAAACCCTAAATTGATATTTTTTTTTTTTTCTTTCATATAGCCATACATGTTATACTTACCTGCGCTGTCCAATGATTTTGCACAAAGCAGCCACAATCCTTCTCTTCTCAGGTCCCCTGCCAGCACTCCTGGCTCCTCCCTCTGAATGCCCGCCTTTTGCAAGCCTCTTGCCATGGGGGCATTGGTACAGGCTTGCTCCCAAGCCAACTTTGCTTGTTTATAGACACACACAGTGCGGCCTGACCCCACTCCTTTCTCACAGGCTTTGATTGACCGCATTTTTTTTTTTTTTTTCTTCTTCTTCTGGTGCTTGTGAGTTCCTTCAATATAAAATCCTAGTGGCTATGGAGTCCATTGAATACTTTTACAGGTGGCTGAAGAGGGTCCCACACCTACCCCCACCCTCTACCGCTTTTACTGGGCTCTCTGGAGTGATCAGGGGACCCTGTAAGGATGTGACTGGCGATCATCTGGTTCCCGGGACACAGTGGGAAGAACAACATCAATTTGACTGAGACCGCAGAGAGGAATGACACTGTGCTTTGGATAGAGGGATGTACACAGTATAGTAGAAGGATGATGCACATTAATATTTCATGTCTGGGGTTTACTTTCTTACCCGCTCGCCACATGCTGGTTACTGTGGATTATTTTATGAATGCAGTGCTTACTAGTATCTGGGTGATGCACAGCCTGTACATACTAAAAAAGAGGAGGGCCTTTGTGTAGCCTGGTCCCACTTTTGATGAGGCTTGTTGGGCCTTCTAAAACGATTAGACAATATTTCAACTTGCTACAAGTCGTAGTGGCACCTAACATTTTATATATGGCTAAGGCCAAGTTTGCCCCACTTGCCTACCAGCCGCCATACTTATAATGCTGCAGGTCAGGTCTGTCCCACGAAACTACGTATCTGTACGTCGCTTTGTGAGACGGCTAGTGGGGGCATGCTCCGATTGGCCACATGGGAAGTCAATCAGCGGGTCTGGTGGACGAGATGTCCACCAGACACCCGCGATCGGGCCCCCTTGGAGACAGAATGATGGTCTGCTCATGTAAACATGGCAGACCGCTGTTCTGTCAGTGATGAACACATGGATCATGTGTTCCTCCTATTTAGGAACACAGGTCTGTGTTCATCCAGCAAGTCCACCCCCACACAGTAAGAAAGCACCCCCTAGGAACACACTTAACGCTTTGTTCCCCCTGGTGTTAACCCCTTCCCTGCTAGTGTCATTACAGTAACAGTGCAAATTTTTAGCACTTTTTACTGTAGTATTGTCACTGGTCCCCCCAAAAGTGTCAATGTCAGGTGTCCGATCTGTCTGCTGCAATGTCGCAGACCCACTTAAAATCGTTGCCATTAACAGTAAAAAAAAAAAAAAAAAAAAAAAAAAGACCTAAATCTTTCACCTAGTTTGTAGACGCGATAACTTTTGTGCAAACCAATCAATATACACCAAAAATATGCAGCAGAATACATATTGGCCTTTAAATGATAGTTTGATTTTTAATTTTTTTTTTTTTTTTTTGGGAATGATTTATAGCAGAAAATAAAAAAAGATAGAGATAGATATGATTTTTTTTTTTAAGAATTGTCACTTTTTTTTGTTTGTAGCACAAAAAATAAATTGCGTGATCAAATATCACCAAAAGAATGCTCTATTTGTGGTGGAAAAAAGGACATCAATTTTATTTGGGTACAGCGTCGCACTACCGCGCAGTTGTCAAAGTAACGCAGTGCCGTATCTCAAAAAATGTTCTGGTCATTAAGGGGGTAAAACCTTCTGGTCCAGAATTGGTTAAAGCATTACCCCCAACATTGATATGTGCCTGCTGTACCATATATTTGTATAAAAAAAGTCTCTGGTTCTTTGTATTGCTTCCTTTATGTGAAATGCCTGGTGTTCCTGCCAGTCCCTCTGCGTTCCTTTTAAAAACTGACCACATTAAGCAGGAGAGCACAGCATGGTCAGTTCTCTAGCGACACTGGGAACTCAATGTGCTCTGCTCCAAAGGTTAGACCTGTCCTGACACGCCCCTGCTGCACAGCCATTTATTAGAAAGCTCAGTGTACTGTTGCTTCTCCCCCAGCTGTTATGCAACTGACAACAGAGAATGTGATCACTTAAAGAAAAAAAAAAAAAGATATTTATAATGTTTTTTATATCCATAGTAAAATGTTTTGCCTTTAATTTTTATTTTAAACTGAATGGGTTGTTTTACAAGGTGATATTTTACAATCACTTCGAGGCTGCTGTTTACATTGGCATTGTGTGATATTTGGAGAATGTGTTGTTGCTTGTGTAGCCTAAAAGGTGAAAGTAGTACCTCGTTTTGCAAACATCCGGTCTTTTTTTCAGAATGTTGACATATTGAAAGACCCAGAAACAGTCAAACAACTTGGAAGCATATTAAAAACAAATGTAAGAGCATGTAAAGCTGTTGGACACCCATTTGTTATTCAGCTTGGAAGAATTTATTTGGATATGTTAAATGTGTACAAGTGCCTAAGTGAAAATATTTCTGCAGCTATTCAGGCAAATGGTAAGCTGGCTGTGGTTTTTTTTTTTTTTTTTTTCCCCCCCCCTATTCTAAAAAGTGTATTATTTTGTCATATATTAAATGTGTACCTGTTTAATTCTTTCAGGGGAGATGGTTACAAAGCAGCCTCTGATACGCAGTATGAGAACAGTTAAGAAGGAAACCTTAAAGCTAATATCCGGTTGGGTTAGCAGATCGAATGACCCACAGATGGTAAGTCATTTTTATTTGTTTTGTTCCTGCATGTTTACTGTCTACATTAAAGTAGTTGTAAACCCTTACATATACCCGGGGAAGTGACAAGCCTCAGCTGATACACAGATAAATCCAAGTCCTACGTAAGTTGTACCTGTTTATCTGCAGTCTTGTCTACATCTCTTTTCCAAGTCTAGAATTTTATACAACTTGTCTGAGCTTCCAGAAAACAGGAGGTGGGGAGATGAATTTATTTTCTGCAGAGCTCAGTGAGAGCTGATTGGGTTGGAAGGGGAACCCCCCCCCCTTCAGATCACACAGCCGAGGCTGTCAAATCATAGACTGCATACTGGAGCTTCCTTGTGTGTCATTTTTCTCTTGGGGTCAGGAAAACTTGTCAGTAGTGACTAATGCTGATAGCCGAGAAACGGGGCAGCAGACAGAAATTACACTTGCTCTAGATTATTGAGATAAGTACACCCTATAGAGCATGGGTGTCCAACCTTTTGGCTTCTCTGGGCCACATTGAGTGTAGAGAAATTTTCTCGGGCCGCATATAAAATATATGTAAGGTATTTTAGTAATAAAACGCCGCCGCGCCGTATCAGGAATACTGGAATCAGTATACAGAGGTTTACTTCTTCTGAGAGATATTAACTTCCTCGCATCCGCGCTACAGCCTATATACGGCTGCAGCGCGGACTCGAATTTTCGGGAGGCCGTTTTTAAACGACCTCCCAGAAGCAGGCTCCCCGCGTGCTCCCGCGAGCACGCATCTGGGAGAATCTGTGTCGGCCGTGTCCCTTGGACACAGCCGATCACAGATCGTGGTGAATGGCCAATCACAGCGGCCATTCACCACGTGATCGGACCATCCAATGAGAGATGATCTCATATGTAAACATATGAGATCATCTCTCATAGCCGGCGCTCCTTCCTCACACGGAGCCTGCAGTGTGAGGAAGGAGGGGGAGCAGTCAGCCGCTGGGGACACAGAGACATGTAATCAGGGCACTGATCACCAGTGCCCTGATTACTAAAAGGTAAAAAAACATACACATTGCCCCCATCAGTGCCCACAGTGTCCCCCCATCAGTGCCTATAGTGCTGCCAGTCAGTGTCCATCAGTGCCTGCTCATCTAGGCACTGATGAGCACTGACTGGCAGCACTATGGGCACTGAGTGTGGGCACTGATGGTGCTGCCCATCAGTGCTCATCAGTGCCACCCGTCAGTGCCATCCGCCAGTGCCCATCAGTGCCACCCGTCAATGCCGCCTCTCAGTGCCACCTCTCAGTGCCCAACAATGCCACTTCTCAGTGCCCAGCAGTGCCGCCTATCAGTGCTCATCAGTGCGGCATATTAATACCACCTCATCAGTGCCACCTGATCAGTGCCCATCAGTGCAGCCTATCGGTGCCCATCAGTGCCGCCTCATCAGCGCACATCAGTGAAGGAGAAAAATTTATTTTCAAAATTTACTCGCAGAAAATAAGAAACTTTTTTTTTTTTTTTTTTTTTTTTCTCAAAATTTTCTGTCTTTATTCTTTTTTTTTTTTTTTTTGTAAAAAATAAAAAACCCAGAGATGATTAAATACCACCAAAAGAAAGCTCTATTTGTGTGAAAAAAAATGATAAAAATTTCATATGGGTACAGTGTAGCATGACCGCGCAATTGTCAGTCAAAGTGTGACAGCGCTGAAAGCTGAAAATTGGCCTGGATGGGAAGGGTGTTTAAGTGCACAGTAGGCAAGTGGTTAAAGGAACACTCTAGCCGTCATGACCACTTCAGTGATTTGAAGTGGTCATGGTGGTAGGAGTCAGAAACACTGCACATGCTGGGATATTTACAGTTATGTACTGGAGGATAGTTGCACCCCTAGCACATGTGACTTAGGCAGACATAAAATGTCATGTCCTTACTCATACATGTATGAACAAGGACATGACATATTAGGACAAAACACAACTAGTTATTAAAAAACATATTGCAACAATTTACACATGCTAATTCACATACCTTTTCTACTAATTTTGCAGGCTACTGGCGGGTACTGCTGGCGGGTAATGCTGGTCATGTAGGTCCTGCTGGAGGAAGCAGTGGCTGCAGTAGAGAGCAGAGCCGCTGCTTCCTGTACTGCTCCTGTCACAGGCGGAGTACATTTCAAATCACTCCGCCTGTGACAGTCGGACCTATACAGGATGCAGCGGCTCTGTCACTGACTGCAGACATCCTAAGTCTCCCGCGGCAGCTGGGAGATCGCACAACACTTGCAGCTTAGTGCGTGCCCATCCAAGGTAGCCTAAACAGTGCCTATCCAATGCAGCCTCGCCAGTGCGTGCCAATCCAATGCATCCTCACCCATCCAATGCAGCCTGATTAGTGCATATCCAATGCAGCCTCACCAGTGAGTGCCCATCCAATGCAGTCTTCAATGAAGAGAAAGGAGAGCCGCTGGATTTCACAGAGCAGGGATCAGTCCTGCCTCCTGGACCGGCTCCTATGATGGACGTCACCAATGTGCTGTCTTACATAGGAGCCAGTCCAGGAGGCGGGGCTTCGTATGACCACGGCTGCCGGGTAAGCAGGAGATCCCCGCTCTGTTTGTAATCCGGCGGCGCTTGCCCCTCTCCTCCGAGGCAGCCTCTGCCTACAGTTAGTTGGAAGTCGCTGTGGCCGTGCCCCTGACATGACTTCCTTCCTCCCCAGCAAAAAATAAATTGTCAGGGGGCAGTGGGCCGCATTGCCTGCGGTTCTGGGCCGCAGGTTGGACATGCCTGCTATAGAGGGATATGTGTTGACGATATTTCATGTCTGAGGTTTACAAACACTTTAATTCGTAATAGGCTTTTAGTAACATGTTCCACCCATATTTGGGGTGTAACCTGTTAATGAGCAGCCCCTGCGTTTCCCTGAGTACCAGGTGTGACAGCAAATCTGGAAACTACTCCCTGCAACCACTGTCACAATTGAAAAAATTGACGTTACCAGGGTGGGTGATTAGCGCTCTTGGTAGTTCATTGATCCTTCCTGTCATTCAGTAACTGCCTGCCCATAAGAGATATAGGCGGTCGGCTACACTGGCAGGCAGCAGGAGCCTGCATATTTTTATACCTGCAAAAATATGTAAATTTAATTTAGTAGGTTATTTTTATTTTTTTTTTAAAAAAAAAACAATTTTTATTGCACATCAACGCAGTTAACATACCTGCTTCTTTAATGTAACAGAACACTTAGATGTAATAACCCGTACCTGGAGGGAGTGTTATCTGGGTATGTTTTTTGTCTGTGGACACTTATTGGAACATAGGAAATAGCAAATGTAACATGCTTGGGAAAGTGTGAATGGGCTTTACATGTCAGTATCATGGTTAAACATTTTGCTTTTCATCAAAGATTATTTAAGTTGTCTGTTCTCTAAATTGATAATTTGCTTGTTCTGTTTTCAGGTTGCAGAGAACTTTGTCCCTCCTTTGCTGGATGCAGTTCTGATTGATTATCAAAGAAATGTGCCAGCTGCCAGGGAGCCTGAAGTACTCAGCACAATGGCTACTATTGTAAACAAGTTAGGTGGCCATATTACAGCAGAAATACCTCAAATATTTGATGCTGTGTTTGAATGCACGTTAAACATGATAAATAAGGTATGTTCAGTTTCTTTAGGTAAACTACTGTAATGTACATAATAATGCTTCATGTAGACACTTCAGAATAAAAATATTTTGTGCATTTTCCACTCAGCTTAGTCAATCTGTTCTGTAACTTTCCAGTGCATTGCTGCAGATGAACCGCTTTTTTTCCTTTTGTTCATTAACTGACACAGCTCCATATCTTCTTGATCAAAGGGTTTATGCTGCTCTACATAGGAGTAAGGCACTAGGAAGAAAAAAATTTGACCATGGCTATAGGGCAGTCACAGGGGGTATACTCACACTTTCTGCTATAGGACTTCAGTTTTTTTTTTTTTTTCTGCTTATTTTGGAGTAAGGACCTAGTTCCTTGCTGGGATCTCTGGACCTAGCATTTTTTCCTTTTTTAAACTAAATTTGTTTCTTTTTTATTTGCTGTTCCTCTGAAAACTACAATCAATTGACGGACTGAATATCCTAGATCCTTACGGTCTTCCCAGTCTGCCTAGCAAATGCAAATGGACCTTAGCTCCACGCTGGGTGGGCCGCGACATCTCCCCAGTGGACAGGGGCTTGCTGGCGAATTAAACGTCTCACGAGGACGCATTGCCCTGGTCACGATCCTAGTCATGACCTGAGTCGCAGCGTACCTCTGGCCCGCAGCGCCAACATGGTGGGTGGTCTGTCTGGAGTGGTGCCCGCCTGGTCCCATGGTGCGGTCAGTAGTGTCCCCCGCCCCTCTGGTAGCCCCTTGGGGTGGACGTGGGCCTCCTCCCTGGGTTGGTTGGACCCCCGTGTGCTATTACTTGCCACTTTATGCTCCCCCCTCAATATCTGGGGTCCCTCTGCTGACCACCCCCCATTCACCCATACCTAGCTCCCCCCCCCTCCCCCACACCTTGCTTTCCGACTGTACCTGGTGGTCCTTGGAGGATGCTGGGAGCCGCGTGCAGCTGCCATTTTGTTGTGGATGGCTGCTGTATTTATCGGCAGCCATGTTTGTGAAGTCAAGCCATTTTCTTGTAGTTTCACATTGCTATCAATCGGCAACCATGTTTTTGGAGTCTGAGGAGGTGATTCGGCCGTAGGCCTCTACTGGCAGTTCTATGAACTTGCACTTCCTCTTCCTCTCTATCACCCCACTGCGTGCAACCTGACACAGCCTCACCTGAGAAGGAGGTGGCGAGTCCCTACGGGGGTTTTTGCTCCGTCCTGCTGCTACAGCGATTTTGGTGCACTGGGACTTGTAGTACCGCTGGTGCAGTGGTGGGTTGGTATTTTACACATTTTGCTGGCGGTTCCAGGTTAACCCATGGAGTCCCTGGAGCACGTGTCACCACCTGACCCCCTCTCTGAGGCTGCGGGGTCCCAGACCCTTTCATCTGTTATGACGGCGGTCCTGCAGTCACTGGTGTCTGGACTAGGTTTGTGCCTCCAAAATAGGACGGGTAAAAAGCATTGGCCGCCTTCATCTGCTTCCTCAGAGTCTGAGGTGGATTTGGCCGCCGTGGACACGAGTCACCCTACTGATGCGTCCACGCACCCTGAGTGCGCTGATAGTGAGGATAATTCCTCTTCCACTACAGTTGCGCACGAAAAGGCGCTGGTGGATGCATTGATTTTATCAGTGTGGAAAACTTTAAAATTGGAGTACGCAGCTACTACTGCATTGGCTGCGACGGTGCAGTTTGGTACCCGCAGAACCTCCAAGGCGGTCAAGGTATGCCTTGAAATATATATCCGTGTTAATTTCATGGAGGATTCCAAGTAGGCAGGGCTTTGGGATCTAGAGTCAGGGAGGACCCCATGTCGTCATGCAATCTATCACTTGACTCCAAAACCCCGTATATACAGGCAAGACCACAACAGATGAAAGAATGTACCCAATGTTTGTTTGCACATTGGACATGTCGGGGGGTTGTTGTTGTTTTAATTTAACTAGTTTTGCAGGAGTGAGATATGCACGGTGCAGTATATATACCGGAGTCAGTTTGTCCGACAGTCTGGTGGAAACTTTTTTACATGTGTCTAAGGCCTCGCTCCAGTTTTCATCCTCCAGTTGTCTCAGGTCTCCTTCCCACTTCACTTTAACATTATACGCTAATTTTGTGGATGACTGGGTGTGTAGCATGCCGTAGAATGTGGATATTTGAGACTCCCCACTCCTAATGATATTCATAATAGGATTGCAGGATGGGAGGGGTGCTGAATCTGGAAATTGTGTTTGGATGGCGTGTCGGATTTGTAGAAAGCAGAAAAACATGTGGTTCGGGAGATTAAATTCTACCTTTTTAGCATGTCAAACGTTTTCTAAAAGCTCCCGCCGACAGTATATGTGAGAGATAAGATTCCCTTCTTACACCAAATCTCCGGATGCGGCAGAGTAAGGAATTCAGGAAGAGTTTTATTGTGCCAAATGGGGGAAAAATTTGTGATGTGTAGGTATAGCCATTTTAAGAGGCGAGTTGCCATATTTTCCTATAGTGAAAAAGGATTGAGCTGCAGTTTTTTTATAGGGATATTGCCTTGTACTCCCACCGCTTATAGCCCAGATAGGATCCGCCGTTAATTGGGCCCAAGTAGGGCATAGGAGTCGCACAAAACGTTCTTTGTCGGCCCTAGCTATATGAAACCATTGGGGGACGCTAGATAGTATGAGCTGAGGTCTGGTAGAGCTGTGCCTGCTAAATCTGTGGGATTTTTAAGTATTCGCCAAGCTAACTTGTGTCTTGTCTTACCCCAGACAAAGGGCTTCAGGATTGTGTCTATAATTTTAAAGTATTTCAAGGGTGTATGTATATATATATATATATATATATATATATATATATATATATATATATATATATATATATATATATATATATATATATATATATATTAATGTGTGTGTGTGTGTGTGTATAATATATATATATATATATATATATATATATATATATATGTTTGCCACAGGATATACAGAATTTTGGGAAGAAAAATAATTTTAATAAGATTAATGCGACCCAATACTCCCAGGGGAAGACGGGTCCAAATTTTGTGTTTTTGGATTTAGTCATGGACAATGGAGGTTCAACGTTTTAAAGCAATGTAATCAGCTGGGGACCTAGTCACCTTCACTCCTAAATATTTTATGGTGCTAACCCGTTGCAGGGGTAATTGGGTTTGTAGCTCAGTTTACGGAGCGTAATCTAACGGGAGGATTTGTGACTTTTCCCAGTTGATTTTGAGCCCAGAAAATGAACCGAAATGTTCAATCATCCGTAGTGCCTCCGATAGAGAGGGACCTGAATCTGCTAAGTATAGTAGGGTGTCGTCCGCATAAGTACTTATTTTTTCCTCTAGGGCGCCATCTCTTAGACCTTGTATCGTCGGATTGTCTCTAATGGATATAGTTAGGTTTCCGTAGCCAGAGCGTATAGTAGTGGGGAGAGGGGACAGCCCTCTCTAGTACCTCCTTGAGAGTTCAAACACATCCGACTGCTATCCATTAGCGACCGGTGTTCGGTACAGCAGCCAGATCCACCTGAGGAACATAGGGACAAAACCATGCTGCGTCAAACATTCCCAGAAATACTTCCACTCCACCGAATCGAACGCTTTAGCGGTTGTCTAGTGACACTATCACCCTCTCTCCAGTATTCTCATGCTGGGCCTGTATATTTATAAAGAGTTTTCTAAGATTAAAGGACGTGTTCCTGCCAGGCATGAAGCCTGCTTGATCTTCGTGCACTAAAGATAAGATGACCTGATTCAGGCGTAGAGCCAACACTTTCGCAAGTATTTTAATATCCGCCTGAAGTAAGGAGATGGGTCTGTACGATTCAGGCAGACCCAGGTCCTTATCCGGCTTGGGAATAAGCACTATGATGGCTTCTCATGGATGGGGGCAGTGTGAGGGTCTCAAATAAGTGGTTGTATAAGATAAGTAGTTAGGGTACTAGGGTTTCACTAAATCGCGAGTAGAACTCTATGGGTAATCCGTCTGACCCAGGGGCTTTAGATCTAGCAAAACTAGCCATTACCAGTGTTCCGTCATGAGCGGTTTTTCAAGATTTTCTATTTGAGTGGGAGTTAGTTGGGGGATGTCTATGTCTGATAAAAAGTGAGTGATGGATAATGTGTTCTCTGTTGTGGTGGTAGTGTATAGGGACCTAAAGAACTCGCGAAACATGTTTACTACTTCAGGTTTGGTGACAAGTTCACCTTGCGGATTACGCAGGGAAATCACTACCGGCGGTCTGTCATTGTTATGGGTCATATAGGCCAATAATTTAACTGCCCTTTCTCCGTGCTCAAAAATCTTTTGTTTGGTAAAGAAAAGCTTTCTCTTGGACATCTCAAATTGTAGCTGGTTAGCTATTCTAGTTAGTAGTTTAAGTTGGGAGCCCTTAATAGGAAATGGGTCCATTTCGTATTCCCGTTCTGCAAGGGAGAGGTCTTCCAACACTTTATCAGACTGTGGAGCCACGTTTTTCTTTTTACCTATTGATACATGATATCAGTGTGGTTCTTGCATGGAGTTTGAACGAATCCCATACATTCCTGAACAAAGCAGACTTGAGTGTTTTCCTGGAAGTATCTGCTCCATTCCTCATCTAGTTGCCCGTCATCGGGTAATATCGTTAACCAGAATGGGTTTTGTCTCAAGGCCCTTTGTGGTTGATCAGTCGGGACAGTTATTATTATCCAATATGGGCTATGATCAGACCATAGTCTCAGGCAGAAGGCTGCAGCCGACAGGCGGGGGACTAGTGTCTATGACAGGAGAATAAAGTGAATGCTTTCAGGTTTGATTTAAACCAGTTTACTGTTCCCAGGAAGGAAGGCTAGGTCCACCCCGTTCTGAATCTGCACGCTGCACTGTCTGTCCATCCATCCCGGTCACTCAGCGAGACTGCCCCCCTTCTCCATCAAGTGGCACTCGGCAACCGCCCAATTCCCCTCTTTCACCTGAGAGAACACCCTCCTGCCTGCTACTCTACACTGCTCCAGTGCAGACTCCATCGCGGAGGACTGATCGTGGCTTCCCCCTCTTAAAGGTACCCCACCTCCTGCAATTTGCATCAGTGGAACTTTGTTTTGTACAGATCTGGCTTATTTTGTTTTTATACTTTGGATTTTAATAAACTTGGATTTTCTATGAGCTAGTCTCCTAGTGCTCACTGGATAGGGCACTGCTAGTGGATACCATCTCAAGGTAGCCTGCTCCTGTCAGCGCTTTTCCTCTAAAACTGTGCGTTTTCATCAATTGTGCCTCGGGTGGGCGACTCCCAATGTGGACTTGTTGGCCTCTTTTCTCTCCATAGGAAAGTGCAGAGGTCCGTAGCAGGATCTCGGGATCTTCTGGCCGATGCTCTTGTAGCTCCTTGGGAGCCAATATCGTCTAAAGTATGCATTTCCTCCGCTGACTCCTTTGCCAAAACTTCTGCGAAGGATCGAGGCAGAAGTGAATTCCGTTCATCCTAGTGGCACCGGAATGGCCTCACAGGTCCTGGTACACAAACCTAGTACGGTTAGGCACCGATGTCCCTTGGAGACTCTCTCATAGAAAATCTGTCAACTCAAGGACTGATCTTCCATCCTGCTTTACAGTCCCTGGCGTTGACAACCTGGCAATTTCAACACCTGTTGGTCCAAATCTTAGTTCACGGGGTCCGCCACATGGCTCCCCCTGTGAGGTATCCGTTGCCTCCATGGGACCTCAATTTGGTGCCATAAATTCTTAAAAAACCACCCTTTGTAAATATTTGTGAGATTCCTCTGCTCACTTTGACACAGAAAGTAGCTTTCTTAGTGGCTATTACTTCTGCACGCAGGGTGTCGAAGCTGGCTGCATTGTCTTATCGTTTACCTTACCTGGTGATTCACAAAGACAAGGTGGTGCTTCGTACCAGTCAGTCGTTCCCTTTCTAAAGTAGTCTCTGGTTTTCATTTAAATGAAGACTTGTTGCCTTCTCTGTGTCCTAAGCATCTTAAAGAGATTGCCTTACATTCTTTGGATGTGGTTAGGGCAATTGGGGTGTACCTGGCGGCGACTGAGTCGTTTCCGGAAATCGGATTCTTGATTTGTCCTTACAGATGGACCCGTAAGGGGATGGCCGAGTCTACTGCGACCATTTCCAGATGGATCAGACAGACGGTGGTGCAGGCCTATACTATTAAGGGTCAGGATCCTCCTTTCCCTGTGAAGACGCATTCTACGGGGGCGCTTAGTGCCTCCTGGGCCTTGAGTCATCAGGCATCAGTAATGCAGGTATGCAAGGCGGCCACACGGTGGTTTGTGCACACTTTCACAAAATTTTATAAGGTCAATGTGTTGGCATCTGCGGATGCTTCTTTTGGCCGCAAGGTTTTGCAGGCCGCTGTTGGAGAGGTTTAGTCCTCATTGAAGATGTATTTGTTATTTTTGTCATGTGAACTCCAGTTCCTGGTTGTGCTCTTGTTTTGCCTGGTTGGCTATGTTTAGCCTTTGGGTAGTGGTTTTTTCTTGCTGCTGTTCCCATCCCTCATTGACACTGTTTTGGGACGTCCCATCAAGCCAAGAAGATATGGAGCTGTGTCAGTCAATGAACGAATAGGAAAAATGATTTTCTCTGATGTTCATTGACGGACACAGCACCCGTCTCTTTATTGAGTTGGGTTTTCTGTTCTTTTCTGACACTGCTTGTTACAAAACTGATGTCCTACAGCAGGAAGTGGGAGTATACCCCCTGGGATTGCCCTATAGGCATGGTCAAATTTTTTTCCGCCTACTGCCCTACTCCTATGGAGAGCAGCATAAAGCCATGAACATCAGAGAAAAGGATTTTACGGTAAGACTAAAATCCAGTTTTTCCCCAATTCTCATTGCACCCTTCCACAAAAAAAGCTATTTTTAAATCCTTATGCACACTGTTTTCAAGTACATTTGGCTTTAGTCTGAACTGATCACTGGGTATCTCTGCAATGTGCAAATATGATTTCACGGTGGACCTTTTAAGTTGCACATATAACTGTACCCACAGAAAGAAGCTAAAAGGAAAAATTAAAACATTGTCTGTTGATCTTTTCTGTATTCTCCTATCAAGCTAGGCGTAATCTTAACCACTTAAGCCCCGGAAGATTTTACCCCCTTCCTGACCAGGGGGTATTTTGCGATTCGGCACTGCGTGACTTTAACGGACAATTGCGCGGTCGTGCGACGATGTACCTAAACGAATTTGACGTCCTTTTTTTTTTTTTTCCACAAACGGAGCTTTCTTTTGGTGGTATTTGATCACCTGTGCGATTTTTTTTTTTTTTTTTTTTTTTTTTTTTTTTTTTTGGATCATGCCCTATAATCAAAAAAAGAGCGACAATTTTGCAAAAATAACTATTTTTCAAATTTTTTATATGAAATTCCCCCCAAAAAATGTAAAAATTTTTTTTTTAAATTTTTGGCTAATTTGTTTTCTGCTACTTATGTTTGGTAAAAAAAAAGTCACAATAAGCGTATTTTTATTGGTTTGCGCAAAAGTTATTGCGTTTACTAAGGGAAATTTTTTTGTCATTTTAACGAGTAATGGAGGCGATCTGCGATTTTTGCGGGACTGCGACATTGCGGCGGACAGATCGGACCCTTGACTGACATTTTTGACACTTTTGGGGGTACCAGTGACATTACTACAGTAATCAGTGCTATACATATGCACTGTTACTGTAAAAATGGCACTGGCAGGGAAGGGGTTAACTTTATTAGAGATGCAGTGGCTGTGTGTCCCTAGGGGCGTGCTTCTAACTGTGCAGGGATGTGGCTGTGTGTGTAACAGCACAGATCAACGGTCCTACATAGCAGGACCGTTAGATCAGTGCTTTTACACAGGGGAGAATGACAGGCGGCTTTGTTTACATTAGCTGCCTGCCTTTCTCCCTTCACAGTGGACCATCACGAGTGACCGGCGAACATCGGGTCCGCCGGTCACACGCACGGAGGTGTCCGTGAATGAGCCAAGGCGGTAGCACGCCTCCGGCGGCGCGTGCCCGCCCGCTATTGGCTCCCAGGCTAGTGACGTACCGATACGTCCCTTTGCCTGGCCAGGGCTGACCGCCGCAGTATATGTACTTGCGGCGGTCGGCAACCGGTTAAATATCTGTTTGTTACCCCATGTAAAAAAATTTGGTTAACTAATAGGTGTTTGCTGCCTGTCAAACTGGAAGCATGGATTGACACCTCAGCACTAAGCATCATAATAAGGAATAATGATCTACAACTTACAGTTGAGGAGAAGGTAAAATAAAGCTAATCTACAGCACATATTTTATTTTCTACAGGACTTTGAAGAATACCCAGACCACAGGACAAACTTCTTTTTGCTTTTACAAGCTGTAAATTCCCACTGCTTCCCTGCTTTCCTGGCTATACCTCCTGCACAGTTTAAGTTGGTTTTGGACTCTATAATTTGGGCTTTCAAACACACAATGCGAAACGTTGCGGATACAGGTAGGAAAATATACCATTTGTCATACTATGCCTACATGTTTATAATGCATCACAAAGGGCAATACTGTATGTATACATGTTGGGTTAGCCTAGTCACTTTGATTTTTTTCCTAAGTGGAATAGAACTTAAGTGAAGATTTGCTTTGTTAGAAATATTGTGTATGCAGGACTCTGAAAATGTAACCTGCATATGAAAGTTTCCAGGCATGCCCTTGCCTATAGCCTCATAATTATATATCTGTAACATGAAAAAGGCGCTGCTGCCTCTGACTGCTAGTCTCAGGAGATTTGTTGATTTGTTATTACTGTTCTGCTCACTGTTGTTCCTGCTGGAGGATCTGACATTTCCCTGTCTTTACTAAGATGGCTGGTACCACACAGGACACAGTGTAGAGCAAGACATAGTAAGTATATCATGGAGAAAGATCAGCTGCAGGAGACCACAGGCAATACTGATGACTTGTTCTTTGCTCTCTGTGTGCCTTTTGGCAGTTCTTGTTAGTCCTCAGTAAAATTTTAATCTATGGGTATCTATGCTTTCCATTTGGAATTTGTCCTTTGTTCTGCCTTATTTGATGGGTCTAATGATGTTGCACTTTTTTGTTGTAGTTTAAAGGAAATTTATAGTTGCCGCATGCTTTAATTTTATAATGTCAGAATTGTAATCGTTCTTTTTGTCAATCCAATATAAGCTTACTTGGAAAATCTTCTTTTGTGTGTTGACTGCCACCTGCCTGGTGGCTAGCTCTTTCCAACACCTTCTCTCAGCACCTCTATAGTTCAGAAGGCAGGCTCTGTGAATTCTGTAACAAAGGAGTGCCTATCAGCAGGGTATAATGAATGTGTCACAGAATTGTAGTAAGTAAATGTTTGGGGATATTTACAAAGAAAGTTTACAAACTTCAAGATTGTTCAGAGTAAAAGGAGTAGGCTAGAAGTAATTGAAATACAATGTGGAAAATATTATATTACATTTTGATATGCTTTAAATGTTGTGGCCAACTCCTTTCTTTTACAATGAATGTGTGTCTATTTCAGGATTACAGATCCTTTATACTTTATTACAAAACGTTGCTCAAGAAGAAGCTGCAGCACAGAGTTTCTATCAAACCTACTTCTGTGATGTTCTTCAGCACATCTTTTCTGTAGTGACGGATACTTCACACACTGCTGGTATGTGACGAATTGTACACTTAATTACTGTTCAAGTGTTCGTGCACCCTGTTAGTTTAGAAACACCATTGTAATAAAATTACTAAACATAATATTAGGCTTGTCAAGGTTAAAGGTGCTACCACTAGTGAACACATCTCCATTGCATGTTAGTTTCAGTTGCCCAGGTTTGAGACATGTTCTTTTAGAAACAGTGTATTTTGGGAAAATGTATAAGCAGAAGGTTACACAAGTCAAAAATCATAGGATGCAAGTGTATAAGCAACTGAAATTCTATAAATACTTTGCCTTTCCCTGTAGTTGAGTTCAGCCTTGCCTGTCTCTCTCTTGGCCACTCATCACATTGTTATATGCATATTGGCCTGTTGAACCTGATATTATCCTACTGTTTAGGTATGCTTTGCCAGTAAAAAAAAATGAATGCATGTGCAAATGGAGTACTTATTCTATATCATATTTTATTCCCCTGCAGGGTTAACAATGCATGCGTCAATTCTGGCATACATGTTCAACTTGGTAGAAGAAGGAAAAATAAGCGCAGCGCTGAATCCTGCATCTCCACCCAATAATCAGCTATTTATTCAAGACTATGTAGCTAATCTATTAAAGTCAGCATTTCCTCATCTGCAGGAGTGAGTAAATGAGCCAATGTGATTGTCTGCAAATATTTTACTTCAGATTCCAATATAGTGTTTATAATGTGCCGAGTTTTCATGTTGAATACCAGTTATGCTCAGATTTATGGGTTGTTCCACTTGTTAGATTAATATAACCCCCATTGTTCAATATGGCTTGCAAGCGGTTACTAAATCCCTTAAGTGGGCCTCTCTCTTCAAAAGGTTGAGCACCTCTGCCTTAAAGCCTTGTACTCTGAGGGTAAGAATACAAAGGAAATAAAAATTCAGTGTATTCTCAATGAGATAGGGCTGCACTATCATCCTATCAATTCAACAGTTGATTTTCAAATAAAAATGTATGGACTGCCATTGCTGACCTCAGCATGATGAGGCTCTCATTTTCAGAAGCAGATTCATTGGTTTCAGAACTTTGTCACTGGCCCGAAACAACAAGTATTCATGTCACCACTAACTTTTTTTTTTTTTTTTTTTTTTTTTTTTTTTTTTACTGAAACTATTGTTTACTATTGTTACCAGGGGAAAAAAGACAACTAGCACTTTGAGATTTTTTTAGAAAATCCAGCCTATACATTTCTCTTCATGTTGGTTTCCTTTAATCCAACCCCCAAATGTCATGAATGGTGGCCATGACGGCACACAGTTGGTGCTCCCCTTGTGAGCATGCTGTGTAGAGCTAAATATTTTGGTGGCATTCAGGTTGCGTAATTAAATTGGAGCCCCATGGAAAGATAAATGAGGGAATAAAAACAATACCCCTTAGTGTTGCTGCCAATTACTAGATAAATTTGATACTGGCAACTTACACAACACCATTATTTATCGTGGTTGGGCTTAATATGTAAAATGTAAGGTGAATAGGGAGTCTCACCTTTGCTTATATGTGTAGGGATATCGCCCTACACTAACAAAGAAAGCTTTGAAAATAAATGGGAAGTTTAATTGTAAGTTATTTCCTTTACATATATGTGTGAATGCCTGCATTTATCTGGTATTTTGCTGTTCATAAACATTTCTTTTTCTTTCTTTAGTGCCCAAGTTAAACTTTTTGTGACTGGTCTCTTCAGTTTAAATCAGGATATTCCTGCTTTTAAAGAACACCTTAGGGATTTTCTTGTACAGATTAAGGTAAATATTGCCTGGTTTGATACCCAGCTAAGGTACATTCAGTTTCCATTACAATGTCTAAAATTCTACTCATACCATATGCAAAAAAAAAATTTAACTAAGCATATGAATTAAATGGGAGGCACCCTGGTCTGGTCGGCGGGTTGTGATCTGTGGGGATTATCAGAATCTGGAAGCCCCCTCTAACAATATGGATCCCCCCCCCCCCCCAATATGTCCATATTCTGTCAGTGACGACATAGGGGGCAGGGGCAGTATGGTTTTCTGTGTCCCACAATACTCACAAGAAAAGGCTTTTACAGTTTGCATTTACATTTTTTTAAATAATTATCTGCAGTTGCATGATTGCTAACCCTCCAGTTTATTTCCTTTCCTCTCTGATGGACATATGCAGGGGGCTGATGTCCTAGCACAAAGTGACCTACTATGTGGTCATTGGCTTTCAGAAGCAGCAGAGGGCTGTTGTTAAAGGTTGGGATGATCTCTTCACTTGGCACTGTCAGCCCCCTCCTGGATGACCAGAATGTATTCATTAGGGACAGCAGCACAGGGCTGACAAAGCGAATTTGATGTCAGTTACTTATAGAAAGAGCCGTCAACCCACCACCATAGTTAGGAACTGGAAGTTAAAGGCTAAGTTTATGCTTAACCACTCCCGGACCGCCCGTTGCAGTTTTAAGTTGGTACTTTGACGTTAAATACCAGTGTTATGACAGCAGATAGCTGCCATAACCCCTGGTATTTTCCTACACAGCCGGCAGTTCTTTCACATAAAAGTGGTCCCAGTGGAAGATTCGCCGGGCTGTTGCAGTCCCAGGCAGGGAGTCCAGTGTGGGCAAGATGGCCAACACTCAACTCAGACCTTGTAGGACCGGAGCGTCGTCAAAAGTCTCTTCTGCCCAACGGCCTTAAAGGGCCCTTTTTTCTTCTATTTTTTTTTTTTATTGGTGCCTTTTTAAGGGTAGATGTGAGATCTGAGGTTCTTTTTTTACACCGGATCTCACAATAAAGATGACCTATCCTGCCTATTTCTATTACAAGGGATGTTTACATTTTTTGTAATAGGAAATAAAAGTGATAAAAAATTTTTATTTTTTTTTAAAGGGACAGTGTAAAAATAAAAGGTAAAATAATGGGGGAAAAAATGTAAAGCGCCCCGCCCCTGAACTTGCGCTGAAATCAGAAGCGAACGCATATGCAAGTCGCACCCACATAGGTAAACTGTGTTCAAACCACACATGTGAAGTATCACCGCGATTGTTAGCATGAGAGAAATAATTCTAAAAAAAGACCTCCTCTGTAACTCTAAACTGGTAACCAGTAGACATTTTTTAAAGCATCACCTATGGAGATTTTTAAGTACCAATGCTTGTCGCCATTCTGAGCGTGCGCAGTTTTAAAGCATGACATGTTGGGTATCAATTTACTCGGCGTAACATTATCGTTTACATTATAGAAAAAAATGAGGCTAACCTTACTGTTTTCTTATTTTTTATTTTAAAAAAAGTGTTTTTTTCCGTGCGTGTGACCGGCGGACCCGATGTCCGCCGGTCACTCGTGATAGTCCACTGTGAAGGGAGAAAGGCAGGCAGCTAATGTAAACAAAGCCGCCTGTCATTCTCCCCTGTGTAAAAGGTCTCTGCTAAAAAAATAAAAAAAAATGATAGAATGTTTGGAGGTTCTAAGTAATTTTGTAGCAAAAAATAGTTATCTCCCAGTACATGAAATACGGGGAAATACTCTGACACGTGTTTCTACTCTTCCCCACTCTGTCCAAAACTAAAAATGTAAAGTTTTACGTTTAGATGGACTTTAAGCTGGGTTTTTTCCATTATTGATAATTCTTTGCCTCTGCTTCCAATTGCAGGAGTTTGCTGGTGAAGACACTTCAGACTTGTTTCTGGAAGAAAGGGAAACAGCCCTTCGGCAAGCCCAGGAAGAAAAACACAAGCTTCAGATGTCCGTTCCTGGCATACTTAATCCACACGAGATTCCTGAAGAAATGTGTGATTAGTTTTTAGAAACCAAGTTAATGTTACTTTCCCTCCTCCCACTGAACATCTACTTTGTTCAGGAAAACATCACTTTGATTATCGTTGACCAAAATGATGCCAATTTGTAAATTATAATGACACCTAGTGGCCCTTTTTTCTTATTATGCGTTTTTGTATAAGAAATTTTCTGTGAAATATCCTTCCATTGTTTAAAGCTTTGGTCATCTTTAGGTTTGCATGACATTTAAAATAAGTTTTTCTTTTTTTTTTTCTTTTTTTTTCTTTTTTTTTTTCCTTCCCGTTAAATACTCCCACCATTTTGTTTTTTGTGGGGACATGGAACTTCAAATTTACATCTCTGCAAATGTTTTGCTGCAGATTTCTCCACGTCTAGAAATGTCATATTTTCTTTCTTTTATAAATTTAGCCTTCCTTCTAGTGGATCTTGCAGACTAGAAGGAATTGGAATGACAAATTGATTAATGAAGACAAATCTGTCGGGGCTGCATTCTCTGAACAATGAGCAGGTTTATTTTGGGTTGAGGTGAGCTGAACATAGACTGCAGGTTGGATAAACTTTTGCAGCAAGATCATGTGCATATCATCCCATTGTAAAGCAACTTCAGAAAGTATGGGAACACAGTACAGTTAGTTATTTTTACACTTTTTTTTTTTGTTTTGTTTTTGTTTTGTGTGTGTGCTGTCGCTTTGTCGACAACAGCTTTTTGTTTTCCTCAATGAGGAGCGTTGCTCATTTGTGAGCCTTCATTAACGAGAAGTGAAATGGTTAAAAATATTTATCCTGTTAGAATAGGCTTGCATCTTTTTAACAACTCATAAAATTCTGGCTTTTGAGATGACTTGTACTAATTTACATTGTTTACCATGCTGTAGTGCTTTAAGAACACTACTACTTAAAAAAAGCAAAATAAACTTGGTTTACATTTATTTGTGTCTGTTTTATGTTTACAAAGCAAACAACACAGGTGCTATTTGCTCTAAATATCACTTGGTCTTTACAGATGTTCACAAAATGGTTTCAGGTTGGTTTTCTATGGAGCGAAACAGAAGAATGCTGACCAACTCAATCCATGGGGCCTATAATCTTCCCAGAATTCCGAGAAGTCAAGGCAAATATTCTTTAGGAAAATGCTTAAATTTGATGTATGTACTCTATTGGAAGCTATGACATTGTTTTCAATTCAGCTAGTACAGTCAGTTAAAATCTGCCTTGATTCAGAGTATGGAATATGCCAGCTGAGATTTTGAAATCGAGTGTGCAGTACAAGTGCCAACTCGGTCATCTGCTGGGCAGCAGAGGCTTACAGAGCTTACTGGGCAACATGGGCTTACAGAGTCCTGGGTGGGTATCATGTGAAATGTGGACTTTACCATTGTGATGGCTTGATTAAAAATTGACTTTTAACACTAGCTCAGCTTTATTACATTTTGAACAGCACTAGGAAAGGGTTACAACCTTTCTCAGATTTTTATTGCTGTCATGTTGCAGAAGTTTGCTTTTTTTTTTTTTTCTCTCTCTCTAAACCCAGGCATACATTTTAACCCATTTGCTGCCAGAGCTGTTTGTACATTTTTTTTATTTTTTTTTTTTTTTGCACACGTGTTTACAAACAAGATTTTTGTAAGATCTTACTATAAAATCTGTTTCTCTAAAGTCCATAGACAGACGCAGCCTCCATCTTTATTAGCCACTGGGTTATGCTGTCCCCTGCAGGAGTAGTTCTAGGCAGGAAAATTTTAAATCTCCACGCCCACGAGGCTGTCCCCACATGCATAACCCACACACCTTCTGCTCCAGAAAACCAGTTTAGTTGTAAGCAGTGAAGAGAGAAAAAATCCCCATATCAGAGGGGCGGTTGCTGCGTCTGTCAATGTACTTCAGAGCAAAAGATTTTACGGTAAGATCGTAGAAAAAAATTGTGTTTTCTCTTGCGTCCTCTGACAGTCGCCGCCCGTTCAGTTAGCCTTCACTAGTGGGTTATGGCCTCCTCTGCAGGAGCAGGCTAGGCAGTAAAAGGTTAACAAACAAAAGCCTTTACACATAACACACCTCTAGGGGGCTGTTCCTCAGCTATTACCCATCAGCCACTAGTAGCTGCTCTCCAGGTTTATGTTGCCTAGCGTCAGGAGTAGGCTAGCTCTTCCATGCTAGAACCTAGCGTCTCAGTTTCTTTTTTTTTTAAACGTTTTTTTTTTTGAAATTAGCTTTTTATTTTCTCTCACTATCGATAGTCAGGGAATTTTCCTGGAGGACTGCAAGCGACAGCAGAGCTGGGCCTTGCACTGTAAATTATAGATCCTTATGTAGTCCCAGCCTGCCACCGAGCGTCGCAGGTCACTGGTGAGACCTGGCCTCGCAACGACAGTCATTAGCCATTGGGATGTCCAAAAGCAGTGTAGGTATGAGGGGTGGGAAGAACGCAACCAGATAGTAACGTAAACTCCAAGACTAAACTTAGCCAAATGGGTAACATGAAGCGCAACCAAAACGGGAGCTCACCCAGGTGAAAAAAAAACCCTAAGAGAAACAAAACATTCTCTTACGAAACAGCAGCAACCAAAACCTTGCGGCCAAAAGAGGCATCCAAAGATGCCAACAAATCCATCTCAGAATTTTGTAAAAGTGTAAGGCAGCGACTTGGTCATCTTTGCAAACTTGTACAACAAAGGCCTGATGGATAAAAGCCTAAGAGGCACTTAGCGCTCTTGTAGAATGAATAGAATAGAAAGGAGGAACCCGACCCTTGAGTAAATAAGCCAGAACAACCGTCTGCCTGATCCATCTTGATATGGTAGCAGCAGACTCAGCCAAACCTTTTCGAGGTCCGTCCGTAAGGACAAAGTCGGTTTTCCTAAAAGACTCAGTAACTGTCAGATAAACCTTTATCGCCCGAACCACATCCAAAGAGTGCAAGGCAAATTCCTTGGGATGCTTAGGACATAAGGGAGGCAACACAATGCCTTCATTGAGATGAAAATCTGACACCACCTTTAGGGAGGAAGGATGGATTAGGTCTGAGAACCACTTTATCTCTGTGGACCACCAAATAAGGTGAACGACCGGACCGCGCTGCCAACTCGGATACTCCGCGTGCATAAATAGCAGCCACCAGGAAGGCAACCTTCTGCGACAAAGCAGAGAAATCGCCCTAATATTCTCAAAAGGAGGCTTTTGAAGAACAGACAAAACCAGATTGAGATCCCACGGAGGCAACGGGGGATCTCATCGGAGGAGCCAGATGACGCACTCCCTGCATAAAAGTGCAAATTAAGCTATTAGTAGCCAACGGATGTTGGAAACAAATGGCCAAGGCGGACACTTGGCCCTTTATAGTGCCCAAAGCCAATCACTGGTCAACTCCTTTTTGTAAAAAGGCCAAAACCCTAGCTATAGAAAACAAGCGAGGGTGCAGCTGCAGCGATTCACACCATGAAATGTACGATGATAGATCTTCCTTGGCGTCGATTTTCCTAGCCTTTGAAAAGAGTAGGAATTGCCAAGTCAGAAAGGCCGCTATTCCTCAATACCTTGCTTTCAACAGCCAAGCTGTTAAAGCCAGCAGCCGTAAAGCAGGATGGAAGATCAGTCCTTGAGACAGCAGATCCTCTCCATGGAGGATCTACGACCATTTTTACCAGGTCCTGCACAGCCTCCCAGAGATCTTTCAAACACTCAGGAGACAGGTGAAGATTTGATTGAAAAAAAAACTGTCCCCTGGCCAGGACCAAAATTCGATCTTGTACCCGGAAAAAAATCAGTTTGCGAACCCATTTTTTCTTGAATGAAGGAAGTCCAGGGTTCCTGAAAGAAGCGCAGACGCCCCCCCCACAACGGCTGAGGGCGCCCTTCATGCTGAAGAGGACTTGTCCGTGGAAACTGGCTGACTGGTCTTGGGCTTGCCCCAGTGCTTCTTGGTCCCTCCAGAAGCTCTGAACGGCTTACCTTTTTCTTGCACCTTGGAGGAACGAAAAACTGCCTATGAGCGGTAAAGGAAGGTCCCCTTTTAGCACGGGGTGTTTTACCTTTACTCTTCCTGCCAGTCAAGACCCTTGATCAACTCGTCCAGTGAGTCGCCAAACAAACGCTCTCCCAGAAAAGAGTCCCATCAGCTCAGAGGTAATTGTCAGGGTCCAAGTTCCCTTTCAGAACCTTAATCCATTCCGTAACCGTCTGGGACACCACAACAATATCATGAAAAGCCTCTGGACAAGGGAAAACCTTGCCCGACTTTTGGGTCTTGCGGTAGCCAAAGGACACCTGCGTCCCTGCCGGCGTTGGCTCATCTGCCAATTTTAAAGTTTCCCTTACTGAAGCAATTAGGGCTTCTACCAGAACGTGTTCCCATGCTGCAGCTGAAGACAGGTCCATTTTACCATCTGATTGCGAGGACAGCGACCCCTCAGGTAGGGGGGCATCCATGGCGACCATATCCGTCTCTGAATCAAAGGACCCCACCAAAGATGTAGAAGGCAGCGGCCATTTTTGGCTAGTAACTTTTTTAATTTCAAAATCAATTTTTGTCGCCAGACTTTCCAGAGCTGCTGAAATCACGGCCAGTTACTACAGTCCGGGTGTCGCACTGAGCGGGTCTAAGGGAGAATTTACAGCCTGGGACTAATTAATGTAACAGAAAAACTGGGTACTGTCACTTTAAGAAGCGCCGATCGCAGCGGCCTGCGGAGTCACCCTTAAATATACACTGACAGCAGAGTGTGCAGGGATATGCCCACAAAGACCCCAGTACTGTACCACCTCCAAAGAAAAAAAACCTCCTGAATCGGACTGCAGCAGGAAGAAGAATCACAGGAAGTGACCTCGGCCTGGATGTGAAAGGTCACGCTGCCTGTGTAGCTCAATAGGACTACACAAAAATGGATGCATTTAAATAGGAAGCACAGTAAAAATGGCTGCCCCATACAAGTCAATAGGAAAAAATTATACATTGCCCACACTTAAGATGGTGGCGCCCACGGCGGGCCATGTGGCCAGGGACCCCCAGAATGAAGGCCTCAAGGATCTACAACTAGACCCAGCAAGAAACCAAGGTAAGATTGCCACCCCCCTCAGGTTCCCCAGTTACATAGCCTCCTGTGGGGATAAGAGAGGGAGACAGGGCCGGGTACCTGACAGGCCAGGTGGATCTTTTAGGAAGTCCAGGTCCTATTATTCCCAGGAGTGGGCCCGCATCCCCCAAGGGACAAGGGGGGGGTCACATTTACTCACCATACCATGGACCGGGTGGGTTCCGCGATGGGCAGAACGCCTCCCACCCGAAGTGGGGGTGCTTGCAGCCGAGGGGTTCTGGCCACACCTTAGGGGCAGTCCCAGAGGGTATATCCTCTCTCTCTCTCTCTCTCTCTCTCTCTCTCTTTTTTTTTTTGTCTAGTCAGAAATGAGGACATTGTATTGCCTTCCCTGTGTCCTAAGCCCAGTCATCCTCGGGAATTCGCGTTGCATTCCTTGGATGTAGTTCGGGCGATCAGGGTATACTTGAATACTACAGATTCATTTCGTAAGACGGATTCACTTTTTGTGATCACAGATGGCCCTAAGAAGGGGTTGCCTGCATCTGCCGCGACCATCTCCAAATGGATCAGACAGACGGTGGTACAGGCTTATTCTATTAAGGGTCGGGAGCCTCCGTTCCCTGTTAAGGCGCACTCCACTCGGGCGCTTAGTGCTTCCTGGGCCTTTCGCCATCAGGCGTCAGTGCTTCAGGTTTGCAAGGCGGCTACATGGTCGTCGGTGCATACCTTTGCAAAATTTTATAAAGTTGATGTGATGGCATCGGCGGATGCCACCTTTGGCCACAAGGTTCTGCAGGCAGCTATTTGAGGAGACTGGTGGTCTACCTCGAGGGTTTTTTTCTGTTGGGTTTTCAGTTGTCTCATCCTTTTGTTTGATGAGCCTTTAAGACTTCTAGTTGGCACCGGTTGGGCCTTCTGGATTGGATTTTGATTTCCGTTATCCCACCCCTCATTTGTGGCACTGCTTTGGGACGTCCCAATTTGATATGAATCAAAGAGGACTGCGTCTGTCAATGAGCGACAGAGAAAAATTGATTTTTGTAAGAACTTACCGTAAAATCCTTTTCTCTTAAGCTCATTGACAGACTCAGTACCTGCCACTCTACTTTTGAGTTGGGTTGGGTTAAATTCTCTGACACTGCTTTGTGACATAACTGACATCCTGTAGCAGAGAGAGAGAGGATATACCCTCTGGGACTGCCCCTAAGGTGTGGCCAGAACGTTTTCTTCTGCCTAGTGTCCTACTCCTGTAGAGGGCAGTATAACCCAATTTGATATGAATCAAAGAGGACTGCGTCTGTCAATGAGCTTAAGAGAAAAGGATTTTATGGTAAGTTCTTACAAAAATCCATTTTTTTTTTTTTTTTTTTGAAAGAATAAAAAAACGAGACCGAAGTCCCAGCAGGAAACTTAGGTCCTACTCCTTCTCTAGGCAGAAACAAACTGGTTTGCTGGAATAGAGGGTGTGTGGGTTATGCATGTGGAGATTAAAATTTTTCCTGCCTAGAACTACTCCTGCAGGGGGCAGCATAACCCAATGGCTAATGAAGATTGCGTCTGTCCATGGACAATAGAGAAAAATAATTTTAGGCCTGAAGATCACATAAATCTCCCAAACCATTCTATATTTTATGTAAGCGGACAGCATAGAGAATTAAATGGTAGTAGTTTAACCGCTTGCCGACCGCCGCACGACTATTTACTGCGGCGGTCAGCCCTGGCCAGGCAAAGTGACGTAGTACTACGTCGCTACTTCCCGCCGGTCCTGTGCGTGCTCCTGCGCGCCCAACCGCCCCCCCGACACCGATGGCTTGATTGGGTTCAGAACCGATCAGTCATCATGTCCAGGTCAATGATTTTTTGGCCTGGACCTGTAGATCGGTCCTGCCCAATCAGAATCCATGCTGAGCCTGTGAAATGTAAACACAGGCTCAGAAAAGATGTGCACTCCTCTCCCATGATCCTTTTTGGATTCATCTCGAGAGGAGAGCACATCTAACTGTAAGTACTGCATCAAGCACACACTTGTACACTTAGATAGGCACATTTAACCCCTGATCACCCCTACACCCCCTGTCACAACACACACTGTATACAGTATATAGCATTTTCCTATATACCCGTATAAGTGTGATTTGTGACCAGGTGTAGGGCTTGCGGCCCTCCCTTTTTCACTTAAAATACCCGCCACCCCCTCCCAATAAAGATTTAACCCCCTGATCATCCCCAGGTAACCCCTCCCCCCCCCCCCCTGTCACAATGCACCCTAATACAAATGTAATATACTGTTTTTCTGTATTTTGTATTATTGTGTTTGTGACTTGAATTAGCGCTAGCAACTTAGTTTCTGTCCCAAGGAGGTTTAGGGTCTCCGCCACCCCCAATAAAGATTTAACCCCCTGATCCCCCCCGATTACCCCTACACCCCCTGTCACAACACACACTGTATACAGTATATAGCATTTTCTATATACCCGTATAAGTGTGACTTGTGACCAGGTCTAGCGCTTGCGGTCCTTCCTTTTATTCTTATGATACCCGCCACCCCCTCCCAATAAAGATTTAACCCCCTGATCACATCTAGTTAACCCCTTCCCCCCTGTCACATTGCACACTAATACACACGCAATAGTGTTTTAACTGTATTTTGTATTAGTGTGATTGTGACTTGAGGTTGCTCTAGAGTTAGTTTCTATCCCAAAGGAGGTTTAGGGTCCCTGTCACCCCCCCCCCCCAATAAAGATTTAACCCCCTGATCACCCCCAGTTAACCCCTTTTGTCCTGTCAGTGTCACTTTTATAGTGTCGTTTTTTTTCTGATCACTATTATTAGTGACACAGGTGACATTAGCTAGTGTTAGTGTCAGTCTAAAAATGAGCAAATCCCCAGCGCATAGTTAGAAATAACCCCTTGATTAGCACACACACGCACATACACTTCCATTACTATTATAGTGTTTGAACAGATCAATATCTGATCTTGTTTAGGGTTCCCAAAACGCGGTGTTTGCATGGTCAGCACTGATTTCTGCCAGCGCCTGCGTTTAACCCCTCTGCTCAGCCCACCCCAGAGTTGTATAAAGTACTCGAAACCCAGTACAAGTGCTCGATCAAAAAGTGACTTGAGTAGAAGTGGAAGTGCTCGATCAAAAAGTGACTTGAGTAGAAGTGGAAGTGCTCGATCAAAAAGTGACTTGAGTAGAAGTGGAAGTGCTCGATCAAAAAGTGACTTGAGTAGAAGTACTAAAGTATTCAACATTTTTTTTACTTAAGTATTTCAAGTAGTTTTTTAAAAAAATTTGCTACTCAAGTACTGAAAGTAAAAGTACCAGTAGTTTTTTAAAAAAATGTGCTACTCAAGTACCGAAAGTAAAGTACAAGTACTGTGATACGTTGTTATTAAAGAAAGAAGTCAAAAGTACACATGACATTATACACCTTTTTTTGAGCTTCATGAAACCTGCCATCTACTGTTCTGGCAGTGGTAATTTTTATAATTGTAACGAGTAACTATGCAGCACAAAAAAAAAAATATCGGAGTAGAAGTATTGAAATCATCGAAAAAATTTAGTGAAGTAAAAGTGGAAGTAGGAGAAAAAAATTCTACTCTAGGAAAGTACAGATACCGCCTTTCGGTACTTAAGTACAGTAGTGAAGTAGTTCTACTTAGTTACTATACATCCGTACCCGACCCCATTCTGGAGTTGTTGAGATGCAGGAATCGCAGGGTGCTCGTATGTACTAGTGCCGCTCATCCTTCTGGCGACCTGGCAAGCGCCAGCGGCCTAGTACACCCTGGACCTAGTACAACCATCACTGCAGTATCACTTGGTGACTTAGCGAGTCCCATAAGTCCAGTTGAAGCTGGTGCGGTGGCTAGCACGAGTAGTGGCCCGCAGCCACCGCGTATTCGAAGACAGGCCCGTAGAGCCCATAGTGCCCTCCCTGATGCGCTGGCATAACCCACTGATTCTACAGCACCAGTACTTCTTCCCCCCCCCCCCCCCCCCCCCCCCATTCACTGCCCAACCTGGAATCCACGTGGAGACAGCTGGTTTTATGCCCCTGAACTTTTTTGAGCTATTCATAACGTAAGTTCTATTCAGATTTATTGTGGATCAATCCAATTTATACGCACAATTTATCGCCGCCAACCCAAATTCGCCCCTTGCCAGACAATTCGGCTGGAAACCTATAACTGTTTCCGATTTTATAATCTTTCTAGGCCTTTCCCTTCACATGGGCATAACTAAACAGAGTGAATTGCGGCTATATTGATCCACTAGCCCACTTCACCATATGCGCATTTACTCCATGTCCAGGGCGAGATACGAGCAAATTCTGCGATTTATGCATTTCAGCGACAATTAAATCGGTCGTCCTCGGGGAGACCCTGAATATGATCGGCTCCACAAAATTTGGCCCCTCATAGACCACTTCAATCAGCGGTTTGCAGCCTTGTTTACCCCCGAACAAGTTGTCTGCGTTGAGGAGTCCCTGATTAAATTTACTGGCCGCCTTGCTATGAAACAGTACCTCCCCAGCAAGCGTGTCAAGTACAGGGTCAAGCTGTATAAACTGTGTGACAGGGCCACAGGTTATACAGTTAGTTTCCGGGTCTATGAGGGAAAAGATAGCACTGTGGAGCCCCCAAACTGCCCAGACTACATGGGGAGCAGCGGCAAGATAGTTTGGGACTTGGTGTCACCCTTAGCGCGGATTTAGGCGTGACACCCGCTTTTATTGTCCCAAATGTCCTGACCAACCTGGTCTCTGCATCTGGGAATGTTTCGAGCGCTACCATACACTAGTGGAGTATTAGTGTAGGGTACACAAACACAGGGTCTCAAAAGATGTTGGATGTCCATCGACATTTTGAGAGACCCAAGCTGGAAAATCGCAGTCGCAAATCGAGAAACAACAGTTGGAAAGAAAAATAAAAGGATCCAAAAACAGTTGTCAGTCATTTTATATGTTCTTCTACTCTTCCTACTGTACTTTTACTGTACTTTGTTTTTCATTCTTTTGTGACCTGTTCCTTTTGTAGGTACTCGTCGGCTGCCACATTGATTTTATATATTCTGACACAAACAGCGTTTGCGCTCAGCATATATGGATACCTTTGCTGGCAGCAGCTGTGGTGATTTTCTGATTTCAGCACTGCAGTTAAAATCCTATTTTGGTATACATGGAATAGTGTCGTGTATACCCATCATTAAATTAAGTGGGTGGATGTTTGGGCGGTTAATGGTGGGAAATACTACACATTATTCCTGTGCTGATTTCTGATAGGTTCTCTTTTTTTTCATTCAGCCCACAGGCTGCATCACACATGGCATGGGTTTGTGAAATGACACCCCAAAATACATTCTGCTGCTTCTCCTGAGTACAGGCATACCCCATGTGTGAGACCTTTTGGCAGTCTAGCCGCGTACAGGACCCGGAAAACCAATCCGCACCTTTGGCTTTCTAAGGGCGTAAATTGTTGACCTCACTCCTTACTACCTATCACACTTTTAAAGTCCATGAAATGCCAAGATGGCACAAACCCCCCCCCCCCCCCCCCAAATGACCCCATTTTGCAAAGTAGACACTCCAATCTATTTGCTGAGAGGCATGGTGAGTATTTTGCAGCTCTCAGATTTTTTTGGAAAATGAAGAAAAAACAGGAAAATGCTTTTTTTTTTTTCTCCTTTTTTTCAATTTCCAAAACTTTGTGACAAAAAGTGAGATCTGCAAAACACTCAACATGCCTCTCTGCAAATAGCTTAGAGTGTCTACTTTCCGAAAAGGGGTCATTTGGGGGAGGGGGGGGGGGGGTTGTGTTGTCTTGGCATTTCATGGCCTCCGAAACTGTGATAGGTTGTCAGGAGTGAAATCAACAATTTACGCCCTTGGAAAGCCTGAAAGTGGAGATTGGTTTTCGGGGTCCTGTACTCGGCTAGACTGCAAAAAAGTCTCACACATGGGGTATCCCTGTACTCAGGAGAAGCAGCAGAATGTATTTTGGGGTGTCATTTCACATATACCCATAACATGTGTGAGCAATATATAATTTACTGACAACTTTGAGTAAAAAAATATATATATATATTTATATTTCCCGGAACTTGTGGCAAAATATAAAATATTCCATGGACTCACCATGCTTCTCAGCAAATAGCTTGGGGTGTCTACTTTCCAAAATGGGGTAATTTGGGGGGGGGGGGGTTGTGCTATCTTGGAATTTTAGGGCCTCCGAAACAGTGCAGAGGTAATATGCATGATTTATGCCATTAGAAAACCTGAGAATGTTGATTGGTTTTCGCGGTCCTGTACACAGCTAGGCTCCCAAAAAGTCTCACACATGGGGTATGGGTCTCTCACATGGAAGCAGTAGAATGTATTTTGGGGTGTCATTCCACATATACCCATGGCATGTGTGAGCAATTTATCATTTAGTGACAACTTTGTGTTAAAAAAAAAATGTAATTTTCCCGAAACTTGTGGCAAAATATAAAATATTCCATGGACTCACCATGCCTCTCAGCAAATAGCTTGGGGTGTCTACTTTCCGAAATAGGGTCATTTGGGTGGTTTTGTGCTATCTTGAAATTTCAGGGCCAGTGAAACTGTGATGGGTAGTGAGGAGTAAAATCAAAAATTTACGCCATTAGAAAACCTGAAGATGGTGATTGATTTTCGGGGTCCCGTACACAGCTAGGCTCCCAAAAAGTCTCACACATGGGGCATCCCTATACTCAGGAGAAGCGGCAGAATGTATTTTGGGGTGTCATTCCACATATACCCATGTCATGTGTGAGAAATTTATCTTTTAGTGATGTGTAAAAAAAAATAAAAAATTTGTAGTTTTCCCAAAACTTGTGGCAAAATATAAAATATTCCATGGACTTACCATGCCTCTCAGCAAACAGCTTGGGGTGTATACTTTCCAAAATGGGGTCATTTGGGGGGATTTTGTGGTATCTTGACATTTCAGGGCCTCCTAAACCGTTATAGGTAGTGAGAAAATGCAATGAAAAATGTACGCCCTTTGAAACTCTGATGGTGGTGATTTGTTTTCGGGCTCCCGTACACTGCTAGGCTTCCAAAAAGTCTCACATATGTGGTATCCCTGTACTCAGGAGAAGCAGCAGAATATATTTTGGGGTGTAATTACACATATACCCATGGCATGTGTGAGCACTATATCATTTCAATGACAACTTTGTGTAAAAAAAAAAAAAAAAACAATTTTTTTTTTTTTAGTCATTTTTTAAACACCTGTGACAAAAAAATGAAATAGTCAATGAGCTCAACATGCCTCTCAGAACATTCCTTAGGATGTCTACTTTCCAAATTGGTAGTTTGGGGAGGTTTTGCACTGCCCTGCCATTTTAGCACTTCATGAAATGAGATGGGCAGTCAGAAATTAAAGCTGCGTAAATTTCAGTATTTGCACCATAGTTTGTAGACGCTATAACTTTTGCGCAAACCGATAAAAATACGCTCATTGAATTTTTTTTTGTCAAAGACATGTAGCTAAATATATTTTCTCTATCGCTCATTGACAGACGTAGTCTTCTTGATTCTCAAGAGCTGGGTTATGTTGTCTCCGCAGGAGTAGGTCTAGGCAGAAAGACAAAACGTTCTGGCTCCACCTTAGGGGCAGTCCCTGAGGGTATATCCTCCCTCTCTCTGCTACAGGGAATCAGTTTTTTTCTGTCTAGTCAGGAGTAAGGACCTAAGTTCCTTGCTGGGATCTTTTGGTCTTGGCAAGACTTTTTTTCTTTAAGAAAAATACATTTTTTAGGGCTCCTTCCAGTCTGTGTAAGACAGACGCTGACTGCAGTTGGTTGGAAACTGCACTGCATCGGTTGGTGAGCCTTGGGGGTCCCTCTCTCTCTCTGTGGGATCGAGAAGCAGGTACTCTGAGGGGCGCTATTGCGCTAGGGGGAGACACACAAAAAAAAAAAGAAAAAGTTTTTTTGTTTTTCTGGCAAAGGTGTCCTGTATTAACATGGACCCTGCCACTCATGTATCTCCTCCGGATCCCCTCGAGGGGTCTGCGGGATCCTCCAGCACCCCACTGACAATTGAATCATTGTCAGCTATTATGGAAACTTTTGTGTCCCGGGTGGAAGTGGCTTGTCAGGGACAGGGCGCGAGAAAGCGACCCCCGCCTAACCCCATATTATCTGAAACCTCGGATTCAGACTCTGAGCCCATTTCTGCAGTTGCAGGTACTTCATCTGGGATTGGTGTCTCGGGTCCTGTCTCTTCAGACAGTGAGGAGGATGTTTCGGCATCCGCCATAGCCCGAGAGGAAGCGTTGGTAAACGCACTCATTGTATCTGTGCAAGAGACCTTAAGGTTACAGGGTATTCCATCAGAAATAGCTGAAACTGAAATCCCTTTTGGGACTAAAAAACGCATCAAAGTGGCGAAGGTTTTTCCATTGCCCAAATGTTTTGGCAATCCAATCGAAGAAGAATGGCGTCTGCCAAAACGCACTTTTACTATTTCTAAACGCATTGACAGGCGTTATCCGTTTGAGGAAACCCTTATTAAGAAATGGACAGAACCACCTGTGGTGGATTCACCAATTGCTAGACTGAATAAAGCCACGGTTATTCCTTTAGAAGACGCTCCGTCTTTTAAAGATCCAGTGGATCGCAAGATAGAAGCTATGTCTCGCACCATGTTTTCCTTGATTGGATCAGCTTTCAGACCTATAATAGCTATTGGTCTGGTTTCGCAGGCTGTAACTGAATGGACCAAGTGGTTACGCCGGGACTTAGAAGAGGTCCCTCAGGCGGTATCAGATTTGTTGGAACAAATGATACAGGGGTTACAGTTTGTGTGTGATGCGGCGTTAGACGCCACTCCATTATTGGCGCGAGCATCAGTCTCAGCAGTGGTTCTCAGGCGTACACTGTGGCTAAAAGGTTGGTTAGCCGACCAAGGTTCCAAAAAAGCATTGGCTAATATCCCCTTTTCAGGAGAGCGTCTATTTGGAACCAACTTAGATGAGATCATCAAAGATCTCACGGGTGGAAAGAGCACCTTTTTACCGCAAAATTTTAAAGGTAGAGGAACTCGTCAAAGACGAGGGCCTTCTTTTTCTGCTCACAAGAGGTTTTTTCGTCCCGCGGGTGAAAAAACGAAGTCCTCCAAAGCTCCTGCAGGAGGCGTCAGGGGTCATTGGTCGGGCAAGCAAAAGCCCGCCCCCTCCAGACCTGAAGATAAACCATCCAAAGCCTGAAGGTGCGCCCCCACCCATAACTGGGGTGGGGGGACGTCTTCGCCGGTTCCCGGATCCATGGCTTTCCAGAATCCCGGACAAATGGGTTTGCGAAGTCATAAGGTCAGGGTACAAGATCGAGTTTCGATCTCTCCCACCGGCGCGATTCTTCCCTTCCAATATCCGACTATCCTCAGATCGTTTAGAAGATCTGCGGAGAGCAGTCACAGATTTACTACAACAAGGAGTGGTAGTCCACGTTCCTTGGACAGAACGGTTTCAAGGGTTTTATTCAAACCTGTTTACAATACCCAGGAAAGAGGGCAAAGTGCGTCCAATTCTGGACTTAAGAGCACTCAATTCTTTCGTCAACATAAGAAGATTCAGAATGGAGTCCATTCGCACGGTAGCAGCCTTCCTGCATCCAGGGGATGTCCTAGCGTCCATAGACATCAAGGACGCCTATCTTCACATTCCCATTTTCGCAGGACATCAGCGGTTTCTACGCTTTTCCGTAGAGGAGAACCACTATCAGTTCGTGGCGTTACCTTTCGGTCTCGCCACGGCTCCGCGGGTCTTCACAAAGGTGTTGGCACTTCTGCGCCAAAGAGGTATATCGATCCTTGGTTACCTAGACGATCTTCTGCTTCATGCAGAGTCTCCTCAGACCTTGCTACAAAACATAGAAATTACTATGATTTCTTTACAGGAATTCGGGTGGCTGGTGAACCAGCAAAAGTCATTTCTGGTTCCCACCCAGAGGCTCGAATATCTGGGTCTAATTCTAGACACAGTCAGGACAAGAGTTTTTCTTCCGGTAGGGAAACTCCGAAAAATTCAATCAGCAGTCCAGTTGTTACTGTCCAACAGCTGGTCTTCCCTTCGGACTTGCATGAGGGTTCTGGGGTTGATGGTGGCTTCATTCGAAGCAGTCCCATTCGCCCAGTCCCATACCCGAATTCTTCAGCAAGAGATTCTTCTCAGATGGAACCGGAATCCCTGGACAATCAGATCCGATTGAGCAAACAGACCAGAGAGTCTCTGGTCTAGTGGCTTCGGTCTCCGATGCTCAGCCAGGGAAAGTCATTTCTGCCAATATATTGGACGATAGTGACCACGGATGCCAGTCTATCCGGATGGGGAGGAATTCTCGGTCAGTTATCTGTCCAGGGACTTTGGTCCCCGGAAGAATCCAGGTTACCGATAAATGTATTGGAACTGAGAGCGATCAGACTTTGTCTGATTCACTGGACCGAGCAGCTCCAGGGCAGCCCGGTTCGGATCCAGTCGGACAATGCCACGGCCGTGGCTTATGTCAATCACCAGGGGGGCACCAAGAGTGTCCGAGCGGCCAAAGAAGTGGCTTGCATTCTTCGCTGGGCGGAACGATTTGTTCCAGCAATCTCTGCGGTGTTCATTCCGGGGGTGGAGAATTGGCAGGCAGATTATCTCAGCCGTCAGACCCTGGATCAGGGGGAATGGTCCCTCCATCCAGACGTTTTCCACCAGTTGTGCCTACGGTGGGGCACCCCGGATGTGGATCTGTTGGCATCACGATTCAACAGGAAAGTTCAGAGATTCGTGGCTCGCTCCCGCGATCCTCTAGCAGAAACCGCAGACGCACTGATCGCCCCGTGGGGGCAATACCAGCTAATATATGCCTTCCCTCCTCTCGCGTTACTGCCAAGACTTCTTCGCAGGATAGAGGAGGAAGGAATTCCAGTAATCCTGGTAGCTCCGGACTGGCCTCGTCGAGCTTGGTACGCCGACATGGTCAGACTGGTGGCGGACGTCCCGTGGAGACTTCCTCTCAGGGAGGATCTACTGTCTCAGGGACCGATCTTCCATCCTGCTTTACGATCGCTGGCTTTAACGGCCTGGCTATTGAGACCCAGGTGCTGAAGGACAAAGGTTTGTCAGCTTCAGTTATTCCTACTCTAGTTGAAGCAAGGAAAGCGACTTCCAGAAAGATTTATCATCGCACATGGAAGTCCTACATTGCATGGTGTGAACCTTTGGGGTTCCGTCCTCGGTCTTATTCGATTAGTCGAATATTGGTTTTTCTGCAACAAGGGGTTGAGCAGAAACTGGCCTTGAGTACTATCAAGGGTCAGGTCTCAGCATTAGCCATCTTCTTTCAGAAGCCTTTGGCTACTCATTCCTTGGTGCGGAATTTCATCCAGGGGGTGCGACATCTGGCTCCGCCAGTGCACGCGCCGTTACCCCCCTGGGATCTTAATTTAGTGTTGTCGGTTCTTCAGAAACCTCCCTTTGAAGATATTAGGGAGATTCCTCTACCTACGTTGTCCCAGAAGGTGGCCTTCTTGGTGGCTATTACTTCTGCACGCAGGGTGTCAGAACTGGCCGCATTATCTTGTCGTTCACCATATCTGGTGGTTCATAGAGATAAGGTGGTTCTTCGTCCGAATCCATCCTTCCTACCAAAAGTGGTTTCAGAATTTCATCTGAATGAAGAAATTGTATTACCTTCCCTGTGTCCTAAGCCCAGTCATCCTCGGGAGTTTGCTTTACACTCCTTGGATGTGGTCCGGGCGATCAGGGTATACTTGAAAACGACAGACTCGTTTCGCAAGACGGATTCACTTTTTGTGATCCCAGATGGACCCAAAAAGGGGTTGCCTGCATCTGCCGCGACCATTTCCAGATGGATCAGACAGACGGTAGTACAGGCTTATTCTATTAAGGGTCGGGAGCCCCCGTTCCCTGTTAAGGCGCACTCCACTCGGGCACTTAGTGCGTCATGGGCCTTTCGCCATCAGGCGTCAGTGGTCCAGGTGTGCAAGGCGGCTACCTGGTCGTCGGTGCATACCTTTACTAAACATTATAAAGTTGATGTAATGGCATCGTCTGATGCCTCGTTTGGCCGCAAGGTTTTGCAGGCCGCAATTTGAGGAGACCAGTGGTCTACCTCGAGGGTTTTTTCCGTTGGAAAATTTTTCTTTAGTCTCATTCTTTGTTTATAATGAGCCTTTAAAACTTCTAGTTTGGCACCGGTTGGGCCTTCTAGATTGGATTTGATTTTGTCAATCCCACCCCTCATTTGTGGCACTGCTTCTGGATGTCCCAGCTCTTGAGAATCAAGAAGACTACGTCTGTCAATGAGCGATAGAGAAAAATGGATTTTTGTAAGATCTTACCGTAAAATCCTTTTCTCTTAAGCTCATTGACAGACGTAGTACCCGCCCCTCTATCATTGAGTTGGGTTGGGTTAAATTCTCTGTACTGCTTTAAAACAGAACTGATTCCCTGTAGCAGAGAGAGGGAGGATATACCCTCAGGGACTGCCCCTAAGGTGGAGCCAGAACGTTTTGTCTTTCTGCCTAGTCCTACTCCTGCGGAGACAACATAACCCAGCTCTTGAGAATCAAGAAGACTACGTCTGTCAATGAGCTTAAGAGAAAAGGATTTTACGGTAAGATCTTACAAAAATCCATTTTTGGCCAAAAAAAATGACATAAATTGAGTATATTGGATATTTTTTAAAAGACAAAGTTGAAAATGTCATTTTTCAAAATGTCATTGAACGTGATGATGACGCGGAAGGGGGCGGTAACCGTTTCGGTTACACCACCCCCGCGTCATCACGTTTATGCGGCCGGCCCACCCTCCAGTGACGCTTCCGCTGGTTGATGTCATGTCCGCAGCCTCTGACCACCTCCTGTATCATGTCCGCAGCCTCTGACCACCTCCTGTATCATGTCCGCAGCTTCTGACCACCTCCTGTATCATGTCCGCAGCCTCTGACCACCTCCTGTATCATGTCCGCAGCCTCTGACCACCTCCTGTATCATGTCCGCAGCCTCTGACCACCTCCTGTATCATGTCCGCAGCCTCTGACCACCTCCTGTATCATGTCTGCAGCCTCTGACCACCTCCTGTATCATGTCTGCAGCCTCTGACCACCTCCTGTATCATGTCCGCAGCCTCTGACCACCTCCTGTATCATGTCCGCAGCCTCTGACCTTGTCCTGTATCATGTGTGCAGTCTCTGACCACCTCCTGTATCATGTCCGCAGCCTCTGACCACCTCCTGTATCATGTCTGCAGTCTCTGACCTTCTCTTGTATCATGTCCGCAGCCTCTGACCACCTCCTGTATCATGTCCGCAGCCTCTGACCACCTCCTGTATCATGTCCGCAGCCTCTGACCTTCTCCTGTATCATCTCTGCAGTCTCTGACCACCTCCTGTATCATGTCTGCAGTCTCTGACCTTCTCCTGTATCATGTCCGCTAAATGTACAGTGTGTGTCGTAAAACGTTTGACATTTCGAACATGGGAGAGGCAGCGCTGTCTAGCCACGCTAAAGGTGCAAAGCACCAGTCTGCAGCTGCGTGCTTGACAGCTTCCAATCCGATCGCTGGCTTTTTCACCCGTGCGCCTTAAGTGACACCGGCTCCCAGCTGCGGCAGCGGTGCTTCCATCTCATCCACTGTAAAACAAGGGACCATTTTGAGTCACGCTGTATCCAGAAACGAAACCCTAACTTCAGAGGTACTGTACACTACAAAGATTGTCATTTATTTTAGTAAAAATATGCTGGGTGTGACATGGATTTTCTTATTATTTAACATGTATACATAGACATTTCATGAAACATTAGGTCATGAATATTTACGTGAAGTCATGGAAAAGTCATGGAATTTTATTGGTGAAAATGTGTATGAACCCTGCCTTGATCTCTAGGCTCTGTTTTGGCAGTGGTGCTAAGGTGTGTGTTGTGGCTTAAGTGTTGGTCTGCGGACCAAATCTCTAAAAAGCTTGAACTGATTTGCCCTTTTCAGGCGATCGTCTGTTTGAGGCTACCCTGGATGACATCATTAAGATTCTCATGGGGTGGGGGGGTCACTTTTCTTCCGTAATCTGGAAAGGAGCTTTGTCGCAAATGCGGCCCTTCTTTCTCGGCACGCAATGTTTTTTTTTCATCCATCGGAGTCCTCTGACGAGGGTTCAAACCTTTCAAGCCCTCCTCGGGAAGTTCCAAGCAGCCCTGGTCTGGCGGGTTTCTCTAGACCCACTGACAAGGCCCCTTCAGCATGAAGGTGCACCCTCACCCATGCCTGGGGTGGGGGGAACATCTTTTTTGGTTTCCAAGCCTGTGGACCTCCTTGGTGAACGACAAATGGGTCCACAAAGTAATTCTGGCCGGTTACAAGATAGTTTCTTGCCCTCTGGAAAGGTTATTTCCCTCCAAAATGCGTCCGTCTCTGGAACGGCTGCAAGCCCTCTTCAGGGCTTAATTGTCCCGGTTCATGTATCTGAACAGTTTCAAGGTTTTTATTCAAACCTGTTTACAATCCCAAAGGAGGACGACAAGGTTTGGCTGACTCAGGGCCTCAAAACCCTGAATTGTTTTGTACAGGTGAAGAAATTCAAACTGGAGTCCATATCAGTGAGATTGCCTAGCCTCTATCGACAAAGATGCTTACTTGCATGTTCCATTAAGTGCCCGACACCAGCATTTGCTCCGCTTTGCTGTGGGAGAGGAGCACTATCGGTTGTGGCTTTACCCTTTAGTTTTGCCTCCGCTCTTCGCGAAGGTGTTGGCACCCCCGGTTTTGGCGTTGCTACATCAGCGAGGGATTGCTGTGCTGGGATACTTGGATAACCTCCTGTTGCGAGCGGAGTCCTCATCTGCAATGATGGACGACGTGGACATCACTATCCAGAGTTTGAAGGAGTTCAGTTGGCTTCTGAACTACCAGAGGTCTGCCCCAATCCCATCCAGGAAATTGGATTATCTGGGTCTTTCTCTGCGTTCATCTCTGGCCAGAGTTTCTTCCTCTGGACAACTCCAGGAGTTGCATGCTGTGATTCATATGTTGCTGTTCCACAGGAGGTCCTCCCTTGGAACTTGCATGTGAGTGCTGGGCCTAATGGTGTCTACCATCAAGGCGGCCCCATTTGCACAGTTCCATACAAGGTCCCTCCAGAGGGAGATCCCGGTGAAATGGGATAAGTGTCTAAAGTCTCTGGACATCGGATTCGGCTGAGCCAGGAAACCAGGGGTTCCCTGATCTGAAGGCTTAGTTCTCCACCTCTTCGGCAGGACAAGTCTTTTCTCCCCTTGTATTGGACAGTGGTCACGACGGATGCCAGTCTGTCCGGGTGGCGTGGTGTCCTGGGGCTGAGCTCAGGGTTGTTGAACGCTGGAAGTATACAGACCGATCAATGTCTTGGAATTTTGGGCGATCATGATATGCCTCGATCACTAGACGGATTGACTCCAGGAGCTCCTGGTATGGTTCCAATCGGACAACGCCACAGCGGTGGCTTATGTCAATCACCAGGGCGGAACAAAAAGTGTGTTGGCGGCTCTAGAGGTAGCCGGCATTCTCCAGTGGGAAGAACACTTTGTTGCGGCCCTCTCCGTCGTACACATTCCAGGTGTGGAAAATTGGCGGACGGTCTATCTCAGTCGGCAGGCGTTGGACCAAGGGGAGTGGTCACTTCATCCGTACATGTTTCATTGGATATGTCTGCGGTGGGTCACCCCCGAGGTGGACCTGTTGGCGCCTCGGCTCAACAGAAAGGTACCGAGGTTTCTAGCAAGGTCATGAGATCCTCTGGCAGATGCCACAGACACTCTGGTGGGGCTAGTATTGTCTGATCTATGCTTTCTCTCCTCTCAAGCTTCTTCCCCTGGCTTCTGCGCAGGATCAAGGCAGAAGGGATTCCGGTCAATCTGGAAGCGCTGGACTGGCCTCGCCAATCTTTAAACATAAGCATCAGGTTTTACAGTCACACCTACGGTATCCATACATAGGAACTAATAATTGCTCAAAATCAGTAATATTTACCATCATTGATGACTTTTTGACTATACAAATGTGGTCAAAGATCAGGGAAGAGCTCAATTTGCAATGGCCAATCCGCTGGACAATTTGGAGACACTGTACTAATGATCCAACATCAGTGCAGTGATCTTCCCCGCTAAACTATTGTGTTCTGACAGGGGGACGGTCCCCCCACCAGAACACCCTGATCAGCGCACACTGCTATTGGCTGAAAGTGCTGATCCAGGGCTGGTTGGCTGCTGGTTTTCCATTGGTTTTCTGAATGTCAGCCAGTTTTTTTTGAACCGGTCGATGTCCCGACATTTGGCCCATATGTACCCGGCTTTAGGTAGATTTTAGGAGATTTGAGGTTGTTTATTATCATCTTTAGATGATATGCTACTAAGGGCAGCTTCACAATACCCCACTGCACTTTGGCCACGGTGAGGGCACATTGCAGTGTACCTGCAGTTTTGATGCAAGTTAGCTGCGCTCTGTCATAGAATTCTATTTTTTCCCACCGGTTTGGTGCATTTTCTGCATGCAGGACTTTTAATGTACTAAAACATAATAGAAGTCTATGGCAAAGTGTAGCTAACCACAGATACACTGTGCTGCAGCCAACCTGAGGCAGGGCAGTGTTATGCTGGGTACACACTATAAGAGAATCGCAAGCAAAATTACTTACAAGGCAGGATGGTTTGTTTTTTGTATGGTGTGTACACAACTTTTGACATCTGATTCAGACTTTGCATCCAAAAATTTTTGAAGGGACAGACTCCAAAATTTTTTTCATACGTGAACAAAACAAATGATTTTAGATTAATGTGTGCTGTGTTTCTACGGTTTTTGTATAAGAAAAATCAGATATGAAAGACTGCGCATGATCAGAAACAAAGGAAAAGCCTTTGTCATATGAGAATTTGTGTGCATTATTTCCTTCCTCAGTTCCAACTTGCTTTGAAACAACAAGGAAAACCAGACAATTGTTCGCCCCCATTTCTGCATAGTGTGTGCCCAGCTTTAGGCTGCTCTAAGGATAAACTGTCATTCTTCGATTTTTTTTTTTTTTTTTTACAATTAAATTTTTATTTTATTGTTAGACATATAAACAAAACAAATATTTACAACTACAGTACATTACTCTGCACCAAAAAAAAAGTATTATCCATACATACAAACACAAAAAAAAAAAAAAAAAAAATTTGGGAGAGGAAGGGAAGGGGAATATCAATAAACCAATTTAGGGGCAAAAAAAAAAAAAAAATGGAATATCATCAATTAGTTAATATGTTCCTGCTTCTATCCTTATACAACAGGTGACATTGGCATGCCTACAGCATCAATCCAGGCTGACCACACTTTATCAAATTTTTTTGGGCAGTTCCTACTGCCGTATGTAAAACGGTAGAATGGAAGTGTCTTAGTAACGGCAGCTATCCAGGTTGATCGGGTGGGAGGTTCGGGTAACTTCCATCGCAAAAGGATTTCTCTCCTGGCATAAAACAGGGTATACATAATACACATTTTAGCATATTTATCCCCAACCACTTCTGTAAGGTTACTCAGTAGAGTTACCTTTGGGTCCAAAGGAATCATAGTGTCAAAAATTTCCCCAATAGTATCCGTCACCGCTTTCCAAAATGTTGCAAGCTCAGAGCACGACCAAACAACATGTAGAAAAGTACCAATTTCATGCCCACATCTGGTGCACGAGGGATCCTTCCTGGGATATATCCTAGCAAGACGTTGCGGCGTGTAGTATGCTCTGTGTAAGAATTTGAGTTGTATAAATCTGTCCCTAGCCGCTATCATTGAGGGGATATAGATATTAACCGACTCCTCCCAATCTTCAACAGTCAGGTCTGGGATGTCATCCTTCCACTTATTATAGGTTTTCTCAAGAGACTGACTATGATCTGTCGAGAGTATATAATATATAGCAGAGAGAGTTTTCCCTATTACCTTAAAAGTTAGCATTTTCTCCAAAGGGTCTGATTCCAAGACAACAGGGTCTTGGAACTGGGCCCGCATAGCATGACTAAGCTGGCGGTAACGGAACCCCATAGTTGGAGGCAATGAGTGGGTAGACTGGAGAACATCAAAGCCTTGAAGTCTTCCATCTTTAATAACATGTTTCATGGTCACAATCCCTCTGGCAGCCCATACCTGGGGATCAGGGAGTTGGTACAAATGTATTAAATTAGGATTACCCCACAGCGGAGTGTGGGGGGATATATGTAGAGGTGTAGGCCTCGCCAATCTTGGTATGCCGACCTAGTGCGATTGGTCGCTGACGTTCCCTTGAGGCTGGCTCTCAGGGAGGGCCTGCTGTCCCAAGGCCCGATCTTCCATTTTGCTTTACAATTACTGGCTTTGACGGCTTGGCTGTTGAAAGCCAGGTGCTGAGGGATAGAGGTTTACCTGGGTCGGTGATCTCAACTATGATAAAAGAAAAAGAATTGGCAGCACTCCAGGTTGAGTCAAAATCCAGGTTTATTGACTGGACATCCAAATATGACAATCGTGACAAGGTAGACGCGTTTCACACACTGACTGTGTGCTTAATCATTAGGGTAATGATTAAGCACACAGTCAGTGTGTGAAACGCGTCTACCTTGTCACGATTGTCATATTTGGATGTCCAGTCAATAAACCTGGATTTTGACTGACTCAACCTGGAGTGCTGCCAATTCTTTTTCTTTTATCAAGTTTTCACGGAGGCGAGCCGGGGCATGCACCTGTGTGAGTCATCAGGCAATTACACCACCTTGAGCAGTGACTCCTTGTCTGTTCAATTGGTGATCTCAACTATGCTGAAGGCTAGGATATCTACCCATAGAAAGATCTACTATCATACATGGAAAGCAGCATACATTTCGTGGTGTGTCGATTGGTGTTCACCCTCTTTCCTTTTCGGTGGCGGTGGAGCAGAAGTTGGCTTTGAGTACTAGTCGAAAAAGTAACTTTTATTGAAGGTTTAGATGTTAATGAATAAAAGAGTATACTTTGATGTATTGACAATAAAATAACAAAACAAAACTTTCTTGGAGTCTTTCATCCCCATAGTTATACAAGACATAGCACCATGTGGAGTGACAAAAAGGAAAAATTATAGTAATAATTCTAGCTAATCCTCTATTCAATGGAGCAGGGTTACATGTGCTCAAGTGGCATAAATTACACTAACACCAATACTATAAGGTCAAAGGTATTTGAATCCGATCGAGTCAAGCAGCTGCTTGTTTCAGAAGACTGAAGCCATCTATCTCATATCTTGTTGAATTTAGTAGGGCAGCCCCTGTGTGTGTATATACATAAATCTCTTGTATGGCAGGGTATTATTAATCTCATGTATCCAAGTGTTGAACTCGGATGGTAGGTTGAACATCCATTGTCTAGCGATAAATTTCCTGGCTATGAACAGAGTTTCATGGAGAAGGATTTTAGTGATATTATCGAAGTCCATTTCTGGGAATGTCCCCAATAGGCACGATTTGGGGTAAAGTGCTGGGGGATATCCCATCATGAAAGAATTGCACAACCTGTTTCCAGTATCCTTGTTTTATCGGGCATTTCCAGATTGATTAAGTGGTAAGAATGTTCCTTCTGCTGGGGCACAGGGTGGTTTGGTCAGTGAGATAGAAGCGATGGAGAATATATTGTTGTGTTAGGTGGTCTGACAGCTTAGGAGACACTGTCTTACAATTGTCAAGAGCATCACTCCATTCCTCATGCTCCAGAGTGCCGACATCCCTTCGCCACCTTGGTTTAAGCACATAGGACAGTCTGGACGAGGAAGAGAAGTGCAGCGTGGTATAGAATGTCGCAATCATTTCTTTTTTTTTTTTTGGATCTGGGCCCTTGATTTTTTCTATAATAGGGATGGGGTCAAGCTGTAGGGGTGTGGATAGGAATTGAGTTTGGAAGGCATGGCGGAGTTGTATATATCTGAAGAACATATGGCTGGGCAATGTGTTTGACTTTCTGCAGGTCAAATGGTTTAAGGCACCTTTTTGCCAATATGTGAGATAAATAATACACACCTCTGGTGATCCACATATGTTAATCTGGAATTTAACAGAATTCCAGGAATGAGGGTATTATGCCAGAATTCCAGGAATGAGGGTATTATGCCATAGAGGTGTGAATTCATGGTATTGGGGGAGATTCAATCTAGCAGGCACCACATCCCATATACGTCTGGTATAAAAGTGAGCCCCCCCCCAAGCCCTCTCATTATTACACATAAAGGGTCTGCTGATGAGTGTGACCATTTGGGGCATAGGAAGGTAAGGAATCTAGATCTATCAGTTTTGTCAATGTGGAAAAGTTGGGATAACTGAGACGCTAAATAATATGTATTGGGATCTGGAAGTGCTGCACCCCCAAGATCTGTGGGGTTTTTAGGCTTCCTCCATGGTAATTTGTGCCTTCTGGCACCCCATACAAATGGCTTAAGAGGGGACTCAATTGACTTAAAGTGTTTTTAGAGGTAAGTATACCGGAGAGTGCCATAGGGTATATAGTATTTTAGGTAGAAGTACCATTTTAATTTGGTTTATACGGCCCATTACCTCTATAGGCAGATGTGCCCATATTTCAGTTTTTGCTTTAATTAAGTCAAAGAGGGGTTGTATATTGAGGATATATTCAGCTGGGGAATTAAGAAAATGTGTAGGGAGAGGCTTGTTTGGCCATGCAATGGTGGGAAGCAATCAATAGGGAGTATTTTGGATTTATCACAGTTTTAGGACCAGAAAAGGTTCCAAACTCCTCTGAGGGTGAGAGCTGATGATAGGGATGTGTCTGAATCTGCCAGGTATAACTGTGTGTCATCTGCGTACATGCTGATCTTTTCGATCGTGAAGCCTACTTGTAATCTGACCACTTCAGGGTGTGAGCGTATAGCTATTGCCAGCGGCTCAGCAGCCAGGGCATACAGCAAAGGAGATAAGGGCCATTCTTGCCAGATCCCTCTAGTAAGGGAGAACAGCTCAGACGCCCATCCTTTCGCCAACACCCTTGCCACTGGGGCCCGATATAGTAATTTTACCTATTTTATAAATTTAGGGCTGAATCCATAGCTTTCAAGACACTTCCATAGGTAGCACCACTCGACTAAATCAAACGCCTTAGCTGCGTCCAAGGCGAACACAACTCTATATTTTTTAATCACATAGCGATGGTTTTCATTCACTTAGCGCAGCAATATTATTTATTCAGGATCTTAATATCGACCTGTAAGAGTGAAATGGGATGGTATGAGCCAGGAAGGCTCAGGTCTTTGCCAGGTTTGGGGATTAATAAGCCTCTCCCATAGAGAGGGGTAGAGTGAAGGTTTCAAATATATGGTTAAAGAGTGATAGCTAGTGTTTACGAATAGAGAGAGTAGAATTCTGTGGATATACCATCTAAACCCAGTGACTTAGATCGGGGAAATTTGGCGACAGCTTTGGCAATTTCATAAGCCGTGAGTGGTGCCTCAAGTCTGGCAGCTTGTTCCGAAATCTGAGGGAACTCAATAGTGTCAAGAAAGGATTGTATCGAGGGTGTGTCATTAGTTATTGTGGATGTATAGAGATTTTTAAAGAATTCTCTGAAATTTTCTGCGACTAGCATAGGCTCCTTATAGGATCTCCCGTGGGGGTACACAGAGTAATGACTACCAGTGGTCTGTCATCTCTGTGGACCAGGTGTGCTAGGAGTTTGCCAGCCCTTTCCCCATGCCCAAATAGTTTTTGTTTGTGAAAAAAGCCTCTGTCGGGCCTTTTCGTCGTGTAGTTGCTCAACCACTCTCATTAGCATTTTAAGGTTTGTGGCTCGGGAGGTAGAGGGATCTTCTTTAAATAAATGCCTGTTCTGGAGAGGATAAGTCATGAATGGCCTGAGTCAAGGCTGCTTTGGATGCAGATTTCAATTTGGCTATATGTGAGATCAAAGTGGATCTAACATGGAGATGGAGGCAGTGTTGTCATTAGCAAGGAAGAAACGGTTCCACTCTGCGCTAAGGTCTTCCCCCTCTGGGAAGAGTGTAAGCCAAAAAGGGTTTAGTCACCAAATGACTGGCGGGCAATTGTGTTATAGCTTAAGTGTGACCCAATAAGGGCTGTGATCAGATAGCAGTCTAGGCGAGAAACCCACTTCAGTTAGTCTAGGTATTACGGTTTGAGAGTTTAAAATATAGTCAATCTGGGGACATAGAGTGGTGTGAAGAAGAAAAGCACGAAAAGGCTTGTGTTGTAGGGAATTTAACTCTCCATGTATCAGCTAATTTAAAATCAACTAGAAGTCTGGCAAATCGAGTCACTTGAGCAGGAGATTGGGATGGCAAAGTCATCTGTAATTTATCTAGGCTGGAATTTAGCCATATCACCGGTGTTGTGGGGTATTTTGCCATGAAGGCAAATCCCTCCGCTATGACTGCTGAGCTAAATGCAGGAGAGGGGGACATAGAATGCCAGTATCAATATTGGTCCCCCAGATATCGTTGCATAGAGGAATACAAATCTACCAGATGGGTCTACTAGAGAGCCCCTGAGCACAAAATGTACATATTTGGCTACAAGAATCGAGACCCCTCTGGAGTGGGTGGTGTATGTAGAGTGATATGCCCACCTGATCCAAGGACACTTAAGCGCCATTTGTAAGCGGCCTTCCACATTTGTCTCCACCAGTACTAAGATATCTGCACGTTGCTTTTTAAGAAAGGGGAAGATTGCAGATCTTTTAATTTTGTCTCTGAGGCGTGGACGTTCCACGTAAGTAGTTTTAGGGTGGCCATTGTGAAATCAGATAATTTCTTTCCACTTCAAGCACAAACTCTGACTAGCTATTAAATAGTGCAGTGTAACAGTTAAGAATACATAATAGGGTTATATACAGTACTACTTTTCCACATGTAATGCCATGCCAAATGAAAAAATAGCAGTACCAATAAAGATAAAAATGAGGGGGGCGTGGCTTGCAGCTGATGTAGATGGACGTGCTGAGCGCTCTCTCCGCCACTGATCCTGACATTTATCCTGATAACTGCAGAATCCACTGCCATCCGTCGTTTATACTTACCTCCCCAATCTCCTAACGGTTGTACCTACCTGCCGGCTGTGTGTCCAACGCTGAAGGGATGTCTCGAAGGGGTAGAGAGACGCCGGGGCCTGTGGACCCCACGACCCAAGATGGCGCCCGACCGCCCCGCTCCGCCAGGGAGGCTGCGATGAAGCTTTTCAGTAAATCTTCCTCAAAGGAGACCCCGCACAAGCCTTCTCCTGGTACCGAGGATTCCAGCGCCCTGCCTGTGGAGACGGAAGACCCCTGGCCCGCGGTTGCTGCCCTCACTGCCTCCTGGGAAACAGTACTTTAATACCTGAACGTTTCTGCACATACCACTGGTTTTTTTTTTTTGACGGAGAGCGAGAAATGACGGTTCCAGTTGGATCCTTCACCTTGCACGGAACTGTAGTTACTGTAAGTTCCTTCGGATCAAGTCTTTTGCTGAGACGTTGGGGCCCCCTTTTTTCTCTGTCCTATGTGGACGTTTGCTGTGGGTTATGACCCCCTTTTCCCCCTTCTTCAATGTTGGCTGCTGCCAATCACCTCGTACCTTTTTGTGGAAGCTGCTACTGCCATTATTTTTTTTCATGACACCCTGTATGCTGACTTTACTGCTCTTTGAGTCTCTGTGGCTCTACTCTTGGGCTATATAGGAGATTCTGTTCTCCACTGATCCATTTACCCTGGCTCCTTCTCATGTTATTTACCGTACTGATCCCCATTATACTGTGTTGTGTTCATCCTGGGTCTATACTGTATACAAGAACCATGGCTAATCACTGTACTGTGGTCTCCTGGACTGTTCGCGGACTGGGTGATAGTGTGAAGTGGGTGGCGCTGTTCTCTACTTTAACCGGTTGCCGACTGCGCACAGTATATTTACTGCGGCAGTCAGCCCCGGCCAGGCAGAGTGACGTAGATCTACGTCACTAGCTTGTCACCGGGTTTTGAGCCCGCCTCGGCTCGTTCACAGAGGAGTCCCGGCGTGTGACCGGCGGACCCAATGTCCGGGAGAAAGGTGGGTGGCTTATGTAAACAAGCCACCTGTCATTCTCCCCTGTGTAAAAATGGAGATCAGACGGTTCTACTATGTACCTGTCCAACTACAGTTAGAAGCACGCCCCTAGGACACACTTAACCCCTCCCTGTCCAATACAGTTAACCCCTTTCCTGCCAGTGTCATTTTTACAGTAACAGTGCATATGTATAGCACTGATTACTGCAGTAATGTCACTGGTACCCCCAAAAGTGTCAAAAATGTCAGTCAAGGGTCTGATCTGTCCGCCGCAATGTCGCAGTACTGCAAAAAAAATCGCAGATCGCCGCCATTACTCGTTAAAAAAAAACCACCAAAAATGACAAAAATCTTTCCCTTTCTTAGTAAACGCGATAACTTTTGCGCAAACCAATCAAAATACGCTTTTTGCGATTTTTTTTACCAAACATATGTAGCATAAAACAAATTGGCCGAAAATGTTAAAAAATTTTGATTTTTACATTTTTTTGGGGGGGAATTTCATATAACAAATTTTTATTTTTGCAAAATTTACGCTCTTTTTTTGTTTATAGCGCATGATCAAAAAATCGCACAGGTGATCAAATACCACCAAAAGAAAGCTCTGTTTGTGGGAAAAAAAGGACGTGAAATTCGTTTAGGTACAGCGTCGCACGGCCGCGCAATTGTCCGTTAAAATCACGCAGTAAAAAATCGCAAAAAAACCCCTGGTCAGGAAGGGGGTAAAATCTTCCGGGGCTTAAGTGGTTAAAGAGATATGCTCCTGCTGTGGTGTGCCTGCAGGAGACTCACCTGCAGGCCTCCACCCTTTCTCTGCTGCGTCGCCATAATTACGGTACCCAGTTTCACTCCACCCACTCTGCTTACTCTAGGGGGTCAGTATTTTGATTTCTGACAATGTACCCTTCCAACTGCTGTCCTCTAAAATTGATGACGAGGGTAGATATATTTTTCTTTTATGTAAGCTGCATTATTTTCAATGTGTGTTGGCTTGTATATATGTGCCCCCACCTTTTTCCCCGGTGGTACTCCAGGCCTTGCCTCAATTTATGAGTCCCTACTCTACTACACCCGTTATAGTCTTGGGGGACTTTAATAATGTGCTGGATGGGGGCTTGGATAGGTTTCGCCCGGGGGGGGCCAGTTCTCTGAGTGCCTCGGGCCCTACCCCCTTTTCTCGCCTTTTGGCGGAACTGGGCTTTGAGGATGTGTGGAGGAGTAAGAACCCCAATGCACGTTGTTATTCCTGTTACTCAGCCTCCTACAATGGCCTGTCTCGCATTGATTTTTGCCTGGGTAATGCTGTTGCTTGCTCTATGATTCAATCTGTACATTATGCCCCTAGAAATATCTCCGATCACTCCCCTCTTATAGTTCAGTTGGGGGGATTACTGCCCGTCGGTGCCCGAGTGTGGAGGGTTAACCCCTTCTGGCTTACTCTCCTACCTGCTAGTGATCCCGTTTCTCTGGCCTTACAAGATTTCCTCTTACATAATGGAGACTCGGCAACGCCTTTGGTGGTGTGGTGTGGGATGCCTTGAAGGCCCATCTTAGAGGGATTCTTATTACTCAAATTTCAGCAATCAAATCTAAGACTAAGGACTGGGAGAATCAGATACTCGCTAGGGCCGGGGTGCTGCAGAGCTGGTGTTTGTGTCAGACCCTACTCCTGTTCATGAACGGCGTTGATTGGAGGCCCAGGCCCTTTATAAACAGGTCTCTATTACTGCTGCAGAAAATAAACAATTTTTTATACAACGTTATTTCAATGAAGGGGAAAATACTGGTCATTTGTTAGCTGTTATAGCCAGGGCGCAACAGGGTATCTCGCACATAGCAGCGGTTCAGGCTCCTGATGGTACGCTGGCTCAGGACTCCCAGGTTCCTTTGGTATTTACTGATTATTTTAGGGACCTGTACTCCTCTAGGGTCTGCCCCTCCGAAGCGGACCTGGAGGATTTTCTGGTCAATTGTGAGTTCCCTCAAGTTTCACGGTCTCATCAGCGGGATTTGGGTAGACCCCTGACTGTTGAAGAGTTATCACTGGCTGCCTCCCAGATGGCAAACAATAAGTCGCCCGGGACTGATGGCTTCCCTGTCGAACTATACAAAACATACGGGGATACTCTCCTTCCGGCCTTACTGACTACCCTGAATAAGGCTCATAGGATGGGCGAATTGCCGGACTCCATGCGTGAGGCGATAGTGGTCGTTCTTCCCAAACCTGGTAAGGATCCGATACACCCGGACTCCTATAGGCCTATCTCCTTACTCAACACGGATGTCAAGCTGTTGGCTAGAGTGCTGGCTAACAGATTGGCGAAGGTTGTTTCTGGGTTGGTGCATGTTGATCAGTCGAGTTTTATCCCTGCCAGGTCAACTTCCTTGAATCTTCGTAGGCTGTTTTTAAACCTTCAACTCCCAGTTGATAATCCGGGGGGCAGAGCCATTTTTTCACTTGACGCTGCCAAAGCTTTTGACAGCGTAGAGTGGAGATATTTGTGGGTGGTGTTGCGTCGGTTCGGACTGGGTACTGCATTTATCTCATGCTTTCAACTGCTCTATACTGGGCCTAGGGCACGCATCAGAATTTATGGGACTCTTTCTGACCCTTTTTCCCTATACCGGGGTACCAGACGGCGCTGCCCCCTTTGCTGTTTGCTTTAGCAATTGAGCCTCTTGCAATACTGATTAGAGACTCCCCCTCTATAGTGGGTTTTCGCCGCGGAGATAGGGAGGATAAGATCTCCCTCTATGCGGATGATGCCCTACTGTATCTGGGGGACCTGGGTGGATCCCTGCAGGAGGGCATTTCCCTCGTTACCAGATTTGGCACATTTTCTGGCTTTGCCATTAATTGGGACAAGTGGGTTTTGCTTCCTCTGGACCCCCTCCCGGGGACGCTGCCATCTGCTGCCTCACAGCTGCAGGTGGTCTCCACCTTCAGGTATTTAGGTGTTGTGATATCTGCCAACCCAAAAGATTATATTACCCTGAATCTCAAACCCCTTCTCCTTCGTGCTAAATGCGCTAGTTGGAGTAAGCTTCCCCTTACTGTTACAGGTCGGGTGAATTTAATAAAATGATCTGGGCACCTCAGTTACTTTTTATCCTACATAATTCCCCGATGTGGATACCTAGATACTGGTTTGATAGGGTGGACTCCCAGTTTAGGGCACTTATATAGAGGGGTGGTGCGGCCCGCTTAAAGCTTGAAACTCTGCAATATACCAAGGATAGGGGTGGACTGGCCCTCCCTCATACCCAGATGTATTTTTTTGCGTCGCAGTTGCAGCACTTCACGGGATGGGACCTCCCTTCTTGTGTGGACCCCTCCTGGGCTTTGCTTACACTGTCTGACTCGGGATATACCTCCTTCTCTCTGATGGAGATGGGGTTTCCTGAATTACCTCCCCATTGCCCTACCTCAAACCTTTTTGTCCGACTGTGGAAGGCGGTAAAACAGAACCTGGGTCTCTCTGGCTTCTTTGCCCGTACCCCTCTGTGGAATAATCTATATGGAGAGGTGGCTAGGTTGGGTACTTTCCCTGTGTGGGTCCGAGCCGGAGTTAAATATTTTTCCCAGCTGTGCGGCCGTGTTATTAAGCCTATGGCACATTTGCAGGCAGAATACCCGCAGCTTGGAAATTGTCGATATCAATATATGCATTTATCTCACGCACTTCAGAGCCAGGGTCGACATACACCTCTGAGGTTGATCGAATCTCCGTTTTTGGAATCCATTTTTAGGGATAGCAAGAAAAAAGGCATTATTTCTAGAATATACACTTCTTTCTTATCTTCCCTCCAGGACCCTTCCCTGCTCCCCTGTAGGGCGAAATGGGAAAGGGACCTTGGTCCCATTGACGGTGATCAATGGGAACAAATCCTTGAGGCAGGCCCCCTGGTCTCTGTATCAGCTAGCCATAAACTATCCCATTTGTTTGTGCTACATCGTACATATAGGACCCCGAGACAACTTCACGCGTGGGGCAGACATTCTTCGCCCCTATGTCCCAAATGCAAATTGCATACTGGTGATTTCATTCATATGCTATGGAAATGCCCCAAATTGGTACGATATTGGCGCTTTATAGTATCCACTATAAACAGAGTATATCAGGTACAGCTTCAGTTGGATCAATTGGTGTGTCTGCTGGGTGGCTTGGATGAGACTCTCTATCATCCATATATTTTTGTGGCTTTGCTCAGACAGTTGTACAGTATTTGGCTAAAAAGCTTATTGCTAGATTGTGGATGTCTTCCAGCCCCCCCACTGGTGCGCAGTGGATCCACTCTGTTAAACAATCTTGATACGTGAAAAACACACTTATTATCACAGGAAAACACCTTTGAAGTTTGAGAGCATATGGAGTTCCTGGTTGGCTTCCCCTGCAGTGGCTCCCCCTCAACTTGTCTTAAATCGCTTGCTTATGTAGGTGGTGGTGAGTTTTTGGCGGCTGGGATGATAGCAGCACACTGTTTGGTTTGATTTTATTATTTTTCTATATTTTATTTAAGTTGGATATGGAATGGCATTGTTACTTCCCTTTTTTTTTCTCTTTTTCTATTATGTTCGTTTTGTACTGGAAAGCATTGTATTCTGAGATCCTTATGGTTGTACAGTATATTTCTTTGAAGTGATTATTATACCTTTTGTACAATGTATTTCTGATTTGTGCCATTTTTAATAAAGTTTTTTTTTCTGATTAAAAAAAAAAAAAAAAAGATAAAAATGATAATCTCTCCCTCCCTGACCTACACTGTCCCCAACTTGTGCGGGTAGATTTCCCAAAAATCCAAACAAGTTATGAAATGTGACCGATGTACCAAGGTAAAGAGAATCATACAAATAAAGTACCATAAATTGTGTGAGGCATGTGTCCTGATTAGGACCAATGCTCTTAATACTGATGTGATTAGAATCCCTTGTAGATTTTCCCAGCTTGTGTTGGTGGGGGGAGCGAAACTTCACTGAGTTGCCAAACGCACCATAGAACTCTACCCACTAACAATGGTGGATTTTGAGTAACGTGTAGCTTTCCATCAGAAGGGTGTAATGGGAACCAATATTCAGTGAGTGTAATAGGGGGCCAAGGCAGGATCAAAGTTATTGCAATCCGGTGCATTTCTAGTAAGGATGGTTTCCCATTGTGTAATGGTGCCGCAGAGGGATATAAAACGAGGTCTGCCCAAGACATGCTACCTGCGGCTGAAGAAAATTCCCAGGTAGATCAGGGCAATTTAGAGGGTCTATGCATATTGTGCAGCTATGGGTGGTAATCTGTGCCCGGAGAGAATAACATGATGTAGTTAAGGTGTAGAAACAAGTCACCACTTTAAGACAAGATAGGAGGTTTGTTTTTTTTAATTTGACAATTTTTATTAATTTTTATATACAAACAAAGAAAAAATGGGATATAAAGATGCAAACAAGTATTTATACATTGTAGTATCTACTCCCGACACAAAAAGAAAAAGGGGGGGTCACTCCCCATCCCTTCCAATCCCCCTCTGCTGGAGTGAGTGCATGTGGAATAAAACAATCATTATGTCTCATAAATCTTGAGAGATTAATATGCATATCGAAACAAAATAGTGCAAGGTGTGGGAAAAAAAAAAAAGAGGAGAAAGAAAAGACCCCTAAAAGAGAAGGGGAGCATGCCCCTATCACAATCCCAAAAACATTAAAGTGCAAACAAAAATATTAATGTGCTTCTAGTACATTCCTTGTGTTCAAATCACGTATGTGCATACAAGCCCCCCCCCCCAAAAAAAACCCTTTCCTTTAGGGGGGGGTCACTCCCCATTCCCTCCAACCCCCTCGGCTGGAGTGAGAATGTGTGAAATAAAACAATCATTATGTCTCATAAATCATGAGAAGTTAGGGCAAATGTCAAAACAAAATGAAATGTGAAAAAGAAGGGGGACATGCCCCTATTATACTCACAAAAACATTGAAAAACACACAGAAATATAATTGTGAATCTGATACATCCCCTATACTCCATTCGCTGCTGTGCATAAAGGAACCCCCCCCCCCATCCTACATCTGGCTAAGGGTAGATTGACGAGGCTGCAAGAGGCCTATTTACCCCCCCCCCCCCCAAAAAAAAGGAAGAAAAAAAAAGAGAGAAGAAAGAAGAGAAGGGGGGGGGGAGAGGGGGGGGTCTAGAGGACAATTCCTCATGTTGTATTTAAGAAAGCCTCTGTACCAGTAAAATGTACCCACGGCATCCATCGGGCTCTGGTCGCTTCCTCTGTATTTTTCAAAGTGGAGGTGAGTTTCCTCAATCTTGTGAATCTCCTTTATTTTAGAGTACCATAGCGCCTGAGTTGGCGGCTGGGTTTGTCTCCACACAGCGGGTATGCACGCCTTTGCAGCATTCAAAAGTCTAAGTGTCAATGACTTTCTATATCTTTTTAATGAGCTTTTCGTAAGATGAAGTAGACCTAGCGCAGGGTCATCTCGACCCTCAACCGCAGTTAACTGTTTAATAACTAAAGCAATTTTTGTCCAGAACGCATTTATAGAGGGAGATGACCAGAAAATGTGAAGCATAGTCCCCTCCTCCGATCCACAACGCCAGCATCTGTCCGAACAGTTCTCATCCATTTTATGTAGCACCGCAGGGACTCTATACCACCTAGTAAGTATTTTATATCCTGTTTCCTGGGATTTACTGTCCATAGAAGATTTATGGACTGTAGTCAAAATCTTATTCACCTGCCTGGGAGTCAGAGATGCTGCAAGCGCACGTTCCCATTGACGTATAAACGGCAACTGTTGTACTTCTTGGTCCTCTATCAACCATGTGTAAAATAAAGATATCAAATGTTTAGGGGGGACATCTGAATTACATATTGTTTCAAAAGGGGTTAGATTATGTGGTATGTACCCTTTTTGCTGATATGTCTTAAGAAAATGTCTCAATTGATAAATACTAAAATAATCTAAGTCTGTATCTGGCCATGCTGCTATTTCCTCTTGAGTAGGTATATGACCTCTCTGCCACACATCCAATATACGGGTTTTGCCAATCTGTGGCAGTCTTCGCATTTTAGCATTCATGCATCCTGGAGGAAATTCCGGGTTACCTAAGATTGGTGTTAAAGGGGAAGGGACTGGAGCTATTTTGGGATACTGCTGGATGTGTCGAGTTTCTTGTATTGTCGCCCCTATAGTAGGGTGCAAAAGAATCTTATCAGTGGAAGTATAAATCTACCACAGTGCCGGGGGGGGGGGTCAGTTGGCCTGCCTCACCGACCTCCAATCCAACCCAACATTTATTAGCCATATTACAATTCCAGTCTACTACCCGTGTCAGATGCATGGCCCTGTAGTATACGTCCGGCAGACCTATCCCCCCCCCCCCTGTGGTTTTGTCAGGGATAGTATCTGTAACGGATCCGCGGAGACCTATGGACCCAAATAAAGGAGCGAAACATTGCCCTAATCTGATGAAAAAAAGAAAGGGGGGATTGCGATTGGTAGGGCCTGTATTACATATAAAATCCGAGGTAGAATATTCATTTTAAGTGCATTGCACTTACCAAACCAGGTTAAGGTTAGTGGCTGCCATATCCTCAGGTCGGTTTTGATCTTCCCAAGTAAAGGAAGAAAGTTTTTCCTATACAGATCCAGGGGATCCGCTGTAATTTGAATCCCCAGGTATTCTAGTGAACCCTCATCCCAGTAAAACGGGAAGGATGCACGTAGTTGGAGTTCCTCCTGTAATGACATAGATATGCTCAGCGCCGCCGACTTAGTAAAATTGATCTTATAATTGGCTAATGCTCCATATACTCGAAGTGCCCCCAAGATGTTTGGGAGCGATATAGTTGGATTGGTGACGAAGAACACAAGGTCGTCCGCAAAAGCGGCCACCTTGTGTTGTTCGCCAGCAACCCACATCCCTGCAATATCGGGTGATCTGCGAATTGAGCGTAGCAGAGGTTCAAGTGTTAGGATGAAAATGAGAGGGGATAATGGGACAGGGACAATAATCCCTGTCTAGTACCATTCAAAATTAAAAAATAATCTGATCTCCAATCATTTGCACGCACAGCTGCTGAAGGGTTATTATATAATGATAAGATATATGACAACATCTGTGGGCCTAATCCGATATATGACAGGGTGGCCTCGATAAAACTCCAGGCCATCCTGTCAAAAGCCTTTTCCGCGTCTGTTGACAGTAACACCAATCTATTATGGGATGCACGTGACACATGAATAATGTCTATTACCCGCGTTGTGTTGTCCCTTGCCTCCCGTGACGGTACAAAACCTACCTGATCATAATAAATGAAATGGGGAATGTGGGGCAAGAGGCGATTTGCGAGTATTTTTGCAAAAAGTTTGGTGTCAGAGTTTAGAAGTGAGATGGGGCGGTAAGCTGCCACATAATAGAGGGTCTTTCCCCCCCTTGAGTATAAGGGCAATATAAGCCCTTAGTGAGTCTGTGGGCAGCAGCGCACCATCCTGAACTGATTTTATATGCCTTAAAAGGGGTTGAGTTAAACGTGTCTTAAAATATTGATAATAAGGTAGTGTAAGCCCATCAAGGCCAGGGGCTTTATGTGTTTTGGCCTGTGATATAGCAAGATCTAGTTCTTTCTCCGTAATCTCTCCTTCCATAGCTAATGCTTGTTCCGTAGATAATACAGGCATTCCGGAGTCCCGAAGATACGTTTCTATCCGTTCTAACTTTTCTTCAAGATCCATTTTTTCCCCCCCGAAGTATGTAGGTTATACAGGGAGTGGTAAAATGAGCAGAACTCGCCTGCAATAGCCGACGAGGTATGCACCTCCTCACCACCCGCTGTCTTTATACGGGAGATGTGTGTTTGTTTTCTCTGACCCCTTAGTGCCCGTGCCAACATCACCCCTGGTTTGTTTGCAAATTCATAAAAATGTCTTCTAGACCATATCTCTCTGGCCTTCTCTTCCCTTTTATAGGGGGCTATGTCCTTTATGGTGGGCGACCCTTAGGTCTAATAGGGGTCCTCTACCCAGCATCTCCTTGCGGGACTGTGGTCAGCGATCTCCCCTGCTTGGTATGTTCTCAAGGTGAGCTTAGCATATAGCGACTCTGCTGGGTCTGCGTCTACGCACTTCGGGTGCTCTGCGTTGAGGATGTCTCCTTTTTTTGCTGCAAATGTGCATGCAAGGTCACTGGTGGATGCACCGATTGTATTGGTGCAGAAAGTTTTAAAATGGGGGGCGCCGGTCCTCTTGGGGCCCGCAGATCCCCTAAAAGCAGCAAAGGTACTCCCTTTTCCCGCCTACCATGACAAAATTGTCGCAGGTCAGTGGAGTTGTTCTAAACGCACTGATGATAACGCATGGCTAAAAAGCTGGTCGGCAGACCAGGCTTCTAAAAAGGCTCTATCAGATCTCCCCTTTACGGGGGACCGCCTATTTGGGTCTTTGTTGGATGAACTGATCAAAGGACTCAGAGGTGGGAAGAGTACTCTTCTTCCTCTATCCGCTAAGGGCAAGTCACCACATAATAGACGGGGCCCTTATTTTTCAGCACAAAGACGGCCTTTTCGTGTCTTCGGCATGCAGGAGTAAGGATCTAAGCCATTGAGATCATCTGGGGATTCCAAGAAGACGTGGTCGGGTAAGCCGAGAACAGGCCCCTCCAGATCTGCGGACAAATCTCTGTCTGCATAAAGGGACGCCCTCACCCGTTTCTGGGGTGGGGGGACATCTTCGTTTTCTGTCCGCAACCAGGGCCCTCTTTGATTCAGGACAAATGGGCCCACGTGCCACTCAGATGATCAGATCAGGTTACAAGATCGAGTTCAGGTCCCGACCGTCAGACAGATTATTCCCGTCCAATCTATGCCTATCTTCAGATCGGTTAAAGAATCTTAGGAGGGCGGTACAAGATCTGCTGTCGCAAACGGTGATTGTGCCGGTTTCCTCTTGGGAACGCTTTCAAGGGTTTTATTCAAATCTGTTAACTGTTCCCAGGAAAGAAGAGAAAGTGCGTCTAATTCTAAATCTCTTAGTGTGGGTACAGAGGTTTAGAATGGAGTCCATTCGCACGGTACTGGCGTTCCTACACCAAGGGGACTTTTAGGCCTCTATCGATATCGAGGACGCAAATCTGCACATCCCTATTTACGCTGGACTCCAGTGTTTTCTTCGCTTCGTTGTAGAAGAGGAACAATATCAATTTGTGGCATTACCATTTGGTCTGCCTCTGCCCCAGGGTCTTCACCAACGTGTTGGTTCCCGTATTGTCATTACTGTGACAGCGGGGGATTTCAGTACTAGGGTACCTGGACGATCTCTTAAGCGCAGACTCCCACTCGGTTCTGGTGGGCGATCTGTCAATCACTGTACGGACTCTGCAAGAATTCGGTTGGACCATCCATTTTAGAAAATCTGCTCTGGTCCCAGCCTCCAAAATGGTTTATCTAGGACTGACTCTGGGCTCTGCGAGGGTGTTTCTTCCCCTGGAAAAGCTGCAAAAGTTGCAGAGGGTGATTCGGTTGCTTGTATCCAGCACTCTGTCCTGATTGCGGACTTGCATCCGAGCTCTAGGCCTGATGGCGTCTACCTTCGGGGCAGTTCAGTTGGCTCAGTTCCACAGGAGACCTCCGCAAAGGGGTATTCTTGTCAAGTGGAACAAGGATCCAAAATCTTTGGATATTCTGATTCGGTTGAGTCAAAACGCAAGAACTGCTCTTCTGTGGTGGCTCCGTTCCTTGGCCCTGTGTCAGGGCAAGCCCTTCCTTCCATTGTGTTGGACCTTGGTATCCACGGATGCCAACCTGTCTGGCTGGGTGGGAGAGAAAGCGGTGTGTCCAGGGGACCTGGACTCTGAAAGAGTTCAGACTTTGGATCAATATTCTGGATTCATTCAGACAATCCCACTGCCGTGGTTTACGTCACTCATCAAGGGGGCACCAAGAGTGTCCTGGCGGCCCGGGAGGTGGCAGAGATCTTAATATGGGCAGAAAATTTTGTTCCAGCCCTCTCCGCCGTGCATATACCCGGAGTGGAGAACTGGCAGGCGGATTACTTGAGTCGTTAGGTGTTGGATCAGGGGGAATGGTCCCTGCACCCAGAGGTGTTTCACCTGTTGTGTGTCCGGTGGGGGACACCCGATGTAGACCTGTTAGTTTCTCGGCTCAACGAGAAGGTCCAGAGGTTTGTAGCCAGGTCTCAGGATCCTCTGGCCGACGCCACAGACGCACTGGTGGCTCCTTGGGGTCAGCATCGGCTGATCTATGCGTTTCCTCCGCTGAAACATCTGCCGAGGCTTCTGCGCTGAATAGAGGTGGAAGGGATTCAGGTCATCCTGGTGGCCTCGCCGGTCTTGGTATGCAGATCTGGTAAGGTTGGTCGCCGATGCTCCTTGGAGACTTCCTCTCAGGGAAGATCTGTTGTCTCAAGGGCCAATCTTCCATCCTGCTTTAGTCACTGGCTTTAAAGGCGTGGCTGTTGAAAGCTAGGTATTGAAGGATAGGGGTCTTTCTGACTCAGTGATTCCTACACTGTTGAAGGCTAGAAAATCTACCTCTTGGAAGATTTATCAGTGTACGTGGAATCGTACATCTCATGGTGTGAATTGATTAAGGTGCATGCTCGCTCCTTTTCAGTGGCCAGGATATTGGCTTTCCTCCAAAGAGGGGTTGAGCAGCGGTTGGCCTTGGGTACTATTAACCACTTGCCGACCGCCGCAAGTACATATACTGCGGCGGTCAGCCCCATGCAGGCAAAGCGACGTATAGCTACGTCGCTAGCTCCCGCCGCTCTGGAGCGCGGTCCCGCTGATGACCTGATTGGGTTCAGAACCGATCAGTCATCAGGTCCAGGCCAATGATTTTTGGCCTGGACCTGTTGATCGGTCCTGCCCAATCAGATTCTAATCTGTGCCTGTGAAATGTAAACACAGGCACAGAAAAGACCTGCTTTTCCCTCCAATGATTCTTTTTGGATTCATCAGAGGAGAGAGCACATCTAACTGTGAGTACTGCACCAAGCACACCCACACACACTTAGATAGGCACATTTAACCCCCGATCGCCCCCCCAGTTAACCCCTACACCCCCGTCACAACACACACTGTATACTGTATATAGCATTTTCCTATATACCCGTATAAGTGTGACTTGTGACCAGGTTTAGCGCTTGAGGCCTTCCTTTCATACTTAGAATACCCGCCACCCCCCAATAAAGATTTAACCCCCTGATCACCCCCAGTTAACCCCTTCCCCCCTGTCACATTGCACACTAATACAAACGTAATATAGTGTTTTACTATATTTTGCATTAGTGTGATTGTGACTTGAGTTAGCGCTAGCGAGTTAGTTTCTGACCCAAGGAGGTTTAGGGTCACCGCCACCCCCCCCATAAAGATTTAACCCCCTGATCACCCCTACAACCCCTGTCACAACACACGCTGTATGCAGTATATAGCATTTTCTATATACCCGTATAAGTGTGACTTGTGACCAGGTTTAGCTCTTGCAGCCGTTCCTTTTAGGTTTAGGGTCCCCGCCACCCCCCCAATAAAGATTTAACCCCCTGATCACCCCCCAGTTAACCCCTTCCCCCCTGTCACATTGCACACTATACACACACGTAATATAGTATTTTTCTATTAGTGTGATTGTGACTTGAGTTAGCGCTCGCAAATTATTTTCTGTCCCAAGTAGGTTTAGTGCAGATCCCCAGCGCATAGTTAAAAATAACCCTTTGATTACCACATACACACACACACTTCCATTACTAGTATAGTGTTTGAACAGATCAATATCTGATCAGAACTATACTAGCGTCCCGATAGTTTAGGGTTCCCAAAACGCGGTGTTTGCACGATCAGCACTGATTCCTGCCAGCACCTGCGTTTAACCCCTCCGCCCAGCCCACCCCACCCAGGCAAGTGTAGTAATCAATAGATTACTGTCACTTACAAAAAACACAACACACAAAACCGCTGTGTTAGCAGAGTCAGGCCTGATCCCTGATAGCATTAGCAGTTTTTTTGGTAGCAGGTGAAATAGTCCTTGACAACCAGGTGCTTTTATTACCTGTGAGTCACACTACTGTACCGGTAAATTTAGTTACTAAAATGACCAAACGTTGGTACAGTAGTGCAGAGGCTTACAGTATACTGACCATGTCAGATGAGAGCGATGGGGAAGCCTCACTGGCAGAATCAGGGTCAGTATATGAACCTGAAGAGAGCAGCAGCTCCCTGACAGATAGCTCAGACGACAGATGGGTCCCTGTTAGAATCAAGCGTTCCCGACCCCATTCTGGAGTTGCTGAGGTGCAGAGATCACAGCATGCTCGTATGGAGCAGAGTGTCGGTACTAGTGCCGCTCATCCTTCTGGTGGCCTGGCAAGCGCCAGCGGCCTAGTACACCCTCGACCTAGTACAACCAGCACTGCAGTAACACTTGGTGACATGGCGAGTCCTATAAATGCAGTTGAAGCTGGTGCGGTGGCTAGCACGAGTAGTGGCCCGCAGTCACCGCGTATTCGAAGACAGACCTGTAGAGCCCGTAGTGCCCTCCCTGATGCGCTGGCATATCCCAATTGGCAACCCACTGATACTACAGCGCCAGTACTTCCCCCATTCACTGTCCAACCTGGAATCCACGTGGAAACAGCCAATTTTACGCCACTGGATTTTTATGAGCTGTTCTTCACGGAAGATCTTTTCAGGTCTATTGTGGATCAAACAAATGTATACGCACGCCAATTCATCGCCGCCAACCCAAATTCGCCACTTGCCAGACCATCCGGCTGTAAACCTTTAACGGTTCCTGATTTTAAAATCTTTCTGGGCCTTTCCCTCAACATGGGCATAACCAAAAAGCGTGAATTTCGGATATATTGGTCCACTAGCCCAATTCACCATATGCGCGTGTACTCTGCCTCCATGTCCAGGGCGAGATACGAGCAAATTCTGCGATTTATGCATTTCAACGACAATTAAATCTGTCGTCCTCGGGGAGACCCTGAATATGATCGGCTCCACAAAATTCGGCCCCTCATAGACCACTTCAATCAGCGGTTTGCCGCCTTGTTTACCCCCGAACAAGTTGTTTGCGTTGAGAAGTCCCTGAATAAGTTTACTGGCCGCCTTGCTATGAAACAGTACCTCCCCAGCAAGGGTGCCAGATACGGGGTCAAGCTGTACAAGCTCTGTGACAGGGCCACAGGCTATACAGTTAGTTTCCGGGTCTATGAGGGAAAAGATAGCTCTGTGGATCCCCCCAACTGCTCAGACTACATAGGGAGCAGCGGCAAGATAGTTTGGGACTTGGTGTCATCCTTATCCGGAAAGGGGTACCATTTGTACGTGGACAATTCCTACACAAGCGTGCAACTATTTAGTCACCTGCTCGAATTACAAATTGGCACATGTGGCACCGTGTGACCTAATCGCCGTGGCTTCCCCCAACGGCTTGTAAATTCCCGTCTTAGTCGAGGGGGGGGGAGCCTGCTTGAAAACTGACAAAATGCTTGCAGTGAAGTGGAGGGATACACGGAATGTTTTCGTTCTGTCCTCCCTTCACCCAGACACGACGGTCCAAATTACTATGGCAACTGGTGTTATGGAGAAACCCCTCTGTGTCCACGACTACAACCTTAATATGGGAGGGGTGGACCTTAACGACCAGCTTTTTGCGCCGTATTTAGTTGCCCGTAAAGCCAGACGCTGGTACAAAAAAGTGTCTGTTTATTTATTCCAATTGGCTATGCTGAACGCCTTTGTCCTATACAGGGTGTCAGGACGAACCGGATCCTTCCTAGAATTCCAGGAAGAGATCATCAATGCCTACCTGTACCCAGGAGGTGTTCCTGTCCAACTTCCCCTTCCAGATGCAGTGAGCCGGCTGCATGGGAGGCATTTTCCACATGTCCTCCCGAGTACCCCTACCCAAAGACGCCCCCAAAGAAGATGTCGTGTCTGTAGCAGGCGCGGATTTAGGCGTGACACCCGCTATTATTGTCCCAGATGTCCTGACCAACCTGGTCTCTGCATCGGGGAATGTTTCAAGCGCTACCACACACTAGTAGAGTATTAGTGTAGAGTGTAGGGTACAACATGACATAGTGTAGGGCACACAAACACAGGGTCTTGAAAGATGTTCGATGGCTATCGACATTTTGAGAGACCCAAGCATGAAAATTGCAGTTCACAGAAAAAACTGTGTTAAAAAAAAAAAAAAAAGCCAAAAACAGTTGTCGTGTCAGTTATTTTTATGTTCTTCTACTCTTCCTACTGTACTTTTACTGTACTTTGTTTTTCATTCTTTTGTTAACCTGTTTCTCTTGCAGGTACCCGTTGGCTGCCACACTGATTTTATATATTCTGACACAAACAGCGTTTGCGCTCAGCATATATGGATACCTCTGATGTCAGCAGCTGTGGTAGGCTGATTTCACCGCTGCAGTTAAAATACCTTTAGGTATACGTGGAATATTGTCATGTATACCAACCATTAAATCAGTGGGTTTGGTTGTTGGGCGGTTAATGGTGTGTAATACTACACAATATTCCTGTGGTGATTTCTGTTAGGTTCTCTTTTTTTTCGTTCACAGGCTGCATGAAAAAAAAAAAACCCTACACTATATGCCAAACTAGGACCAGCAATGTACTGGTACATTGCTGGACTTTGAATGGTTATACCAGGATGATGCCTGCAGATTTAGGCATCACCTTGGTATCGTTTTTTACAGCCAGCGGTTGGCTTACATGTAAAAGCAATCCTAGCGGATAATTGGACGCTAGACTGCTTTTACATGCAGTGGGAGGGGACTCCAACCCCCCCCTCCTGTCACCTTCCGTGGTTGTTCTCGGGCTCTCCTGTCCCACCAGGTTAACCCGAGAGTGCAGCCGGTGATTCAATTATCTAACCATAGAGCTGATAGGAGATGAGAATGGCTCCAATCATCTCTATGGCCTAAGATACCGGAAGCTACGAGCATTTCATGACTTCTGTTTCGCCAGAAATAAACAGCGCTATTGGGAAATTGGGAAAGCATCTTATCACACCAATTTTGGTATGGTCAGATGCGTTAAGGTCAGAGGTGAGATCTAGAGTCTAAAAGACCCCAATTTTTTTTAAAGAAGAGTATTTGTCACTACAGATTGCTATCATAGGGGATATTTAAATTCACTGTGATAACAATAAAAATGATAAAAAAAATGAAAGGAAAGGTGTCAAAATAACATAAAAAAGCAAAAAAAAAAAAAAAAATCAAGCCCCCCCTGTCCCCCCGTGTTTGCGCGCAAAGGCGCATGCAAGCGTTTTTTTAGTGTCATATGTAAACCGCAATTGCAGCATGCATGTGAGGTATTGCTGCGAACGCCAGGTCAAGGGCAGTAATTCTTGCAGTAGACCTCCTCTGTAAGTCTAAAGTGGTAACCTGTAAAGACTTTTAAAGGCTTTTAAAAATGTACGTAGTTTGTTGCCGCTGCACGGACGTGCGCAATTTGTAAAGCATGTCATGTTTGGTGTCTATATACTCGGCATAAGTTCATCTTTTAAATTTTACCAAACAATTTGATATTGTATAGTGTATTTGTGCATTAAATTTAAAAAAAATGTCTTTATTTCGCAGAAATTGCGCAGAAAATCTGTGCGCAAATACCATGTGACAAAAAAATTTGCAACATCCACCATTTTGTTCTGTAGGGCCTCTGCTTTAAAGAAATATATAATGTTTGGGGTTCAAAGTCTTTTTCTAGTAAAAAAAAAATATATTTTTTCATGTAAACAAAAAGTCACAGAAAAGGCTTAGTTTTCAAGTGGTTAGAAGAGTGGGTGATGTGTTATTAAGATTGAGCATAACATTTTTTTTTTGTTTTTTTTTTTACACAATGTTGTCACTAAATGATATATTGCTCACGCATGCCATGGGTATATGTAAAATGACACCCTAAAATACATTCTGCTGCTTCTCCTGAGTACAGGGATACCACATGTGTGAGACTTTTTGGCAGTCTAGCCGCGTACAGGACCCCGAAAACCAATCCCCACCTTCAGGCTTTCTTAGGGCGTAAATTGTTGATTTCACTCCTTACTACCTATCACACTTTTGAAGGCCATGAAATGCCAAGATGGCACAAACCCCTCCCCCCCCCCCAAATGACCCCATTTTGCAAAGTAGACACTCCAAGCTATTTGCTGAGAGGCATGGTGAGTATTTTGCAGCTCTCATTTTTTTTTTTTTGGGAAAATGAAGAAAAAACAGGAAAATTAATTTTTTTTCCTCTTTTTTCAAATTCAAAAACTTTGTGACAAAAAGTGAGATCTGCAAAACACTCAACATGCCTCTCTGCAAATAGCTTAGGGTGTCTACTTTCCAAAAAGGGGTAATTTGGGGGGGGGGGGTTGTGCTGTCTTGGCATTTCATGGCCTCCGAAACTGTAATAGGTAGTCAGGAGTGAAATCAACAATTTACGCCCTTGGAAAGCCTGAAAGTGGTGATTGATTTTTGGGGTCCTGTACTCGGCTAGACTGCAAAAGAGTCTCACACATGGGGTATCCTTGTACTCAGGAGAAGCAGCAGAATGTATTTTGGGGTGTCATTTCACATATACCCAGGGCATGTGTGAGCAATATATCATTTAGTGACAACTTTGTGTAAAAAAACAAAAAAAATAATATATTTCCCGGAACTTGTGGAAAAATATAAAATATTCCATGGACTCACCATGCCTCTCAGCAAATAGCTTGGGATGTCTACCTTCCAAAATGGTGTCATTTGGGTGGGTTTTGTGCTATCTTGAAATTTCAGGGCCTCCGAAACTGTGATGGGTAGTGAGGAGTAAAATCAAAAATTTATGCCATTAGAAAATCTGAAGATGGTGATTGATTTTCAGGGTCCCGTACCCAGCTAGGCTCCCAAAAAGTCTCACACATGTGGTATCCCCATACTCAGGAGAAGCAGCAGAATGTATTTTGGGGTGTCATTCCACATATACCCATGTCATGTGTGAGAAATTTCTCTTTTAGTGACAACTTTGTGTTAAAAAAACAAAATAAAAAAAAACTGTAATTTTCCAAACCTTGTGGCAAAATATAAAATATTCCATGGACTCACCATGCCTCTCAGCAAACAGCTTGGAGTGTCTACTTTCCAAAATGGGGTCATTTGGGCGGGTTTTGTGGTATCTTGACATTTCAGGGCCTCCTAAACCGTTATAGGTAGTGAGAAAATGCATTGAAAAATGTACGCCCTTTGAAATTCTGATGGTGGGGATTGGTTTTTGGGGTCCCGTACACAGCTAGGCTCCCAAAAAGTCTCACATATGTGGTATCCCTGTACTCAGGAGAAGCAGCAGAATATACTTTGGGGTGTAATCACACATATACCCATGGCATGTGTGAGTACTATATCATTTCAATGACAACTTTGTGTAAAAAAAATAATAATAATTTTTTTGTTTTAGTAATTTTTCAAACACCTGTGAAAAAAAAAAATGAAATATTCAATGAGCTGAACATGCCTCTCAGGAAATTCCTTAGGATGTCTTCTTTCCAAAAAGTGGTAATTTGGGGGGGGGGTTGTACTACCCTGCCATTTTATCACTTCATGAAATGAGATAGGCAGTCAGAAAATAAAGCTGTGTAAATTCCAGTATTTACACCATAGTTTGTAGACGCTATAACTTTTGCGCAAACCAATAAAAATACGCTCATTGAGATTTTTTTTGTCAAAGACATGTAGCTAAATACATTTTGGCCAAAATATATGACATAAATTGAGTATATTGGATATTTTTTAAAAGACAAAGTTGAAATTGTAATTTTTTCTCAAAATTTTCGCTCTTTTTTTATTAATATCGCAAAAAATAAAAAGCACAGAGGTGATCAAATACCACCAAAAGAAAGCTCTGTTTGTGGGAAAAAAAGGACTTAAATTTTGTTTGGTTAAAGCATTGCATGACCACGCAATTGTCAGTTAAATTCACGCAGTGCCAAGTTGAAAAAAGGGCCCTGGTCTTTGAGCAGCCAAATCCTCCAGGGCTTAAGTGGTTAAAGGCCAGGTGTCAGCTTTGGCTGTGTTTTTTCAATGCCCTTTAGCCACTCATTTGCACTTTTATCCATGGGAGTTCGTCATGTTGCTCCTCCGATACGGTCCCATTACCTCCATGGGAAATTAATTTGGTACTGTCTGTTCTTCAAAAACCTCCCTTGTTACACTGTAACAGAAGGTAGCCTTTTTGGTGGCTATTACCTCTGCCCCACAGAGTGTCTGACTTTCTGGCGTTGTCCTGCCGTTCTCCTTCTTTGGTGGTACTTTGACCTAATCAGTCGTTTCTTCCTAAGGTGGTTTCTGATTTCAATTGAATGAAGACATTGTGCTGCCTTCACTCTGTCCTAAGCCCAGGCATCCCAAGGAAATTGCCTTGCATTCTTTGGCTGTGGTTCGGGCAATTAGGGTTTGCCTGACGGTTACTGAGTCTTTCAGGAAATCAGACTCTCCTTGTCGGGATTCGAACCTGTGACCAGCCACATCCCAGGCTACCGTCTTCTCTGGACATTCCTTCCTGAACATTCCTCCCTGAAGCCTATTATTTCAACCTTAGTCTTGCCAAGCCTTGCTCATCACCCTTGATTCCCCACACCTGGTACTTCCCTATATAAGTCCAGCCCCTTGCACTCCAGCTTGCTGATTATTGAGCTCCTGAGCCTTGATCAAGCTACTCCTCACCTGCTGCTCTTATCTACTACCACAAATCCAACGCTGACCAGGAATTGACTACCGACTACTCTTCTGCTTTGTCCCTACCTACTGAACTGCTACCTCTGTTGCTGATCCGAATTGTCTGACCACGATTACTGCTGCCCGCCCCGACCTTTGGCTCGTCTGACTTCTCTCTGGTTATCCCTTGTCTGCTCCTCCGCCTTCGGACCGAACCTGCACTCTGCCTGGCTGGGTGATCCTGAGGACCGCGTCCTGGTGTTAGCTTGCAGCGCAGTCTATCCCCACCATCAGGGGCTCTAGTGAAAACCAGCTAGCACTTAGTTTCCGCACCTCAGGTGAACTTGTGTCCTCATCAGAGTACTACGCAGTGTCCATCCGGTATCCAGCACCTACTAAATGCCTGCAGTCTTTGCCACTGGGCTCCACTCCTACCTCCGGCCAGCAGTCCTCTGACTCAGGTGAGCCTGTAGGATTGTTACAGAATAATCAGCCACATCTATGGAGTCCGCAATGACCACTCTGTGTAGACAGGTCACTGAACTTCAAGAATTTGGTACTACGTATCAGGAGAAATTTGCCCAGCTCCAAGAAGTAGTCAAAAGCCAACAGAAGGAGATTATTGAACTACAGAGGCAACACAGAGGCAACTCCTAGACATCCGCGGCGCGGCCGCAGACACCCGCATGCCACTCCCATCAAAATTTGGGGGTGACAGACGCCAGTATCGGGGATTTCTGAACCAATGCCGCATCTATTTTCAGATGAACCCGGCCCCCTTCACCACCCATAAAAGGAAGGTGCTATTCATGATCAATCTCTTGACGGATGAAGCATTAGCATGGGCGTCGCCATACGTGGAGTCTAACAATCAGCTCCTGGACAACCTAACCAACTTCATCACCGCCATGAGCCTAGTCTTCGATGACCCCAACCGCTGTGCGACGGCCGAGGCGCGACTACATAGTCTGCGACAAGGGAGACGCTCCGTCGCCGAATATACCTCCGAATTTCGCCGTTGGGTCACGGACACCACCTGGAACCCAGCAGCACAGAGGAGCCAATTCCGGTGAGGCCTGTCCGAAGCAATAAAAGACGAACTCACCAGAGTTGAAGCCCCGCACGATCTGGATGACTTTATTCAAGTATTCATCCGGATAGATCAAAGACTCTCCGAGAGGAAGAGGGAAAGATTCTGGTCCTTGGACCACAGACCCACTTACTCCTTCTCCTCTACCGCCCAGCGCGACCCCCAGTCAGCACCTGAACCTATGCAGGTCGACGCACTACGGAGGTCTCTATCCACAGCTGAGAAGGAGAGACGGCTGGCCGAAAACCTCTTCCACCACTGTGGAGAGCCGGGTCATTTTGCCATCAAATGTCCCAATAAGATTCGAAGAACTATTGCCGTCACAGAGCTAAAGGAGCAATGACAGACTCCAACCCCACCAGCAGCCCCTGGAAATAACAACACGGCGGCTCATGGATCCCACTTCATCATCCCCATCCTCATCGACATCGAGGGGCGACAACTCCCCTGTTCTGCGGTGTTAGACTCCGGGGCGGGAGGCAACTTCATGGACCTAACCTTCGCCCGCGAAAAGAACATTCCACTGACAATCAAGGCAGCCCCTGTTGACCTGGAAACCGTCGACGGATCCCCACTCTCCTCGGGGCCGGCGACTCACGAGACCATCGAACTACAACTCCTTATAGAACCTGATCACCACGAGAAGATCCACTTCTCGCTGATCGCCTCCCCGAAGTTCCCGGTGATCTTGGGCATCCCATGGTTGGCCACCCACAACCCCTCGGTGGACTGGGAAACCGGCTGCATACGGTTCCCGTCCGAGTTCTGCTCGCTAAATTGCTCCCACAAACCCGTCCTTCCACCCGAAGACACCACCATCTCTGAACTATCCGTCAAGGATCTGCTACCCCCTCAATACCGCGAGTTCCATGATGTCTGCGACAAGAAAAACGCAGACAAGCTGCCACCACACCGACCCTACGACTGCCCTATAGAACTGTTGCCCGGGGCTGAAATACCCTTTGGCAGTATCTACCCCCTCTCGGAGCCTGAACTCAAGGCCTTGAAAGAGTACCTGGACGAAGACCTAAGGAAGGGGTTCATCCGGCCCTCTACCTCCCCTGCGGGAGCTCCTCCCTGCGTCCCTGCATTGACTACAGGAAGCTTAACGGCATTACCGTAAAAAGAACCGGTATCCACTCCCACTGATTTCAGAACTCCTCAAGAGACTCCGGGCAGCGAAGATTTTCACCAAACTTGACCTTCGAGGGGCCTACAACCTCGTCCGAATCCGCCCTGGGGATGAATGGAAGACCGCCTTTCGGACACGTTATGGTCACTTCGAGTACCTAGTCATGCCTTTCGGACTCTGCAATGCTCCCGCCACCTTCCAGCACTTCATTAACGACGTCCTCAGGGACATGCTCGATCTGTTTGTAGTCGTTTACCTGGACAACATTTTGATCTTCTCCGAAGACCTCGAGCAGCACCGCGAACACGTCCGCAGGGTACTGCAGAGACTCCGACAGAACTCTCTCTATATCAAGCTAGAGAAATGTGAGTTTGAGCGAACCACCACTCAGTTCCTCGGATACATCATCTCCCCAGAGGGCCTAAGTATGGACCCGGGGAAGGTCCAAGCCGTGATGAACTGACCCATTCCGAGAAACGAGAAGGGGATACAAAGATTCATTGGCTTCGCCAACTTCTATCGGAAGTTTATCCGGAACTTCTCCAAGATTATAGCACCAATTACCCAACTCACCAAGAAATCAGTCCCCTTCTCCTGGACACCAGAGGCACAGGAGGCCTTCACCAAGTTGAAACTCCTCTTCACTTCTGCTCCAATCCTAATCCACCCAAACCCCGAGTTGCCATTTACAGTCGAAGTGGATGCATCTGACTCCGTGGTGGGGGCTGTTCTGTCACAACGGACAGGGGAGAAGATGCTACCACACCCATGCGCATATTTCTCCCTCCAGATGTCCCCCTCCGAGAAGAATTATGACATCGGGAACAAGGAACTACTGGCGATCAAGGATGCCTTCTCTGAGTGGAGACACCTGCTGGAGGGAGCCACCAACCCCATAATCGTACTAACTGACCACAAGAACCTCGAGTTCATCCGCAGCGCTAAGAGACTCTCAGCCAGATAGGCCAGATGGAGCCTATTCTTTTCCCGCTTTAACTTTCTCATCACCTATCGCCCTGGATCAAAGAATGGTAAGGCTGACACCCTCTCCAGAATGTTTTCCGAGCCCTCGCAGAGTAACAAGGGCCAAAACAACATCCTACCCGAGAGAAGGGTCGTAGGGGTCACCTACTCTAAAGAACTCCTGGGCACAATCAAAGAAGGATACGAAAATGAACCCTTCCTTGCCCATCCCACAAGGAATGTCAGCCTTACGTTTAAGAACGGTCATTGGTTTCATCAGGACCTACAGTTATATGTACCAGAAATCGCACGGCTTGAAGTACTCAGACTCAACCATGACTCCAAGCTGGCCGGCCATCTAGGCACAAGAAAGACCCAGGAGCTTCTCTCCCGCTCCTTCTGGTGGCCAACATACAAGGAGGACATCAAAAGGTACATCTCCTCGTGCACGGTCTGTGCCCACAATAAGACTCCTCGTTCCTCTCCATGAGTCTGTTACAAACTCTCCCGATTCCCTCCCGCCCCTGGGGCTCGATCTCCATGGACTTTGTGGTAGACCTTCCTCCTTCAAAAGGGATGAACACCATCCTGGTCGTAGTCGACCACCTCACCAAGATGGCCCATTTCATCCCCTACAAAGGCCTACCCACCACCAAACAGACGGCCGATCTTATTCTCAGAGAGGTCTTCAGGCTGCATGGGATCCCGGACGACGTGGTCTCCGACCGAGGTGTACAATTTGCCTCTAAGTTCTGGAAGAACTTTTGCCTGGCGCTCGGGGTTAAAGTGAACCTGTCCTCCGCCTTCCACCCTCAGTCAAATGGGCAGACGGAGAGAACTAATCAGACCCTAAAGCAGTACCTACGCTGTTTTAGCTCCCACCTGCAGGATGACTGGCTTGACCATCTCTCCACGGCCGAGTTCGCCTACAACAATGCGGAGCACAGCGGAGAATGCGGAGAAAAAATAAAGGATGACGCTCAGATGTGCCTAATACTGATAAATAACCCCAATGGAGACTCAGATGGACAGTCTAATGAAGATTTATTGGATAAGTCCACAATGGTTAAAACAATATGATAAAATAAATAGTCCTACCGATCCTTGAAGCCTCTGTGCCTCCTGGCTAATTATTGCAGGGATCCCTGGTGTTTGTCATGGGAGCCTGGTAGCTGATAGAAAAGAGTGGGGCTGGCAGATGGAAGAACGGAGTAGGTCAGAGCCCGGGGGGGGGGGGGGGCTCGCACGGTCCGGTGTGCGGCCCCGTTCCTGGACTGGAGCCTCTGCGTTGTGCTCCCTCAGTGCCCGCCGTGAGGGTGCATGTTGTTTCTAGGTGAGCTCCAGTTGTTCCTGGTTGAGCTTCATGTTACCTGGTTGGTTAAGTTTAGCTTTTGGTGAATTATGTTTCTTTCTTTTGCGTTTTCCCACCCCTCATGCAGATACTGCTTTGGGACGTCCCAATGGTTAAGAGGAATATGGAGCTGCGTCTGTCCATTAACGATAGAGAAAAATGGATTTTTGAATTACCATAAAATCCTTTACTCTGAAGTTCATTGACAGATGCAGCACCCGCCCCTCTATTTCTAAGTGGGATGGAGTTTTGTTTTTTTTTTTTGTTTTTTTATTCATTTCTTTAATTGTTGTTAACCACACAATTTACAACCATCATACCATTTGGCCTCCAAAATAAAATACAAACTCATATTTAAATGTTATCAAAGTCCACAACACAGCATTTACTTTAATTTCCCCAGGATGGTTGGTTGTTTATATCAGCATACTCTCCAAGATTTATTTTCTCAATTTTAAGTCAGACCCCAAACTGAAATCCCTAAATAAAAAAAAGAGGGGAGGGAAATAAATAAATAAATATATTTCGAACAGAAAAAGCTCATCCTTGTACATCAGAATTCCATTAAATAGATCCTACCACTTCAAATGTCCCTTAGCAGGTCACATTCCTCCGAAACGACAAATTTATTCCATCGGTTCCATCTCGAAATGTACTTATCTAATTTATGATTAGCGTTAAATACCAAATTTTCTAATTCATTTATCTCCTCTACTTTCCTAACCCACATATTTATATCAGGCGCTATTGTATTTTTCCATTTAAGTGGGATACACATTTTAGCTGCATTTAATAGCTGGGGAATTATTGAGTCCTTAAATTGACTCTCTGGAATATTGGAAGCGTGTAAGAGGAAGAGTGGCGGATCCATCTCCAGCAGATGCTCCGTTAAATTCTGAACTATTTCATTGATCTGTTTCCAAAATTGTTTCAGCTTGGGGCGCTTCCAAAACATATGTAAAAGCGACCCTCTTCCTGTTCTACACCTCCAACATCTATCTGTATTTATTTGTGCAATTTTATTAATTTTCACTGGCGTTTGATACCATCTTGTTAAAACTTTATAATTAATCTCTTGTATCCTTGTACATATCGACGTTGAAAATGTTGATTTGATTATTCGGCCTATTCGTTCTGTGGAGAATGTGCATTTAAGTTCCCTCTCCCATTCCGTGATATATAAAAGTTGGTCCCGTTTATCTGGCCAAATTAACAATGCATACAATCTAGATATTGTGTGTGTGTGTCAAGACTCCTCTTTGTGTGCATACCTCTTCAAAGGGGGTCAACTTTAAATCTTCCCGTTGAGGTGTTGGTAGTGATTTCAGAAAGTGTCGGAGTTGTAGTGCTCTCCACCCATCCAGTTGATAGATATTCCTAGGTTCCATCAATTCTTCCATTATAGGCCATCCTGTCGGTGTCAAAAAATGGTCCATTTGAAAGTGTCCTGTATCCATCAAGGTTTTGAATACCTTGTCTTGATACCCAGGAGTGAACAGATTTCCCAGCACTGGAAATGGTGCTGATCTCTTTCTCACTAATTTAAATTGTTTGAACAATTTTGAGCATACTTTAATCGTATGTCCAATTATGGGGTGAGAACGCATTGGTTCTGGTAATAATCGGAAGCACCATGGGGCTCTTCTAAGAGGAATCTCAAATTGTGCTTGTTCTATATTAGGCCAGAGCTTTACCTCCGTATGTCGGCACCAATCTATAAGTCTTCCCAGCTGGGTAGCCTGGTAATATTTCCTTAAATCCGGCACTGACAGTCCTCCCTCCTCCTTCGGGAGTGTGAGAATTGTTTTCCTAAGTCTAGGTCATTTAGCGGCCCAGATAAATTTCATCAGCAAAGTGTCAATTTGTTTAAAATAACTTACTGGGATAAATATTAGTAAGGTTTGAAATAGGTATAAAAACTTAGGAAGAATACACATTTTAGTTATATTACATCTCCCAAACCACGAATTAAGACCACCTCTCCAATTTTGTATTAGGTTCCGCACAGATTTTAAAAGCGGAGGAAAATTGTATCTAAACAGCTGGGAGAACTTAGATGGTATGTAGGTGCCCAGATATTTCAATGCTACTTTTGTCCATTTTAATCTAAAGCTTGATTGTAATTGTTGGAGTATCAACTGTGGTATCCCAACTCCCATGGCTTCTGATTTATTTAGGTTGATTTTGAAGTTGGACATAGTGCCATATTTTTCAAACTCCAATATAAGGTTTGGCAGTGAAATTACTGGGTTTGTGAGGGAAATCAGCATATCATCTGCAAATGCTGATATTTTATGTTGAACTTGTTCCACTTTAATCCCTGTAATGTCTTGATTTAACCTTATCTTACACAGGAATGGTTCCAATGATATAATAAAAAGCAAGGGCGATAGGGGGCACCCTTGCCTAGTCCCATTTTGGATCGAAAAATCATCCGATAGGACACCATTCCCCCTTACTCTTGCTGTGGGGGTTGAATAGATTTGAGATACCCAGTTGAACATAGTTTCCCCTATTCCAACATATCGAAGTACTGCTAGCATAAAGTCCCATTGTACTCTATCAAATGCTTTTTCAGCATCGGTACTAATTAGAAAACTTTTTATTTTTTTCTGCTGTGCTACCTGTAGCAGGTTTAACCACTTTACCACCGGAGGATTTTGCTGTCTTCCGTCCAGGCCACTTTTTGCGATTCGGCGCTGTGCGACTTCAACTGACAATTGCGCGGTCGTGCGACGCCGTACCCAAACGAAATTTATGTCCTTTTTTTCCCACAAACAGAGCTTTCTTTTGGTGGTATTTGATCACCTGTGCGATTTTTACTTTTTGCGCTATAAACAAAAAAAGAGCGTTTATTTTGAAAAAATAACAATATTTTTAACATTTTTTTATATGAAATTCCCCCCAAAAAAGATGTAAAAACCAATTTTTTAAAAAAATTTTGGCCAATTTGTTTTCTGCTACCTATGTTTGGTAAAAAAAATCACAATAAGCGTATTTTGATTGGTTTGCGCAAAAGTTATTGCGTTTACTAACAAAGGGAAAGATTTCTGTCATTTTTGGTGTTTTTTTTTTTAACGCGTAATGGCGGCGATCTGCGATTTTTTTGTGGGACTGCGACATTTCGGCGGACAGATCGGACCCTTGACTGACATTTTTGACACTTTTGGGGTTACCAGTGACATTACTGCAGTAAACAGTGCTATATATATGCACTGTTACTGTAAAAATGACACTGGCAGGGAAGGGGTTAATTTTATTGGAGAGGGAGGGGTTAATGTATGCCTGGTGCTTACTGACGTGTAGGGGGGGAGGTGACTGTGTGAGTCATGGACAGATCGGATGTCCAGCTATGCTGAACAGTCCGATCTGTCACTCCCTGTCACTATGGAGATCCGTCCGCTTGTGTTTACACAGGCGGGCGGATCTCCACACTAGATCCCCGGCGATCGGGGCAGAGCAGCGGCGATCGCCGCTGCTCCTCCCCTGGCCCGACTCCCGCTGTGAATGAAAACAGCGGGAGCGAGCCTCCGGCGGCGCGCAAGCGCCGCCCAGAAGGGGGAGTGTCTGACGACGTTAATACTACGTCGTCAGACGATAACGAACCACTTTGCCGCAGTACTATTACCGTACTCGGTCGGCAAGTGGTTAATACTTTTGTCGTATTGTCTCGTGCTTCGTGCTTCCCTTGAATTTTCCCAATTGTGGTATGAACTTTTTATAGTATTGGATAGTGTATCCATCTGGTCCTGGCGCTTTCCCTGCCTTGGTATTAGCCATTGCCTGCAGCAATTCCTCCTCTGCGATTTCCGAGTCCATGGCCTCCCTCGCTCCCTCTGTCAGACATGGTATCTAGGATTAATTTAAATATTCGTCTATTTGGGATTTTCGTGGGCTCGGAACATGCAGATTGTATGAGGCATAGTACATTTTTAATTCTTGCAAATTTGATTAGGGAGAATAACTTTCTGACCTTTGCTTGTCACTATCTGTGGTATATATGATGCTAAGGTCTGTTCTCTCAAGGATCTGGCTAAGGTTTTACCACAATTATCTCCCGTTTCATACGTGATTTTGCGACATATCTGAATCGCTGCTTTTGCCTTATAGGAAAGTATTTCATTAATCTCCTTCCTCACTATCATAAGGTTTTCCCTGTAGTTGGGGAAGCAGTATGTTTATGTATTACCTCTAATTTTTGTAATTCCTGTAATAAACATTCCAATTTTTCTGTGCGTTGTTTTTTAATCCTAGCTCCGTGCTTAATTAGAATCCACCTAATTACAGCCTTATGTGCCTCCCATACAATACCTGGACAGGGTTTGTACGGTCCTTGAAAACCTGGAAAAGTTTTGGAATTTGGAGATGACACTTTCCAGGCCTGGAAAGGTCATGGAAACTTAGGATTCCACTAAGGTTTTGGAAAAGTCATGGAAATATATACTGGGGGGAGCGGCGGGGAGCGGATGCTTAAAGTTTAATTTATTATTTTATTCCGTAATGTTTAATAAATTATTGCCAGTGCCACATACTATTTCCCTTCCTGGTCCGCGGTATGCCCGTGCGCTGTCACTGGCCAGCAGCAGCCGAGGAGATGATCTTGAACCAATCACTGGCAGCGGGGAGGGCCGACCGCGGTTTGCCTGGATGTGACTGGCCAGCAGCAGCAATAACAGCCGGGAGATAACAAACCAATCACAGGCAGCGGAAGCGTCACTGGAGGGCGGGCCGGCCGCATGAACGTGATGATGACGCGGAAGGGGGCGGTAACCGTTTCGGTTACCGCATCCCCGCGTCATCACGTTCATGCGGCCGGCCCGCCCTCCAGTGACGCTTCCGCTGCCTGTGATTGGTTTGTTATCTCCCGGCTGTTATTGCTGCTGCTGGCCAGTCACAGTGTCTCCAGGCAAACCGCGGCCGGCCCTCCCCGCTGCCAGTGATTGGTTCACGATCATCTCCTCGGCTGCTGCTGGCCAGTGACTGACAGTAGGGCAAACTGCGGACCCGGAAGGACACCTACCTGTGATGTCCGCAGCCTCTGACTATCTCCTGTATCATGTCCGCAGCCTCTGACCACCTCCTGTTTAATGTCCGCAGCCTCTTACCACCTCCTGTATCATGTCCGCAGCCTCTGACCACCTCCTGTATCATGTCCGCAGCATCTGACCACCTCCTGTATCATGTCCGCAGCCTCTGACCACCTCCTGTATCATGTCCGCAGCCTCTGACCACCTCCTGTATCATGTCCGCAGCCTCTGACCACCTCCTGTATCATGTCTGCAGCCTCTGACCACCTCCTGTATCATGTCCGCAGCTTCTGACCACCTCCTGTATCATGTCCACAGCCTCTGACCACCTCCTGTATCATGTCCGCAGTCTCTGACCACCTCCTGTATCATGTCTGCAGTCTCTGACCACCTCCTGTATCATCTCTGCAGTCTCTGACCACCTCCTGTATCATGTCTGCAGTCTCTGACCACCTCCTGTATCATGTCTGCAGCCTTTGACCACCTCCTGTATCATGTCCGCAGCCTCTGACCACCTCCTGTATCATGTCCGCAGCCTCTGACCACCTCCTGTATTATGTCCGCAGCCTCTGACCACCTCCTGTATCATTGTATCATGTCCGCAGCCTCTGACCACCTCCTGTATCATGTCCGCAGCCTCTGACCACCTCCTGTATCATGTCCGCAGCCTCTGACCATCTCCTGTATCATGTCCACAGCCACTGACCACCTCCTGTATCATGTCTGCAGTCTCTGACCACCTCCTGTATCATGTCCGCAGCTTCTGACCACCTCCTGTATCATGTCCGCAGCTTCTGACCACCTCCTGTATCATGTCCACAGCCTCTGACCACCTCCTGTATCATGTCCACAGTCTCTGACCACCTCCTGTATCATGTCTGCAGTCTCTGACCACCTCCTGTATCATGTCCGCAGCCTCTGACCACCTCCTGTATCATGTCTGCAGTCTCTGACCACCTCCTGTATCATCTCTGCAGTTTCTGACCACCTCCTGTATCATGTCTGCAGTCTCTGACCACCTCCTGTATCATGTCCGCAGCCTCTGACCACCTCCTGTATCATGTCCGCAGCCTCTGACCACCTCCTATATCATTGTATCATGTCCGCAGCCTCTGACCACCTCCTGTATCATGTCCGCAGCCTCTGACCACCTCCTGTATCATGTCCGCAGCCTCTGACCACCTCCTGTATCATTGTATCATGTCCGCAGCCTCTGACCACCTCCTGTATCATGTCCGCAGCCTCTGACCACCTCCTGTATCATGTCCGCAGCCTCTGACCACCTCCTGTATCATGTCCGCAGCCTCCGATCACCTCCTGTATCATGTCCGCAGCCTCTGACCACCTCCTGTATCATGTCCGCAGCCTCTGACCACCTCCTGTATCATGTCTGCAGTCTCTGACCACCTCCTGTATCATGTCCGCAGCCTCTGACCACCTCCTGTATCATGTCTGCAGCCTCTGACCACCTCCTGTATCATGTCCGCAGCCTCTGACCACCTCCTGTATCATTGTATCATGTCCGCAGCCTCTGACCACCTCCTGTATCATGTCCGCAGCCTCTGACCACCTCCTGTATCATGTCCGCAGCCTCCAACCACCTCCTGTATCATGTCCGCAGCCTCTGACCACCTCCTGTATCATGTCCGCAGCCTCTGACCACCTCCTGTATCATGTCTGCAGTCTCTGACCACCTCCTGTATCATGTCCGCAGCTTCTGACTACCTCCTGTATCATGTCCGCAGCCTCTGACCCCCTCCTGTATCATGTCCGCAGTCTCTGACCACCTCCTGTATCATGTCTGCAGTCTCTGACCACCTCCTGTATCATGTCCGCAGCCTCTGACCACCTCCTGTATCATGTCTGCAGTCTCTGACCACCTCCTGTATCATCTCTGCAGTCTCTGACCACCTCCTGTATCATGTCTGCAGTCTCTGACCACCTCCTGTATCATGTCCGCAGCCTCTGACCACCTCCTGTATCATTGTATCATGTCCGCAGCCTCTGACCACCTCCTGTATCATGTCCGCAGCCTCTGACCACCTCCTGTATCATGTCCGCAGCCTCTGACCACCTCCTGTATCATATCCGCAGCCTCTGACCACCTCCTGTATCATGTCCGCAGCCTCTGACCACCTCCTGTATCATGTCCACAGCCTCTGACCACCTCCTGTATCATGTCTGCAGTCTCTGACCACCTCCTGTATCATGTCCGCAGCTTCTGACCACCTCCTGTATCATGTCCACAGCCTCTGACCACCTCCTGTATCATGTCCGCAGTCTCTGACCACCTCCTGTATCATGTCTGCAGTCTCTGACCACCTCCTGTATCATGTCCGCAGCCTCTGACCACCTCCTGTATCATGTCTGCAGTCTCTGACCACCTCCTGTATCATGTCTGCAGTCTCTGACCACCTCCTGTATCATGTCCGCAGCCTCTGACCACCTCCTGTATCATGTCCGCAGCCTCTGACCACCTCCTGTATCATTGTATCATGTCCGCAGCCTCTGACCACCTCCTGTATCATGTCCGCAGCCTCTGACCACCTCCTGTATCATGTCCGCAGCCTCTGACCTCCTCCTGTATCATGTCCGCAGCCTCTGACCACCTCCTGTATCATGTCCGCAGCCTCTGACCACCTCCTGTATCATGTCTGCAGTCTCTGACCACCTCCTGTATCATGTCCGCAGCTTATTACCACCTCCTGTATCATGTCCACAGCCTCTGACCACCTCCTGTATCATGTCTGCAGTCTCTGACCACCTCCTGTATCATGTCTGCAGTCTCTGACCACCTCCTGTATCATGTCCGCAGCCTCTGACCACCTCCTGTATCATGTCTGCAGTCTCTGACCACCTCCTGTATCATCTCTGCAGTCTCTGACCACCTCCTGTATCATGTCTGCAGTCTTTGACCTTCTCCTGTATCATGTCCGCTAAATGTACAGTGTGTGTCGTAAAACATTTGACATTTCGAACATGGGAGAGGCAGCGCTGTCTAGCCACGCTAAAGGTGCAAAGCACCAGTCTGCAGCTGCGTGCTTGACAGCTTCCAATCCGATCGCTGGCTTTTTCACCCGTGCGCCTGAAGTGACACCGGCTCCCAGCTGCGGCAGCGGTGCTTTCATCTCATCCACTGTAAAACAAGGGACCATTTTGAGTCACGCTGTATCCAGAAACGAAACCCTAACTGCAGAGGTACTGTACACTACAAAGATTGTCATTTATTTTAGTAAAAATATGCTGGGTGTGACATAGATTTTCTTCCTATTTAACATGTATACATAGACATTTCATGAAACATTAGGTCATGAATATTTACGTGAAGTCATGAAAAAGTCATGGAATTGTATTGGTGAAAATGTGTATGAACCCTGCTGGATCATAATCTGTTGTATTATTGATTTGGAAAAAAAATTCCAATTCTGTCTTGATGTCTGTTTTCACCGTTTCATCTTGTAATAAACTTTCGTTTAATCTCCATGTCCATTGTCCCATACTCTGTCTGTCCTGTAGTTCATACGTCAAAATAATAGGGGCATGGTCGGACCATGTAATTTGTCCTATTGATATATCTCTGATTGCTTGTAGTTGATTGTGGTACAAAAAAGTAGTCTATTCGGGAATATTGCTGGTGTGCCGCAGAGTAGGAGTAGTAATCTCATTCTCCCGGGTGTAATAGGCGCCATGCATCTATTGAGTTCTATGAAGGGATTTTTACTGGTATAGAAGAAGAACCCTGGGATGTGTCTTCTGATGGTATTAATGGAATATTAAAGTCCCCTCCTACTATTAAATGTCCTTCTTTAAACTCTGATAACTCAGTCATGTATTTCCCAATAAAACTATCTTGTTGGCTATTAGGTACATAGAGTGTGGCCAAGGTGACCCTTATATTACCTATGAGGCCCTTCAAAAATAGAAAGCGTCCCTTGGGGTCTTTATTTGTTCACATTATTTGATATAATAATATACACCCTTTGATTTTGTTTCCATGTTCGTAGCATGATGTTAAGGGGAAAAATCTATTTTTCAGGATAGGTAATTTGTCGTCTCGGAAGTGCCATATCAATTTTAAGACGCTTTAGATCATTTAGGAGAATCCTTCTCTTTTCTGGGATATTAAGTCCCTTTGCATTTATCATAAGAATTCGTATTGTTTCCATTTTGTAATCTGATATACGTAGGATGTATATATTAGGGTAAGGGGAAAAAAAAGAGGGGGGCCTCAAATAAGAACCTACTAAAAAGAGGGGAACCCTCTTTGTTTAACTAACGTTATATTGCTCTCCAGTGATTAACTGGACCCTAGAGCGTATTCCTAGCTGGGGTGACAATCAGAGGTGGCCGAGGAGCATTGCCCTAGCCCCCCCCCCCCCAACCCCACAGAGAGTTCCTTCTTGAATATAAATGGCATCTCCCTTATCTACTTATATATATATATATATATATATATATATATATATATATAGTAATTTTGCAAACAACATTTTTCCATAATTCCATAACTTCTCTTTCCTTGCTCCCCTTACCTCAAATATTTAATTCCCCACGTCCAAGGGGGAAAAAAAAGAAGTGGGGAGGGGGAGGTTGGGTACTAATAAAGTTCTCTCTTTATTTTCAACCTTCCTTTCCCGCCTCCTACCCTCCCCCTTCTCAACAATGCCAACAAAAGGGATGTATATAGCATAACTATTTTAATACAATACCATACATAGAGGGGGGCGGGGAAGTTATTCTATATGCTTTTTATATATTTTTCCCCTCCCCCATTTCCACCTCCTCCTCCTCCATCCGGCCCCATCAATAGCTTATATTATATTCTTAAAGCTACACCTCTAAATTAATCAACTAGGAACATGAGGGCAATTATACATTTGTGCTATTATTTCTGTGTAAAAAAACAAAAAAACTAAAACAAAGCTAAAACCCAATGACATCTTAGCAGGGGCAGTCCAGGCATTTAAGTCTGGCAGTTGTTGCTAAAGTGATTCATTTGTGCTCCAAAAAAAAAGACTAAAAACCACTGCAAAAAATCACAACAAACAATGAAACACTCTTTGTTTTCTTCATTCAAAAAAAAAAAAGGGTAAGAGGGAGGAGTAGGAAAGGGAGGCATACAAAAAAAAACAAGGGGGAGCCCCCACCGACTCTTCCCATTGTGTGCATGTGTATATGGCAATGTGTTATGACACCTTAGCAGGGGCAGTCCAGGCATTTAAGTCTGGCAGTTGTTGCTAAAGTGATTCAGTTGTGCTCCAAAACTCCAAAAAAAAAAAGACTAAAAACCACTGCAAAAATCACAACAAACAATGAAACACTCATTGTTTTCTTCATTCAAAAAAAAAAAAAAAAAGGGTAAGAGGGAAGAGTAGGAAAGGGGGGCATACAAAAAAACAAAACAAGGGGGGCCCCCCACCGACTCTTCCCATTGTGTGCATGTGTATATGGCAACGTGTTTTTTGACATATCTTCATGTGTCTACATACAAACCCACATCAGCCCTTCAAAGGGCATATTGCTTCCTTTACTCATCCATTGCATGATTATATGTGGATGTATGGGCACACCCGCATATAGCTTTTTAATCTCTATCACATTTACCATTTTGTGAGAAATATTGTGTAATGTTATAAAGTGCTACAGTGTTATATCTGGTGTTATATCTAAACTGTATCTCGAGTGTGTATCCAGTGTAAAAAAATTAGAAGAAAAAAATAAAAGGGGCCCTCTATGGATCCTAGGTAATCCAAAGAAAAAAAAAAAAAAAACCTGAGAGGCAAAAAGGTAAAAGCAGAGGCCAGCATTCGGAGTTCCGGACTAACTAGAAAAAAAAAAGGGGGGGGGGGGGAGAAAAAAAGAAACCCATGGGGAGAGGTCAAACTGTATTCAGTATAGATTTTGTATTAAGAGGTTAATTTATTCCTCTCTCTTTCTTTCAAAATGTTTCCTATGTCCTTGTTCATATTATTCACTCATCTGTTGTCTATTTCTTCCTGGTCTAGCGTTTCTTCTCCATTCCATTTCATTATAGTTTGGTACATGAGGGATGTCCACTAGCCAGTTCGAAACTTGTATTGATTCCGTTCCTAGAAATGTAAAAAGTCCTGTTAAGTCTGCCGGGGTGCGCAATAGATATGCTCTTGTCCAGAGATGTATAGTAACTAAGTAGAACTACTTCACTACTGTACTTAAGTACCGAAAGGCGGTATCTCTACTTTCCTAGAGTATAATTTTTTTCTCCTACTTCCACTTTTACTTCACTACATTTTTTCGATGATTTCAATACTTCTACTCTGATATTTTTTTTTTGTGCTGCATAGTTACTCGTTACTATTATAAAAATTACCACTGCCAGAACAGTAGATGGCAGGTTTCATGAAGCTCAACAAAAATGTGTATAATGTCATGTGTACTTTTGACTTCATTCTTTAATAACTTTAATAAACTTTTGACTTCTTTCTTTAATAACTACATAACACAGTACTTGTACTTTTACTTTCAGTACTTGAGTAGCACATTTTTTTTAAAAACTACTTGTACTTTTACTTTCAGTACTTGAGTAGCAAAATTTTTTAAAAAACTACTTGCAATACTTAAGTAAAAAAAATGTTGAATACTTTAGTACTTCTACTCAAGTCACTTTTTGATCGAGCACTTCCACTTCTACTCAAGTCACTTTTTGATCGAGCACTTGTAATTTTACTCAAGTATGGGTTTTCGAGTACTTTATACAACTCTGCTCTTGCCCCTTTACGTATTGTCACTGACAATGGGTACCCCCATCTATAGGTAAAGCCAAGCTCCTTAGCCTTCTCTAGGACCAGACGCAGTAGTGCCCTTCGGTGCAATGTAGCTCTTGAGACATCTGGTAGTATTTTAATTGGCACACCCTCGTACTCCACTGTGCCCTTCTCCCAGGCTTTACGCAATATCTCCTCCTTTTGAACGTAGTGGCTTAGACGACAAACCACATCCCACATCCTACCTGCATCTATTTGTCTAGGACCAGATATCCTATGTATCCTATCCATTTCCACCATTACAGGAGATGTCGCTTGCAATATTTTAGTAAAAATATCTCTAGCAATGTCCTGCAAATTATCTCCATCCTTAGTTTCTGGGATCCCTCTTAACCTGAGATTATTTTGGCGGCTCCTGTCTTCCAATTCCTCCATATGTAATTGTAGGGAAACTATTCTTCCCATATTTGCGTCTTTATTCTCCTCCAATACCACAACCCTCTCCTCAACTAATGACAGAGCTGCTTCTCCCGGTCACAGCATTCAGCCCCTCTCGTACCTCCTGCATATCTCTCTGGTGTGTCTTCTCCAGTCGCATAATTAATGACTCAATCTCAAGCTTAGTAGGTAGGGCACACAAAAGATCTCGGATATCCACATTTGTAACAGCCTCTGGCCTGGTTTTACACAAATTTGCTTCACCCCTGGTTTTACAGGTACTTGTACATTTATCTCCTCTGACACAACAATTGAATGAATTGATTGATCTGACTCACGTGTTGCAGTCATCTTTGTCCTGGTCTCCGCAGTCTACACAGTCTTGGGATGGGTGTGTATCAGGAACTGTTGAATGTCTTCTGCTTATTTAGCGCTCTGGCTTCCTTTTGTAGTAGAGCGGGTCTTATGCTTTTTTCCCCCAGCTACTCCTCTATGGGGGAAAAAAAAATGGCGCAATTTCCACTTAGTCCACCGAGATTCAAAGCAGGCTTTTCTGTATGGGGAGAAGAGACAAGCAGGCTCCCAAGCAGATTTTCAGACAAGGAAGGAGATATACGGGTTTCCACACAGGAGGGAAAGAAATAGCAAGCTGGAGAGAGAGATAGCAAATTCCCAGCGTCTCCCCAGCGAGGGATGAAGGAGGTTGGGGGAGATAAGCGTGCTGTTGAGCGGAGAGGGAACTCAGGCAGATTCCCTGACAGGAGATAGAGAGAGTCGGGCGTGTTTACTAAGCAGATGCAGATTTTCCGAGCAAGCGAGGAGCGGGGCATTCTGCCTGATCTTTCATCCGCTCAGACTCCAGCTGTGTACCGCCGCATCATCCGGGTTGGAAACTCAGCATTCACCGGTCCGCTAGGTCAGGGAGGGAAAGTAGCAGGAGTTAACCAGAGCGTGTACTCATATGACCGACTCCAACAACACCCCCTATCCCCTGGGGAGTCCTGGAGACGGCATGGCACGCTGTGGGGGCCACCATTTTGCTGTAGTTTCGCTATAGATATAGATCATAATAGTACCCATTGTATGATAGATCATAAACCACGTACCTAGGACTTAGAGACGGATAAGGCATTGTGAATTTTACCCAAGAACTCTTGGGCAGAGATATTTTAGAACAAATAAACACATGTAACAATAGTATTGACATAGCAATCAATAGAGCATTGCCATCATAGTGCAAAGACATCTATGTGGGTAATTCGTAGGGAAGATCGCCTCTAGATTAGATTAGATTCAACTTTATTGTCATTACACATGTACAAGTACAAGGCAACGAAATGCAGTTTGGGTCTAACCAGAGTGCAATAACAGCAAGTGCAGGATATACAGTTTTAACATGATTTACATAGTTAAATTGAATGATAATATAGACTATAAACAGTAATTTAAATATGTACAAGCAAAGGGAGACAGACTCATAGATTGTATAAATAATCAAAGCACCACGTCCCAGTTGAATATGTAAAGGGAAAAGAAATAGGGCTCAAAGATTGAGGGGGACTTTGCAATAAGGGTGCTGGTAGAACAAATATAATGGTACAATTGAAATATCAAAAAATATTAATTTTATTAAAGAAAACAAATCATTAAAAATTAGCGTACTGTATTCAAACAGATACACAGCATCAATAAAAAACATATACCATTTCAGACCATGTTCTTATATGCAGTTTAAATACCATAAAGTGTACAACAATTTCTACAAAAGGGTAAACCGTGTAGGGATTTATCCTGTACCGCAGAATATTGATGTTTTGTGCGGAGATGTGGAGATATCCACACGTTCAACCCGACATGTTTCACGGCCGGTAGCCGCTTCCTCAGGGGTATTATTTTACGCACATAGAGAGGGACATATTTGTTACACACAAATTTTATGGTAAGAACACTGAAGTGGAAAAAAGAGAAAAAAAACAACATTGGGTAAGTATAAATATTCAAAGAATTTCTCATAATGTTAATGGTGTAGATATTAATACATTACACTGCAACATAACATTAAATATTTTACAAGTATGTCCTGCTGAGATAAATTGATCAAATATGGAAAAAATAGTGTATATCACACCTGTCTAGTATATGGTCAGTCACCAGAGTGGTATCATGTCAGGGCCGCAAGGTAGAGGGGAGGACCCCCCCGGGGCGGATACGGGAGCGTAGCCAAAGAGGAGGGCAACACTGCTGGGGTAAGGACTTATATGTCTAGAATTGAAGAAAATTGTGTAAAGAAACAAATATTGGTATGGATCCTATATGGTATATAAGGTTCCATATATTCATTTATACAAATGTCTAAATATAGAACTTTAATCATAATCTTACCCAAACTGCTCCCAAGAGATTGAATATGGGCAGGGGCGGGCAAAGATATGGTAACAACCATACGTATAGAGGGTAAAACAGGCAGGTTCTTATATTTTGCCACCTGGAAATAAATAGGACGGGTAATGTCACATAGTATAATAGTTCTATAAAATAGAACACACACCATGTGCTCCACCCATCATGCAGTGGTTGTAAACATAGTGAAAAAGTAGTCCAGTCTAAGTGCTTGGTGGAACCCTTAAAATGATATGTAATCACATGAAGTATCAATGTGAAATCATCTAGTAACGTATATAATAAATTGTGATGAAGTATTAGAAAGTAGGGATCCATCAAGCACATAGTATGAAAAAGAGGGGAAAAAATGTGACCGTGAAGGTATCCAAGAAAGTATGAAAGAGCAAGGAAATAAGTAGACTTGGTAAGATGAATAGGTAGACCAAACATCACAGAGAGTGGTGTCTTGGTCCAAATGGTTTGAAATCAATCGTAGGATTACCTGCAATGATGTGTCGACGAGGCGTCCAGACCCTGCAATGCAAGGAGAGACGCCCGCGTCGCCGCCTAAATGGGGAAAGCTCCACCCAGATGACGTATAATGCGAGCGTGTCGCCGAGTCACCTGGGCTGGCGCCGGGAAGTGCGTGCGTGCGCGTCATTCGCGCCTGCGCACTGGCCAGCGGTCCAGACGTCATCGCCGCGCGACTGCAGGATCCATGGAGACAACAACGCCATGTCAGCAAGTCGGGGCGTGACGGAGACAGCCGGCGCATCACTCCAAAAACATAGAGATGATGCCCGACGTCACGTACCCGCCATAGGGGGAGGCACCCAAAGCGATCCTAAAGACATGGATAGCTAGCTTCTGGTGACAGGGACCAAAAACAAAGAAAAAGTTCCCAAAACGATCCAATATCTCCGGGGACAATAATGTGTACAGATCAATATTATTCACATTAAGTAAAATTCCGGATGTCAGACACAGCACATTTTTGAATATATACATACATAGTATACAAGAATAATTGCATGTACCATTGTATACAGAAATAAATAAATAAACAATGAGGAATACATCTCACTGAAAAAAAACCAAAAGTTTTATCCAGGCATAATATATCTTGGAAAATAAAACCCTAGGTATAAAGTTTTATGGATCTTTATAACATGGCTAGGTGAAGCCGGGCAGGAAGGGGAAAGAAAAATAGGGGGGAGGGGGAAAAAAGGGTTATTTTGGAAATCAGTGGCAGATAACATCACAAGAACGATTTGTATGTGTGGGCTTCATTCAAACCCGGAGGAATGATGGCATTGAGTTTTTCAATCCATATAGTCTCGCGACGTAATATTTTCTTATCCCAGTCTCCTCCTCTAGGGTCCGGAGAAATAATCTCAAGGACCCTAAAGGAGACACAGGAATTATCAAACCTGTGATGCAGGCCGATATGTCGAGTAACCGGGGTGAGGATCTTGCCCCCCCCAGAGTAATAGACATGATCGCCCACCCTTTGTCCAAATTGCCTAATCTTTTTACCAACGTAGAAGGCTGAGCATAGGCAGCTCATGAGGTAAATTACTCCACGCGTGGAGCAGTCGGCATATCCAGGAAGTTTGTGGATAGAGCCGTTAGGTAGTCGTGTAATAGGGCCTTCCTCGATCCAGGGGCACCGGGGACAGTCACCACAACGGTAAGTCCCCGAAATGCGCCTAGGTCGAGGGGGGTCACTGCAATAATGACTTTTAATTAGGAGATCACGAAGGGATGTCCCTCTTCTAAAGACCAACTCTGGATATTCCTTCACATATTTGGAAAGAGTTGTTTCTTCGCTCAGAAGGTGCCAGTGCTTCTGAAAGATGGCTCTTAGCTGTTTATTGCTGTCAGAGTATTGAGTTATTAGTTTTACAGTTTGATTAGAATTAGTTTTGATCTTCTTTTGTAGTATGTCCCTTCTACTCTGGTTCTTCGCCTTGTTAAAGGCCTTCCTCAGAGTAGTACGAGAATAGCCTCGTAAAAGTAGTCTTTTTTGGAGTTCTCTAGCCTCTCTCAGAAAATCAATGTCTAATGAGCAGATTCTCCTTATGCGCAAGTATTGCGCATATGGGATGCTGTTTTTCAGTGGGATGGGATGGGCGCTGGATGCGTGCAGCAGCATATTTCCGGCGCTAGGTTTACGATAGAGTCTCGTAGTGACAAAACCATTGGCATCTTTTTTTATCTCCACATCCAAGAATACAATAGATTCAGGATGGAAATTGTAAGTAAATTTTAAGTTAAAATGATTATTATTGAGTGAGTAGAGCATTTTTTCAAGCTCTAACTGTGGACCTGTCCAAATTAAGAATAAGTCATCAATATAGCGAAGCCAATGTGTCACATATTTGAGCCAAGGGGCGTAAAAGTAGCTGGAGGAAACATGCCTTTCCCAATCTCCCAAAAACAGATTTGCATAGGAGGGCGCGCAACACGTCCCCATAGCCACACCTTGTTTCTGCAGAAAAGTGGTTTCCATAAACGTAAAGAAATTATGTGTCAGAATAAATTTCAAGAGGGAAAGGATAAAGCCATTATGTGGCCAGGTTTGTTCATGTTGTTCATGTAGGAACAGGCTTACCGACCGGACACCCGCCTCGTGCGGGATGCTCGAGTATAGTGCCTCGACATCTACCGCCACGAGGAGGGCGTCCGGGGGTATCTGAATCCCATCAATGCGTCTTAAAAGGTCCGGCGTATCCTGAACAAAGGAAGGTAAAGCCTGGACAAACGGGCGTAAAAAAAAGTCAACATATTTACTCGCATTCTCCGATATCGAGCCTATGCCGGAGACAATCGGTCTCCCCGGAGGTTTTTTTGAATTTTTATGTATCTTCAGCAGTGTGTATAGTGTTGGAGTCCTGGGATGTTTGACTATTAGGAAGTCTAGTATGTCTTTATCAATAATGCCTGCAAGATATGCTTCAAGGCATAAGTTTTGTAAGTCATTCTGGAAGTTAATTGTTGTCTCAGGGTGAATGGGAGTATACCAGTGAGGATTTTTTAATACGTCAAGACACATAGTCTGGTACTGATCATGTGACATAATCACCACGTTCCCCCCTTTATCAGAGGGTTTTATGACGTAGTGAGGGTTGTTTTGTAATTGTTTGAGTGCAGTATTTTGAGCAGGTGTTAAGTTGTCAGATACCGGGTGCCAGCGTGTACGTTTTAATTCCCTTACTGTTTGGCATACGAATGACCAAATGTGAGGGCAAGTGGATAGATCAGGGAAGCGCTGGGATTTAGATTTGAATCTTTTGTCAGGGGGTCCGCTGGAAATCACAGACTCCGTGTCAAAAGATTCGGGTACCTCAGAATGTGTGGACCCCTCTTCGTAGAGGAGCATGAGGTCCCTCAGAGCGCGGAATTCCTCCATCGTGTAGTGTTTAAGTTGTTCGGTAAGGTCTATTTCGAGTTTCTTTTGTTGACGATTTTCATCAAAAATAAATTTGTAAGTGAGATTCCGGGCAAACAGGTAGACGTCCTTGATAGTCTCATAGACATCTATCTGTTGTGCTGGACAAAATCCCAACCCAAGTTCTAATACTTGTATTTGATCCTGTGTAAGTGGAAAATTAGTGAGGTTGATAATATTGAGTGCATTCGAATTGTCATTTAAGGGAGTGTCGTGGTTGTGGGGGTTTGAGTGACAAATCCTTTTAATTTGTTTTTTTTTTTTTACTTTGGGTGTTGCACCCAATTGTGGATCTAAAAAAATCCCATCGTCCGTGGAGGGATTTTGTGTTTGGGGTGGAGGGGGGTTGGTGAGGATTTTCTGTAGTGCTGGGGTGAGATCGCTAGTTTGAGTGTGTTGGAGGGAGGGACGTCTCTTACCCGTTGGGTGAGAAGGTGATCCTCCACCATGGCGAGTACGTTTCGTAGCTCGGCCGCGTGAGGCAGTAGATCGTAGATTGGTCTGTGGGTGAGTGGAAGCAAAATTAGGTATATTAGATTCAAAATTGTCATACAGCTGTTGACCCGGGTTATTCGATTTTTCTGAATTAGTAGGAGGTTTTTCTGTCCATCTATAGGCGTATCCGCCCATGAAGGCCATTTTGTCTCGATTGAACTTAGATTGTTTTTTAAAAAAGATATCCTGATTTATTTTCTCTAGTTTGGATTTAATGTCAAGCCATTTAGCAGGGAAATCGGAATGTTCCGTTACATGTTTATACTGTGTATTAAGATTATTAATCTCAGTATCCAATATTTTCATGTCCGCCTTGTATTGTGTCACCAAGATTCCCATTAGGTTCTTGGTGCATTCATCCAAGGCCGATTCCCAGCTTTTCTTGAGGGTGTCTGGCGGGTTTTTGATATTAGGAAAGGTGTGGAGACGTAAACCCTGAGGGTTTAAATCTTCACTGATATACTTTTGTAGGAAATCAATATGCCAATAGAGGTGGGACTTCCTCTTTAATAGCCCTAAGATTTTTTGGGAGTATATTTTTAACTCTTCAACGTCTTTGTGCTCAGATGTATACGCCGACTGAATTTGGGACATGAAACCTGTCCATGCTTCACCAGAAAGGTCCATGTTCACAACGTAATAAGATTCGTGTTCACTAAAGAACGCGAAGTAGTACGTACAAAAGAAAAAAGGGGTAAACAATTATTTTATAAATTTGTACTTAATAGAGCTGTCGGAAAAAGAGAGATCGCGCCCTTGGTGTGTTATCCACCTAATTAATTTACAAGCAAAGGGAGACAGACTCATAGATTGTATAAATAATCAAAGCACCACGTCCCAGTTGAATATGTAAAGGGAAAAGAAATAGGGCTCAAAGATTGAGGGGGACTTTGCAATAAGGGTGCTGGTAGAACAAATATAATGGTACAATTGAAATATCAAAAAATATTAATTTTATTAAAGAAAACAAATCATTAAAAATTAGCGTACTGTATTCAAACAAATACACAGCATCAATAAAAAACATATACCATTTCAGACCATGTTCTTATATGCAGTTTAAATACCATAAAGTGTACAACAATTTCTACAAAAGGGTAAACCGTGTAGGGATTTATCCTGTAGGGATCCATCAAGCACATAGTATGAAAAAGAGGGGAATATACACTATTTTTTCCATATTTGATCAATTTATCTCAGCAGGACATACTTGTAAAATATTTAATGTTATGTTGCAGTGTAATGTATTAATATCTACACCATTAACATTATGAGAAATTCTTTGAATATTTATACTTACCCAATGTTGTTTTTTTTCTCTTTTTTCCACTTCAGTGTTCTTACCATAAAATTTGTGTGTAACAAATATGTCCCTCTCTATGTGCGTAAAATAATACCTCTGAGGAAGCGGCTACCGGCCGTGAAACATGTCGGGTTGAACGTGTGGATATCTCCACATCTCCGCACAAAACATCAATATTCTGCGGTACAGGATAAATCCCTACACGGTTTACCCTTTTGTAGAAATTGTTGTACACTTTATGGTATTTAAACTGCATATAAGAACATGGTCTGAAATGGTATATGTTTTTTATTGATGCTGTGTATCTGTTTGAATACAGTACGCTAATTTTTAATGATTTGTTTTCTTTAATAAAATTAATATTTTTTGATATTTCAATTGTACCATTATATTTGTTCTACCAGCACCCTTATTGCAAAGTCCCCCTCAATCTTTGAGCCCTATTTCTTTTCCCTTTACAATTTAAATATGTATATATACTATAAATGTAGTATACAGGTGAATATAAATGTGCTAAGAACATAATATACAGATTAATATATATGTACTATGAAAATAATTACAGATGAATATATATATATATGTATGTACTGTGAACATAATATACAGATGCCTATTACTATACACAGAGATTTACAGAAGGATGTGAACGGTGAAAATAATATATTTTTATTACTATGAGCAGAGAAGGGATATATATACAATGGTAAATAAGTTAATGATGAGCAGCAATACAAAGAAAAGCAGTGTGCAAATGAGCAAAGTCCGTGCAATAAAGTCTGGGGTGAGAAATGATCAGTGTCCCGGTGAACACAAGTTTTTGAATAAACAGTCCATTAGAGAAATAACGAGGTGTGAGGAAAATATGGTAATGTATCAGTGAGTGACAGAGTTCACTAAAGAGACAGCTCTAGGAAAAAAGCTGTTCTTTAGTCGACTGGTCCTGGTCCGGAGGCACCTGAAACACCTGCCGGAGGGCAGAAGAGTAAACAGACTATGGGCCGGATGAGAGGAATCCTTAAGAATGCTGCGAGCTTGACGCAGACAGCGTTTCTTTTGAATGTCCTCCATGGCTGGGAGTGAAGTCCCTGTGATGCGCTGGGCAGTTTTCACCACCCACTGCAGTGCCTTGCGCTCTGCAACAGAGCAGCTCCCATACCAGACTGTGACACAGCTGGTCAGGATGCTTTCTATTGCACAGCGGTAGAAGTTCACCAGGATATCCGAGGAGAACTGATTTTTCTTAAGTGTCCTCAGGAAAAAGAGGTGCTGGTGAGCCTTCTTGACTAGGCTGGAGATGTTGGTAGCCCAGGACAGGTCCGCCGAGATGTGGATCCCCAGGAACTTGAAACTGGAGACGCGCTCAACAGCCATCCCATTGATGTGGGTGGTGTCATGTGTGCCTCTTGTCTCCTTCCTGAAGTCCACAATAAGCTCCTTTGTCTTGGAGGTGTTAAGGAGCAGGTTATTGTTATTGCACCATGTGGCTAGGTGCTGGATCTCCTCCCTGTAGGCAGTCTCATCATTGTTGGTGATGAGACCGATCACGGTAGTGTCATCTGCAAACTTGATGATGGAGTTTTCCATTCACAGGCCTGCAGTCTATATCCCTATGGTAAAGATACTTCAGTACAGTCTATCGCATAATAAAGTAATCTACTGCACAGTTCCATCGTGCCAATAAAAAAGGAAGGAAAAACACAACAAAGAAAAAAGGAATACAAAAAAAAGGGAAAACAAAGAACAAAGGGGGAATAATATAGAGCCAGGGTTATTTGGCAGCGATATGGATAGTACTGTACATGATGGTAATTCATCACCAAACTGCTCCAGACTGTTTGGTTAAAGTACAGTGTCACATGGAGAGGTAAACAGTGCATAACCAGTTGCATCATAGAACAAGAGAGATACCCATGAAAACTTGCATATTGTACATAAGAAAACTATGTGTAGCATCTCTGGTAGGGTATTTTAAAATGCCACATAACGGAGAAGTGTCGAGTGATCTTGCATTCAATTTCAGAAGCCCAGAAGTATTAAGGAACCAATATTAAATATTCACCTATGCTTTGTGCTGGATTTCAGCTTGAACAAGGGCCTCACAACACAGCCAGAAACAGAAATGATCAGAAGAGAGCCTCCAAACTCTCAGGGTTTGCCCTAGGCTGGACACCTGTGTTGTAATCAAAGCCAATCGTCTGCTTGGTCCGGGGTATTGAAAAAGAGAACTTTCCCATTATCAACCACGTGGAGTTGTGCAGAATAGGCCATGGAGTAGATTAGGATTGCTTCTCTCATTCTTCTCTTTACTTCAGTAAAGTTGGCACGCTGTTTCTGTAGTTCCACAGAAAAATCAAGGAAAATGGACCATGTAACGTTTTCATAGAGGATCGTACCTTTTAGGCTTGCTTTGCTTAGAAAGAGATCATGGCCCTTACAATTATAGAGCCGTGCCAACAGTGGTCTAGGTGGTTCTGGTACCAGGGGCTTTGCTAGGACTCTATGAGCCCGCTCCACTGCAAAAGCAGATGAAAAGGTAGTATCAGCGAATGTGGCACGGATCCATTGCTCCACAAAGTCCTCTGGGTTTTAACCTTCTGCCCTTTCAGGGAGACCCACAATCCTAAAGCTTCCTCCAAATCAACTGCTTTTTGGTATAGAAAGGAGATCTGTTTTTCAGCTGCTGTGACTTTGCGAGGAATGGGGGCTAGCTCATCCTCTACATCAGAGATTCTATGCTCAGTCTCAGCCACCTGTTCCCTGATACTTTGCATGTCTTGCCTGAGAAGGCCAATGTCAATCTTAATCTCCTCCATCTTCCCAGTCCAAGTAGTATTGCAGGAGGTAATGACTGCTAGGAGTTGTGCTTTTACCTGCTCAAGTGTCATTTTCTGTTGTTTGTCTGCCTGGGAGGAGGATGCCTTAGGAGTGTCCATGGCCGCATGGTCTTCGGTCCTGATGTGTGGAGGGCTGCGGCTACCATCTTGTTTATCGGAGCGGGCAAACTCCTTCAGTTTCTCGGCCACTTGATGCTGTCTATCTCTTCCCCACACGATGATCGGGTGCAGGAGACTATCTGGAGTCTGGCAGTGTGTTCAGATAAGCCAGTAATAAGCATTATATTCATGAGGGGAGAGGCCTGTCCCGGAGCTTCTACTAAGCACAACTGACCATCTCAGTGGAAACCATGCCCCCTTCAAATTTTTTGTTTATATTTTGTAACTCCAGGATTAATTTGAAACAGAGAAAAGAAAATGGTTGATTGTGGCCGACACCCTTTGTCTGATTGTGGCCAACACCCTTTAAATTCCTTAAAGTAGCCATAATTATTATAATTATTAAAATGTTTAATTCACCATTCCAGCCTACTGCGCATGGAAATGGAGAAGGCTCCTCCCAACAATAAAAACCTGGTCGTACCCTTTAACAAATGTCATTTGAACAAGATAGTTGACTAGTCGGTTAAAAAAAAACAAAACAATGGCAGAGAGCGCTGGTCGGAGTGTTCTGGCGAGGGGGGCATCCCTCTGTCAGTAAAAACAACAGCTCAGCGAGGGAGATCTGGATTGTAGGAACAAAAACTTTTAGTGTGTACCAGGCTTTAGAATATTTTTACTTTTTATTTAACAGCATAAAATAGGACAATAGCGAATGATCACTGGGGAGGTATATCTACTTTGTATTGCCTTTATTGGTAATTGTAATGATGTGTGATAATTTTGGAATACAACACTGATGATTTTTTAAAAGTTTTTCTAATGAATACAGAAGTAACCAGATCTGTTCCTAGAAGTTTCCAAGATCTGTATCGTTGGGATTAAATAGGAGACTGAGATCGTTAATCAATATGGATTTGGTGATGTATAATCTTTGCGCACAAATGTGATGAAAACTCTATAAATGTTATTGTGAATGTAATTTTAACTATGGTGAATTATTGACAACATTTTATGGATGTCCTTTAAGAAAAATACAAGTGGTAATAATGAAAAAATTAATATCAGCTAATTAAATATGGGTATTAAAGAGTGCACTCATGAATCAACATGGTCATATGTTTTGTATTTTGTGGTTAATATGTTTTGTGTTAACCATTAGTTTATTTCTAGGAAGGACAGTTATTGTTACCTCACCGAAGACCTTTTACTTTGTTTAGTTCCTAGAAGATAACAGCTTTAATGGACAATTTGTGCCATTTTTTTTATTGCTTTTACGTGAATGCACAGTTTTTTGTTAAAACCGATTGTAAACAGAACAGCTAATAATTTTGATGCTGCATGATGGGTATTTAAGTTTTTTTTTTTTTTCTGATCAAGTTGAGTCTGAAACAATAAAGAAAAATATATCAACAAAACATCAGTGCAGTAATCCTATTAGCGTAAGTCACCCTACTCCAATCATGCAAAATTAATATAAATATATATGTGATCCCTCCATATACATAACAATACCAATAAATGTGCAATCTGTGCAATACCTAAGGTGCAACAAATATACCACTTAGCAGCAGTAGTGAATATTAATCATCAATTATAAATATTAAAGTGCATAAGTATGTAAACAATATCAATATAAAGTGCATAAGTTTGTAAACCATATAATAAGTGCTCCAGTGCTCTGTGCAAATGAACAAATCAGTCCTGTTAATTGTGCTATGCCTTGCACCAGTCCATATATACTGTATATTCCTAAGTGTGCAGAAGGATAGTGATGGTGGAAACCTCTTAAGAGTAATAGTGGTGGGGACCTCTTGAAACCCAATACACCCCGTGAAGAAGGTGGGGGCTTACCAGATCAATATGTACACTTGAGCCTGATTTCAATAAACCATCAGCTACATATAAGAAGACTCCCAAGCCTATGGGTCCGCTGTCTGTGACGTTCTATGGGCCAGTGCCTCCTACACAGCTCAGGCAAAACACAAGGGACTCCACATAGCGTAATACGTTCACAAATATTTTATTAATACCAGTTAAAATAGATTAGCGACTTCTAATTGGTCAGACCGCACACTGTCCGCTCTCTGCACTATTACCGTGTATGTGCTGTTTTCGCTCTCAGCATAATCATTCCATAAGAATGGAAGTGGCATGTCTCTCCGATTCAGATGTCCGTGGCGGGCGTGTCTGTCAGCTGATGGACACGCCCACCACGGACATCTGAATCGGAGAGACACGCCACCTCTATCAGCCTGCCGTCTGCTGGTCAGTGATTATGCTGAGAGCGAAAACAGCACATACACTGTAATAGTGCAGAGAGTGGACAGTGTGTGGTCTGACCAATTAGAAGTAGCTAATGTATTTTAACTGGTATTAATAAAAATATTTGTGAACGTATTACGCTATGTGGAGTCCCTTGTGTTTTGCCTAAGCTGTGAAGGAGGCACCACTATTACTCTTGCCACCACTAGAACCTCGGGTACCTGCTCCAGAACGATTTTCGGGTGACTGGTACAAATTCCGGGCCCTGCAACCATGGACTTTCTCACTTGAATCCACCAAGGTGGGGTTCATAATCTCTCTACTTCCCAGAGAGCCGCAATCCTGGGCCCACTGTCTCCTGGAACAAAATAGTACACCTGAACACCATCTCATCAGTCTTTGAAGCAATGGCACAGCTTTATGATGATCCCCAGTGATCTGTTACAGCCGAAGCAACCCTACATACACTACAACAAGGCTGCCGCCCTGCCGAAGACTATGTCGCAGAATTCCGTAGATGGGCCTCTGATACAGGCTGGAATGATGCAGCCTTACGGCATCAATTCTGTCTCGGCCTATCGGAGGGCCTTAAGGACGAACTTGCCCGAGTAGGTACGCCTGGTTCCCTTGACAACCTTAATAGCCTTGCTATCCAGCTCGATCGCAGGCTCAGGGAGAGGAGAGTGGAAAGAGCCGGAAGTTCCAAACCTACCTGGATGTTGCCTCAAGTTCGACATTTCGTCCATCTGTATCTTCCCCCGCAGCCTCCGGGGTGGAACCCATGCAACTAGGACTCTTACGCTCTCCACTGACCACTGAGGAGAGATTACGAAGATGCCGGAACAACCTATGCCTCTATTGTGGGGAAGCAGGACATTACCTTCAGACCTGCCCTGTGAGGCCTAGTAAGTCTCAGTTTGCCTTCACTTTTTACCTCGCTAACAGTTCTAGGAGAGATCTATCCACTCACATTACTCTACCTCTCTCACGACAGATTCTCGGAAAGAACATCCAAGTCCCAGTCATTATTGACTCCGGTGCTTGCAGCTGCTTTATGGACAGTGACTTTGCTCAGCGTCATCAAATCCCTCTGCAAGCAAAGACCCGCCAGTTATCTATCCATCTAGCTGACGGATCCCATCTCAAGTCTGGACCTATAACCCAAGAAACCTGTCCACTACTGGCTATATCTAGTAAAGGCCACAGAGAATACTTGTGTTTGGACATTATCCCATCTCCTCTATTCCCTGTCATTCTGGGCATCCCATGGTTACAAGCACACAACCCTCAGATAAACTGGAAGTCAGGAGAAGTGGTATTTCCATCTACCTATTGCCAACAAAACTGCTTCCAGCCCAGTCCTGTGAAACCTGCATCCCTTCTAGGTCTACATACAACCTGATCTCTCTGCATCCCAGCTTGTGCCCTCAGCTTACCATGAGTCCTTGGAGGTCTTCGATAAGAAGAAAGCAGACATCTGCCACCTCACCGGCCGTATGACTGCCCAATTGAACTTTTACCAGGTGCTGAGATACCGCTTGGGCGTATCTTCCCTCTCTCTGAACTGGAACTCGAAGCATTACGCCTCTACATTGACGAAAATCTGAAAAAAGGCTTCATCTGGCCCTCTACGTCCCCTGCAGGGGCTGATATCTTCTTTGTCGAAAAGAAAGATTATTCTCTATGTCCCTGTGTTGATTATCGGGAGTTAAACAAAATCACTGTCAAAAACCGATATCCTCTGCCCTTAGTTCCTGAACTTTTTCAACGTTTCAGGGCGGCCACGGTATTCACAAAACTTGACCTACGAGGAGCATACAATCTAGTACGGATCCGCGAGGGCGACGAGTGGAAGACCGCCTTTCGCACAAGATTTGGTCACTTTGAGTACCTTGTCATGCCCTTTGGATTGTGCAATGCTCCAGCCACCTTTCAGCATTTTGTGAAAAATATTTTCAGAGACTTTCTTGATCTGTTTATGATTGTCTACCTTGACGACATTCTTATCTTTTCAGGATCCATCGAATTGCACCGTGAACGTGTCAAAAAGGTTCTCGGCCGCCTAAGAGACCATGGATTGTATGCGAAGGCCGATAAATGTGAGTTTGAAAGGGAATCAATCCAATTCTTGGGACTTGTCATTTCCACTTCTGGGATCTTCATGGATCCTCAGAAAGTTAAATCGATCCTCGAATGGCCCACTCCCACGGACAGGAAGAGCACGCAGAGGTTCATTGGATTTGCTAACTTCTACCGCAAGTTTATTAAGAATTTCTCTGCCATTATCCTTCCAGTCACCCAGCTAACGAGGCAAGGTACCCCCTTCCAATGGACATCGGCAGCATAAGCTGCGTTTGATCAGTTGAAAACCCTATTCACCACAGCACCTATTCTACGACACCCAAATCCTGCATTGCCCTATGTTCTTGAGGTAGATGCCTCAGAAAATGCCGTAGGTGCCATCCTGTCACAGCGCCTAGGTACAAAGTCCCTTCTTCATCCTGTTGCCTTCTTTTCCAGGAAACTCAGTTCAGCAGAAAGGAACTACGACATAGGGGACCCGGAACTGCTGGCTATAAATACGGCCTTGGAGGAATGGCGCTACCTATTAGAAAAAATCTGGAGTACCTCAGAACTGCTAAGAGACTAAAACCACGTCAAGCCAGGTGGGCACTGTTCTTTTCTCGCTTTACCTTTCACATCACCTACAGACCAGGCTCCAAGAATAGCAAACCTGATGCGCTATCCCCCATGTACCCAGAGGACGAAGAATGTCGCCAAGTAGACACAATCCTGCCGGCCCAAAGTTTCCTACTTCTGCAAACGGATCTGATAACACAGCTGAAGCAGGCATCCATAAGGGATGTTCTACCATCAGGTATGTGCCTTCAAGAACAAGAGGGACTGTTTTTCTTTAACCAAAAGGTATTTGTACCTCCGAGTCTACGTGCCAAAATCCTCGGCCTGTGCCATGATCATTCCTTGGCAGGGCACTTTGGGACATCCAAGACGATCGACCTGGTACAACGTTCCTTTTGGTGGCCTGGTCTGAGGTCCGACTGCCGGGATTGTGTCAGAACCTGTGGAATCTGCATTCGGAACAAGAATGACAAAACCAAAGCCTTGGGTCTACTAAGGCCCTTGCCCATTCCCAAGAGGCCTTGGGAGATGATCAATATGGATTTTATCGTCGAGCTCCCTCCTTCTGAAGGATTCACGACCATCTTTGTGGTGGTCAACAGATTAACGAAGATGGCCCATTTTATCCCTATGTCGGGAACCCCCTCAGCAATGGAAACTGCCCATACCTTCATCAAGGAAGTGGTTCGGCTCCACGGGGTACCTAGCAACATCACCTCAGATCGGCGGGTGCAATTTACTTCCAGATTCTGGAAAGACCTTTGCAGAACATTGAAAATCGAAAATTACTATTCTTCAGCCTATCATCCACAAACAAATGGTCAAACGGAGCGAACAAACCAAACCCTGGAACAGTATCACCGGTGTTTTTCATCGTTTTCACAAGATGACTGGGCATTGCTTTTACCTTTGGCAGAGTTTGCATATAATGACGCAGTGCATTCAACCACAGGTCAAGCCCCGTTTTTTGCAAACTATGGGTACTTCCCAGCCTTTTTACCTGATGTGATGCCCGATTCCTTGGTTCCTGCAGTCCAGAAAAGAGCCAAATTTCTTCAAACCAACAACAGATTATTGCAAGATGCCATTGTCAAGGCACAACAAGACAATAAAGCATTTTTTGATAGAAAGAGAAGGGGAGATCTAAACCTGAAACAAGGAGACAAGGTTTGGCTATCCACCACTAATCTGAAGCTGTCGTGCCCATCCAAGAAACTAGGGCCTAGATATATTGGTCCATTCTCTGTTAAGAGACAAATCAATCCAGCAGCCTATGAACTTTCACTTCCGGAAACATACAAGATTCACCCTGTCTTTCATGTATCCCTGCTAAAGCCTACAAGACCTAATCCATTTCCTGACCGTAAGTCGGATCCACCTCCACCTGTAATAATTGATGGCAACGAAGAGTACGAGGTTGAAACAATTGTGGACTGTAGGAAGAGAGGAGGTACTGTCCAGCACCTGATTAAATGGAAGGGCTATGGCCCAGAGGTAAATTCATGGGAACCAGAAGCTAACCTTAATGCTACAAATCTAATACAAACTTTTTTTCAGTTTCATCCTGAGAAGATGTTGCAGATGGGCATCCCCTTTGGGGGGGGGGGGGGCAATGTAAGAGACGCTCAGCTGGACCCAAACAGACGTTTGTGCGCATGCCCAGGCACACAGAAAGGAATGTGCGTATGCACATTCGCAAACACGCGTTCGCAACATGCGCACGTAATTGGCGCCAAACGCCCTATTTATACTGAGGGGGTGACAGGGGCATATTACTGAGTGGTCTTTCAGCTTGTTCCTGTTTACCTGTGCCCTGACCTGCTTCTGGATTACCTGTTATACCGACCCGGCTTGCCCTTGACTCTCCTCTGGATTCCTGCCTGCCTACCTGTGATCTCGGCTTGTGTCTGACCCTGCTCTTGCCTTATGCTTTTGTACCTCGCTGCCAGACTGTGTACCGACTTCGGCTTGTATCCTGACTCCTCTCCTGTCTCACCTTCCTGTACCCGTGCTGTCCGGCTGTTGATGACTCCTTGGCTTGTGTTCCGGCTTCTCTCCTGCCTTCTCATCCAGCATCACCGAGTTCCAGTTCCAGGTGTTCATCCGGTGATCCACAGCCATCAGTCTCCTGTCAAGACACCATCTGCTATACCGGCCCTCATGCCACTCTGTGTCCTACATCGCCTGTCATCTCTACCAGGGGTGTTGGACAGGAGGTGCAAGAGAAGCCCTCTCTACAGCTTGGTCTCCACCAGGTACGTGATATTATAGTGGCATGTATTTTGGTATATTCTGCCAAAATCATCATAGTGGAACTGTAAGGCAAAACCACTGGTGGAGAGAAAAACATAATACACATGATGTGCACAGAATAGGGAAAGAAAGGGTGATACTACATTAAAGGTTTAAACTTGGGGTTTCACACATTACTGGTGCTTGATTTGAAGTACATTTTTCTACATGAATGACAGTTTAAATTTAAGCTAATCAAATCAGTAATTTTATGTCTACTTATAGTCATTTGTTTTGGTTAATATTATAGCCCCAATCTAAGACAATCATGATTTTGCAATGGATGCAATGAGGTGTTCTAGTACGGTCAGTTAAATATGACACTCTGTGATCCTTTGGCCACCACGCTTGATATACTTGATTACGTTTTTTTTTAAATCTTCTTGGTAAATTATAATGAATTAGGTTCCCAGGCTTGGTTTTCCCCAATCCTCAATTGTTTGGGTTTGGGACTGGTATGTGGAGTATGGTGACACATTATGTATGGGTAATATGTACGCACATACTGTGGTCAGTGTAGACAAGAGCCAGTTAGCCTGCCAGAATGTCTTTAGAGTGTGGGAGGAGACCTGAATACACAGAGGAAATATACACATTAATCAGTTTTAGGTTGAGCCTATAGTTGGAGAGTTTTGTTTAGATACAGTGTGGAATTCAGGTTGGAGATGGGTAGTGTTCCCATAACAATATTTCACCCTTAACAAACTAAAAAGGCTGAGTTTTTCTATTTAGTGTTAGGTCAGGTCACTAGGGATTGTGGGTTTAACTGTTTAGAAATCTATAATGGGCTATAAATAGGCATTGTCAATTATGGAATGTTGGACTGACAGTCATGGTAACACACCTGCCTTGATATCAACCACAAGCATATTGGAGAAAAGAGGACAAATGCTTTTGACAGTAGCAACTGTATATAAAGACTTTACTACTTAGCAGCAGCTTAACTGTTGGTGGAAGTTCCATCTGCTCTGATGGTCAATTACCTGAACTGTTACATCCAGACTTGTATAAAGTACTCAAAATTTCTACTTGAGTAAAAGTACAAGTGCTCGATCAAAAAGTGACTTAAGTAGAAGTGGAAGTGCTCGCAGAAAAAGTTACTTAAGTAGAAGTACTAAAGTATTCAACATTTTTTTTACTTAAGTATTGCAAGTAGTTTTTTCAAAAAATTTGCTACTTAAGTACTAAAAGTAAAAAGTACCAGTAGTTTTGAAAAAAAATTTCTACTCAAGTACTGAAAGTAGAAGTACAAGTACTGTGTTATGTAGTTATTAAAGAAAGAAGTCAAAAGTTTGAACATCATATTGTTTTTTATTATTTCAAATGATTTATTCAAATGATTAACCTAAAGGACAATCACAATTCCTTAGGCTGTAACTTTTTGTAAACAAAAAACAGATAAAGTATGTCCCTCCCTTCCCCTTTTAAAGCATCCACCTTTTAAAGCCAGGGGTGGTCTCCTTCCTGAGCTTCCTCAGTCTCACAGCCAGGCAGATCACTTGAAGTTGAAGGGCCAGGGGTGGAAGGTGGTGTTTTTGGTTCGTCCATCTTTTCAGCTGATCAAAAGGCAGAACAGGAGCATGCGCAGTCTTCTTAATCGCTGTTTGATTTGATTTGCTCAAATGATGATGATGTGCCAGGCCAGCTTCATCAAACCTACAACGCTTAAAGTGAAAAATGCATCAAAAACTACTAACAAAGTGGCTGTGCTAAAAATGCTAATAAAGTGCCTGCAATTATATATATATATATATTCTTCTTGTATTCAAAATCATCGTCCACAGTATCAAAAATAAAGTGACATGTCTGTGCTAAATGCAGTGCAAATTATTCCCACAATGTAAATTTAATTCATGTAAAATATATATGACAATACCACAATAAAATAAGTTGTGATTGTGAATAAGTTAGGTGCAAGTTTAAGTGTGTAAACTAAACTTTATAACGAAAAGTCCATAACTGAATTGCAGTGTGCAATCTAAGAAGTGCTGTCACTTGCTGTCAGATGCTTCCAGCTTTCTTCTGTGATCTGCTCAAGTAAAGTGTTGGACTGGATAGCCTCTCTCTCTGCCTCTCACCTTAGTAGCACTGGCACTGCACTGGTTCAAAAAGCTGTCTATATTATTTTCATTATAAGAACTTGTCAGAACATTCTTCCACCACCTGTCCTTCACACTAGTAGTGCTCATTTGCTTTGCTCAAGTCAAGTGCCACTGCAGTGCAGGCACAGCCGCACAGGCAGAGGCAGGCCGCAGGAAGCACAGGCACCACCACAACACAACACTTATGGTCCATGGACCATGGATGGTCGGATAATCATCATAGCTGTCAGTCTCACTCTTCTTGGTTCAAAAAAGCCACCCATGACCCGTGTGTATATAATATATTAATATTTTATATTGATTATTTGATTCTCAAATGGCACATTTGCCATGGCAAGGATTAGGCCCTCTCCACGGTCCACCTCACTCACCTCATAGAGAAGAAGATGAGATAACGAAGAAAATGCTCCGAGTTCTGCTCCCGCGTCCGGCCGCCCGCGTCACAACTCCTCTCAGTAAGGGCCCTAAGGGGTGGAGTCTGAGTGACACACAACACGTCTAGAGGCAGAGACCTCGAGCGGGAAGACGGCAGCATGGCTCCTCCTGTGCGGTCTTAACTTGATGATCATGACAGTGATTCCGCGGGCCGCGGCGCGAGCGAGGCTGTGGGATTGATTGAATTGAGTTGTGCTGCCTACTGCTACACGCTACCTACTACTAAATTGTGAGTCAGTATATATTTTATTTCATTTTTATATCTAAAAGCGGTATTGTTGAGCACTACTAGCCACTAGATCTCTTGGCTGTCACTTTGTCACATGTTGGGGAATCACAGCGGCTCGGCTCCAGAAGTGGCGGGTGTCCCCGTCATCCTGCCAGGGCCGCCAAGAAGTTAATCAACTAATCTTAAGTTAATATCTTATGAGGAGAGGACCAATGAGATTGAGAATTGAAATAATTAAATATATATGGCTTTTAGAACCAGTGCAGTCAGTGCCAGTGCCACCCAGACGCTATCCACCAGTGCCACCACCATTAAGTGTGTTGGTTGGTCACTCGAGCACTGAAGGAGGTGGAAGCATCTGACAAGTGAAGTGACACTTTAGATTTGCACACTGGAATTCATTTATGGACTTTTCGTTATAGATAGGTTTACACACTTCAACTTGTTGCACGCACCTGACCTAACTTATTTCATAACTTATTTTATTGTGATTTATTGTCATATTTTATATGAATTGAATTTACTGTTACATTGTGGGAATAATTATTTTCATTGCATTTAGGCTTTAGCACATTCATGTCACTTTATTTTTGATACTGTGTGGAGTGTGGGCAGGGCACTGGGGGCAACAATGATATTATATCGATTGCACAGGCACTTTATTCGCACAGCCAAGTTGTGTTTGTTAGTAGTTTCTTGATGCACTTTAAGCGCTGTAGCACCATTTATTTGTTTGTTTCATATTTTCTTTTTATTGGAAAGATTTGATATAGCAGCTTTTATTATACACAGCCTTTATTTTCATATGCGCTGATTTACAAATGACATTATAGACATTTTTTTGAGCTTTATGCAACCTGCCATCTACTGTTCTGGCAGTGGTAATTTTTTTAAAAGTAACGAGTAACTATGCAGCACAAAAAAAAAATACTTGAGTAGAAGTATCGAAATCATCAAAAAAATGTAGTGAAGTAAAAGTAGAAGTAGGAGAAAAAAATTCTACTCTAGGAAAGTACAGATACCGCATTTCGGTACTTAAGTACAGTACTTAAGTAGTTCTACTTAGTTACTATACATCTCTGGTTACATCTGCTATCATGGTCAAGTACCTGAATTTTTCTATCTGTTCTGATAGTCAAGTACCTGAACTGTTCAATCTGCTCTCATGGTCAGGTACCTGAACTGTCTGTACAAATAAGCAAAAGTTCTATCTTCCATGGTGGTTATGTACCTGCACGTCTATGACTGCAACAATCTGGAGCATGAAATAGACTTTGTATTTTACAGTTCTTTCAGTTATACAGTGTTGCAATTGCTGTGCTGCAGCTTCGATCTGATCATCGGATCAGATTTTATGCTTTTAAACTCTTGTAAAGGAACGTTTGATGTTCATATCTGCTCCTGTGCTTTCGCATTCTTGGAAGGAAAAGTTTCTTCTTTTTTTAGTCCAACATGCAGTTTTTTTATATTTTTTGAACTTTGGATACTTTTCAGCCCTAACAAAGGTTAAAGCTTGTATAACAGTGTAAATTTGCTGTCCCCCCAAAATAACTCAACACACAACCATTAATGTCTAAACAGCTGGCAACAAAAGTGAGTACACCCCTAAGTGCAAATGTCCCAATTGGGCCCAAAGTGTCAATATTTTGTGTGGCCACCATTATTTTCCAGTACCGTCTTACCCTCTTGGGCATGAAGTTCACCAGAGCTTCATAGGTTGCCACTGGAGTCATCTACCACTCCATGACGACATCATGAAGCTGGTGGATATTAGAGATATTAGAGACCTTGCGCTCCTCCACCTTCCATTTGAGGATGCCCCACAGATGCCTAATAGGGTTTAAATCTGGAGACATGCTTGGCCAATCCATCACCTTTACCCTCAGCTTCTTTAGCAAGGCAGTGGTCGTCTTGGAGGTGTGTTTGGGGTCATTATCATGTTGGAATACTGCCCTGCGGCCCAGTCTCTGAAGGAAGGGGATCATGCTCTGCTTCAGTATGGCACAGTACATGTTTGCATTCATGGTTCCCTCAATGAACTGTGGCTCCCCAGTGCCGGCAGCACTCATGCAGCCCCAGACCATGATATTCCCACCACCATGCTTGACTGTAGGCAAGATACACTTGTCTATGTACTTCTCACCTGGTTGCCGCCACATACGCTTGACACCATCTGAACCTAATAAGTTTATCTTGGTCTCATCAGACAACAGAACATGGTTCCAGTAATCCATGTCCCTACTCTGCTTGTCTTCAGCAAACTGTTTGCGGAATTTCTTGTGCATCATCTTTAGAAGTTGCTTCCTTCTGGGGCGACAGCCATGCAGACCAATTTAATGCAATGTGCAGCATATGGTCTGAGCACTGACAGGCTGCTCCCCCTCCCCCACCCCTTCAACCTCTGCAGCAGTGCTGTCAGCACTCATACGTCCATTTCCCAAAGGCAACCTCTGGATATGACGCACGTCATATCAACTCCTTTGGTCGACCATGGCGAGTCATGTTCTGAGTGGAACCTGTCCTGTTAAACTGCTGTATGGTCTTGGCCACTGTGCTGCAGCTCAGTTTCAGGGTCTTGGCAATCTTCTTATAGCCTTGGCCCTCTTTATTCTTTTTTTACGATCCTCAGAGAATTCTTTGCCATGAGGTGCCATGTTGCCATGTTGAACTTCCAGTGACCAGTATGAGAGAGTGAGAGCGATAACACCAAATATAACACCCCTGCTCCCCATTCACACCTGAGACCTTGTAACACTAACGAGTCACATGAAACCGGGGAGGGAATATGGCTAATTGTGCCCAATTTGGATTTTTTTTTACTTAGGGTGGTACTCACTTTTGTTGCCAGCAGTTTTGACATTAATGGCTGTGTGTTGAGTTATTTTTAGGGGATAGTAAATTTACACTGTTATACAAGCTGTACAATCAATACTTTACATTGTAGCAAAGTGTCATTTCTTCAGTGTTGTCACATGAAAAGATATAAAAAAATATTTACAAAAATGCGAGGAGTGTACTCACTTTTGTGAGATACTGTATGTGTGGGTGTGTGTGTGCGTGTGTGCGCGTGTGTGCATCTGTGTAAATCCAGGAAGTAACCAGGCAGCAGCCTCCGCTACCCACAGTTAAAATGGCTGCAGCCAGAATTATTGGAGGGAGATTTCTGCAGTATATTTGGCAAGTACAGAATCACAGTGTATATATAAAATAATATGCAAAGTGTTTGGTGGGAAGCTTTAGAATGGCAAATATATTTTATTACAAATTATGTGAGCAGACTACAGTTCCTCTTTAAGTACAGTTGAAGTCCAGAATGTACCCGACCTGAGGACTGAAGCAAAAGAAAACAAATCAGTCTAAATTGAACAAGCATTTTTCAAATGCTATTGTAGTATTTATAGATATTAGATTAGAGAAAAACAGCCAAGCCTTATCAATCTCTTCCTCTCAGGAGGAGAAATGGGAAGAGATGAACAAGGGTGGAGTATTGCACTCTGCAACAGAAGATCCCATCCGAGAGAAGGATTTTAATCCATTAACTTGGTATCAAAATCAGGGACCAATGAGCATAGGAAGTGAATCGATACACTGCTCCATTAGACCTATTACCATGCAGATTTTGTTACCAGAGTGGTATTGATGAGAAAATGGAAATCTGCTGAGGTCCCTGAACTTAATGAAGTTATTAGACTTCTCAAGGAAGTTTACATGTATGAACATATTATGGCCTTAAAGGAAGGTTCTGTACACAAGTTATGCCAATTTTGGAAACCCTGGCAGGAATATGCACATGGTACATGAAAATTGTCTTCCCCGCATTTTCCACTAGAGTGCCCTAGTGCCTTAACTTTAATGTTGTGAAGTGTTTTTCTCTTATGTTATGTGATTTTTATTTCTAAGTTATAAAGAGCGGTTCCACTAACTTCATACTTTAGCCACATGCAACAGCAATATATGTTGTTTCATGACTCTGTCGATTATCTGCTGATATAACCATGTCTATTTTGTATGACTGCTCAATTGTTTGTACACTTTGACATGTTCCTGTTCTAACACTCAATAAAAACTAATTTGAAAAAAAAAAAAAAAAAAGCAGGGACCAAGGCCTATTTGGTCTATGGAGAATTACTGCAATAATTGCAATGATCTTTAGCAACAGACCCCAAAAAACGATGATATGTGTATTGAACGGGAGGGAAAGCATATGGCTTGTGAGATCTTTCCTGATCTGTCACAGCAGCCACACCCAGGGCTTGGCCCAGGCCCCCTTGGGGAAAAGTTTTCCAGCTTGTAATTGTAGCAGGATTCCCAGCCATTGTGCTGGATGGGGGTCTGCCAGGGTTACCGCTAGCAACAACAGCACATTTAAGCATGTTCTCAGTGTGAGTACAGGAAACAGTCCAGCATCTTTGGGTTTTGTATTTATTTAGGAACTTGGATGGGAGAAGGGAATGAGTGGGATACTCCTCTGGCTCAACTATTCACAAGGTAATTACATAAAAAGGAAGGTTTGGGACTTTGAATGAGGTCATACATAGATGTGCCTCCATCTCTAATCTGCAAAAAAAAAAAAAAGGAGGATTTGGGACTTTAAATGAAGTGTGCCTACATCATGGGTGTAATGAGTAACGTGGTGATCATAGCCAGCCATATGTAAAAAAAACAGTTTATTAAGTTCTATGAAATGACATAAGGAGTCAAAGTAAGAAAATACATGTAATAATATGGTACATGGGAGATGTGGTATAGCCATGATATAAAAAAAAAATCATAAATAGTTGAAAAAATAATAAACATATTATACAAAATCCATATACAGAAAATATAATTATTGCAGAATAAAAACCACAAGAATTGCATCACATTTGCTCTACGCGTTTTGTGACATATTCACTTCCTCAGGAGCAGGTGCAATTTGTGTATGTACAAAACATATAAGTATAATAATAGTATTGCATATACAGTATGTATATCTGTAACAAGCACAATAGCCATCATTAGTTGTACTTACAATTTAATACAAAAAGTAGCCCTTTAAAAGGTTGGGTGTGAAGATATGCCGGAATAAGTCTATACCGGGAACTGTGGGAGCAAAATCTGTACACATAGATGTCATCCATGGGGACTGCAGTAATGGGACAACTGAGAAAAATGCCTATGGACACTGACTTGACGCTGGCTGAATGCCGGTCAACGCCGGCTGGCGCTGGTTAACGCTGACTTGCTGTCTGTTAACTCCCCGTTGGTACAAAGTCCTTTGTACTGCTGCCTGAGGTATCTACTTGTAAACACTGCTGCAACTCTTAACACTTCAGGGCCCACACTGGCACCCTCTCTGTCAGGGAACTAGCCGCATGAATACGCACGCACGTATTGCAAACGCACGTCCGCTAGGGCGAAGACGTGCGCGTGCTGGCCCACAAAGTGGACGTCCAATCCCAGCACCCTCTGGCCTTTAAAAGGATATCTGTGGCACATGAACATTGCTGACTGGTCTTCAGCTTCCTGTTTCCTGTTTCCTGCTTCCTGTGTTTGCTGCTGCTTCTGATCACCTGTTGTCAACCCGGCTTGTTCTTGGATTCCTCTTGTCTCGCTCCCAGCTCTGACCTCGGATTGTTCACGGATCTTCTCTTGTCATCTGCCCTGTGTATGACCCCAGCTTGCCTAACCACGACTCTGCTATCTGGTCTGCTGACCTCTGGCTTACTGACCGCTGCTTCTGTCCCCGACTACACCTTTGGCTGTGCCTTGTCTGCTGTGATCTGCCTTGGTGCCCACCTGCTGTACCCAGCCTGCAGAACCTACTTCCAGTACTTACCTGTTGATCCTGCCAGCTGAACTCTCCATTACAAACTACTTCCAGCCGTGTGCTGTCTGCAACTTCCACAGCACTCCTGGGTCCTAGTGCTCACCTCCTCTGGTGTTCACCTGCAGAGAGATATTCCTACCATCAACCCTCATCTGGGGCACAGCTGGCAATCCCTGCTACTTTGGGCTTCGTGCTTCCTGTTACCACCTTCAGGGACACCGAGCACTCAGCCACAAGGAGAGCCCTCTCAGCATTTCGGCTTCAGGACCAGGTACGTGACAGTACCAGTCAGCCATAAAATGTCTGAAGCCGACAGAGGTGCGTCTCCGCTAGAGGCTTTGTGCCAACAAGTTACAGCCCTCACACAAGCCGTACAGAATTTACAAGAAGGCTATATGCAACTAGAAGGTCGCCTGCACAACATACCCTCTACGTCCTTTTCTGCTTGCCAGAATACCGCACATGAGTTCTCTGCTCCAGCTTCTGCTGTTTTTGAACGCACTGCTGTCATACCCACAGTAGTGGTACCTCCACCTGAACCAAGAGTCCCCATACCCGAACGTTTCTCCGGGGACCGAAGAAAATTCAGAGCGTTTAAAAATGCTTGTCAGTTATTCCTAGCTCTGCAGCCACGGACTTTCTCCCTTGAAACTGTTAAAGTCGGTTTCATCATCTCCTTGCTCACAGAAGAACCTCAATCCTGGGCCCATCATCTTATGGAACAAAGTAACCCAGTCCTAGACTCAGTTTCAGCCTTTTTTGAAGCCATGGCACAGCTGTATGATGACCCCCAGCGAATGGCTTCGACCGAAGCGGCCCTGCACACACTCCAGCAAGGGAATCGGCCTGTAGAGGACTATACGGTTGAATTCCGCAAATGGTCAGCAGATACAGACTGGAATGAAGCCGCACTCAAATACCAGTTCCGGCTCTGTCTGTTCGAGGTGCTCAAAGATGAACTGGCCCGGGTGGAAGCTCCCACTACCCTTGAACGCCTTATACAGTTGGCTATACAGCTTGACCGCCGATTACGGGAGCGGCGCTTTGAACGGACTCAATCTTACAAACCTCCAGTAACCACCACTACACCCATGCAATTCGGCCTGTTGCGGCCTTCCCTGACCCCTGAAGAGAGGATCCGCCGACGGCAAGCCAACCTTTGTCTATACTGTGGCGGTACGGGACATTTCCTTCAAAACTGCCCTGTGAGACTCAGTAAGTTCCTGTCCTCTCGTCCCACATATGCCTCGGTCGCTGGATCCTCCCCTGCTCATATCATCTTGCCTGTCTCACTGCAAGTGGCAGAAGGGGAAGTCAAATTCCGAGCCATTGTTGATTCAGGCGCCTGCAGTTGTTTTCTGGATCTTACATTAGCTAAGAAATTACAGATTCCACTTAGACCTAAAAAAATGAGTCTTACTGTTCACCTGGCAGACGGCACCATTCCCAAGTCGGGGCCCATTACCCAAGAAACTGAACCAATTCTAACGACTACTGACTCTGGACATCAAGAGTTCCTATGTTTCGATGTCCTCTACTCCCCCTTGTTTCCGGTAATACTCGGCCTTCCCTGGTTGAGGGCCCATAATCCCAAGATTGACTGGTCTAAAGGGGAGATCATGTTCTCTTCAGCATACTGCCAGCAGCATTGTTTTGCTCCTGAACCATTGGACTCTCCCAGCTGCCTGACTGTTCAGGCAGTCTCCAATATCGGTCAGTATGTGCCTACTAGCTATCATGACTTCCTGGATGTGTTCAATAAGAAGAAAGCTGATGTGTTGCCACCTCATCGCTCTTATGACTGTCCTATTGAACTACTTCCAGGTGCAGAAATTCCTTTTGGTCGGATTTTTCCATTATCAGAAATAGAGCTGGAGGCTCTACGACTCTACATAAACGAGAATCTGGAAAAAGGATTTATCCGTCCATCCTCTTCCCCTGCAGGAGCAGGAATCTTCTTTGTTCAAAAGAAGGATCATACACTCAGACCTTGTGTAGATTACAGGGAATTGAATAAAATTACGGTCAAGTACCGCTACCCGCTACCTCTCATACCAGAACTGTTTCAACGATTTCAAGCTGCTCGAGTTTTCACTAAACTGGATCTACGAGGTGCATACAATTTAGTCCGAATTAGAGAAGGCGACGAGTGGAAAGCGGCCTTCCGAACCCGTTTCGGACATTTTGAATACCTTGTGATGCCTTTTGGACTTTGCAATGCCCCAACTACTTTCCAACACCTTGTAAATGACATCTTTAGAGAATTTCTGGATTACTTCCTTATAGTCTATCTTGATGATATTCTCATTTTCTCTGCATCCCTTGAATTGCATCGTGTGCACGTAAAGAAAGTCTTGTCTACCCTCAGGAAACATGGACTCTACGCCAAGGCAGAGAAATGCAAATTTGAGAGACAAACCATCCAGTTCCTAGGATTGATCATATCCACTGATGGTATCGCTATGGACCCCCAAAAGGTGTCTTCCATCCTGGAATGGCCTGCCCCAGTGGATAAAAAAGGAATCCAAAGATTTGTGGGGTTCGCCAACTTTTACAGGAGATTTATTAAAGGGTTCTCATCCATTATTGCTCCCATTACCCAGCTCACCCGTCAACATTCCCGATTCCAGTGGTCCCAGGAAGCCCAGGCGGCCTTCAATAAACTGAAAGCTCTTTTCACCTCCGCCCCAATACTTCGGCACCCAGACCCTGCTCTGCCTTACGTCTCGGAGGTTGATGCCTCCGAGGTCGCCACTGGGGCAATCTTGTCACAACGTATGGGGCCTAAAGCCTTGCTCCATCCGGTAGCTTTTTTTTCTCGGAAGCTGAGTCAAGCAGAAAGGAATTATGATGTCGGTGATCGGGAGCTACTGGCTATCAAAACAGCCTTAGAAGAATGGCGATATCTTTTGGAAGGAGCTGCCCATCCAGTGATGATATTTACAGATCACAAGAATCTGGAATATCTTAGGACTGCTAAACGCCTTAGGCCTCGACAAGCACGGTGGGCTTTGTTCTTCTCCCGATTTAATTTTCATATCACCTACAGGCCAGGGTCAAAAAACGGCAAGGCAGATGCACTTTCACGAATGTTTCCAGAGACCCCTGAAGTAGCCTCCTCCAGTACCATCCTTTCACCACAAAACTTTTTGTTGTTGCAACCTGATTTAAAATCAGCCATCCAGCAAGCTTCCACTCAGTGTTCGGAGTCTGAAGTTCGTTCCTTGAAAAAACAAGACAATTTTTTCTGGCAAAATAACAAGATTTTCGTTCCACAAGAAGCAAGGACCCTAGTCCTGAAGGCATGTCATGACCATCAATTAGCGGGTCATTTCGGGGTACACAAGACCATTGAGCTCATTCAATGATCTTTTTGGTGGCCAGGCCTGAGTCAGGACTGTAAGGATTATGTTGGCTCCTGTACTACGTGCCTTTGTAATAAGGGAAGTAACACCAGAGCCTGGGGCCTGCTAAGGCCGTTACCAATTCCTGATTTGCCCTGGAAGATGTTGTCAATGGACTTTATAGTGGACCTGCCTCCTGCTGAGGGATTCACATCCATCTTTGTAGTCATTGATCGATTATCTAAGATGTCGCATTTTGTGCCTATGGTGGGCACACCTTCAGCCACAGACACGGCTCAGGCTTTTATTAAAGAAGTAGTGAGACTTCATGGCTTGCCCAAAAGCATTGTATCAGATAGAGGCATGCAATTTACCTCCAAATTCTGGAGAACCCTTTGCAAAGCTTTAAATATTGATGTCTGCTTGTCCTCAGCCTACCACCCACAAAGCAATGGTCAGACAGAGAGGACCAACCAGACCTTAGAGCAGTATCTTCGGTGTTTCTCCACCTTTTCACAGGACAACTGGGTATCTCTGCTCCCCTGTGCTGAATTTGCCTACAATAACTCAGTGCACGAGGCCACCAACCAAACCCCATTCTGGGCTAACTATGGCTTTCATCCATGCTTTTTTCCAGATTCTCTGCCAGAAACTGATGTGCCCGCAGTACAAGATAGATTAACCTCCATCTTTACGAATTACCAGACCCTGCAGGAGGCAATACAAAAGGCCCAGGATGAGTATAAAAGGAATTATGATAAGAAGAGAAGGGAGAACCCGGCCTTCAAGGTTGGTGACAGAGTGTGGCTGTCTACGGCCAACCTAAAACTCCCCTGTCCTTCTCGTAAGCTGGAACCAAGGTTCATCGGACCTTTCGGAATTAAAAGAGTCATCAATCCTGTGGCTTTCGAACTTTCTTTTCCGCAATCTTACAAAATCCACCCAGTCTTCCATGTGTCTCTTCTTAAACCTGCTGTTCCAGATCGTTTCCCAGGAAGGGAGAACCCACCGCCACCTCCAATTACTATTGGCGAGGAAACTGAATTTGAGGTGGAAGCAATACTGGACTGCAGAAAGCGAGGCAGACGTATTCAGTATCTTGTTAAGTGGAAGGGATATCCACCTGAAGAAATTTCATGGGAGCCTGAGGTAAATATTCATGCCCCCGGGTTACTGCAAGAATTCTTCAACAGAAACCCTGAGAAGGTGTCACGTTTGGGCATCCGGAGGCTGCCCATAAGGGGGGGGGGCACTGTCAGGGAACTAGCCGCATGAATACGCACGCACGTATTGCAAACGCACATCCGCTAGGGCGAAGATGTGCGCGTGCTGGCCCACAAAGTGGACGTCTAATCCCAGCAGCACCCTCTGGCCTTTAAAGGGATATCTGTGGCACATGAACATTGCTGACTGGTCTTCGGCTTCCTGTTTCCTGCTTCCTGTGTTTGCTGCTGCTTCTGATCACCTGTTGTCAACCCGGCTTGTTCTTGTATTCCTCTTGTCTCGCTCCCAGCTCTGACCTCGGATTGTTCACGGATCTTCTCTTGTCATCTGCCCTGTGTATGACCCCGGCTTGCCTAACCACGACTCTGCTATCTGATCTGCTGACCTCTAGCTTACTGACCGCTGCTTCTGTCCCCGACTACGCCTTTGGCTGTGCCTTGTCTGCTGTGATCTGCCTTGGTGCCCACCTGCTGTACCCAGCCTGCAGAACCTACTTCCAGTACTTACCTGTTGATCCTGCCAGCTGAACTCTCCATTACAAACTACTTCCAGCCGTGTGCTGTCTGCAACTTCCACAGCACTCCTGGGTCCTAGTGCTCACCTCCTCTGGTGTTCACCTGCAGAGAGATATTCCTACCATCAAACCTCATCTGGGGCACAGCTGGCAATCCCTGCTACTTTGGGCTTCGTGCTTCCTGTTACCACCTTCAGGGACACCGAGCACTCAGCCGCAAGGAGAGCCCTCTCAGCATTTCGGCTTCAGGACCAGGTACGTGACACTCTCTCATGGACTTCTATTCAGGGCTTAGACTCTGGCACCCCCTTCCCTAAGCCCTCTCTCCCGGTTGACTGGCTCCTGGATCCCTCTGACCTTCCAGAGTGGTCCCCTATCCTAGGCAGACCCCTGGGCAGTTTACAGTACTCACGACACTGCTTTCCTGGAAACTCCTGCCCCAGCAGCTCCACTTGGTCCTCAGCACTCTGGATCTTCTGTCCTCTAGGCCGACCACCAAGGACACCTTTCCTCACGCTGACAGTCGTCACCCCCTCCTGGGACTCTGCTTCCCGCCAAAGAGGCCCTGTCATGTGCTCCCCTCAGACTTATATCCCCTCCCAGGGTGCATTGTGGCATACTCTGCCCTCTGGGATAGATACAAGCCCTGGTGTGCTATTGGTCAGGTTTCCTCCACTGTCCAATGAGAGCCCCCATTGGACACAGTGGGGAGACTCCCCAAGCTCAACAGGCACACCTGGGAACACATGACAGCCTAGCCGAACAATCAAGGCCCATCTGATAAGCAGACAAGGCCTAATAAATGCTTTTTCCTAGCACCCACCTAGGAGGGTGCTACATAATAGTAAAGAGATACTAGCAGATCTAACTTTAAAATCTTGCCCAGAGATTAAATCCACTTGAAGGAACCTGGATGTAGGAACCACGTGTTTCCCAATTGGGCCACAAAATATAGGCTCTTCCTAGAAGTTCTGAATGTAGACCCAATTAAATGTTAGATAAATTCTTCTCCATCCAGATCACAGTTATCTCTACCTCTCTCAGTGGACTGACCCTTCAGGTTCTGACCTGCCCCTTGATGTAGGAGGCCTCATTGGAGAATAAAAAGCCTGCTGTCAGGTGACGAAAGGCAAAGGGAGCATAAAAGGGTTGGCCAGAAAACCAGAATGTTCAAAACTACTTTCCGACAGGAAAGTTCCACTGGCAATAGCTCTGCAACACAGAAGATTTATTACTGTGCGAGCACCCAAGGCTTCAGCTGCCTGTTTACAAGACATGAATAGCTGGATCAACATTGTAGAAAAAAACTTTTCAGGACAGGAATTATTTTCCCCTGAGCCCACCTCAATATACGGATGGGAGAGCCCATGGACCTGACCATCAGGTATTGAGACACAGACAGGTGAAGAGAGGAAAGCCAGAACCGTGATGATATAAGCTCTCAGATACACAAGGTTTTGCATAGGAGTCAGATGACCCTTTTTGAAAGACTAGCCAGCCAATCTCTTGTAGGGTTCTGAGAACTCCCTCTGTATTCTTGACAAGGATCCGTGTCTAGAGGAGTGGATTGAGAATCCAACCAGCAGACATGTATGCTGCATACAGTCTTGATGTAGAAACAGAGGTATGTCAGAGAAGACAGCTCTGGGAGTTGGAAATAGGCATCTCTCTCAGCAACAATATTACTAATCTTAAAATCACATCTGCTGGAATATGAATTGCTATCCCTCAGCTTTGTACCACTCCTCTAGAATGAGCCTCTAGTTTAAACATCATAGGATAAAAAGCAACACACTCCTTTGGAAGTGCCATAAATACTTGCATTGCAGGTACCTCTGCAGGATCTTACATTTTAGGCATCCTACCAGCTTTACGAAAGGAAGGTACGAAAATATGCATATAGATCATTATCATCCACAGCTTCCCCTTAGGAATTGTTTGAAGAGGGTTAAATTGAACAATTGACTGATCCTGCAAGGAAACAGCTTTGTAACGCTGAGCGCTCCGATCCCTGCTCCTGGACCGAAGCGCTCGCGGCGTTCGTCCCAGATCCACTCACCTCCAGCTCTCTCCTCCGCTCCCCGCTCACGTGGTTCCCGGCGTGTGCGTCCCTGCACCATAGGGCGCGCGCGCTGGCTGTTTGAAATATAAAGGGCCAGTGCACCAGTAATTAGTGCCTGGTCTAAACCTCCCTTCCTGTTTCCTGTTCTCTGTTTCCTGTTCTCTGTTTCCTGTTTCATATATAAGTGACCTGCCCCCTCTTGCCCTTGCCGGATCTTTGTTGCCTTGTTTCCTTAGTGAAAGCGTTACCTGTGTTATCCTTTGCCTGTTGCCGAACCCTTTGCTAACGACTACCGCCTCTGAACCTGTGCTGCCTGCCCTGACCTTTGCTACGTCTGACTACGCCTCTGCCTGTCCCTCTTGTACTACGCCTATATCAGCAGTCGGTGAGGTTGAGCCGCTACCAGAGGACACAACCTGGTAGTTACCGCCGCAGCAAGCCCATCCCGCCTTGCGGCGGGCTCTGGTGAAAACCAGTAACTACTTAGAACCGATCCTCTGGTACGGTCCACGCCAATCCCTCACTGACACAGCGGATCCACTCCCTGCACCGCTCCTGCCACCAGTCCGGACCCTGACAATAAGATCCGGCCATGGATCCCGCTGATGTGCCTCTGCCTAGTATCGCGGACCTTACTACAGTTGTGGCCCAGCAGTCGCAGCATATCGCTCAGCAAGGTCAAAAGCTGGCACAGTTGACCGCCATGCTGCAGAAGCTTCTTCCAGCACAGCAGCAGCTGCCTCCACCGCCTGCATCTGCTTCACCACCGCAGCCTGTGGCCGCCGCCACTTCTAGAGTTCGTCTGTCCATGCCGGCCAAGTACGACGGTGATCCCAAGTTGTGCCGCAGATTCTTATCCCAATGCTCCCTTCACCTGGAGATGCCGGCTGACCAGTTTCCCTCGGAGCGAGCCAAGGTGGCATTTGTCGTTAGCCTGCTTTCGGGGAAGGCCCTGGCCTGGGCTACACCGCTTTGGGACCGCAACGATCCTGCCACTGCCAGTGTCCAGAGTTTCTTTCAGGAATTACGGAGTGTTTTTGAGGAGCCAGCCCGGGCTGCCTCAGCAGAGACTGCATTATTGAACTTGTCCCAGGGGAGTTCCTCTGTCGGAGACTATGCTATCTGTTTCCGCAACCTGGCTTCGGAACTCTCCTGGAATAACGAGGCGCTCTGTGCTACCTTTAAGAAAGGCTTGTCCAGCGCCATAAAGGACGCCCTGGCCGCACGAGAAGTCCCTACCAATCCTGAGTGACCTCATCCATTTGGCCACCAGGATTGACCTGCGTTTTGCTGAGCGACGAGAGGAACTGCTACAGGAAAAGGGAAGTGCTCGTCCCAGACACTTTCCTCGTCTGGCTCCTATCTTCCAGCATCCACCGCAACCCTCTTCTGGGCCTCCCGCCGAGGAATCCATGCAGGTGGATCGGTCTCGCCTGACCACGCAAGAAAGGAACCGCCGTAGAGACGCGAACCTCTGTTTGTACTGTGCCAGTACTGAGCACTTTTTAAAGGACTGTCCTCTCCGTCCAACCGCATCAGGGAAACGCCCGCACCTAGTCAACATGGGAGAGGCGTTGCTAGGTGTGAATACCTCCTCTCCACGCATTACTGTCCCCGTGCGGATTTACGTGTCCGCCAAAATCTCCTTTGCTGCCTCTGCCTTTCTGGATTCCGGTTCAGCCGGTAACTTCATCGACGCCTCGCTGGTGAACAAGTTCAACATCCCTGTGGTTCGTTTACTGAAGCCCATCTTCATCTCCACAGTTAATGGAGAGAGACTCGACGGTATGATGCAGTTCCGTACAGAACCCCTCCAGATGGACATCGGAGTCCTGCATTCTGAGCGATTGGAGTTTTTTGTGTTACCCCATTGCACCTCAGAACTCCTCTTGGGTCTGCCCTGGCTCCAGCGCCATTGTCCCCTTCTGGATTGGACCTCCGGAGAGGTTCGAAGCTGGGGTTCGGCTTGTTTCGGCAGATGTCTCAAGTCGGTACGAGTCAAGTCTGCACCTGTTATTTCTTCTCCTCCCGGTCTGCCTGAACCATATGCGGATTTTCCAGACGTTTTTTGCAAGAAACAAGCGGAGGTGTTGCCTCCACATAGGCCATATGACTGCCCCATTGACTTGCAACCTAGCACTAAGCCGCCTAGGGGAAGAATCTATCCTCTCTCCCCTCCAGAGACTCTAACCATGTCAGAGTATATCCAGGAGAACCTGCAGAGAGGGTTTATCAGGAAATCCTCTTCTCCTGCCGGAGCAGGATTCTTCTTTGTTGCGAAGAAGGACGGTACCCTTAGGCCTTGCATAGACTTTCGGGGTCTCAACAGCATTACTGTAAAGAACCGTTACCCTCTTCCCCTGATTACGGAACTCTTTGACCGGTTACAAGGCGCCAAGTACTTCACCAAATTGGATCTCAGAGGGGCCTATAACCTTATTCGCATCCGAGAGGGTGATGAGTGGAAGACGGCTTTTAACACCCGAGACGTTCATTTTGAGTACTTAGTCATGCCTTTCGGACTCTGTAACGCTCCAGCGGTCTTCCAGGAGTTCGTTAATGACATTTTCCGAGACCTGCTCTATACCTGTGTCATGGTCTATTTGGATGACATCCTCATCTTCTCTACTAACTTGGATCAACACCGTGCTCATGTCTGCTTAGTACTCTCCCGTCTCAGGAAGAACCGTCTCTATGCTAAATTTGAAAAGTGCTTGTTCGACCATACCAGTCTTCCCTTCCTGGGCTACATCATTTCTGCCAAGGGACTACAAATGGATCCTGCCAAACTGTCTGCCATTCTGGACTGGCCTCGTCCCTCAGGCCTTAAGGCCATCCAGCGATTCCTCGGATTTGCGAACTATTATAGACAGTTCATCCCGCATTACTCCACCCTTGTGGCACCAATTGTAGCCCTAACCAAGAAGGGGGCTAACTCGAAATCTTGGCCGCCCCAGGCCGAGAAGGCCTTCAGCGCTCTTAAGTCTGCCTTTGCCACCGCCCCAGTTCTGTCCAGACCGGATCCTACTAAGCCGTTCTACCTGGAAGTAGACGCTTCCTCTGTTGGTGCTGGTGCTTTGCTCATGCAAAAGACTAGGAGAGGCAAGTCGGTTACTTGCGGGTTTTTCTCTAAGACTTTCTCTCCCGCTGAAAGAAATTATTCTATTGGGGATAGAGAATTACTCGCCATCAAGCTGGCCTTGGAGGAGTGGCGGCATTTACTGGAAGGATCGGTACATCCCGTGAACATCTACACAGATCATAAAAATGTATCTTACCTCCAGTCTGCTCAGAGACTAAATCCCCGCCAAGCTCGCTGGTCTCTATTTTTTGCCAGATTTTACTTCCGGATCCACTTTCGTCCAGCGAGCAAGAACCTCAGGGCCGATGCCCTCTCTCGTTCGTCTGATGTCACAGGAGAGGAAGTCAAGCCACAGCACATTGTGCCCCCGGAATGTCTGATCACCGTGGCACCTATAGACTCCCGGAAAGACCTATGTTTCTCCCTGTCTTCGCCTAAAGGTTCTTAAGTGGGGACATTCTTCTCTTCTCGCAGGACATCCTGGCGTCCGAAAGACTCTACAACTTATCTCCAGGAGATATTGGTGGCCATCCTTGGAGAAGGACATCTCTGAATTTGTACAGTCCTGCTCTGTATGTGCCAAAGACAAAACCCCTCGCCAAAGACCCGCCGGCTTTCTCCAGCCACTTCCCATACCAGAGACCCCTTGGTCCAATATCGCGATGAACTTTGTTACAGACCTACCACCATCTCATGGGAAAACTATAATTTGGGTCGTCGTAGATCGCTTCTCGAAAATGGCGCACTTCATCCCGTTGCCAGCCTTACCATCCACACCTCAGTTGGCCAAGCATTTCCTCCGACACATCTTCCGGTTACACGGCCTGCCTTCACATATTGTCTCCGATAGAGGAGTCCAGTTTGTGTCCAAGTTCTGGAGGGCTCTTTGTGGACGGCTTAAAATCAAGCTGGATTTCTCTTCTTCATACCACCCCCAAACCAACAGACAAGTAGAGCGGGTCAATCAAGTCTTGGGCGACTACCTTCGCCACTTCGTTTCCTCCCGTCAAGACGATTGGGTCGACCTCCTCCCGTGGGCGGAGTTCTCCTATAACCACAAAGACTCTTCCGCCACCAACAAGTCTCCCTTCTTCGTGGTTTACGGTCGTCATCCTCTGCCTCCTCTGCCGTTATCCTCCTCCTCCGGTGTACCTGCAGTGGATGACCTGGTGCAAGACTTTTCTGCCATCTGGCGTGAGACGCGCCTGTCCCTCTTACAGGCCTCATCCCGCATGAAAATCCAAGCGGACAAGAAACGTCGGTCTCCTCCTGTCCTGGTTCCTGGGGACAGAGTTTGGCTCTCCTCCAAGTATGTCCTCTTCAGGGTTCCTAGTTACAAGCTTGGTCCTCGTTATTTGGGACCCTACAAGGTCAAGAAGAGGATCAATCCTGTGTGTTACCAACTCCATCTCCCTTCCTCCTTTAAAATTCCCAACTGTTTTCATGTCTCCCTCCTCAAGCCTGCGGTCTTTAATCGCTTTTCCCCCAAGAATCTTCCTCCCATGCCTGTATCCGGTACCTCGGATGTATTTTCCGTTCAGGAGATATTGGCATCTAAATTGGTCAGGGGGAGAAGATATTTTTTGGTGGACTGGGAGGGCTGCGGTCCTGAAGAGAGATCCTGGGAGCCAGAGGAGAATATCTTGGACCGTAACCTCATCCTCAAGTTTCTGGGTACCAAAAAGAGGGGGAGACCAAAGGGGGGGTACTGTAACACTGAGAGCTCCGATCCCTTCGTCCCAGATCCACTCACCTGTGCCCGCTCCAGCTCTCTCCTCCGATCCCCGCTCACGTGGTTCCCGGCGTGCGCGTCCCTGCACCATAGGGCGCGCGCGTGCCAGGTGTTTGAAATATAAAGGGCCAGTGCACCAGTAATTGGTGCCTGGTCTAAACCTCCCTTCCTGTTTCCTGTTCTCTGTTTCCTGTTTCCTGTTCTCTGTTTCCTGTTTCCTGTTTCATATATAAGTGACCTGCCCCCTCTTGCCCTTGCCGGATCTTTGTTGCCTTGTTGCCTTAGTGAAAGCATTACCTGTGTTATCCTTTGCCTGTTGCCGAACCTTTTGCTAACGACTACCGCCTCTGAACCTGTGCTGCCTGCCCTGACCTTTGCTACGTCTGACTACGCCTCTGCCTGTCCCTCTTGTACTACGCCTATATCAGCAGTCGGTGAGGTTGAGCCGCTACCAGAGGACACGACCTGGTAGTTACCGCCGCAGCAAGCCCATCCCGCCTTGCGGCGGGCTCTGGTGAAAACCAGTAATTACTCTGGTACGGTCCACGCCAATCCCTCACTGACACAGCGGATCCACTCCCTGCACCGCTCCTGCCACCAGTCCGGACCCTGACAAGCTTGACATTGTCAGAGTAGAGAATCCTTGCACAGGGGGAGTTGTAGCAAACTCCTTTAGAGTGTCTTGACAAGCCCTCAAAATTTACACTCGCCTGCTCGCATTTGGCGAGTGTAAATATGAGGACTGCGAGTATGGACAGGGCTGCGCTGTCCCGGGAATGTATATCCAGCCCTGCACAGGCTCGCAGCACAGGCATTTAAATGGGAACTGTACAGTCGCCTGGGACCGCCCTTTTCCACCTCCCTCCTGGGCACTGGGAAAGCTGCATTGATGGGCACTGGTGAGGCTGCATTGATGGGCACTGGTGAGGCTGCATTGGTGGGAACTGGTGAGGCTGCATTGGTGGGAACTGGTGAGGCTGCATTGGTGGGCACTGGTGAGGCTGCATTGATGGGCACTAGTGAGGCTGCATTGATTGACATTGGTGAGGCTGAATTCATGGGCACTGATCAAGCTGCATTGATGGGCACTGATGGGGTGGCACTAATGGGCACTGATAAGCTGCACTGAGATTCTGCCCTGATGATGCTGTACTGATGGACACTGATAAAGTTTTTATTAATATTTAGTTTTGTAACTTAATTCTGCATTAAACATTTAAGAGTGTAATTTCATGAGATAATTTATGAGGGTGTGTTTTGGGGTGGGACGGGGTAGGGGTTGGGTGGGGCAAGTAGTGGCGAGTAACTCTTAAGGCCTGGCAAGTAGCTCAGGACTTGAAATTTTGAGCCCTGGTCTTGACTACCTGTGGCAACCTGTTGGTCACTGTCATCTTCCTCCCTGGATGCCTGAGCAGGAAAGTCAAAGGCACGAGCAGCAAGGGCCTAGTTTCAGTGTGCATAAGACATGCAGATCTGGAGAGGCTAAAAGGAGTTGTAAAGGCAGAAGGTTTTTTATCCTAATGCATTCTATTTTTTTTTTTGCGGGACTGCGACATTGCGGTGGACAGATCGGACCCCTGACTGACATTTTTGACACTTTTGGGGGTACCAGTGACATTACTACAGTAATCAGTGCTATACATATAAGCAAACAAAGAAGAAAGAAAGCTGCGCTCAATAAACTAACAAGAGTAAGGCTGCCAGTACAAAAGTGTTATCAGACCATATAGCAAATTGTGTTCAAGTACAGCGCCACATTATTAAAAAACCTAAATGATTAAAAGAACACAGTCCATGAAGTCCGTCTGAAAATGATGCTGAGGTGCAGAAATAAATGCAGATAAATTCCAACACTGATAGTGCAGACACAATCCTGACGATCACCACGTGCATAAAATAATGTAATCTTCTTACCAGAAATTTAGACCCCCTGTTAAGGAAGGTCCACCAAGCATGAGGTATAGAAACGGTCATCAGTGAAGGGTCCACTCCAAATCAGCAACCAATCCACGACGGAATATTCATAGAGGACAGTATGTCTTTGTGAACTTCATAAACCACAAATGTAGGACATTGATGTTCCTCCAAAAAACAAGTGGGGCTCACATGGTGAAGTACGTACAATTTAATAAATAAAACAAAGGTAAAACACTCACATGTCAGCTGTGTGATACAGGCATGTAATAAAAGTTTGTCGCGGCTACAAGCGTATCTGCATGGGGGCTGGCGTGCCTGGCGCGTTTCGTCCTTCCATCAGACTTTGTCAAAGGCAAAGCCCCCATGTGCAGCACGCTCTTTTATTGTCCCCTTAATGGAAAATGCAATTGCGCACTTCCGCTTCCGGTGCGCGATGACGCACTTCCGGTTGCGGCGTGCGCGATGACGCACTTCCGGTTTAATGCAGACAGCGCGGTGAAGCACTTCCACCCTCTCTGAAGGCTGACTGGAATGCCTGGGAAGAGCATCGCATCGGGCACATCATTACCACATAGGGCAGACTAAAAATAACGCACCCGAAGCATACTACATCGGTCCCCAAGCATGCCACCACTCCTTCCGCAATGAATTATTACATTCTCATGCAAATTTCTTTAAATGGTAATAAAACATTAAAAACATTAAGATACTTCTTATAATGTATGTTGAGGCACAAAAAACATATATAAAATTATGTAAAAAACCCCCAATGCTACATGAGAGTTACAAATAAATGCACAACTCAAAATACATGTTGCACTATGTTAGAAATCACATATTGAATCGCTATTGATAGGTTTACTGCTCACTGGAGGGATAGTAATGTGAGAAGAGATATCTCGCGCTTGGAGACCAGATGGATATTTGACCTCAAGTGCTATACCCCATGGTCTCAACGTGGACTGGGACGTCAACTGTTTAATAAACAACAGTTGAGTGGCATGTGGACGTCCCACTCCATTTGCGATTTACTCTGACAGAGGGATCCTCCCTTAATGTCCTTTATCTTCTTGGACATTCTGAATATTTATCCATCTAGAAGGGTTTATCCTAATCAATTTATTTTTCTGGAGTGGTGGGTTTCAGATGACCATTTACGTTTATATGTTGTTGATTGTGAGAAATGATGTCAATTTTTGTGATTTCTAACAGTGCAACATGTATTTTGAGTTGTGCATTTATTTGTGACTCTCATGTAGCATTGGGGGTTTTTTACATAATTTTATATATGTTTTTGTGCCTCAACATACATTATAAGAAATATCTAAATGTTTTCAATATTTTATTACCATTTAAAGAAATGTGCATGAGAATGTAATAATTCATTGTGGAAGGAGTGGTGGCATGCTTGGGGATCGATGTAGTATGCTTCGGGTGCGTTATTTTTAGTCTGCCCCTTGTGGTAATGATGTGCCCAATGCGATGCTCTTCCCAGGCATTCCAGTCAGCCTTCAGAGAGGGCGGAAGTGCTTCACCGCGCTGTCTGCATTAAACCGGAAGTGCGTCATCGCGCACGCTGCAACCGGAAGTGTCTCATCGCGCACCGGAAGCGGAAGTGTGACATCGCGGCCCGGAAGCGGAAGTGCGACATCACATTTTCCATTAGGGGGACAATAAAAGAGCGTGCTGCACATGGGGGCTTTGCATTTGACAAAGTCTGATGGAAGGACGAAATGCATCAGGCACGCCAGCCCCCATGCAGATACGCTTGTAGCCGCGGCAAACTTTTATTACATGCCTGTATCATGCAGCTGACATGTGAGTGTTTTACCTTTGTTTTATTTAATAAATTGTACGTACTTCACCATGTGAGCCCCACTTGTTTTTTGGAGGAACATCAATGTCCAACATTTGGGGTTTATGAAGTTCACAAAGACATACTGTCCTCTATGAATATTCCGTCGTGGATTGGTTGCTGATTTGGAGTGGACCCTTCACTGATGACCGTTTCTATACCTCATGCTTGGTGGACCTTCCTTAACAGGGGGTCTAAATTTCTGGTAAGAAGATTACATTATTTTATGCATGTGGTGATCGTCAGGATTGTGTCTGCACTAACAGTGTTGGAATTTATCTGCATTTATTTCTGCACCTCAGCATCATTTTCAGACGGACTTCATTTAATCATTTAGATTTTTTAATAATGTGGCGCTGTACTTGAACACAATTTGCTATACATATGCACTGTTACTGTAAAAATTACACTGGCAAGGAAGGGGTTAACTTTATTAGTGATCAAGGGGTTAAGTGTGTCCCTAGGGGCGTGATTCTAACCAGCGGGAGATCGCGAGTGACTGGCGGACATCAGAGCCGCCGGTCACTCGCGCAGGGATCCCTGTGAACGAGCGGGGGCGGAAGCGCGCCTCCGGCGACGCGCGCTCGCCCCCTATTGGCTCGTGGTCGTGGTCGAGTGATGTACCGGTACGTCACTTTGCCCAGGAGGGGCTGACCGCCACAGTATATGTACTTGCGGCGGTCGGCAAGTGGTTAATTTTATTAAATAATGTAAACAGGAAGTGATACCGGAAACACATATATTACGAAAACTATTTGTGTGACCTAAATGAAGTGATTTTCTTTTTGGTACTGTATCTTACAAGTGATACTGAGTACATTTAATATCTTTGAATATTTTATTATGAATTTAAATAACACTGGATAAAGTGACATTATAATAATACTGCCGTACTTCGTAGACTGTGGGAGGGACACCGGATATGAGGTGTACTCCCAGCACAGTACTAATTCATGACCGCTTACCGGAAATTATGTCTATGATAACACCCAAGTGGGAGGGCGAAACGCGTCAATGTATTTCCGGTGCAGGACTTGGTTACGTCACTTTCGGAGCCCTTCCTGGTTTGCCGTGGAACACACATGGTCGAACCATCTACAGCTTTGTTCTCTGCTTTTATTTTCACTACGTTTGTGAGTATATTTTTTGCCTATTAATAAATATCTTTTAAACGGGCTTCACTATTCTGGCATTTGGTGTTATTTCGTTGGAGCTATCCAGGGCCACCAAATTATAAGGATACCATACAGCCCATCCTATCAAGGAGAAGATCTGGCATGTTATTTATTCCACCAACTATAAGTACAGATTAGATGACTCTACCTATATACAAGTGCCTTTGACCCCTAACAAGGGTCCATCCGTTCTGGTGAGTAGGGTTCCTGAAGGGGTTCAAGTCTCCCTCCTGATTGGCAGAGACATTGGCTCCCGCGGCTGTCAAAGACAGTCAGCCCATCAGGAGAGAGAGGTGTGGGGTCGAACGGCAGCTCTGTGTTTGAATGGATACAAGGAGCTGCAGCTCAGCTTGGGTGCACCCAGAGCAAGCTGCTTGCTCTGGGGGCACTCATCAGGAGGGAGAGGCCAGGATTACCAAAGAGGGACCCGAGAAGAGGAGGATCCAGGCTGCCCTGCACCAATCCAGTGCATAGAGGAGGTAAGTATAACATGTTTGTTATATAAAAAAAAATAAAATAAAATACGAGACTTTACAATCACTTTGAAAGCAAGTACCCATTAATCAGCTTCCCATACACCAGTTTTAAGAGGCCCACAGAAGGGCTGACAATCCAGGTTAACAGTACTAGTAAGGAAGACACTACCCCGCCAGCTTTAACCTGCATAGAGCAGCCACAGCATGGAGGGATTAGACTGCTGGCTGCACAAGGACATGTCGCAGTAAGAAATAAATCCCTGGTAAACAGGGACATTGCACACGTCTAAGGGAGAACTCAACATTTTTAAGAAAAAAAAATAAATAAATAATATATATATATATATATATATATATATATATATATATATATATATATTATAACATGTACCATAGCTACTCAAGCAGCTCCAGATAAGATGTAGCCGGAAACTCCAGAATCCCATAAAAATCTTTATTTGCTACATAAAGATCAAGATAAAAAACAGCTGACACATTTCAGCATATGGCCTTGTTCACAGCATATTCACAAAATGAATGACAGAACATTTATACTACATACTTCATATGAAGAAGAGCAGTGTCAATAAAACAATTATTCAATTAAAATAAAAAAAGATGGCAGGTGCCAGAAAAAAGCAGCACTAGAATCTATTCACATTGTATGTGGGCTTACAATACTATGAAAACATTCAGTATATCAAAAGGACACCATGCATAATAACAATAGGTTTGTGCAAGCTGGTGTCTAGATTGAAGTTGTGCCCTACAACGAAAAGAAAGCATTCTATTAATAAAAGCAAAAGGGGGGCACAGCAGAAATAAAACATCCAGTGCAATCAATACTTTATATTATTTGTTTAATTTAATTTTAGAAATAAATCAAAATCCCACCTGGAATTCATACCTGCAGGAGTTCTAGTACCGAGAGGAAATATTCACCAGACCTCTCTCTCAAGTAGTCTGTGGTGGAGATCACCTCCCCGGGGAAGCTACTTAAACCATGTAGTAATTTATAAAATAACCTTCCCAATTCAAACTGCAGTTTCTGAAGTTTCCTAAGCTGTAAAAAAAAAACAAATGTAATAATTATTTGTTTGCCAGGGGAAAAAAAACTTAAAGGGTTAACTACTCCTAAAGGAATACTGACACTGCAGCACACTGTGACTCCAGCAGGTGAATAATGAAACAGAAAGCAAGCCTTGCTTAAACAAAAAGTTATCTGCTCAGGACAGAAAAAAAGACAAGGGTAGGTGACTGCACCAAACTTTGATAAAATGCTGCAATGCACATCGATCACCTAGAGCATAGTCATATCCATATGCAATTGATGCATCCACAGGGCAACCCAGATCTCAGAGGCAGGAACGCAGCTGCTGTATTCGTGCTGGGCACACTTAACGGCCACCCGCTTATAGTAGGGCTCCCAGTCAATTCAAACAACTGCCGATGGCAGGGCCCACTCTCCAGGCATCAATCCTCTGCATTTGTGTGCCAGAACACCATCCCGCTGATAGCTGGGGACTTAGTGACCACTTGAGCCATCCTGGAAGACTTCTGGATACCACAGGATGCTCCTGACATCCACACAGTGGCCCGCATAAGACCTGGCTGCCGATACTTCCAAAATGAAAACATCATACAAAAGTGGTCCTATGAGTGAGGAGGGAAAAAAAGGGGTGAGGGTGGGTGAAGATTCTTTGCTGATGTGCTTGTGTTAGTTTGAAGGTCAGAAAGACGTCATTCCCCAGAACAGTTTTCCAACAGGGCCTTGCCCTCTTCAGAGTAGAAAAACATGTTCCAATATGACCATGTTTTTCTGTATTGTTTACACCTGGTTTGGGCGGTAAGTACTAAATGCTCTAGCATGTTGATGCTCCCAACCTTGTTGAGGCACATTAAGATGGAAGGAGGGTTGGGGGACAGCTCTCATGACTGGATGGCGACCATTCAGGGGTATTCCCTTTATCGCAGAGATAGAGAAGATAAAAAAGGGGGAGGGGTATGTCTGCATATTAAGAACAGTATACAGGTAAATATGAGAGATGATATTAACCACGTTACCACCGATTTTGCTGTCTTACGTCCAGGCCACTTTTTGTGCTTCGGCACTGTGCGACTTTAACTGACAATTGTGGGGTCATGCAATGTGGTACCCAAACGAAATTTACGTCCTTTTTTCCCCATAAACAGAGCTTTGTTTTATTTACCTCTGCGCTTTTTATTTTTTGCGATATTAATAAAAAAAGAGCGAAAATTTTGCGAAAAACTGACATTTTCAACTTTGTCTTTTAGAAAATATCCAATATACTCAATTTATGTCATTTTTTGGCCAAAATATATTTAGCTTCATTTTGACAAAAAAAATTAAATGAGCGTATTTTTATTGGTTTGCGCAAAAGTTATAGTGTCTACAAACTATGGTGTAAATACTGAAATTTACGCAGCTTTAATTTCTGACTGCCTAGCTCATTTCATGAAGTGCTAAAACGGCAGGGCAGTACAAACCCCCCCCCCCCCCCTCAAATTACCACTTTTTGGAAAGTAGACATCCTAAGGAATGTTCTGAGCTCATTGAATATTTCATTTTTTTTGTCACAGGTGTTTGAAAAATGACTAAAAAAAAAAAAACTATTTTTTTTACACAAAGTTGTCATTGAAATGATATATTGCTCACACATGCCATGGGTATATGTGTAATTACACCCCAAAATATATTCTGCTGCTTCTCCTGAGTACAGGGATACCACATATGTGAGACTTTTTGGGAGCCTAGCTGTGTACGGGACCTCGAAAACCAATCCCCACCATCAGAATTTCAAAGGGCGTACATTTTTCATTGCATTTTCTCACTACCTGTCACAGTTTCGGACGCCCTGAAATTTCAAGATAGCACAACCCCCCCCCCCCCCCCCAAATGACCCCATTTTGCAAAGTAGACACCCCAAGCTATTTGCTGAGAGGCATGGTGAGTCCATGGAATATTTTATATTTTGCCACAAGTTCCGGGAATTATATTATTATTTTTTTTTTTTTGTTTTTTTACACAAAGTTGTTACTAAATGATATATTTCTCACACATGCCATGGGTATATGTGAAATGACACCACAAAATACATTCTGTTGCTTCTCCTGAGTACAGGGATACCCCATGTGTGAGACTTTTTTGCAGTCTAGCCGAGTACAGGCCTCTTAAAATCAATCACCACTTTCAGGCTTTCCAAGGGCGTAAATTGTTGATTTCACTCCTGACTACCTATCACAGTCTCGGAGGCCATGAAATGCCAAGACAGCACAACCCCCCCCCCCCCCCCCAAATGACCCCTTTTCGGAAAGTAGACACCCTAAGCTATTTGCAGAGAGGCATTTTGAGTGTTTTGCAGATCTCACTTTTTGTCACAAAGTTTTGGAAATTGAAAAAAGAGGAAAAAAATGCATTTTCCTGATTTTTCTTAATTTTCCAAAAAAAATGAGAGATGCAAAATACTCACCATGCCTCTCAGAAAATAGATTGAAGTGTCTACTTTGCAAAATGGGGTCATTTGGGGGGGGGGGGGGGTTTGTGCCATCTTGGCATTTCATTGCCTTCAAAAGTGTGATAGGTAGTAAGGAGTGAGATCAACAATTTACGCCCTTAGAAAGCCTGAAGGTGGGGAGTGGTTTTCCGGGTCCTGTACGCGGCTAGACTGCCAAAAAGTCTCACACATGGGGTATCCCTATACTCAGGAGAAGCAGCAGAATGCATTTTAGTGTGTCATTTCACATATACCCATGGCATGTGTGAGCATTATATCATTTACTGACAACTTTGTGTAAAAAAAAAAAAAGATATATAATAATTTTCCCGAAACTTGTGGCAAAATATAAACTATTCCATGGACTCATCATGCCTCTCAGCTAATAGCTTGGAGTGTCTACATTGCAAAATGGGGTCATTTGGGGGGGGGGGGGGGTTTGTGCTATCTTGAAATGTCAGGGCCTCTGAAACTGTGACAGGTAGTGCAGAGGTAAAATAAGCAATTTACGCCATTAGAAAACTTGAAGATGGGGATTGGATTTCGGGGTCCTGTACGCGGCTAGACTGCCAAAAAGTCTCACACATGGGGTATCCCTGTACTCAGGAGAAGCAGCAGAATGTATTTTGGGGTGTCATTTCACATATACCCATGGCATGCGTGAGCAATATATTATTTAGTGACAACTTTGTGTAACAAAAAAACAAATTGTCATTTTCCTGTATCTTAGGGCAAAATGTAAAATACTCCATGGACTCAATATGCCTCTCAGCAAATAGCTTTGGGTGTCTTCTTTCCAAAAATGGGTTATTTGGGGGGTGTTTGAACAGTCCTGGCATTTTATGCTCAATTTTAGCAACACATCACCCACTCTTCTAACCACTTGAAAACCAAGCCTTTTCTGTGACTTTTTGTTTACATGAAAAAATATATTTTTTTTACAAAAAAAAAAACCCCAAACATTATATATTTTTTTAAAGCAAAGGCCCTACAGAATAAAATGGTGGATGTTGCAATTTTTTTTGTCACACGGTATTTGCGCACACATTTTCCAAACGCAATTTTTGCGTAAAAAAAACATTTTTTTTATATTTAATGCAGAAATACACTATATAATTCCAAATTGTTTGGTAAAATTTAAAAGATGATCTTATGTCGAGTACATAGACACCAAACATGACATGCTTTAAAAATAGTGCACGCCCGTGCCGGGGCAACAAACTACGTATGGTTTTAAAAGCCTTTAAAAGTCTTTACAGGTTACCACTTTGGACTTAGAGAGGAGGTATACTGCAAGAATTACTGCCCTCGACCTGGCGTTCGCGGCGATACCTCACATGCATGGTGCAATTGTGGTTTACATATGATACTAGACCAACGCTTGTGTGCGCATTTGTGCGCAAGCACGGGGGGACAGGGGGGCTTGATTTTTTTTTTTTAATTTGCTTTTTTATGTTATTTTGACACCTTTTCTTTCATTTTTTTTTTTTTATCATTTTTATTGTTATCACGGTGAATTTAAATTTCCCCTATGATAGCAATCTGTAGTGACAGGTACTCTTTTTTTAAAAAATTGGGGTCTTTTAGACTCTAGATCTTTCCTCTTACCTTAACGCATCTGACCACACCAAAATTGGTGTGATAAAACACTTTCCCAATTTCCCAATGGCGCTGTTTATTTCTGGCGAAACAGTCATGAATTGCTCGTAGCTTCTGATATCTTAGGCCATAGAGATGTTTGGAACCATTCTCATCTCCAATCAGCTCTATGGTTAGATAAATGAACCACCGACTGCACTCTCGGGTTAACCGGTGGGTCAGGAGAGCCCGAGAAAAATCGTGGAAGGCGGCGGAAGGCAGCAGGAGGGGGGAGTCCCCTCCCACTGCATGTAAAAGCAGTCTAGCGGCCAATTATCCGTTAGGATTGCTTTTACATGTAAGCTGACCGCTGGCTGTAAAAAAACGATACCAAGATGATGCCTAAATCTGCAGGCATCATCCTGGTATAACCACTCAAAGTCCAGCAACGTACCAGTACATTGCTGGTCCTTGTTTGGCATATAGTGTAGTTTTTTTTTTTCATGCAGTCTGTGGGCTGAACGAAAAAAAAGAGAACCTATCAGAAATCAGCACAGGAATAATGTGTAGTATTACCCACCATTAACCGCCCAAACATCCACCCACTTAATATAATGATGGATATACACGACACTATCCACGTACAGTAAACCCCCGCTAAATCGCGGTTCAGTTTTTGCGGTCCCGGTATATTGCGTTTTTTTTTGTAATGTTATTTTACTATATAAATCATTAAAAATGAAATATTTTTGTGTTTTCCATAGCTCTTGCTATGCCTCTCAGTATCTTTTATGTGTTTAAATTAGTTTCTATTGTTTTTAAAGTGTGTTTAAAGACCTTAAAATGCTTTTACACGTACAGTGACAGTAAAAAAAACATGCCTACAATGCATTTTAATAGGGTTTTTTCTATTTTGCGGATTTTCACTTTTCGCAGCTGGGTCCGGAACGTAACCCCCGCAATGGAGGGGGGTTTACTGTATACCAAAATAGGATTTTAACTGCAGTGCTGAAATCAGAAAATCACCACAGCTGCTGCCAGCAAAGGTATCCATATATGCTGAGCGCAAACGCTGTTTGTGTCAGAATATATAAAATCAATCCCATGGCAGCCGAAGAGTACCTGCAAGAGAAACAGGTCACAAAAGAATGAAAAACAAACAAAGTACAGTAAAAGTACAGTAGGAAGTGTAGAAGAACATAAAAAAATGACTGAGACGACAACTATTTTTGGCTTTTATGTATTTTTTTTTTATTCAAACGTTAGAGTTCAAGGTTCCAGGTTTGGGTCTTTCAAAATGACGATAGCCATCGAACATCTTTTGAGACCCTGTATAAATGTGCCCTTAACTGTGCCGTGCTGTACCCTATGCTAATAATCCACTGTGTGGTAGCGATGGAAACAGTCACCGTGGCAAAGACCAGGTCGGTCAGGACAGTCGGGACAATAATTCCGGGTGTCACGCGTAAATCCATGCTTGCTGCAGACACGGCATCTTTTTTGGGGGTATCTTTGGGTAGGGGTATTCGGGAGGTATTGTGGAAAATGCCTCTCATGCAGCCAGCTCACTGAATCCGGTTGGGGAATTGGGGCAGGAGCACCAGCTGGATACAGAAGGGCTCTGATTATCTCTTCTTGGAATTGAAAGAAGGATAATGTTCCGGCAGACGCTTTGTATAAGACAAAAGCGTTGTAAATAGCCAATTGAAATAGGTATACAGACACTTTTTTGTACCAGCGTCTGGCCTTACGGGCAATTAAGTACGGTCCCATCATCATCTGGTCGTTGAAGTCCACCCCTCCCATTTTACAGTTATAGTTGTGGACACAGAGGGGCTTCTCAACAACAACACCGGTGACCGTAGTAATTTGGACTGCCGTGTCTGGGTGAATGGAGGACAGAACGAAAATGTTCCGTTTGTCCCTCCACTTCACTGCAAGCAATTCCTCGCACCTCAAGCAGGCTCTCTCCCCCGAGCTCAGTGGGGCATTTACTAGCCGTTAGGGGAAGCCCCGGCGATTAGATCGCACGGTGCCACCGCCAATTTGCAATTGAAAGAGGTGTCTAAAAAGTGGCACGCTTGTATAGAAGTTGTCCACGTACAAGTGGTACCCCTTTCCGAATAAGGGTGACACCAAGTCCCAAACTATCTTGCCGCTGCTCCCTATGTAGCCTGGGCAGTCGAGGGGCTCCACAGTGCTATCATTTCCCTCGTAGACACAGAAATTAACTGTATAACCAGTGGCCCTGTCACACAATTTATACAACTTGACCCCGTATCTGGCACGCTTGCTGGGGAGCTACTGTTTGATAGCAAGGCGGCCAGTAAACTTAATCAGGGACTCGTCAACTTGATGAATTGGGTCAGTGGACCAATATAACCGCAATTCATTCTTTTTTGTAATGCCCGTGTTGAAGGAAAGGCCCAGAGAGGTTTTAAACCCAGGAATCGTAATAGGATTCCAGGCGAATGGTCTGGCAAGGGGTGAATTTGGGTTGGCGGCGATGAATTGTTGAGCGTATAAATTTGATTGGTCCACAATAGATCCGAAAAGATCTTCAGTGTAAAACAGCTCAAAAAAGTTTATGGTATTAAAACCAGCTGTTTCCACTTGGATTCCGGGTTGGGCGGTGAATGGGGGAAGTACTGGCACTGTGGAATCTGTGGGTTGCCAATTAGGATATGCCAGCGCTTCAGGGAGGACACTATGGGCTCTACGGCCTGTCTTCGGATACGCGGTGGCTGCGGGCCACTACTCGTGCTAACAAATGCACCAGCTTCAACTGCACTTAGGTGACTTGCCACGTCACCAGGTGATACTGCAGTGCTGGTTGTAGGTTCAGGGTGTACTAGGCTGCTCGTGCTTGCCAGATCACGAGAAGTGTGAGCGGCACTAGTACTGGCACTCCATACATACGAGAAACTCCCGGTTCTTGCAACCCAGCAACTCCAGAATGGGGTCGGGTACGCCTGACCTTAGCAGGGACCCCTCTGTCGCCGGAGCTATCTGTCAGGGAGCCGCTGCTGTCATCTAGTTCGTATACTGACCCTGATTCTGCCAGTGAGGCTTCCCCATCTGACATGGTCAGCATACTGTAGACCTCTTCAGCACTGTACCAACATTTTGTCATTTTAGTAACTAAATTTACCGATACAGTAGTGCGACTACTAGGTAATAAAAGCACCTGGTTGTCGAGGACTATTTGGTCGCTACAAAAAAAACTGCTAGTGCTAGCAGAGATCAGGCCTGACTCTGCTAACACAGCGGTTTTGTGTGATTTGTGTTTTTTGGAAGTGTCAGTAATCTAGTGATTACTACACTTGCCTGGGTAAGGTGGTCTGGGCAATGGGGCTAAACGCAGGTGCTAGCAGGAATCAGTGCTGATTGTGCAAACACTGCGTTTTGGGAACACTTAATTATGGGAACGCTAGTATAGTTCTGATCAGATCAGATATTGATCTGTTCAAACACTATATTAGTAATGGAGATATGTGTGTGTGTGTGTATGTGTGTTAGTGTACTTGACTGTAACTGACGCGAAGTAACGGTGGTGTAGTGGGACCCTGACGCTAACTAGCCTAAGTTGTGTCACCCGTGACACTAATACAGTGATCGGTAATCACTGTATATTGTGAACACTGTGACAGGGCAGTGAAGGGGTTAACTGGGGGAGATCAAGGGGTTAAACCTTTATAGGGGATAGATGGCGGGTGGCCTAAACCTATTTGGGCTTAGCGCAAGCGCAAATTAGGGTCAAAAGTGACACTAAATACAGTGATCAGTAGTTATCTGATATACTGTATACAGTGGGTACGGAAAGTATTCAGACCCCCTTAAATTTTTCACTCTTTGTTATATTGCAGCCATAATGTCATAAAGTCAGACTCAAATGAAGGTGTAGAATCATCTCAAGGATGATCAGAAGAAATGGAAAGCACCTGAGTTAAATATATGAGTGTCACAGCAAAGGGTCTGAATACTTAGGACTAGGGTTGAGCGGACACCTAGATGTCCGTGTTCGACGGGTTCGGCCGAACTTTAAAAAAAAGTCCGGGTCCGTGTCCCGGACTTTTACCGAACTTTTCCCGGACACCGAACCCCATTGAAGTCAATGGGGACCCGAACTTTAAGGCACTAAAATGGCTCTAAAACACCAAAGGAAAGGGCTAGAGTGCTGCAAATGGCAGCAAAACGTAATTAAGAGCATGGCAAGTGCTCTGCAAACAAATGTGGATAGGGAAATAACTTAAAACAACAAAAAAAAACAGAAAAATAAAACAATGTTCTTCTTCATCTCTGAAGGACGAGGCCCATATGGAGTAGGAGGGAGGTTGAGGTGGTGGTGGATGTGGCGGTGACATAGGCGTGCGCACAGGGTGTGCTGGGTGTGCCTGGGCACACCCTAATCACCTAGGGCACATAGCATTGCCAGTGAGGAGATGGGAAAGATCTCCCTGGGACCTGCTCTGCTCTATTTCTCCTTGCCTACAGGTACATGGCCCCGATACATTACTCTCCCTGCTGGCAAACACATGCATGTGTATTTCAACTTTGGGGTGCACACCTTAATGCAATAGGCTGCGCACACCTATGGGCGGTGTAGGTGGAAGCGGCGGTGGAGGAGGACCAGGGCCGGATTAACAGCATCATGGGCTTGGTGCTGAGGATTTTGAAGGGCCTTAAGGGCCGTGCCTTGCCATGCACCCAGAGGAGGAAGGGTGCAGCCATGCATGCCTAATTCAACATGGGATGCTGTCTCTGAAGCCCATAAACACATCCATGCATCGCCAACTGTCCCTCCTTGTCCGGCCTTCACGCTGTGTGGGGAGGTTCTGAGGGTGCTGCCTGGGGAAGCGAGCATAGAAGCCAGACTTCTGTGTTTACAAGTGACAGAAGAGCGGTAACAGTGAATATGGCCAACCCGGGGCCTATATAAAAGGTAGGGGCCTGGAGCTGCAGCTCCAATAGCCCCTACATTAATCTGGCCCTGAGGAGGAGGACGAGGTAGCCAACACTGCTTCTTTTCAAAAATTTTAAATGAGGGTACACCCCAAAAGAGTGAGAAAGAGCAAAAATGGAACAATGGGTGGGTAAGGTCGGTATCCATTGCTATTCTGCATAAGGTACGGAAAAGTCCCGTGGGATCCATGCCTGGTTCATTTTAATGAACGTGAGCTTGTCCACATTGTCTCTGGACAGGCGGCTGCGCTTGTCTGTTATAACGCCCCCAGCCGTGCTAAATACCCGTTCAGATAATACACTGGCTGCAGGGCACGCCAGCACCTCCAAGGCGTAAAGGGCAAGCTCAGGCCATGTGCCCAATTTGGAGACCCAGAAGTTGAAGGGGGCAGACCCGTCATTCACTACATGTAGGCGTGTGCACACATACTGCTCCACCATGTTGGTAAAATGCTGCCTCCTGCTAAGACGTTCCATCTGAGCTGCTGGTGCTGCTGTTTGTTGTGGCGTGCTGACAAAGCTTTTCCACATTTCGGCCATGCTAACCCTGCCTTCTGAGGTGCTGGCGGTGCCCTGGTTGCGTTGGCGACCTCCTCCTCCTCCTCCTCTGCCTTGTGCTTCCACTGTGGCCCCGCTGTCAGATGGGAATGCCAGCAGCATGGCGTCTACCAGCGTGCGCTTGTACTCGCGCATCTTGCGATCGCGCTCCAGTGAGTGAATTAAGGACGGTACGTTGTCCTTGTAACGGGGATCCAGCAGCGTGGCCACCCAGTAATCAGCACAAGTTAGAATGTGGGCAACTCGGCGGTCGTTGTGGAGACACTGCAGCATGTAATCGCTCATGTGTGCCAGGCTGCCCAGAGGCGACGAAAGGCTGTCCTCTGTGGGAGGTGTATCGTCCGTGTCCTCTGTATCCCCCCAGCCACGCACCAGTGATGGCCATGAGCTGGCCTGGGTGCCACCCTGCTGTGAACATGGTTCCATCTCCTCCTCCAGCTCCTCCTCCTCCTCATCCTCCTCATCCTCCAGAACTGTGCCCCTGCTGGACAATTGCGTCCCTGGCGTTTGCGTGTGCAGGAACCCACCCTCGGAGCCCCTTGCGAATGACTGCCCTGAAAGCCTTGGAAATGTTACCTCTTCATCCTCCTCCTCCTCCTCATCCTGTGCCACATCCTCTTCCATCATCGCCCGAATTGTTTTTTCAAGGAGGCATAGAAGTGGGATAGTTAAGCTGAGAACGGCGTCATTGCCACTGGCCATGTTGGTGGAGTACTCAAAACAGCGCAACAAGGCACACAGGTCTCGCATGGAGGCCCAGTTAAATTAAATAGCGGAATAGAAAATATGATCCAAAAAAAGTGTATGTATATCACACGTACACAACCACACTGGGCCCCAATTACTATTGTTTGTACCCCTAAAAGGCTAGATGAGGAGTAGGGGGAGTATGGAACAGGCAGCACCCTCAAACCTTCAGAAGTATGAGATGAACCCCAACAACTTGGAAAGGTGGATCTCTCTCACACGTACCAACACAGACTATCCCCCAATTTAACTGATCCCCAAAGGTTTTTGATTAAATAGCGGAATAGAAAATATGATCCAAAAAAAGTGTATGTATATCACACGTACACAACCACACTAGGCCCCAATTACTATTGTTTGTACCCCTAAAAGGCTAGATGAGGAGTAGGGGGGGTATGGAACAGGCAGCACCCTCAAACCTTCAGAAGTATGAGATGAACCCCAACAACTTGGAAAGGTGGATCTCTCTCACACGTACCAACACAGACTATCCCCCAATTTAACTGATCCCCAAAGGTTTTTGATTAAATAGCGGAATAGAAAATATGATCCAAAAAAAGTGTATGTATATCACACGTACACAACCACACTAGGCCCCAATTACTATTGTTTGTACCCCTAAAAGGCTAGGAGTAGGGGGAGTATGGAACAGGCAGCACCCTCAAACCTTCAGAAGTATGAGATGAACCCCAACAACTTGGAAAGGTGGATCTCTCTCACACGTACCAACACAGACTATCCCCCAATTTAACTGATCCCCAAAGGTTTTTGATTAAATAGCGGAATAGAAAATATGATCCAAAAAAAGTGTATGTATATCACACGTACACAACCACACTAGGCCCCAATTACTATTGTTTGTACCCCTAAAAGGCTAGATGAGGAGTAGGGGGGGTATGGAACAGGCAGCACCCTCAAATCTTCAGAAGTATGAGATGAACCCCAAAAACTTGGAAAGGTGGATCTCTCTCACACGTACCAACACAGACTATCCCCCAATTTAACTGATCCCCAAAGGTTTTTGATTAAATAGCGGAATAGAAAATATGATCCAAAAAAAGTGTATGTATATCACACGTACACAACCACACTAGGCCCCAATTACTATTGTTTGTACCCCTAAAAGGCTAGATGAGGAGTAGGGGGGGTATGGAACAGGCAGCACCCTCAAACCTTCAGAAGTATGAGATGAACCCCAACAACTTGGAAAGGTGGATCTCTCTCACACGTACCAACACAGACTATCCCCCAATTTAACTGATCCCCAAAGGTTTTTGATTAAATAGCGGAATAGAAAATATGATCCAAAAAAAGTGTATGTATATCACACGTACACAACCACACTGGGCCCCAATTACTATTGTTTGTACCCCTAAAAGGCTAGATGAGGAGTAGGGGGAGTATGGAACAGGCAGCACCCTCAAACCTTCAGAAGTATGAGATGAACCCCAACAACTTGGAAAGGTGGATCTCTCTCACACGTACCAACACAGACTATCCCCCAATTTAACTGATCCCCAAAGGTTTTTGATTAAATAGCGGAATAGAAAATATGATCCAAAAAAAGTGTATGTATATCACACGTACACAACCACACTAGGCCCCAATTACTATTGTTTGTACCCCTAAAAGGCTAGATGAGGAGTAGGGGGGGTATGGAACAGGCAGCACCCTCAAACCTTCAGAAGTATGAGATGAACCCCAACAACTTGGAAAGGTGGATCTCTCTCACACGTACCAACACAGACTATCCCCCAATTTAACTGATCCCCAAAGGTTTTTGATTAAATAGCGGAATAGAAAATATGATCCAAAAAAAGTGTATGTATATCACACGTACACAACCACACTAGGCCCCAATTACTATTGTTTGTACCCCTAAAAGGCTAGGAGTAGGGGGAGTATGGAACAGGCAGCACCCTCAAACCTTCAGAAGTATGAGATGAACCCCAACAACTTGGAAAGGTGGATCTCTCTCACACGTACCAACACAGACTATCCCCCAATTTAACTGATCCCCAAAGGTTTTTGATTAAATAGCGGAATAGAAAATATGATCCAAAAAAAGTGTATGTATATCACACGTACACAACCACACTGGGCCCCAATTACTATTGTTTGTACCCCTAAAAGGCTAGATGAGGAGTAGGGGGAGTATGGAACAGGCAGCACCCTCAAACCTTCAGAAGTATGAGATGAACCCCAACAACTTGGAAAGGTGGATCTCTCTCACACGTACCAACACAGACTATCCCCCAATTTAACTGATCCCCAAAGGTTTTTGATTAAATAGCGGAATAGAAAATATGATCCAAAAAAAGTGTATGTATATCACACGTACACAACCACACTGGGCCCCAATTACTATTGTTTGTACCCCTAAAAGGCTAGATGAGGAGTAGGGGGAGTATGGAGCAGGCAGCACCCTCAAACCTTCAGAAGTATGAGATGAACCCCAACAACTTGGAAAGGTGGATCTCTCTCACACGTACCAACACAGACTATCCCCCAATTTAACTGATCCCCAAAGGTTTTTGATTAAATAGCGGAATAGAAAATATGATCCAAAAAAAGTGTATGTATATCACACGTACACAACCACACTAGGCCCCAATTACTATTGTTTGTACCCCTAAAAGGCTAGATGAGGAGTAGGGGGGGTATGGAACAGGCAGCACCCTCAAACCTTCAGAAGTATGAGATGAACCCCAACAACTTGGAAAGGTGGATCTCTCTCACACATACCAACACAGACTATCCCCCAATTTAACTGATCCCCAAAGGTTTTTGATTAAATAGCGGAATAGAAAATATGATCCAAAAAAAGTGTATGTATATCACACGTACACAACCACACTAGGCCCCAATTACTATTGTTTGTACCCCTAAAAGGCTAGATGAGGAGTAGGGGGGGTATGGAACAGGCAGCACCCTCAAACCTTCAGAAGTATGAGATGAACCCCAACAACTTGGAAAGGTGGATCTCTCTCACACGTACCAACACAGACTATCCCCCAATTTAACTGATCCCCAAAGGTTTTTGATTAAATAGCGGAATAGAAAATATGATCCAAAAAAAGTGTATGTATATCACACGTACACAACCACACTAGGCCCCAATTACTATTGTTTGTACCCCTAAAAGGCTAGATGAGGAGTAGGGAGGGTATGGAACAGGCAGCACCCTCAAACCTTCAGAAGTATGAGATGAACCCCAACAATTTGGAAAGGTGGATCTCTCTCACACGTACCAACACAGACTATCCCCCAAATTAACTGATCCCCAAAGGTTTTTGATTAAATAGCGGAATAGAAAATATGATCCAAAAAAAGTGTATGTATATCACACGTACACAACCACACTAGGCCCCAATTACTATTGTTTGTACCCCTAAAAGGCTAGATGAGGAGTAGGGGGGGTATGGAACAGGCAGCACCCTCAAACCTTCAGAAGTATGAGATGAACCCCAACAACTTGGAAAGGTGGATCTCTCTCACACGTACCAACACAGACTATCCCCCAATTTAACTGATCCCCAAAGGTTTTTGATTAAATAGCGGAATAGAAAATATGATCCAAAAAAAGTGTATGTATATCACACGTACACAACCACACTAGGCCCCAATTACTATTGTTTGTACCCCTAAAAGGCTAGGAGTAGGGGGAGTATGGAACAGGCAGCACCCTCAAACCTTCAGAAGTATGAGATGAACCCCAACAACTTGGAAAGGTGGATCTCTCTCACACGTACCAACACAGACTATCCCCCAATTTAACTGATCCCCAAAGGTTTTTGATTAAATAGCGGAATAGAAAATATGATCCAAAAAAAGTGTATGTATATCACACGTACACAACCACACTGGGCCCCAATTACTATTGTTTGTACCCCTAAAAGGCTAGGAGTAGGGGGAGTATGGAACAGGCAGCACCCTCAAACCTTCAGAAGTATGAGATGAACCCCAACAACTTGGAAAGGTGGATCTCTCTCACACGTACCAACACAGACTATCCCCCAATTTAACTGATCCCCAAAGGTTTTTGATTAAATAGCGGAATAGAAAATATGATCCAAAAAAAGTGTATGTATATCACACGTACACAACCACACTGGGCCCCAATTACTATTGTTTGTACCCCTAAAAGGCTAGATGAGGAGTAGGGGGAGTATGGAACAGGCAGCACCCTCAAACCTTCAGAAGTATGAGATGAACCCCAACAACTTGGAAAGGTGGATCTCTCTCACACGTACCAACACAGACTATCCCCCAATTTAACTGATCCCCAAAGGTTTTTGATTAAATAGCGGAATAGAAAATATGATCCAAAAAAAGTGTATGTATATCACACGTACACAACCACACTGGGCCCCAATTACTATTGTTTGTACCCCTAAAAGGCTAGATGAGGAGTAGGGGGAGTATGGAACAGGCAGCACCCTCAAACCTTCAGAAGTATGAGATGAACCCCAACAACTTGGAAAGGTGGATCTCTCTCACACGTACCAACACAGACTATCCCCCAATTTAACTGATCCCCAAAGGTTTTTGATTAAATAGCGGAATAGAAAATATGATCCAAAAAAAGTGTATGTATATCACACGTACACAACCACACTAGGCCCCAATTACTATTGTTTGTACCCCTAAAAGGCTAGATGAGGAGTAGGGGGGGTATGGAACAGGCAGCACCCTCAAACCTTCAGAAGTATGAGATGAACCCCAACAACTTGGAAAGGTGGATCTCTCTCACACGTACCAACACAGACTATCCCCCAATTTAACTGATCCCCAAAGGTTTTTGATTAAATAGCGGAATAGAAAATATGATCCAAAAAAAGTGTATGTATATCACACGTACACAACCACACTAGGCCCCAATTACTATTGTTTGTACCCCTAAAAGGCTAGGAGTAGGGGGAGTATGGAACAGGCAGCACCCTCAAACCTTCAGAAGTATGAGATGAACCCCAACAACTTGGAAAGGTGGATCTCTCTCACACGTACCAACACAGACTATCCCCCAATTTAACTGATCCCCAAAGGTTTTTGATTAAATAGCGGAATAGAAAATATGATCCAAAAAAAGTGTATGTATATCACACGTACACAACCACACTAGGCCCCAATTACTATTGTTTGTACCCCTAAAAGGCTAGATGAGGAGTAGGGGGAGTATGGAACAGGCAGCACCCTCAAATCTTCAGAAGTATGAGATTGTGTTCACTGTACCCCACAAAGATTGAGTTCACTGCACCCCACAATGATTGTGTTCACTGCACCCCACAAAGATTGTGTTCACTGCACCTCACAAAGATTGTGTTCACTGTACCCCCCAAAGATTGTGTTCACTGCACCCCACAAAGATTCTGTTCACTGTACCCCACAAAGATTGTGTTCACTGCACCCTAAAAGGATGTTGTTCACTGCACCCCACAAAGATTGTGTTCACTGCACCCTAAAAGGATGTTGTTCACTGCACCCCAAAAAGATTGTGTTCACTGTACCCCCCCAAAGATTGTGTTCACTGCACCCCACAAAGATTGTGTTCACTGCACCCCAAAAAGATTGTGTTCACTGTACCCCCCAAAGATTGTGTTCACTGCACCCCAAAAAGATTGTGTTCACTGTACCCCCCAAAGATTGTGTTCACTGCACCCCACAAAGATTCTGTTCACTGTACCCCACAAAGATTGTGTTCACTGCACCCCAAAAAGATTGTGTTCACTGTACCCCCCCAAAGATTGTGTTCACTGCACCCCACAAAGATTCTGTTCACTGCACCCCACAAAGGATTTTGTTCACTGCACCCCAAAAAGATTGTGTTCACTGCACCCCAAAAAGGATTTTGATCACTGCACCCCAAAAAGGATGTTGTTCACTGCACCCCAAAAATGATTTTGTTCACTCCACCCCAAAAAGATTGTGTTCACTGCACCCCACAAAGATTGTGTTCACTGCACCCCAAAAAGATTGTGTTCACTGTACCCCCCAAATATTGTGTTCACTGCACCCCACAAAGATTCTGTTCACTGTACCCCACAAAGATTGTGTTCACTGCACCCCAAAAAAGATTGTGTTCACTGCACCCCAAAAAGGATGTTGTTCACTGCACCCCAAAAAGGATGTTGTTCACTCCACCCCAAAAAGATTGTGTTCACTGCACCCCACAAAGATTGTGTTCACTGCACCCCAAAAAGATTGTGTTCACTGCACCCCAAAAATGATTTTGTTCACTGCACCCCAAAAAGGATTTTGTTCACTGCACCCCAAAAAGGATGTTGTTCACTCCACCCCAAAAAGATTGTGTTCACTGCACCCCAAAAAGATTGTGTTCACTGCACCCCACAAAGGATTTTGTTCACTGCACCCCAAAAAGATTGTGTTCACTGCACCCCAAAAAGGATGTTGTTCACTGCACCCCAAAAAGGATTTTGTTCACTGCACCCCAAAAAGATTGTGTTCACTGCACCCCACAAAGGATTTTGTTCACTGCACCCCACAAAGATTGTGTTCACTGCACACCAAAAAGGATTGTGTTCACTGCACCCCAAAAAGATTGTGTTCACTGCAGCCCAAAAAGATTGTGTTCACTGCAGCCCAAAAAGATTGTGTTCACTGCAGCCCAAAAAGATTGTGTTCACTGCAGCTCACACACAGAAAAATGGATGTGGATCACTGACACCTGCCTATCTCCAATCCCACACCACACAGCAATATCGATTGTAGTTTGTAGAACACAGTTTCCCTAAAATTCAGCAGACTCTGTCCCTAACAGGATTGAGAAGAGATCGTAGATCAGGATTGAGTGCAGATTCACCCCACCCCCCACACAGCAATATCGATTGTAGTTTGTAGAAGACACTGACCCTATAATTCAGCAGACTCTATCCCTAAAATGCCTACAACTCGCCCTGCCTAAACACTCCGACCTGTCCCTCAATTCTATCCGGACACAAATGGTTTTTTCCTGCCTATCTGTCCCTAATCAGCAGCCAGCACATTGATGTGTGCTCTGTCCCTTAGCTAAGCAGCAGAATGACGCTGCTGCGGCGGCTGCCTCGAACTTATAAAGACTTGGTCACATGCTTCAGACGGCCAATCACAGCTACTAAGACATTTGCAGGCATGGCTGGGATGGCTTAAGGCACACCAGTTAAACGATTGTTGATTGGCTGTTGAAAGCCCGCCATGAAAAGAGCGCCAAAGCATGCAAAACCCGGAAATAAAACGACCGAACACGGATTTTTACCCGAACATACAGTAAAGTGTCCGTGTCCGTGTTCGGGTAAAAAAAATCCAATTATTCGGTACGAACACGAATAATACAGTCCGTGTTCGCTCAACACTACTTAGGACCATGTGATATTTCAGTTTTTCTTTTTTAATAAATCTGCAACAATGTCAACATTTCTGTGTTTTTCTGTCAGTATGGGGTGCTATGTGTACATTCATGAGGAAGAAGAATGAAATTAAATGATTTTAGCAAATGGCTGCAATATAACAAAGAGTGAAAAATTTAAGGGGGTCTGAATACTTTCTGTACCCACTGTATATTAGTGCACTGTGTGATAGGGAGTGAAGGGGTTAACTGGGGGAGATCAACGGGTTAAAAGTTTATTAGGGGATAGGTGGCGGGTGCCCTAACCCTATCTGGGCTTAGCGCAAGCGCAAATTAGGGTCACTAGTGACACTAAATACAGTGATCAGTATTTACCTATATACTGTATGTAGTGCACAGAGTAATAGGGAGTAAAGGGGTTAACTGGGGGTGATCAAGGGGTTAAAACTTTATTAGGGGATAGGTGGCGGGTGCCCTAACAATATTTGGGCCTAGCGCAAGCGCAAATTAGGCTCACAAGTGACACTTATACAGTGATCAGTAAAAGATCTGTATACCACTGTATATAGTGTTCACTGTGAGGGGTTTGGGGGGTGATCAGGGGGTGATCAACGGGTTAAATGTGCCTATGTGAGGTGTGTCAGTGTAGTGTTGGTGGAAACTCACGTTTTTGATGTGTCTCAGTCTTCTCCTGGAACCGAAAGGACTCCAGGAGGGACAGTGACATCACTTCCCCTGCCTGTGTTTACATTACACAGGCAGGGGACAGATTACCATTGGCTGGAATCGATCGCCAGATACTGACCAAAAATCATTGGTCAGTATCTGGTGACTGATCGGTTCCCTACCGAATCCGACCAGAATCGGCTCCCGCGGCGCGCGGGAGCGTGCTCTGGGAGCCGTGATCGCGCCCGACGTAAGTCGACGTCGCTGGACGGGATCGTGCCACACTGCCGCAGTAGTATCCATGTGAGCGGTCGTAAAGTGGTTAATAATGGAGCTATGGACGAGGCAGAATCCCTATGGGTAGAACTTCAAAGGGAAGGCACTGTGGGGAATGTAATATTGGGCGTATGCTTTAGGCCCCCCAACCAGAGGGAGGAGGGGGAGGCGGACCTCCTTTTACAGATAGGATTGGCAGCAAGGATGGGAAATGTCATTATAATGGGTGACTTTAATTATCCAGATATAGACTGGGTAGAAGGAACCGTGCATTCAGCCAAGGCTCGGCAGTTCCTAAATGTTTTGCAGGACAATTTCATGGGTCAGATGGTGAATGTACCGACAAGAAACAATGCGATACTTGACCTACTAATTACCAACAATACAGACCTGCTCACGGATATAGAAATACGGGGGAACTTAGGAAACAGTGACCATAGGTCAATTAGTTTCAGTGCTAATTATAGTAATAGTAAAGAAAATGGGAAGCCTGGAAGAAGCAACCGCGTTCTAGAAGCCCACAAAATGGGCCTGCCTCCAGGCCCAGGGGAAAGCCTGGATTTCCCAAGATGGGAAATAATGGAGATTAGCTAGAGGAAACTGCTGGTGTTTAGCTGGCCAGGGAGCAAACGTGGAGCGTGGGGCCTATGGTTGGATGTGTTTTAAGAGTTATAGCCAAGGCTGCAAAGGTGCCCTTTAAAGGGGGATGGTACAATACTGCTGCTCAATGGAAGTCTGGAGCTTAAGATCTCCATGTCTGCATCAGTCAATCACTCTTCCCCAGTGGGCGGCCTGGTAATATTTAAGTGCATCTGGTGCGTCTATCGTGTCATGTTGTTTAGTTAATGTTAGTAGGAGTCTACAAAGCCTCGGCCATTTATGAGCCCAAATGAGCTTGGTGAACAGGGCGTTAATTTGGTGAAAAAAGGAAGAGGGGATGTGGATAGGTAGAGTCTGAAAGAGATACAGAAACTTTGGTAAAATACTCATCTTGACTATGGTACAACATCCAAACCACGAGTGTAAACCTTGGTGACACTTATCCAAGAGAGCCCTGGCACTACTAAGTAGGGGCGGAAAATTTAGCACAAATGTGTCAGATGAATCGGGGGGAATGTAAGTGCCTACATATTTTAACGCCGTAGATGCACATTTGAGGTTAAAATTAAGTCTTAAAGTATGTAACAGAAAAGGGGGATAGTACAATTCCCATGGCTTCAGATTTAGTAAAATTATTTTCAAGTTTGACAGGGCACCGTATCATTCAGATTCTTCCAGGAGGTTTGGTAAGGAGATATGAGTGTTGTTCAGGGAGAAGAGCAGGTCACCTGCAAACTCTGTTCAGGAAAGGCTCCAATGTAAGAAGAAATAGCAAGGGGAAAAGGGGACTCTCAGAGTACACAGTAGAGATCCACTGAATCATCTGGTCACCGAAGCCCAAATATCAAAGGACTGTGAACATAAAATCCCAATTCACTGTTGAAAGCTTTTTCCAGCATCGGTGCCAAGGAAAACACAGGGAGTACCAGTGTGATTAGCTGGATGGACCAAATTGAGGACTTTGATGGTATTATCTCTTGCCTCTTGCATTGGAATGAATCCTACTTGATCCAGATGGACCAAATGGGGTAAATGAGAGTGAAGACGAGAGGCCAGGAGCTTAGTAAAAAGTTCAAAAGATCAACATTAAATAATGAGAACGGCCAATAGCTGCTACAGGAAGAGGGGTTCTTTCCCTCCTTAGAAATGACAGAAATGTGAGCCAATAGGGTTGCCAGAGGGAATAAAGAGGACTGTCTCAGCATGTTAAACGTCTTGATCATATGGTAACCTAACAACTACAGCAGGGCCTTATAATACTGAATAGTGAATCTATCTGGGCCTGGCAATTTTCCCAGTTTGACGGCATTAACTGCTGCTTTAAATTTCGCCATCATTATAGGAGCTTTCAATTTGTGTCATAGCGGAGAGACCAGGCGAAGAAGGCATGCAGAGGAGAGATAGTCATCAATGGATGAAGAGAAGGGGGGGAGGGGGGTGGTTGAGAGATTGTTTAAAGAATAGTAGAATTCCCCAAATGCCCAAGCTATGTCTTTAGGTGAGGAAAGCTTCAGTCCCTCTGCACTGATAACATGGGGAATGTAAGATGCCATGGGTTGGCTTGACCACTAACCACCCACAGTTATCTCCAGATTTGTAGTAGTTTTCTACAGGTTTGAAGCGCCGTCTTGGCTTTGTAGCATAGAAGGTCTGATACCTGTCGGCAGAGATGGGCTTGGTCATTCCCCAAAGAGGCGTCCTCTTATATTGCAGTTCAAGGGTTTGAATCTCAGTTAACAACTCTCAATTGAGCTTTGTGGGCTCTTTTAATGCAGGCACCATGTTTATTGAGAATCCCACAGGTAACTGCTTTGTGAGCTTCTCACACTATACCGGGGTCACTACCTGGGGTGTCATTCGTCTGAAAGTACGCTTTAATATCCTTAGACACATAAACTAAAACCTCAGGGTCCTGCAGCAGGATTTTTTAGTTCAAATGCCACCTCCACTCTGGGGTTGAAAGCAGAGTTTGTTAGTGAGAGGCGCAGTATATTTGGGGCATGGTCAAACCAAGTGCTATGCCCTATGGTAATGTCCAAGATAGAAGGGAGATGTTGGTGGGGGATCAGGAAGGCCTATACGGGAGTAGGATTGATGGGGTGAAGAGAAAAAGATATAGCCCCATTCCCCCTTGTGTAGGAGTCTTTAAGCATCTATTAGCTGAAATCTGTGTAACGCCGCAGGATATGATTCCTGGTGCAGAGGGGGACTGAGGGGGTACTGGTAGAGGCGTCCACACCTGGATTCAGAGGGACGTTGAAGTCCCCTCCCAGAATTCATTTGTCTACGGCAAACTCCATGAAATTCGATAGAGTTCTATAAAGAAAGGAGTCTAGGAGGCGGTTCAGGGCATAATGGTAGCCAACATCACCTTGACACCACTAAAAAACCTTTAACCACTTGCCGACCACCAGCAGTACATATACTGTGGCAATTCGGCTATGTCCCGCGAAACAACGTAATTGTACATCGTTTTGCGGGATCGCTAGTGGAGGCGTGCGCACCACCGGAGGTGTGCGTTGATTGGCTATAGAGGGAGCCAATCAGTGGGTCCAGTGGCCACGATTAGCTGCCGGGTACCCGCGATCGCTCCCCGTGCAGACAGAACGGTGGTCTATGCAGATCCTGTGTTCCTCTTATTTAGGAACACGGGTCTCTGTATTCATGCAGCAAGCCCATCCCCTCCACAGTTAGAAAGCACCCCCTAGGGACACATTTAACCCTTTGAACGTCCCTGGTGTTAACCCCTTCCCTGCCAGTGTCAGTACAGTAACAGTGCATATTTTTAGTGATGTCAGTATTTATACCTTATTTGGGTATATCCCTCGAGCCACTGGGTATGATTTACCTAAATGTATTATATATTATATTGGGAATTGCAGCAGCTGAAGAGTAAGTCAGTAGAATGATATGTTAGCCTCTAAAAGAGAAGCCAGCGCTTGCCTCAATATTCTGCTCAGAAAGTGAATAAATGCTATCAGTACATATGTAAACCAATAATAATAAACATAGATTCAACAATATTCTTTCAAATTCATCTGCCATTGTGCAAAAAAAAATGTACTAAAGTGCTTGATGCTTATAAAGTGAATATGCAAGAAGGACTATAATAACATAATATCAGAATATATTGTGAAATTGTGCAAATAAAATGTACTAAAGTGCTTAGTGCTGATAAGATGAATATACAAGAAGGACTATAATATCAGAAAAAGGTCAATCAAAAAAGTCCAATGTATGATGAATAAACTTGTGTAGGTGAAAAAAAACAGTCTTATTATATTAAAGTGCAGGTGCTGGAAAAAGTGCTCTTCCCCTTCAGCTTGCGAATGAGCTGAATTCCATTCGTGAACGTGATCCGATAGTAAGAATAGCTGGGTCACTCACCTGATATGGTGGGTCCTGACTGCTGTATAGCAGCACGACCATGTAGCGCTTGCGTGGTCTCCCCCAACGGGGTCCACTGTAGTTGATCCGATATGGTTACTCTGGCTTGGACCTGCAGACTTCCTAGATCTCTTAGTCACCAATGCGGGCATGCAAAGGAAGCAAACGGACTCCAGATGGTGTAGTATATCCATAAAAAAATATTTATTTCCCATCCAAGGGTATCACAAATAAAACAGTATGTGGCAATAAAATCCTTTAAGAGCCATAAAAACCAATAAACGAAAATGTGACCGCCACGAATACGGGGAAAGGCTGGAGTGGATCGTGGTAAAGCGTTTACCTTCCGGTTTGCATTCCACTCGACCCCTCCTGACGTCACTACGTGCGTTCCATCTAACGCATTTCGTCAGCACGCTGACGTCTTCAGAGATGGGAAGGCACGTAGTTAGTCGCCCCTTTATTTACAACTCCCGCCCTACACTCCACCCCCTCCAGTCCTGGAATTTAATCAGATCCCTCACAGTTGTCCGCAATCAAGTTACAATATACTCAAGCATACATATTGACATTACAGAAAGTATATAAAACAAATGACCGTGACCTAATACCAATATTGATAATCACTGTTTAGAACTATGTAATTAATGTTCTTATACCCTATTTTTCAAAATGTCAATATTTTTTTAAATGGTATAAGGGGTCACTCAATTCAAATAGTGAACTGCAATATAGGGCAAATTTGAATTGATAATTAATGTTTAAATGATTTAAATAATATACCGCCTACAAATCTATTGTTCTTAATTAATATATGTATTAAAAATATTTTAAACATTTCCAATTCCATATTAGGATTATCCATGGTTCTTATTTGGTCTATGGTCACTAAACCTATATTGATTTAACTGAATAAAAAAATATAAAATATATAAACAAATTTGTAAATGCCAATTGTTTTCTCAATACCTACCTATATAATCAAGGTATGTTAAATTATATCTTATGGGTTGGATAGGAAGCAATTTATGTCCACATCAATATTCATACATTTGGGCTGCATTGTACATAACTCAAAAATCAATTTTGGCTCATTTTGGGATACCGCTATCCTCATATTTTTCCCCCTCCAGTTGGTTTCTATTTTGTCTATTCCACAAAAGGACAGGAGAGGTGGGTCCCTATTGTGCACTAACCGGAAGTGGTTAGATACACTATGGTATCTGAACCCCTTCCTGATATTATCAATATGTTCCCCCAATCTCACTCTTAATTGTCTTGTGGTGCGGCCAATGTATTGCAAGCCACACAGACAGGACAACATATATGTGACATGGGTACTTTGGCAAGTGATTCATTTTTTGATCTTATATACTTTTTTAGTGACTTGAGAATGAAATTCCAAAATCTTGCGTTTTCTATTTTTAATGGTTTTACAAGGTTTACACCTTCCGCAAGAAAAAATCCTTTGTGATCTAAAAATGTGGTTAATGTTTTTGGGGGATCAGATACATTTTTTACCAGTCTATCCCTTAAATTGGGGCCTCTACGGTACACAAATTTAGGTATATTCCGAATATATAATCACTTTCCAAAGTACCCATGTCACATATGTTGTCCTGTTAGAGGCTAACTTATCAATGCATATTTTTAGCACTGATTACTGTAGTAATGTCAATGGTCCCCCAAAAGTGTCAAAAATGTCAGTTAGGTGTCTAATCTGTCCGCTGCAATGTTGCAGTCCCACTAAAAATCGCTGATCACCGCCAATACTAGTTAAAATAAAAATAAAAAATGACATAAATATTTCCCCTAGTTTGTAGACGCGATAGCCAATCAATATACGCTTATTGGGATTTTTTTTTACCAAAAATATGTAGCAGAATACAAATTGACTTAAAATTATGAAAAAATTTGATTTTTACATTTTTTTTTTATTGGGAATGTTACATAGCAGAAAGTAAAATTTTTTTTTTTTTTCAGAATTGTCGCTCTTTTTTTGTTTATAGCACAAAAAATTAAAATCGCAGAGGTGATCAAATACCACCAAAAAAATCTCTATTTGTGGGAAAAAAGAACATAAATTTTATTTAGGTACAGAGTCGCACGTCCGCGCAATTGTCAGTTAAAGTAACGCAATGCCCTATCGCAAAAAATGGCCTGGTCATTAAGGGGAAAAACCTGGTCCAGAAGTGGTTAAGAAAAAGATATCGGCCACTTGCGTCCGAACACGTCTGTGAGAGTCCAAGGGACGCGACTAGCAACCGAAATAGAGACTCCCTTGGATTTTGCTTCTAATTATAAGTGTGATATACATAAGGGAAAAACCTGTTCTGTAGGAAAGGAAGTCTGCCCCGCCTTAAAATTAGTTTTTTGCACAAATGCTACATGAGTGCTAGAACGTTTTAGATCATGTAGGAGCATCTTCTGTTTCTCGGGGACATTGAGTTCCTTGACGTTAACAGGGGTAATACACACGCTGTCCTGTGTCCATTACACCACCAGCACACAGGAAAGAAGAAAAAAGGGGGAGGGGAGGGGGGTGCGGTGAGAGAAAGGGAGGGGACTTGGTGAAGGAAGGGTGGGAGGGGGAGGAAAGGAGTCGTTAGGGAGCGGAAAAGTGGCATAGCAATGAGTAGACAATGAATCTAATAAAACTAAAGGGCACTCATAATAAAAATCTATGGAGCACCTGAGTACAGGCCTAGGTGGGGAAGTGGTAGGAAACGGCTAAAGAGTAGATCCTATACTCTCCAGCTTCAATTTGGTGAAAGATGTAATGCAGCAAAGCGTTTAAGGAAAATAAACAAACTGTCTGTAGAATATGAAACTCTGGTTTTAATTCTAAAGAAACCTAAATACACCTAAACCTAATACTCTCATGGGTTATATCACAGCCTACTCAGAGGTAGTCAGAGCGTCCGCAGGGCCAACCCGTCACAGGCTGCATCCGCACAACCAACAGTCAGCTGGACATTGCCCATAGGAGGCTAGAGCCCTCTTGAGGTGGGTCCACATACATCACCGCACCATGTAAAAATAAAAAGGTGGCTGAATGCCCCATTAACCAACAAATCTCAAGTGTCCACAACTCCATCTGTGGTCTGCTCTAGGAAAGTCCACAAATCCAGGACCCAGCGGCAAAGAGAAACATTCACTCCATCCACATGACCTCCCCATCCCCGCCCTCAAACAGACTAGTCTACCCAAGAGGCGGGCAGACCACAGGCAGTGAGAGGAGGGTAGAAAAAAGGAAATTTGTGGTGGCCAGCAGGAGCAGGCTATCCATTCCTGAGGGTGGAGTACTGCCTGGGTCCAGGGAGCGGGTGACCACACAGGAGAGAGCACCAAACGTCAGTCCCATATACAGAAAACACATAAGGAACAATAGACAGTGCCTAAATAAAACAGACATAAACCAAAGAACAGGGGATTATTCCATGGAGAACAAAAATGAAACCTTACCTGTAAACACTCATTGCGTAGCATTAATCCGGTCTGGTTAGGAAAAAAATGCGGTGATGTTATATTAAAGAATAGTTAACAGTCACCCCGTGGGTTGTAATAAATTGAGGAGCAAAGCCCTCTACATCTTTGCAGCAGTCTCCAAGATGGCCCATGGAAGGTAGTATGAACAGGCAAATCAGTCCACTGACATATATAGATCAACAGACTGGGTTTTGTGAAAAAATGAAGGAACAAAGCCCTTCAGTAGTATATAAAAATGTTACTTAGAGGCACAACATAAAAGTTAGAATGCCCGGAAACATCGGCATGTCAGAAGTGTAGTAGAAATTTGGCAGGAAAGGCAGAAGAGACCTTCTGAAACCTGTGGTAGATGACCTAGAGGAGGAGTTAGGACTCACAATCAGAAGGCTGAGAAGGATTACAGGATCCATGTCATCGCCTGCCAAGTTGAGGAGGGAGCCCTGTAGGTACAGAGGTGATAGCAGCTCTCCTGGATGGTCTCAGTAGCGGTTGCAGCCAATTTGGGACTGGGATGGGTTCTGTATCCAGGAAAGCAAACAGGTCTTGAGGGTCATTTGGATGATGAAGAACAAGGGATGCAGGGCCTCTCTGCACCGTAAGTGATATGGTAAATCCACAGCGGTATGTACATCCCAACTGTCCAAGTTTGTCAAGCAGGCAGTGAAGTAGCACCCAGCGTTGCAGGGTGGCCCTGGAGAGGTCAAGTTACACCATTATAGATGTGCCATTATAGTCAACCGTTTCCCAATCCCAGGCTTTACAGAGAATGAGTTCTTTGTGGGTGTAGCGGTGTAGGCAGAAAATATCCCATGGCATGTTCTGGTGAACTGAGCGAGACCAAGCATCCTGTGCACCCTGTCAAACTCAAAGTCCAAGGGAGGCACTGAGGCAAAGAGTTTGTGGCAGATCCCCAGCACTGTGTTTTGGAGGGACTCCTGGCCTATGCCTCCAGGAGGCCTCGGAGCCACAGATTATTTTGCCTGCTCCAGTCTTCAAGTTCCTCCAGATGTAGCTGCAGGGAGGTCATATAAGAGAGAAGAGCCTCTGAGTTGCTTGAGTGTCCCCCAAATCCAAAATGTGGCTTTTTAGGGAGGCAATGGATGTTTCACTGGCAGACATCCGGTCTGCCAGTTGCTGCACTTCAGTGCAGTCTGAGTGTAAATCCCATCTGCGTGCTTCCTCTTGGCAGAGTGCCTCCATGTCGGCTTTCATAGGAAGCGCCTGGATGAGGACTCGCTAGTCTAAGTCCCTAGGAGCAGAGATCAGAGTAGCTGTCAGAGCTAGCATGCCTGGCAGGTGTGGGATCAGGGCATCTGGAAAGCCCGACTATGATTCCGAGGCAGCCGATGAGGCTGGGAAACAGGTGGGACCATCATTGAGGATGCTGTTGGAATGTCTCCACATGGCTCTGCTTTGTGGCTCCAGGATGTGGAGGACTGTAAGTATCACGTACCTGAAGATAAGCCTGAAACGGTGAGGAAGGCCTCTCTTATGCCTTTGACTCAGGGCCCCTGATAGTGCAGACAGGAGGCGCCAGAGTGTAGAGTAGCACGAGTGCCTGATGTAAGCTGGAAGCAGGCCAGTGTCCACGGACAGGGATAGCCAGGTAGATCCAGAGGATAAGCAGGTGTGCAGGCAGCTGGTGCTCGAGGCAGGAGTCAGGATAGCAGGGTAGACTGACAGAACCTTCCCTGGGCTGGTGATCGGATCTGGAGAAGACAGGAGCGTAGTGAGACAAGCCGGGTCAGAAGACAAATGGTAATGCAGGAGCCAGAAGGAGCAGACTGGAGCGGAGGTCAAAGGACAAGCCGGGGTCGCTACAGGCGGAGAGCAGAGGATGGTCAGGACAAGCCGGGTCTGGAACTGGTAAGCAGGATACAGGTTGCAGGTACAGATCAACAAAGCTGAAGACAAAGCAGCAGTGGAGCTGAGCCAAGGCTGGGTTTAAATAGCCCATTTGGCGCCAGTATCTGTCACACGTTGCGTGCTTGCGTTCGCACGTGCGCGCTTTTGCGCATTCGTGCATGCGCATTAGCAAAGTCTCTGCGGGATTTCACAGGAATATGTCTTTGCCTATGAAAAGCAAACTTCCTCTTACAGTAAGCCAGAAAAAGAAGCACTGGATTTCAGGCCAAGGAGAAGGTTTGTGGTGGCTCTTCACCTTCCTCCACTTGGCAGAGCTCATGCTGATGTAAAATGCTCTAATTAGAAGCTGTTTTGCTGGAGAGATAACGGGAACTCCAGCATTGCACGTCTACTTTGCCATGTGCAGGCCAGGCCCCCAAAGCCTGAAAACTTATGGGGGTGGGGTCCTATGGTGTAGGAGCGGGGGCGGAGCTACTCAAACATATGCTGTCATGAAGTCTGTCAGGAAAGCTTTATTTGTCTGAAAAAAAAAATTATGAAAATTTAAATTGGGTGCAGTGTAGCATGACTGAGTCATTGTCAAAGCATGACAGCACTGAAAGCTGAAAATTGGCCTGGTCATGAAGGGTGTAAAAGTGCCCAGTAAGCAAGTGGTTAATGGAAAACATCAGGAAAAGAATGTGAAGTATATCCTAACCATGTAGTTTACACTACGGACATTACATTGTATAAGCATTTCAGCTTACAGTACCTACTAGTGGCAGAACTACTAATCACCGTATTTCTTCTTTCACAATATTTTATTAAATAAAGACAAGCTCACAAAACAGTGAACAGATGCCAAGGCCAGTGTCGGGAAAGTGATTTGAGAATGATAGCATATTGTAAGATTCTGGTACCTTTGGTACCCTTATTGCCCATTTTCCTTTTCATATTGCGTCCCACCTTTTTAGTTAGGTGGAACGCATATACCTTTAAGCCGGATGACATCATCGCTGAGCGCCGCTCTGAGCGGCTATTTCAATCGCCGGCTTTCTCTCTCACATTGTTCGTTCAATGTTACCGCATGCTCACAAGCCTTGTCTTATGCTGCCGGAGCCTCCAGCTATTCTCTTTACCTGGAACAGACCGGAACCTCGCTACTGATCCCGTATCTCGCTACCGGATCACTCCCTCACTACCAGACCCCTCTACTTACTAACCTTACTAGTGATAAGTACCCCACAGGGGATTCCTCCATAACTAACTTACACTATCTACTTCTGCACATTAAGGACTGTTACTATCTATGCATACTAATTCTATCATCTGCACTGTTACATAGATTGCTAGCTCTTGAGTCTACTACCATCTATCCTTGCACTGGGTTAGTCTATCCTGTATATGTCATCTACTGTCCTCACCACCTGTTACCATACATGATTACTAACCTATCTGCATTCTACCTATTACCATCTACTACTCTCCTGAACATTACTATCAAGTGCTTATCATTGCTGGCACTGCTCACACCTGTCCCTTCAGCACATCACCTCCATACTGTCATATACATCCCATCACTCCAGGAACATCTTATTGAGTGTGTGTATATCTGTATGCTGAAGCAGACAGGCCCACAGTGATGAGTCTGGAGAGTTGGATCTGGTATTTCAACACATCTCTACATGACTACTGAGTGGAGATTCTGCAGCTGCAAATCCAGCTTACTATAAAAACGCAGGAGCGTTACAGATTGAACGAACCTAAAAAATGGATTCAGCAGAATTACCCACTCAATGTAACGCTCCTGCGTTTTTTATATGGTGTGGATTTTCAGCTGCAGAAATAGTTCCACGTCAGTAGTCATGTAAGAGATATGCTGAGATACCATTCCCAACCTCAATGACTCACCATGTGTGGAAGGTCTTATTTCAGCCAGTAAATACACACAATTAGCAAGCTGGTTCCTAGAGTGACTTTATGTATGTAGTAACACAATGATGAAGGTTGAGGGATAGGTTGAGTGGAGGTGGAAGGTGATAGACACTTGAAGGTGAGACAGTAGCAGATGGATGCAGGAAGGTTTAGCAATGTTGTATGATAGCAGATGATAGAATAGCAGGTGGACATACAAAAGAGATCAACCCAGTGCAGAAAAGTAGCAGTAGTCTCAAGAGCTAGCAATCTAGTTTATGCAGATGTGATAAACAGTCTTTACTATGCAGAGCTAGATAGTGTAAGCTTAGTATAAGTTTATAGAGAATTCCCCTGCGGGGTACTTAGCACTATTAGCGATACAGCCGAAGGGTGGTTCAGGAGAGGCGGATGATCCAGTAGCGGGATACAGGGATCAGCGCAGCGAGGTTCCGTCAGCGAAGTAAGCTTGCAAGCATGGAAGCTTCAAGCAAGGTTAGCATCCAGGTAAGGGTGTTTGAACGAACACATGTGAGTGAGAACCGGCGCTTTAAATAGCCATCTAGTCCGGCGCTGGGTGATGACAGCTCCAGTCTTAAAGGTGTATGCGCACCTTTCCGAAAAGTAAATGGTGGGGCGCATACACTTGTGGAAAGTGTAATTTAGGGTACCAAAGGTACCGGAACATTACACTCAAGTGACACAATTAACACAACAAGTAAATGCATTAATACTTGCTCTTACTGAAGTAAAAGATGAAAATCAGACTCTGAGACAGCAGGTAACCCGTCTTTCACAGCTTACTGCTGCTCAGCCCCCTGAACCTAAAATAAACCCTCCTCTAGTGTTTACAGGTGATCGGAAAAAATTTTGTGAATTCAAAAACGCATGTCAATTGCTTTTTTTGCTAAAACCTCGTACTTACCCTACTGATCAAATTAAAGTTTGTACCGTTATTTCATACTTAACGGGTGATCCACGGGCCTGGGCAGACTCTCTCTTTGAGAAAGATGATCATCTTCTCAACTCCTATCCTTTATTCCTAGCGGAACTCGCTAGCTTATATGAAGACCCCAATAGACAGAGTACTGCTGATATACAATTGAGGGCTTTAAAACAAGGAAGGAGACCTGTTGAAGACTTTGTAGCAGAGTTCAAAAGATGGACCCTTGATTCAGGGTGGAATGATACATCTCTGCGAACTCAGTTCAGACTCGGGTTGTCAGAAGCCGTTAAAGACGAGCTCGCCCGAGCGGATTTACCTGGCACTTTGGATGCCTTAATACAACTCAGTATCAACATTGACAGGCGACTGCGAGAAAGAAAGGCTGAGAAAATGGAAATGCCATTGTCTAGTCCTTCTCGGGTTTCGGCCGTTGAGCCTACTCCTATGGAGGTAGGAACCATACGCCCACCTTTATCAACTACTGAACGAGCCAGGAGAAGATCCAGAAACCTCTGCATGTACTGCGCATCCCCGGATCATTTGATAAGCGTCTGTCCCCTTGTCCGCAAAAAAGAGGGTGAGTGTTCACATGTCTTGCTAGGGGGATTAATGACTTCCTTTTCTAATCCCTATCTCTTTGTTCATTTAACATTACAGTGGGACCAGACTAGGATTACCACCAAGGCTATGATCGACACAGGATCTTGTGGGAACTATATCGATACACGTTTTGTTACTTTAAATAAAATACCTATTATTTCAAAACCTAAACCTGTCTCTGTTAGCTTCATTAACGTTAGTCCGTTATCTTCTGGTCCAATCACCAATCAGACACAAGCACTCCTTGTCACTGCTAACGAGTCTCATATGGAGACCACCACTTTTGATGTACTATCTTCACCCCATTTTCCCATTATTTTGGGACTTCCCTGGTTACACACACATCAACCAACCATAGATTGGAAAACACGGACTCTAACTTTCCCTTCTCACTATTGCGAGATTACGTGTAACCTCCCATCTTATGGAAAGATCCTGTCTGTGGTGTCAGATGGTTTTCCTTGAGAAAAATGCTCAAGTGTTGCCTCCCCATAGGGATTATGATTGCACTATCGATCTACTCCCTAACAGCAAATTGCCTTTCGGTCATGTTTATCCTCTTTCACAGGATGAACTCTCTCATCTCAAGGAATACTTGGATGAGAATTTGACAAAGGGGTTCATCAGACCCTCTACTTCTTCCACAGCTGCAGGACTTTTCTTTGTCCGCAATAAGGATTCAAGTCTTAGGCCTATTATCGATTATAGGCAATTAAATACCATTACGATAAAGGATCGCTATCCTTTACCGCTCATCCCTGAACTCATTGAACAAGTGCGTGGGGCTACCTACTTCTCTAAATTGGACCTAAAAGGGGCATACAACCTAATCCGAATCCGTGACGGAGATGAGTGGAAGACAGCATTCAGAACCAGATACGGATTATTCGAATATCTTGTGATGCCATTCGGGTTGTGTAATGCTCCCGCAGCTTTTCAACGGTTAATAAACGACATCTTTAGAGACTTACTTGATGTCTGTGTTGTGGTATATCTGGACGATATACTTATCTATTCTCGCTCTTTGTCTGAACATATAAAACATGTAAGACTTGTGTTATCCAGATTACTCGCACACAATCTATACGTGAAATTAAAAAAATGCCTATTTCATAAAGAAAAAATATTATTCCTAGGATACATCATATCCAAAACCGGAATCAAGATGGATATGAGCAAGATATCCTGTATTCTGGATTGGCCTATACCAACAACTCGTAAGGCATTACAGCGATTCTTTGGATTTTCAAACTTCTATAGGAAGTTCATCAAGAACTTCTCTGCTATTGTGAGACCTCTCACACAACTTACAAGTACAGTAAAACCTTGGTTTGAGAGTAACTTGGTTTGAGAGCGCTTTGCAAGACAAGCAAATTTTTCAAATAAATTTTGACTTGATATACAAGCGATGTCTTGATATACAAGTAGCGTCATGTCACAACTGGGTAGAAAAGAGAAGAGAGGCGCCTCTAAGTGTAGCAATATTGTTACATTTAATGAAGGTTCAATATTTAGCAGCTCATATGGTTGATGATTAAAACAGGCACATCTAAGTATGCAGGCATCCGGGGTTAAGCTGTCCACATAGACCATCCTCCGCACTGCCATCTTCATCACACCCTTCCACGCTGCGCTCCACGAGCGATTCAAAGTCTCGCTTTCAGATCACTCTACTGCAGGGTAGTCTTCCCAATCACAATTGCAGACTGACATCGGTGAGAGCCAGTGGTTCAGAAGATAGTCTATGTGGACAGCTTTACCCCAGAAGCCTGCATACTTAGATGTGCCTCTTTATTCATCAACCATGTGAGTTGCTAAATGTTGAACCTTCATTAAATGTCCCCATACTGCTACACTTAGAGGCGCCTCTCTTCTCTTTTATACTCTGTAGCTCCTGCTGGATTTTGCTTCTAATCCCCTTGTGGAGGCGCCATTTGTGGATGGACATTTTATGATGACACAACGTATCACGTTGCTATAATCTTTGTATATAGACTATAAACTGAAAGACTTATGAATAAATGGTTGTGGAACGAATCATCTGAGTTTCCATTATTTCTTATGGGAAAATTTGCTTTGATATAAGAGTGCTCTGGATTACAAGCATGTTTCCGGAACGAATTATGCTCGCAATCCAAGGTTTTACTGTATAAAGAAACCATTCAAATGGTCAGAAGAAGCAAATGGAGCTTTCCGCTTGTTAAAATCAAGCTTTACTTCTGCTCCCATACTACGCCATCTAGACCCATCCCTCCAATATATTCTAGAGGTAGATGCGTCAAACATGGCAGTAGGAGCAGTTCTCTCCCAACGACCAACAAATACTTCACCACTCCACCCAGTTGCTTTCTTCTCTAAATCACTAAGCAGCCCAGAGGTGAATTACCCAGTGGGTGAAAAGGAGTTGCTTGCCATAAAACTGGCACTGGAGAATTGGCGACATCTACTTGAAGGTACCCGATTACCAATACTCATATATACAGATCATAAAAACCTTCAATACCTCCAGACTAACAAAACTCTTTCCCACCGGCAGGTACGATGGTCATTATTCTTCCTAAGATTCAACTTCCTAGTGACCTACACGCCTGCAGACAAAAATAAAAAAGCGGATGCGCTATCACGATTAACCGAAGATAACTGCGCCGAAATCCCTTCTATTCCTATAATACCCTATGAACGTATTATTGGTGTTGTTCGTTCCCTGAAGGAAGAGATTTTGCACAGTATAGGATTGGATTCACCTCCACCACAACTAAGTACTGATGCAGAAGGCTTCCTCTATTACAACGACAAACTCTACATACCCCCTACTATGCGCACCAAGATCTTGGAATTATCACATGATGTGCCTATGGCAGGACATATGGGTATGACGAACACCCTTAATTTGCTTACCAGGCAGTTTTGGTGGCCTGATATGAAGACGTCTGTACAAAAATTTGTTTCTTCATGTGACATCTGTGCAAGGTCCAAAATTGACACTACAAAACCATCTGGTCTACTCTGCAGTCTACCAATACCCCAGGTTCCATGGGAAGTTGTGTCCTTAGACTTTATAGTAGAACTACCACCTTCCAAAGGATTTAATACCATTCTAGTGTCAGTGGACCATCTGACAAAGATGGCACATTTCATTGCTATTCGCAGACTACCTTCATCTAAACAAACAGCGGAACTACTAATGAAACATGTGTTCAAGTTACATGGAATTCCAAAGACTCTTTTATCCGACCGTGGTTCACAGTTTATCTCCAAGTTTTGGCAAGCTCTATGTCAAATACTACGGATTGAGCGAAAGCTCACTTCTCCTTACCACCCTCAGACCAACGGACAGACTGAAAGAGTCAACCAGTGTATAGAACAATATCTGCGTTGCTACACATCATACCTACAGGATGATTGGGTGGACCTCCTCCCTCTGGCGGAATTTGCTTATAACAACGCAACCCACAGTACTACTAAGCAAAGTCCGTTCTACTTGAACTATGGGTTTCATCCCACACTTCTTCCACCACGCATCCTACCATCAAGTAACCCAGTAGCCTCGGATTATCTTACCCAAATAAAAGACTCTCTGGGTTTACTTAATACCACCATCTCACACGCTCATAGTCAACAAAAAAGGTACTACGACCTTCGTAGAAGACCTTCTCCGCAATATGCTATTGGGGACCTCGTTTGGCTATGGACAAAAAATTTAAGGTTAAAGATCCCCAGCAAAAAGCTTGGACCTTTATTTCTGGGACCCTTCCCAATTAAGAAACTCATTGGAAAAGCTGCAGTGCAACTCACCTTACCGGCAGATCTCAGAATACATCCCATCTTTCATGTGTCGCTACTGAAACCACATGTTCCTAACCAAGGAATAAGGCCTACCATCTTGCCTCCACCTCCAGTACAAGTTGAAGGCGGAGAAGAATATGAGATTAAGGAGATTTTGGATTCTCGTATCCACAGAGGAAGACTCCAATATCTCATAAGATGGAAGAACTATGGACCCCAAGACGACACCTGGTTGGATACTTCTGATGTTCACGCACCTAGGCTTATACGAAGATTTCACTCTAAATACCCGGAGAAACCAGTGCTATAGGCCTTCCGGAGCCGGCCTTAAGGGGGGGGTACTGTAAGATTCTGGTACCTTTGGTACCCTTATTGCCCATTTTCCTTTTCATATTGCGTCCCACCTTTTTAGTTAGGTGGAACGCATATACCTTTAAGCCGGATGACATCATCGCTGAGCGCCGCTCTGAGCGGCTATTTCAATCGCCGGCTTTCTCTCTCACATTGTTCGTTCAATGTTACCGCATGCTCACAAGCCTTGTCTTATGCTGCCGGAGCCTCCAGCTATTCTCTTTACCTGGAACAGACCGGAACCTCGCTACTGATCCCGTATATCGCTACCGGATCACTCCCTCACTACCGGACCCCTCTACTTACTAACCTTACTAGTGATAAGTACCCCACAGGGGATTCCTCCATAACTAACTTACACTATCTACTTCTGCACATTAAGGACTGTTACTATCTATGCATACTAATTCTATCATCTGCACTGTTACAAAGATTGCTAGCTCTTGAGTCTACTACAATCTATCCTTGCACTGGGTTAGTCTATCCTGTATATGTCATCTACTGTCCTCACCACCTGTTACCATACATGATTACTAACCTATCTGCATTCTACCTATTACCATCTACTACTCTCCTGAACATTACTATCAAGTGCTTATCATTGCTGTCACTGCTCACACCTGTCCCTTCAGCACATCACCTCCATACTGTCATATACATCCCATCACTCCAGGAACATCTTATTCAGTGTGTGTATATCTGTATGCTGAAGCAGACAGGCCCACAGTGATGAGTCTGGAGAGTTGGATCTGGTATTTCAACACATCTCTACATGACTACTGAGTGGAGATTCTGCAGCTGCAAATCCAGCTTACTATAAAAACGCAGGAGCGTTACACATATAAACCACAGATAAGTAGCCCTCTTATATGGTATTGATAGTAACTACATACAAAGATAAGAGGTAACCAGGTGAAGATGCCCCAGTACCTTCATGGTCTGTAGGAAAATAATGAACTTTAGTTCCCAATGATCAAAGCCAAGAAAGTAAGCTAAGCAAGCAGTATTCAGGAATCATCATATAACAAATACCATGAAATACCTGAGATTGAACTACGTGTGTATATAAAAATAAAGTCTGGGGGCCCTCTCAAGGACCTAAATTATAAATAAAATATATATATGAAAAAAAAAGAAAAAGTAAAAAGAAAAGGGTGGGGGGAACTATCCCATAAGCCTTGTGATGTGCAAGAGGGCTTTACCCCCACCAAGAGGCCAGAAAGCTATACCTTAAAAAAAAAAAAAAAAGTGGGTGGAAAAATTGACCACAAAAATGTGGCCAGAGAGCAATTAACAGACTGGCACTGGCATCCGGAGATAAATAACCATAAATCGGAAATAAAGAAAAAACAGAAAAAGAAAAGGAACAAGAGGGAGAGTAAGAGTAGGAAACCAAGGAAAAAGGAATCACGAAGAAGAAAGTAAACCCCGCCCCGGGGAATCCAATGCCAGCACAGTGGGATCGTCAGAATTTCCTTTAGGTCTGTAGCACCCTCCTAGGTAGGTGCTAGTGAGAGTGTATAGTTTTGAGCACTGTCTGCTTACCAGAGGGGCTGCAGGTAAATCTGTATTGCTCTCTGCCTACCAGAGAGCAGGATCTGTTAGTGAGGTCTGCTCATTGTGCTCAGTATGCGATTCATTCAGTCTGGAGAGTGTTTCACGCTGGTCCAATAGGGTGGCATGTTGGACAGTGGGAGGAAACCTGACGAATGGGTGCATAGGCTTTTGATATAGTCCTGATGATTGGCAGAGGACAGGTCGCCTCTGTGCATTCTGGGATACCGTATAAAAGCTAGGAGCACATGTGCTGTGGGGTCTTTGGCTGGGGAGCGGAGTCCCGGAGGGAGGGGGCAGCTGCTTTCTCCACTGTAGAGGTGCCGTGCGGTCGCAGGAGGTCATCCTGAGGACCAGAGGAGCGGTTGAAAGCAGCTGAAATCAGAGGTCCAGGACAGCTGACTGAGAGGGGAGACATTGGAGACCCTGGGACTGCAGTATCATGAGTATAGGGACTTGTGTCAAGGGGCCTGACCTGAGGGGGCCACCCCTGCTCGTAGGATAGTCAGTAGATGGGTGTAAGCAGAGGAAGAGTGAGTATACTAGAGAGAGAGTGTCCTGAAGATAACTAACTAATTGTTCATCAAAACGTCTTAAAGATAAGAGACTTAATCCATGTTCATTCAAAGTGGCAGGATGTATCAACAGCCTGGCTGTTCCATACCTATTGCAAAGTAGAGAAGATAGGAGTCCTCAAACATTGTGAATAGTTAAAGTTGGAGTATCTCACTATTTCCTTCTCCTATCCCCATTCTACAATAAACAACAAAAACAACCAAATACCCCTAGACTGATTATTGGAGTGCGAGCCAAGGAGTATTAAGGAATTGTCTTTGCTTAAGGCCGTGTGCTGGTAACCAGGGGGAACTCACAGAGTGAATATCAAGCGGTCCTTTCGGGGGCAGTGCTACAGGTCCAAAAAACGAGAAGGTGAGCTTGTCACTGGAAACTGGTCCAACCAGGGTTGCCAAATCTTACGAGATTTGTCCCTAGTGTCTACGAGTATTGCCATAAGCTTCTTGTTCCTCAACGAGCCAAGCACCAATCTCCTCAAAAAGGAAGAGAGGTGTTTTCCACGCCTTCGCAATGGTTTGTTTAGCAGCCATAAAAATGTGTTGGCAAGACACTGTCTCGCTTCATTATGTTCAAGATAGGATAAAACAAAGGAACACAAAAGTGTTCAAAGCAAATGGGACTTTATATGAGATGGGACCAGTATACAAATAATAACGGTAATAATACATAAACATATGCTGGTAAGCACAAAAGAATATATATATATATAACATCATATATTTATTGAGACATCCGTTAATAATAACATCATTACATCTGGATAAAAACCAGTAATTTGAAATAAACATAGGTAATAAATATATTGATGGTATAGTAAAACCATAAACAATAATAAGGATAATGAAAAGAATTGTCCGAATAATGATATTGTTAACGTATATATCTAATTTAAAAAATTATTTTCAACAAGCAGATGGTTGAATGCATGATGGAACTTGCGATTATAATTTATATAAATATAATTTATCCCCTTCCCTCCCCTTTTTGAATATAGATATAGGGATGGAGGTGTGTAACCAGTGTTATATTTTCTTAATTTCCTTTTCAATTATGCTTATCCCAATTTTTTTTATTTTAATCATATTCTTTACAACACATTCATATGATAATTGGCGTTGTTCCCATTACCTTGGATCCACCCACATTGTGTTCTTTAGTCATTATGTACTAGGGTTGCGGTGCACTCCTTGGACTGTCCATCTTTGGGAACTGCGATGCGCCCCAGCTGCTTCAGTATCCCTCCCCTTCCGCCTCGACCGCATTGGTTGAGGTGGAGGCGGGGGACTCGGTTGTGGCCGCAGCGCATCGGCGCCACGCCATTCCGTGCGGGACATGACGCCATTATTGGCTTCAGTGTCCCGACACATGATGTCCACCGATGTTCATTTGAGGGAGACCATCCTGGGCAGCTCATGCCTGCCTGGCGGCCTCCCAATCGTTTGAACAGCAGCGTGATGCTGGGAGCCTTCCCTTCTCAAGCATCTGCGTAGGTTGCACTTATCCTTTTCATTCACACTCTATACACATCACCCTTTTGAGAATTAATCTATGGTCACACCAGCTAGTACTCTTTTACTCTACTATTTTCCTTGGTGGCTGTCACTTATAGCACTTTTATTCAATTTTTCTTTCTCCTTGCATTGTTATATGGCTATTCTTAATGGTTATGCAATTTTACTTGGTGGTAATGCTTTACATTTATTCACCTATGCTTGATTTTTTACCTCACCTGGGTCATCTTATGCACACATATACACTTGGATATTTTTGTTTCTATTCCCCTGGTATTTTGGTTTTGGGTCTCATCCAACCTCACTCGCATAATTACAAAAGGTTTGAAGTGCCGACACTAGACGCCATAAAGCCAAGAAACATCCTGCCGCATCCCTTTGAAACGTATAAGAAAAAAGGAAACCATTCTTCCAAATGGTAAAATATACAGACCCAACTTTTACGCAAATTGCCAAACTGTTGGGGTCGTATATATAATGTATTGTAGTTGTAAAGCCTTTTACATAGGAAAAACAAAAAGACCTTTCTTTAATCGAATTCGTGATCATGTCAAACTTGTCAAAAACAAAAAGTTTGAAAGTCCCATTAGCCGTCATATGGGCCTCTATCATAATTTTAATGATAAAATGATGACCTTTTTTGCCTTGGAACACATTCCACTCAATGAACGTGGTGGAAGTGTAGACAAAAATTTATTGCAACTTGAAACTAAATGGATATTTAATTTATCGGCCACTCAGTATCCTGGTATAAATGAATCCATTAGTTTCAAACCCTTTCTTGGCTAGGGAAATGTCAATATAATGTATTGTCAGTCTCACCCTAAATTTTTAGGGGTGGGAACCAATAAATTGGACTCTGTACATATGTCATAAGTCCTTTTTTGTCTAATGTATCATTATCGGTGAATATGTAATATTTCTTTTGCGCAGATTTGTCTGCATTATATTTTTCAGATGTAATTCATCTGCTTGTGATTGAACAAAGGATCTTCTCTGGTTTAACCTTGTAACAATTTCCTGATCCTTGCCGGTAGGTGTATGCGACTATGGGTGCTTAGTTTGGATGGTGAAAGCATCTCCATCATATGGGAGGATCCCCGGACTGAGTACAATTTTCCTGCTCCCATCTTTGTTGCCCATATGGGCACCCGCGGTGTCCTACATTGTTTCCAGGCATTCTGGTCCTGCCTGGTTAGTAGAGGCACCGCCCCCTATTCCCAACCGTCCTATATTGGAGCCCTATCAAATATATTCCCAAAGATTTTTTCTTGTATTCACTTAATTATTGAATTGATCAATCATGTTTTCATTATAATATTCTGGTCTTGGATTTTTGTATGCGACGGTAGTTCCTATAAGATCCTTCACAGTATATATTTATATATTCGTGCTAGAATATAATTCCTAGTATCCTTTTAATATGTCGACTTCATCTGCTTGGGACTGCTTAGGCCACTGTGAGGAATGACCTTCCTTCTATTTGGCCTATGTCTTCCTTTCTTTTGTACCTTTCTGCTTACAGCGTTATACATGGTGGCCGGACCGGATGTTATTGTCCTCGACTTTCCGGTTTCCGGTCTGACCATGTGACGCCGTCGCGCCGTAATGACGCACTTCCTCTTTGGGTTCCGATTGGTCGGTGGGCATGCCTCGCTCTCACTCCCTCGGTGACGTCAGATGCCGAGGGAGTGGAGGAGATGTACAAATGCCGGCGCTAACGGTCAGTACTCCACTAGACCACCGGGGAACAGGACGTTCGTTTGGAGACACATGCGGTAATGGAATTTCCCTCCTTTGGCTTCTTTTCCACTTCCCGGTTATTGAATGGCGACTTAACCTCTCTCTCCTCTGTATATTTTGTCTTATCCTTCATGCAGCTTCGCATTGGAGCGCATCATTCAAAAATTTCTTCTGATTTAACCAATTCCTACAGAATCTCTTTGTAAGAATTTGGATGCATATAATACTGGATCACCAGGGTAAATGGCATTTCTATCTTCCATTTTATATCTTGTCTTCATTACAATTAATACAGTGCTGGCAATCTTTTCCTTATGGAAGATGTGCTTATAGTATTCTCTTTATTGTTTTAAAGGGATACTTCTCTTTCTGGAAATTGTGGAATATCTTCTCCCTCACCATTGTTATTGGGGCGCCCTTTGTGGTATTCTTATACCCCTGAACTAAATTGGTAAATACATTCAGTATATTTAAATTGATATCTAGTCTTCTATATTATATCTATGCAATTTATATTTCTGAAATGTATTCCTATATTGCAGTCTCTCACCATCTTTTCATGTGCTATTTTCGGCTTGGCTATCATCTCCTCTATGGGTCAACGCTAAGGGGTCAGGTATCTCAGTCCCCTCCTCCCTATTCACCCCTGTCTCTGCACCTACGTCGCCTCCACCTCCGGCAAACGAGAAGGTTCAGGTCTCTTTAAGGTACTTTTTGTCATTAGCATTAGAATTATGCAAATCTATGCGGGCATTCAATATAGGACCATTGATATATGCCCTATTGTAATTATATGTGTCCCACTTTCATGTTTTTTCCTTTGCAATTTAGAAATGTTCACTCTCGAGAAATATCTATCAAAACTCCTGAAGAAGCTATTATGAAGATGGCGAAACATGTAGAGTTGATATTATCGAGTGCATTTTTCTGCTTTTAACATTTTAATTAATGTTGTGTCTTGTCCTAATCCTATATGTTCATTAAAATGTGTATTTTTTGAGAATCCAGATTTTTCTCCATCATTTGCACCTTTAAAGTCCCACTTTGCCCCCTCTATTGTAGTTACCATTTGTTTCAGGGATGTGGTGCTTCTTATTGTCTTAAACCTCTAGCAATAATTTTCCAAAGTCTGTAATAAAACAGTTCAAGTCAATGTCAGCATTCAACCCATCAGGGCGCAAAGATCTCATTAAGAAAATCCACTTTGTTTCGTTTTTTGAGATCATTCTTTTTTTTATTGCTTCCTCTCCAGTCCCCTTTTATTTTATCAATACCATAAAAGGTTAAACCTGATGGGTCCTGAGAGTGCATCTCCTTGAAATGTCTGGATAGACTATGTTTTTCGAATCCCTTCTTTATGTTTTTAACATGTTCTCTAATTCTCAAGTATAGGGGACGAGTAGTCCTCCCTATATATTGTAGGTGGCAAGGGCATTCAATGACATATGTCACATGTGTGCTAGTGCATGTGATAGTATCCTTTATTTTATATTCTACACCTGTGGTATATGATTTAAAATTCTTAATCTTCTTGGGTTGTCTCCTATTGGTTCTACAGGGCAAGCACTTTTGGCATCTGAAAAAGCCATTAATACTTGTAGGGAGAGAGATGGTCTTGGGAGGGTTCACTACGTTGTGTACCACCCTATCCTTAAGTGTTGGTGCTCTCCTGTAGACAAAGGATGGTGTTTTTGGTAGTATTTTCTTCAAAGTTCTGTCTGCTGTTAGTATAGGCCAATGTTTCTTAATAATGCCTTCTAGTTGTTTGTGTTGTCTGTTGTAGCCCGTTATAAAAGCAAACTCGTGTTTGTTGTCTTTGTCTTTATTTTTGTTTTCCTTAATAAGGTCCTCTCTTTTGGTATTTTTAACTAGTTGTTTTAAATGTTCTAGATCTTTCCGTTTGTAGCCTTTTTCAACAAATCTTTGTATTAAAATGTCCGCTTGGATGTCAAAGTCGCGTATATTACTGCAATTTCTCCTTATCCTCAGGAGTTGTCCCTTGGGAATATTCCCCAACCATTTCGGGTGGTGGCAACTCCTGGTCGGGATATACCCCGTTTTTATCTTTTTTTTTAAAAAAGGTTTTGCTGGCTATTTTTCCTCCTTCTTTAAAAAGTTCTAGATCCAAATAGGATACCTTTTCTTGGTTCCAATTTCCCGTGAAGGTAATACCGTATGCGTTACTGCTAATCTCATCAAAGAACGATTGTAATGTTTCCATGTTGCCTCTCCAGATTAAAATGATGTCATCTATATATCTACGATAATAAATTAAATCTGGTCGTTCCACGCTAAAAACCTGTTCTTCCTCCCACTTCTGCATGAAAATGTTGGCAACACTGTGTAAGACCCTTCGGAGCTTTCATAGTTCCCTACTTCCGGGTTGCGTTCCACCGCTCGGTCAGGTGGAACGCATATGGGCGTGGTGAAGATTGACAGCGCTGTGACGTCATCATCGGGCGCCGCTGAGGGCGCCTATTTCAACTAGCGGTTTGCATGGACACATTGTTCGTGCAACCGCTCACAGTAGATGCCTAACCTAACTCTGCCGAATCTTCCAGTGACCCGCACCCCATTGCTGGACCGACCGGAGCTTCCCTACCCTTTGCTAACCGCTGCTTACATCTTGGATATTGATAAGTACCCCACAGGGGACCCCTCCTATCAACTCCGCTTGCTACCTATAACCTGCATTGCTGAACCAGATTGGTAGATCTTTTACATTTTGCCTACTAATACCTATTACCTGCACTGCTGAACCTGATTGCTAGCTCTTGTACATCTTGCCTACTAATACCTATTACCTGCATTTCTGAACTAGATTGCTAGCTCTTGTACATCTTGTCTACTATTACCTACTACCTGCTTTGACGTATCTGATTGCTAGCTCTTGAGAACTCATTACCAATTACTAATTGCATCGCTGAACCTATATTATTGATACTGTAACCTGCATTAGTACCTATCACTCCTATAACATTACTTGCTGAGTGTTTGTGCATGTGCATTAAGGACCAGGCTCAACCACTATGATGAGTCAAGAGATTTAAGTCAGGTGATTTGACATATCTCTGCAAGACTACTGAGTGGAACTCTGCAGCTGTAGATCCAGTCCAATAATAAATCTACCAGAGTGTTACACACTGGGGGCATACTTAGCCCCCATAGCAACGCCTTTTGTCTGTGCGTAGTACCGTCCCTTGTACCAGAAGTAATTGGAGTTCATCGCCATTTTTAATCCTTCCAAAATAATGTGCACCTGTGCGTGTTTCAACTCTGTATGTTTAAAAAGAGCCCATTCCACACTATCCAATCCATCTTTCTGTACTATATTAGTATAGAGTGAGTTAACGTCTATCGTTACCAGAAAATCTTCATCTTTAATCTCCAAGTCTTGAATGTCTGTCAGTAGCTGTTTGCTATCCCGGAGATATGATTTTCCTTTCGGCACTATGGGTTGTAGATACTTATCCAAGTATTCTCCCAACCTGGAATTCACAGAGTTTATACCACTTACTATGGGCCGGCCGGGTGGTTTTTCCTCATTCTTGTGTATTTTAGGTAAATAATAAATAATTGGTGTTCTGGCTGCCTCTATATTCAGGTAGTTGGCCTCTTTCTTATTTAGAATACCCAGATCCTTTCCTTTTTGTATATATGTTTGCAGGGTTTTGGTGTATTTCCCTTTTGGGTCTCCTGGTAGTTTTTTATATGTATCCTCTGCACTGAGGAGATTTTCCAATCCCTCTTCACAGTCTTTTTGGTTCAGGATGACCAGACCTCCTCCCTTGTCCGCTGGTCTAATAACTATCCCTTTTTTCTTTTCCAATTTCTTGATGGTCTCCCATATTTCTTTTTCCTTTTTGTTTTTGATCTTTAGGTTTCTAATCTCTTCTTCAACCATTCTTTTAAAAACTTCTAGGTTTTCATTCTGGGGATTCTTCGGGTTGAAGAAGTAGGTTTCTCAGTGTAGTATGCTTATATTCTGTGTTTGGTCTCGATGTTCCTTTGTCCTTCTTTATCTCAAAAAACTTCTTAATGTTAATTTTTCTTATATATTTCTGTAGGTCTATATAAAATTCGAACTTGTCTAAATTTTTGTCTGGTGCGTATTTCAGGCCTAAATCTAAAAGTTCTGATTCCTCTTTATTAAAAACCACATTGCTCAAATTAAAAATTCCTTTTCCTAAAACTCTCTTCTTCTTTTTCTTAGACCCCCACGTTTACCCCTTGGTTTCCATCTCTTGTGTGATCGTATGGTCTGGGGGGTTCCTCTCTCCTGCTCAAACCGGACCCTCCTTGTCTCGGAGTGTTCCTGTAGTCCCCTTGTTGGGGTCTTCTCCCGTCTTCCCTCCAATTGATATGATATCCTCCTTGTGGTCTGTGCGTTTCTCTCGGGCCTCCTTGGTAGTCTCCGCGCCTCCACGGTTGTTGCCATCCGTAGTTCCTCCAATGGCCTTGTTGTCCCTGTGGTCCTCTTCCTCTTCTTGGGGGTCTTCCTCTGTTCCCCCTCGGAAAAAAATCCCTTCTGGGGGGGTGAGCCTCTTCCTTCATAGTGGGATTCCTGATGTTGTCTGAGAGGTGAAAATCTGTTATATGTGTCAATCCGATCATAGGTATAGACAGGTGTTCTGTCTCTCCCCTGGTGTGTGTTCTCCCTGCAGTGGTCCCAGCGGTCATCATACATGTGTCTTGATTCGGTGTTTCTCTCTCCATTATTTCTACCTCCATTATGTGGAGTTAGTGGGGTTCTGGGGGTCCTAGGTGTTGCAACCTCTGTCCATGAATCCCCATCCTCATCTTCCATATCTGATGATTCCCTGGACTCTATATCCACCGGGTCCACGCTTGTACCCTGGCCATTGTATGCCTCGTCGGATTGCCATTTGTATACATCTCTGTTTCTATAGTCCATGATGTCCCTTTTATACTTTTTTAGTTTTTTGGCTTGAATAGTTTTGTCGTATTTCTGTATGGCCTCCTGGAGTGCCTTTTCTTTAGTTTTATATTCAGTTCTATCTGCATAAGGAGCCAATTGTTCCTTGAGTTGTATGATAGTACTCTCAATCTTTTTGAGTTTAAATTGTCTTCTTTTTATGATCATTAGTAATAATTCCTTCTCGCATTTATTAAAAAATGCATACCAGTTATCCAGAAGGGCTGGGTCTGAGATATGGTCGTTGGGAGAAATATCCCAACGTAATCTTCTGGGGGCTATGCTCTCCCTGGTGTATTTCTCTAGGGTGGCTATGTCCCACCAGACCCGTAATTGTTTCTCCATATTGTGCTTCAATTGCTTGAAACAACCCTCCATATCCTGTCTGTGTATGATGGTGTCTTGGTCAAATATTTCTTCAACATTCACTGTTCTTGACGTCATGTATTTAAAAATCTCCATTCTGCAGCTAGGTCTGGGTGATCACACCGAAGTGGTTACACAGATATGAGTAGAAGACAAAAGTGACCAGCGCTATGGAGTATGAGGTGAACAGTGAGAGATGGAATAAAATAGTAGGTGTAAGCAGCCAACAACCAAACCCCGAAGGGTTAAAAATAAAGTGAATGTGCAAAGGGGTTGAGACGGCGCTACCTAAAGTGATCAAGTGCTGATTAAGGTGCAGTAGTGTGCAAAAAACCTCATATGATGAGGGGGGGGGGGGGTGAAACCCACTGATTATAAATTATAATTCCCAAAGATTAAAAGCAAGAAACACAATATTGTGTCGATCCACAACAACCGATTGGATCTATTAATGTATGGTGAATTTTGTCCAAAAATAACGATTATGCAACAAATAGACAAAACTTATATAGTAGTGAATTTATTCCAATAAAAGTGATAAAGTGCAAACTTGTCAAAATGATAAATGATACATGTAAAATAAAAATAAAATTTCCCTGGTGGTGAAGTGGTGAATATAAGAAAATAAATCCTGAAGTGATATAACTCCCAGAGGTTAGGTGCTGTAATCACCTAAAAGACCACTAGGTGTAGCATATACAACCTGTTCAATGGAGTGGTTCAACTGAAGTAGATTCCGGGGTTCCTCTCCTCGATCCAGCAAGGCACCGGCTGGCGATCTCACAGAAAGGAAAGAGAGGGGAGCCCCATGAAGCAGTATATAGTGGTACGCCAATACAAAAAGTAATATAGACTCACAGTGAAGCTGCCTCGGATCAGTGTAGAGCTACGCCGGGAAGCTTCCACGTTCCACGGCTGCAAAGTCCGAGACCGGAAGTGACGCAATGGACCCGCCCTACGCGTTTCGTCAGAGGACGTCTGCTGGAGCGGCGCGTCACCATAGCGCACTCCCGGAATCTTTATAGCCAGCCCGTGTCATGGCAACCGGACGGCTTCCCGCGGCCATCTTGGTGCTCCATGTAATGCCAGACATGCGACATCTTGCTACTCGCTATGATAATGACTACATGCGGCTTCAAACACGTCACGTAGTTTACATGGGGTGGCTATTTTTCACATCATATTCAAAGCAGCTTTCACCGGACTTCTACAAGGACCAACTTTAATGGTAAAAAGCAAAAAATGTAAAAAAGGAAAAATGAAAAAAATATAAAAATAAAAGATGAAAAATAAAAGTGACTTTATTAATCCTTTTAAAATACATTGTTTATATGTGAGGAGAAATGATAGGAAGAATATTTGTATTTTTACATCTCGCAGTGTGTGTGTCACCGGAGGATAAAATGTGATCACACTACTTGTTCCTTCTTTGAGAGCATATATGTAATATGTACGGGCAAAGATATGCTGTCTCTCATGTGTAAAGAAAGGAATTCTGTATATTTAAAACGGGGAGGAATCATTTAAAAATAAAATATCAAATATTTAAATATAAAATGTAAAAAAGAGGAGTTTTTATTAAAAAAAGGAGGAGTTTTTATTAAAAAAAGATGTTGGACGAGAAGGTCCAGACTGGGTCACGATGTGTGGGGAAAGGAATAGAGCGCACTTACTTATCTTATTGTGCAGAGAGAGTATTGTGGATGAAGTCCATGAGGACCATTTTAAAAGTGCGATTTGAGAAGAGGAATTAGAACGCTAAAAAAAGTAAAAAATATAAAAATAAATATAAATGTTGAAAAATGTTAAAAAAGGTTCACAATTAGAAGGATAAAAACACGACTGTAAAGGGTCAGAAAGAAAACCACCTAAAAACTTAAAGTGAAGTGTGGAGATCCCTTAAAAAACATAAAATGTGTGGGAGGCATAATATTATAAAAGTGTAATTTTTTATAAAAGTGTAATTTTGGAAGGAGATGTTGTTTAAAATGAAGTGCATCCAAAAAGGACCATATATGACAACGTGGACATTATAAAGTGCATGTGAGAACCAAGAATATTATTAAGTGTGGTCAACAATAAAATAGTCATCATGAAAGATAGGTCATCATAAAAAATTATTATTAAAAGACCTGTTGAAAATAATAAAAAAGTATAAAAATATTAAAAAAAAATAAAATACCAGATTCTAAAAGGTGAAAAAAGTTAAAAATAAAGGATAAAAAAATTAAAACTTTTTTCAGACGTCTGTAATAAAACAGTTCAAGTCAATGTCAGCATTCAACCCATCAGGGCGCAAAGATCTCATTAAGAAAATCCACTTTGTTTCGTTTTTTGAGATCATTCTTTTTTTATTGCTTCCTCTCCAGTCCCCTTTTATTTTATCAATACCATAAAAGGTTAAACCTGATGGGTCCTGAGAGTGCATCTCCTTGAAATGTCTGGATAGACTATGTTTTTCGAATCCCTTCTTTATGTTTTTAACATGTTCTCTAATTCTCACGTATAGGGGACGAGTAGTCCTCCCTATATATTGTAGGTGGCAAGGGCATTCGATGACATATGTCACATCTGTGCTAGTGCATGTGATAGTATCCTTTATTTTATATTCTACACCTGTGGTATATGATTTAAAATTCTTAATCTTCTTGGGTTGTCTCCTATTGGTTCTACAGGGCAAGCACTTTTGGCATCTGAAAAAGCCATTAATGCAGATCCTCACTGAGGATGCAACTATTACAAAATACGTCAATCCATACCCGGAAGTGGTTTATCGTAAGACACCATCCCTTAGGGATAAACTTGTTCACAGTCACTACAAATATGCTGACGATGTACCATCAGGAGCTATGGGTGGTTTCGGCACATACCGATGTGGTGAATGCCCATGGGTGAGGGAGGGATATTTACTCCCCCTACCTTTTTTAGAATAAATAGATGATATTTATATCTTAGTAACTAGAAACAAGATCTATTTTAGGAAGTGAGCAATGTGGTAGGATGTCCATATAACTCTCCTTTCTTTACTTTTCTCAACTGTGCTTAACATATCCACTCTCTGAATCAGCCTTCTTCTTCTGTCTTTTAGACTTTGTAGACACCATTTAGTGCCAATGTGTGCTTATTAGCACACTTGCAGGATTGTGTTCGTATAACCGCATTTTTTGCATATTTTCTGTATAAAAAGTTAAGATTGTTATATGTGGATTGATTTGTTTTATTGTATTTTGTATGGTAGTGTTGTGATCTGCAGCAATGCAGCCGGGGATATCCGGTGTCTTCTCCTTGATGGTGGATGCTCGGGCGCCAAGCCGGGGGAGGGATTTGAGGTCATTTTAAGAACTCTGGCCTCCTCCTTCGTTCCCCGAGTCCGCCCCTCCTTTGATGGACGATTGTGGCGGTCTGGGTACGGCACCCCGCCCTCTCGGCGGGTTACGCTGAGCCAGCCGCAAGATGGCGCCCGCACCGGAAGTGATCTACAGAGGCCGGTCATGGCCGCATCACTTCCGGTGGGACCAGGTACTTATTGACCAGCAACGGCGCAGTTCAGTCAGGACGCAACTACTGGACGGTGCAGTCCGTTGAGCTGTTAGTACACTCTGGGTGTATTACTATCCTTGATAAGTAATATAATCGATCACTTACTCTGTTTGGCGAACATGTGCTACCACTGAAACTTGTCTTGTTTCTTCCTATTTTCCCTGCACCTTGCATCGGTATCCTCAATTATCTTCACATTCTTTTTTCTTATGGTGGCTCTTTGCTCTCATCTCATTTACTTGGGATCTTCCTCTGCATGGCTATTTTCACTTGGCTATCAATATTTTGGGACACTGGATTAGAATTGTTACAATTATGATCTAACCAATCATCACTCACTTTAACATAACGGATAGTTGAATAGCCTTTGGGAGTTCTGGTTTTCTGACTATCTTATACCTTTTTTCATTATGCACTTGATACACTATTACTTATCACTTTTCACGGCTCGATTTTTTACTGCTCAATTTTTGAGTTTGATGACTCTGGATTCATCTCTCAGTCATCCTTATGTGTATTTCCTATACTTTCATCACACCTCCTATTCTCACTTTCTTTGTTTCATGCACCGCCATACAGCTAAGATGGTGATCGCAATACTGACTTGGCAAAATGGGGGCTTTTCTCCTCTCCTCCATCTTGACCATACATTTGTTGTTCCTTGTTGCCCTCTCTTTTAGAGGCAGGAAACATGTATATTCGCTCCCTCTTGATGCACTGGATCCGCTGTCTGGTCTAAGCCTGGTCCGATATCCGCTATCCCCTGAGGACATTACTGCCTGGATCCTTGTTCTGGGTTGGGATTATTTCCCGGCTGTGGCTACAGACCATGCTACCTGTTGTTTGTCTATGACTATGCCCCAAATCATAAAGCAGTGGTGAGTGTATGACTTCATATCTGCGTTTAGATAACTAACAATTTTATCGCTATACCTATGTTGCTGATCTGTGATGTCTTAACAAGATGATATACTGATGATGTGTTATTTGTGTCTAGAACCTTCATAGAGGTCACCACTATCCCTGGTCCCCGAAAAAGCCCACAGGGTCGGCGAAACATGTTGGACCTTGGTGACCCCATGACTCTAAGATATGGTTCATAGATCTTATGTATTTGCATGTATTGCACAGTGTATGTCTTTTGATGCTTTTGCATCTGTACCCTCTTTTAAAATGTCTGTACATTTGTATTAATAAAATTCATATTTTTTAATATCAGTTTTTCAATTTATCTATTTTCATGCCAACAAATTCCTGCCTTTAAAGTCCCAGGTTGGGTGTTCCCTCATTATACACAGTCCCTCGTGGGGCCTACTCAGGGTCTGATGTATTCAGACGCCTTTACTTTTCCTTTTTTCTCACTCGCATAATATTATGGTTTTTGTTACAACACATATACAACTTTTTGATATATCTTTATAGAGCCTTACTTGAATAGTGAATTGAGGTTCTTGAGACGCCTCATGGAGACCCTTATCCTGTACACAGGCCTTACGCTCCTGCTTGATGCGCGGGCCTCGCTCCCTCAGTTCCCATTTTGGACATACCTATGGATGACTCGCAACCTTGGTGACAGCTGACACTCAACTGTAAGTTATAGCTCTCATCAGAGATCTAGGTTTATTTTTTCATTGGATACACTGTTGTTCATAAATATGTGTCCTTTCTAGATACCTGAATTGTTCCTGCTCCTGATGAAGTGAATTTATTTCACGAAATGCGTTGAGCCCAAGGAGGCAATTGTTATAATCGCAAGTTCCATTATGCATTCAACCATCTGCTTGTTGAAAATAATTTTTAAAATTATATATCTATGTTAACAATATCATTTTTCGGACAATTCTTTTCATTATCCTTATTATTGCTTATGGTTTTACTGTACCGTCAATATATTTATTACCTATGTTTATTTCAAATTACTGGTTTTTATCCAGATGTACTTAGTAACAGATGTTTCAATAAATATATGATGTTATTTATATATTATTTTGTGCTTACCAGCATATGTTTATGTATGATTACCATTATTATTTGTATACTGGTCACATCTCATATAAAGTCCTATTTGCTTTGAACACTTTTGTGTTCTTTTGTTTTATCGTAAATAGGGATGGAGACTCAATTGCACGAGTCTCATGTAAAGTCCCACCCAATTTCCCTCCCCCCCTTTCTCCATCTTTTTTGAATCTCCAAGATAGGCTTATGAAGTAGAGCTTCCCACGGATCCTTATGTATACTAGAATGAAAGAAGGTATTGACTAGGGATTGGCTGAACACCGCTGTTTGGTTCGCAGCAGAACTCCCAAACAAGGGAAATGTTCTAACCCAAACAGCAAACCCAATTGAAGTCTATAGGAGCCGAACAGGAATAATCAAAAGTGCCCATTTTGAAGGCTTATATGCAAGTAATTGGCCATAAAATGGGTATGGAGGGCTGCGTACTACCCTGGGGGACATGCATCAATAACAAAAAACAAAAAACAATAGTTTTTTCAGGAGCAGTGATTTTAATTATGCTTAAAGTTACAATAATCTTAATGAATCAATCTTAAAAAACAATAAAAATGAAAAATTCCTTTAAATATAGTGCCTGGGGGGTCCCCTTAATGTGCCTGTAAAGTAGCGCATCTGTAGCACATGCTACAGCAAAATTTACATTTCTAAAGAAAAAAAAAACAAAACAAGTCAAAACCCATTTAAAATGACTCGCGGATACAATTGCTGCAACCCGGGCCACTGAAAAAATAAAGAGAAAAACTGCATGCCCCCCCCCCCCCCCAAAATCCATACAAGACCCTTGTCCGACAAGGGGGCCCCCAGATCCGGGCACCCCCTCATGTGAATGGGATCGGGTACATTGTACCCCTACTCATTTACCAAAAAAGTGTCAAAAAGTAATAACCAGAGGAAACAGTTTTTGACAAGTCCTTTTTGAAAAAATAAAAAAATGGTGTCCCTCGATGTAAATCCATTGTCAATCATGACGCTCGCCAAAACTGGAAAATAAAAAACGCCTCTCTCGCCTCTTTGAAGGCCTCCTGCCATCTGCCCGCTCTGCGCTGACATTCCTTATATAGGCTAGGGGCAGGGCCACCTGGTTACGTCACCTGGTGGCACGGTCCCTTCTGACGTCACGTGATGTCACATGCTTTTTTTTTTTCTTAATTTTTTTTTATTTTTTTTATTCAACTGTCAGTGGGGAAACCCATTGTCAGCCAATGACTTATCGGTTGTTAAGGATGCCACGGCCGGCTTCCCAGCCCTGCTCCTTAACCACTTCCCACCCAAGGACACCAGGCATCATCCCGGTATCATGTTTTGCATCCAGCGATTCTCTTTTATGCAGAAGTGATCCGAGTGGCTAATGAGCTGCTGAGGGCACGTACGCGGGTTATTTCAGGATGGTGAGCGGGGGGGGGGGGGGCTTACCATCCTGAATGAACACAGCACTCTAAATAAACACAGTAACCGATCAGTACCGGTTGCTCACTGTGGGAGTGCAGATATTGCCTCTGTGCCACTATTCACTTGCATAGGTCTTATTCAATGGGGGTAGAATTTCTGCCATGGCTATGCATAGCATCCCGGGCATTGCAATTTAGCAAAAATATAATTTGATATTTTTGGAGGAGGGGGGCCCTGTCAGGTAGGCTATATGGGGCTCTATGATTTCTATCAGCAGCCCTGCCCGCACGCATATGTAAATGGTGATCGCACCACACATATGTGGTGTTGTCGCAAATCTCAGAGCAAGAACAATTTTGTTCAAACTTGAAAAGGTGTTTAAAGCATCGTAGTAATTCCATGGGCAGACACAATTTTGAAGCGTGACATGTTAGGTATCGATTTAATTGGTGTCTTATCATCTTTCACATTATACAATGGGATAACTTTACGGTTTTGTTTTTTTTTAATTCAGGAATTTTTGTTTTCTTTTTTAAATTGTGCTTGAAAAACCGCTGCGCAAATACCAGGTGACATAAAAAACTGCAACTTCCACCATTTTATTTTATAGGATCTCTGCTAAAAAAATATATATATATATATATATAATGTTTGGGGGTTCTAAGTAATTTTCTAGCAAAAAAAAAAGTAGATTTTTACATGTAGAAGTGAAGTGTCAGAATAGGCTTGGGAAGCAAGTGGTTAACAACCAGCTTACACTGTTCCCTATTGGGGCAAAGCTTTGCCCAATCAGAGTTTAGAATGCACTGTGAGAGAGGCTAGAGACAACACGATCCGAACTCTGGATGTCATGGCTAGAGCCAAACATCTCAGCACTCCGCCCATGTTATTATCCACCGACGCTGAAAAAGCGTTTAATAGGGTGAACTGGGCTTTTCTGCTATCCACCCTAGGCCACATTGGCATGCCGGTGCCCATACTGTCGTGGATATCCGCTATTTATTCAAACCCGACACCTACAGTTAAAATGAATTGAGTTATCTCTGACGCGTTCAATATCCGCAATGGTATGAGATAGGGTTGTCCCCTTTTTCCGCTTCTTCTTCCGACTTTAGAGGAATAGAAACTAGCTCACACCTTCATAAAATTGCGGCATATGCAGATGACTTACTATTCTATATCACAGAGCCACGTATCTCATTACTGGTTCTGCTATCTGAAATCCGCAGATACATGGTCCTGTCAGACTTTAAATTCAGGAAAAAGAAGGGGGAAGGTGTATGGCGCTGCCAAAAAGTGCTGATGTTTCTGTATGTCCAAAAATAGGTGTTAAAGGTATATACAATATAAATCACCACTATAAATAAAGTGTCCAGTGCATCGTATGTGTATTCCTAATAAATATGTGCAATACTGTAGGATAATTCAACTCTATAAATGATAAATATTTGTGCTAAACTGTGAGAAAAAGTGGATACAAAATAGGTGAGAATTGGTATGTATATGTAGCACCACCCCCGCAGGAGCTGCTGATTAGATTATTAGGTCTACGTCCTGCCTAACAACCCACAGAATTGGCTCGAACCCTCCCTAGGCACAACTGACCCAGAATAGGACTGGAATACCAAATGGCTACACAGATTGGAATATAACACTTCAATAAATAATAATGACCTGTTACCTCTCTCCAGCTGCAGTCCTTCTGGGTAATACAAGGTGACCACACACAAGCTTGCTTTTAAACAGGAAAGTTATTTACTGTAAATCAAATAAACAGTTTCGATACAGTAAAATATGACTTTGTAAAAGGATATACTGATTAATTAATCAAAGATAAGATAAATACTGTGATATCACTCCTCAACGGCACATTAATTGTTTCAGGAAATGTCTCAGAGCCTATAGGACCACCATCTTAATCACTATTATACTTTTGGAAATAAGGCTCAGCATTCAGTTAGACACAGTACCAGACAGTCAGACCTATCTGAGTCCGCTGTTTCTTCTCTATATCTTCGCTAGCAACGTTGGTGCACTCTCGATTTGTAATCCACATTGAGGATGGGTGATCAATAGAGAGAATGGCAGCAAACAGTTAGTAATCACCGCGGGGTGTCTGTGCAGGATTGGCGGTAAAACTTCTGTGAGAGATGTACTGGGCCACCTGGTATATTGCCTTCTACTACTCTAAGGCTAATCCTGACTAAAGTTACTTCTTTGATAGATAGTCAGTTTTTGGGCAGGTGCCCTCTCACCAACAGGACTGTCTCCCAGGAAGCCTCCGCTGCGATCTCAGTCTCCGGCCTCTGTCACCAGCCGCACTAGGTATTTGGGGTGGATGAGTCTGGTCTCTGTAGAACATCGATGGGACCTCCAGGAGGGATCCTCTACTGGAGATGAAACACTGCAACTTAGTCACTTAAGGCCCAGGAGTTTCGGCCTAGCATGCAGCATCAGCCCACAGCGCTGGCATCCTGCTTGTCTCACTGTGTCTTTCCCAAGAGAGTGAGCCTGGCTCCTCCCTTCCTTTATAAAGCTTCCCCCAGAAGGCTGTGCGGTGCAGCAGTGCACCCTGGTACTCTCAAAGCACTATGGGCAATGAAGACTGCTCAACTTCCTGAAAGGAAAATCACATCAAAAGAAATTCCATAGCCGCTGCAAAGTGTCCTTTTGGCCACTAGATGGAGCCGAGTTCCTCTCAAATGTCAAACAGCAGTCTTTTAGAACTTGTATAATGGGAGACCCCGCTACACACTCCCCCCACTTGAGAAACTTTGGTCCCCAAAGAGGACAACAGCATGTACTCCAGTGCATATGTTGGCAGTACACTAAAAAAAAAACATTAACATATGCATAACAGGGAATCATCTTCCTTTTCATAAGCAGAGTTCAAACTTAACAACTGCATATTACAACACAGGTTTGACATAGGAACCTCCCACCAATTGTCGGGGGAGGGAAGGTAATTCTGTTCACAGACCCCCGACACTTGAGTGGCTTGTACAGATGTGCCTGGGGGTGAGCTAGGGTTGTCCTCCACCAAATCTGCGGTGGAAGAACTAGGCTGATCAAGAGTTCGTTTGGAAGTAAAGATAGCCTCTTCCGAGCATTCACCCAATTGGTTATAGGTCAGTCTTTTGGGTGGGTGAATGACTCTTCTTTCCCTCTGTTCTTTGGGATGCACGATCTCAGAGGTACTAGGACCAGCCACTTCTGGGGATTCTTCAATGTCCTCATCCTCATGTTCCAACACACAGGAATCTGATGCTTCAAGAGCGGTCAGTTCTTCTTCAGAGAAATGTGCAACCTCCTCCTCAGGATCTTCATCATCAACTACTTCTTCTGGAAGCATGTGGAAAGGTATGAATTCGGGGGCTTCCGCCCGAAGGGTTCCTCTGTCAGCCAATTCGGATGAAGACAGGGAGGCAGGTGTGGGTTCTGGTAACTGAGATGACCACATCCAGTCAGGTACCTCCTCTTCATCTTCCAGATCTTCAGATGGAGAATTTCCCTCCCTCACATCTGGGAGTGTCGACTGAGATCTGGTGACTGGTCTGGACAGTCGAGAGGTCGAAGGGGTCTCTGACGAATCTACGACAGGAGGCATGCGAACTGCTTCAGAGAGAGGCAGTAAATGGTTCCTATGCCAAGTCTTCAGTGGACCCACACTTCCTTCAGGCCGAATTTGATACACAGGGAGGTTTGGTAGTTGCTTGCAGATAACATAAGGTTGGGACTTCCAGCGGTCTGCCAACTTGTGTTTTCCCGGGACACCCAAGTTCCTCAACAATACCCTGTCCCCTGGTTGCAAGTCTTGGATCCGAACTTTTAAGTCGAAATTCCTTTTATTCCTCAGTCCACGTTGATCAGATGTGGCCTGAGCTTTATCATAGGCCGATTTCAGACTCTTCCGCAGTCGGTCCACATATCCCTTGTGCGATGCTGAAGAGGTGTGATCGGGTGAGATGCCAAAGGCCAAATCCACTGGCAACCGAGCCTCTCGTCCAAACATTAGACGATAAGGGGAATATCCAGTAGCATCACTGACAGTACTGTTGTAGGCATGCACAATGGCAGCTACATGTTTGCCCCAATGCTGTTTCTTCTCTGAGCTTAAAGTCCCCAACATGTCCAAAAGAGTCCTGTTAAATCGTTCCGGCTGGGCATCCCCTTGTGGATGGTAGGGAGTAGTTCTAGTCTTTTGGATGCCTAACAGATCTAACAGTCTCTTGATCAGTCTGCTTTCAAAGTCTCTCCCCTGATCTGAATGGAGGCGTTGTGGTAACCCATAGTGTACAAAGAACTTTTCTACAAGAACTTTGGCTACTGTAGAGGCCTTCTGATCCCTTGTCGGGAATGCTTGGGCGTATCTGGTAAAATGGTCTGTTACCACAAGGACATTCCCTTGGCCACTCAGATCAGGCTCTAGGCAAAGGAAATCAATGCACACCAGTTCCATTGGTCCCTGGCTTTGCAGATGGCCCATTGGGGCTGCTTGACGTGGCAGAGTCTTCCTTTGTATACATCGGACACAAGAATGACAGTATCCTTCAACTTCGGCCCTCATACAGGGCCAGTAGAACCTGTCTCTGACAAGCTGAAAAGTTCTTTCAGGTCCCAGATGGCCATGATTATCATGAAGAGCAGCCAGAACTCTCTCCCTGTATTTAGCTGGTAAGAACAGTTGCCACTTCTCCTCCAGATCTTCAGATGGGCCTCTTCGGTAGGCCACCCCTTCTCGGATCTGTAACCGGGTCCACTCTCTATGCAACAGACGGGCCCCCTGAGGAGAGTCGGTTAGAAGCAACTCAGGGCGCTGGATCTCCAAGGCTTCCAAAAGAAGTTTTCCCAGAGGGTCTTCCAGCTGCTCCTTCCTCAAGTCCCTTTTGGACAGCCGGGGTAAATCTTCCCCTTCAACCTGGGTCACCCTGCAATAGTATTTGGGTACTCCGACAGCCGAAACCCCAATCTCTTCGGCTCTTGATCCTCCTCTGGATCGAAGTTCAGTTCCCTGATATAGGGCACGCACCCCTTCTGGAGCCAAATGGGTCCATTCTTCATCAGGTTCGTGTGGTGCATGCAACCTTCTGGATAGGGCATCTGCATCCCTGTTCCCGATTCCTGGCCGATACTTCAGGCTGAAGTTGAAGCTAGAGAGGGCAGCCAACCATCTGTGTCCTGTTGCATCCAGCTTGGCTGTAGTCAACAGATAGGTAAGGGGATTATTATCCGTCTTGACAATGAATTCAGCTCCGTACAGGTAATCTTTCAGTTTGTCGACCACTGCCCACTTTAAGGCCAGGAATTCAAGTTTGTGGGTAGGATAATTCCTTTCAGCAGGTAGTAGACTCCTGCTCACGTAGGCTACGGGTCGCAGGTGACCCTCATGTTCCTGGTAGAGTACCCCACCCAGCCCATCTCGGCTGGCATCGACATGTAGTTCATATGGTTTCGTGGGGTCTGCGTAGGCCAACACAGGGGCAGTGGTTAGATTCTTTTTCAACTGAATGAAAGCCCCTTCACATTCTGGGGTCCACTGATCCTGGATGGACTCCTTGGCCTTCCGGGGTCCCATGGTGGACTTCACTGGCTTGACCAGTTCAGGAACGTCATCTTCTTCGTTCTTTAGTAACTCATTGAGGGGTCGGGCAATCTTGGCGAACCCCTCTACAAACCTCCTGTAATAGGAGCAAAAACCCAGGAACGACCGAAGTTCGGTCACATTTGTAGGTCTCGGCCAGGAGGCGACAGCATCCAGCTTGTCCGGGTCGGTGGCCACCCCTTCTTCAGACACGATGTGGCCCAGGTAATGGACCGAGGACTGATAGAATTGGCACTTCTCAGGAGAAAGTTTCAGGCCTTCTTCATGTAGCCTCTTCAGGACCTTTTCCAACCTCTCCTCGTGTTCTTCCAAAGTTCTGCCAAACACGATAACATCATCCAAGTATACCAGTACCTCTATCAAATTCATATCTCCAACGGTCCTTTCCATCAGCCTTTGGAAGGTAGCAGGGGCCCCTGACAACCCCTGAGGCATGCGATTGAACTCAAAGAACCCCACAGGGGTGATGAAGGCTGTCTTCTCCCGATCTTCAGGGTGCATGGGGATCTGATAATACCCACTCTTTAAGTCCATCACACTGAACCACTTTGCCCCTGACAGGCTCTGTAGGGCGTCTTCGATTCGAGGAGTGGTATACTGGTCTGGGATGGTTCTTCTGTTCAGGGTTCGGTAGTCGATACAAAGCCTCAGAGATCCGTTTTTCTTCCGGACTACCACTATCGGAGAAGCATATGGGCTCCTGGATTCTCGAATAACCCCAGTCTTCTTGAGTTCCGCCAGCTGCTGACGTAGATCTTCTAAGTCACCTAAGGGAACTCGCCGGACTCTTTCTCGGAAAGGTTTGTCCTCACTCAGGCGGATCTTATGAGTGGCACTCCTGGCGCATCCCACGTCGAACTCATCCCTAGAAAATATTCCTCGCCATTGAGCAAGTTGTGCCTTGGCCCTCTTCACCCATTCCGGTGGGAGGGCAGCGTTTCCAGAGCAGAGCTCTTCTATGATAACTTCACCCCTTTCCTCCTCTTTAAGATCAGATGGGACAACTGGGGTAGCCGGGTTAACTTGGCCCAACAGCACTCTGGCTGGTACCTTCACCGGTGTAGTAGAGGTGTTTCTGACACTCACTAAAACCCTTCCATGGTTTTTCTGTAACACCTTCAAAGGGATCACTTCAGGGATTACTTCTATCCCTCTCTCCTCTTCCTGTGGACCTGATTCAAAGATGATAAAAGGGCCCGGCTGTTTCCATGTGAGTTTAACGGAAGCTTTCAGACAAGCCACCTCTCCTGGCTGCAAGACCTTTTCCGTTCTGTCCAACTTCCAGAGTCTTCCAACTCCTTCTGCAGGAGTCTCTTGCTCCAATACTAATCGTTGATAGGCCTGCCGTAGCATGGGGTGAATCCTTGGCGCTGGAGCATCCTGTCCCTGGACCAGTTGTGTCAGGAGGCGCCTTACTAGGTCAGTGTTGGTCCCTACGATGAGAGAGCTTTTGTTGGCCCCTGGCGGACGAGGACAGACCACCGCTAGGGTGTCGAAGGTTTCAGCTTCACCAGCCACTGATGGGTCAAAGGTCAACTTGATTGGCAGATACCCGTCATAGGGAAAACTTTGAGTCCCGATACCCCATATCTCCAGATCTTCCAACTTCTGCAGAGGTAGATGGGTAAGGTGTTTATCATAGAAGTCTCTATACAGAAGAGTCACTTGAGCCCCAGTGTCAAGGAGGGCTCTTGTGTAAATTCCTTCTACCTGGACAGAGACTACAGGGGAAGGCCCGACCAAGTTAGTTGGTAATTCTCTTGAAGTGGCCTTGTTGTCTGATTCAGTTCTCTGCACCCAGGCTCTTTTCTTCTTTTTTTTTCTTCTGGACTTCAGTCCCCTCTGGGCCCGGTGTGCATTGATTTTCCTCCTCTCAGTAGCCTGGAGTATAGAACTAGGGGCGTTGTACCTGGATCTGACTCCCTGACTCAGATTCCCTGAATCATTGAGTCTCTTGGATTCCCTTGAAACTGGCGGGCACCCGGTCGACTCCTTCACGGGTGCTCTCTGAAGTTTTTCCGCTGGCTTGCGAGGTTCTGAGACGACATTTCCTGGGCTGGGACATACTCCTCTAACATGTCCTACTCCCCCACAGTTAAAACAAGTTAGCGATCTCCTAGGTCTCGGTTCCAGGTCTACTCTAAGGTTAGAAGGTTTATCCGGCTTCTCTGACGCGTTCCCATCAGGTAGAGTAGATGCCTGACTAGTCAGGATGGACACCATTTCTATCAACTGGGACACCTGGGTCTTTAGGAGTTCAACTTGCGAGTCACTTTCTTTTGCACTTATCACTTTGACATGAGCAGTTGAGTCAAACTGCCGACTCTTCCTCTTGTTGTCCAACATGACCTCTTCTTCTCTGACCATTCGGATCAGGTCAGGGTATTCCAGAATGCCACCATCTTGGCGAGTTCGCAACAGTATGGCAATGGGATCTAAGGGTTGAGCCCCTCTCAGCACCTGCCGTGCACGAGTCTCATCTACCTTCCGGGGGTCTATCCCTTTCTTTAACAAGATCAGGTGGATGATCTTATCTAGGCGTCTAATAAATTCGGACAACTTCTCTTCCTCTTCTTGGTAACAGTGGTCTAACTGGTAAAGAAGTTCAGCCACGTTCTCCGTCCGACCAAATACATCTTGTAGAATGTCTAGATAATCCTGTGCAGTACAGTTCTTTTTGCTTAGCTTGAGATTACGTACGGCCTCTAGTGCAGGTCCCTTTAAACTTTCTGTGATTCTCTGTTTCTTGTGCTGTTCTGGTACCTCCCACTCTTCCAAAACCTGAGTGGCGGTATCTAACCACTCTTCAAACCCATCTTCTGTCGAAGGCACAGGCTGTTTCCCAGAGAATGTCCTGAGCTTCCTATATCCAGTCATCAGATAGTTTGGGGAGTCCTTACTACATTTTGCTACGATTTCCCCGAGAACAGCACACCGTTCTGAGCTAAAGGTAGACAAAGGTGGTGACTCTGGACTCCCTTCTTGGACACCTTTTTCTTTGCTGGATCCCCCAGGAGTGGTGGATGAGGGACCTTCAGTAAGGACTTCTGGATGTATTAAGAAAAGTTCTGTTTGGTCAGTAGTCTTTACACTGGTTCCCTTAAAGTAATCAGGGACCCCCTTCCTCCACTCACACAATGCATACGTGTGTGGAACGGTGGTGTCTGTCTTTATGTCAGTCACCCAGAATTTCCTGTCTGTGGACAGTGCCCTTAAAACTGGGAGGAGTTTTTCCTCAGTCCAGACCTCTCCCTTGATTTCAACCACCAGGCCATTTTCCACTACGACATTCTCTTCCCTGCACCACTCGGCTGCAGCGGTAGGATCCATTTCTGCGTTGAGGGGGATTCTGTGGCTGAGAGGGTTGTGTTGCAGGACTGTAGATAATACCGGACGAGCCCCCACGTGTAGCACCACCCCCGCAGGAGCTGCTGATTAGATTATTAGGTCTACGTCCTGCCTAACAACCCACAGAATTGGCTCGAACCCTCCCTAGGCACAACTGACCCAGAATAGGACTGGAATACCAAATGGCTACACAGATTGGAATATAACACTTCAATAAATAATAATGACCTGTTACCTCTCTCCAGCTGCAGTCCTTCTGGGTAATACAAGGTGACCACACACAAGCTTGCTTTTAAACAGGAAAGTTATTTACTGTAAATCAAATAAACAGTTTCGATACAGTAAAATATGACTTTGTAAAAGGATATACTGATTAATTAATCAAAGATAAGATAAATACTGTGATATCACTCCTCAACGGCACATTAATTGTTTCAGGAAATGTCTCAGAGCCTATAGGACCACCATCTTAATCACTATTATACTTTTGGAAATAAGGCTCAGCATTCAGTTAGACACAGTACCAGACAGTCAGACCTATCTGAGTCCGCTGTTTCTTCTCTATATCTTCGCTAGCAACGTTGGTGCACTCGCGATTTGTAATCCACATTGAGGATGGGTGATCAATAGAGAGAATGGCAGCAAACAGTTAGTAATCACCGCGGGGTGTCTGTGCAGGATTGGCGGTAAAACTTCTGTGAGAGATGTACTGGGCCACCTGGTATATTGCCTTCTACTACTCTAAGGCTAATCCTGACTAAAGTTACTTCTTTGATAGATAGAGTCAGTTTTTGGGCAGGTGCCCTCTCACCAACAGGACTGTCCCCCAGGAAGCCTCCGCTGCGATCTCAGTCTCCGGCCTCTGTCACCAGCCGCACTAGGTATTTGGGGTGGATGAGTCTGGTCTCTGTAGAACATCGATGGGACCTCCAGGAGGGATCCTCTACTGGAGATGAAACACTGCAACTTAGTCACTTAAGGCCCAGGAGTTTCGGCCTAGCATGCAGCATCAGCCCACAGCGCTGGCATCCTGCTTGTCTCACTGTGTCTTTCCCAAGAGAGTGAGCCTGGCTCCTCCCTTCCTTTATAAAGCTTCCCCCAGAAGGCTGTGCGGTGCAGCAGTGCACCCTGGTACTCTCAAAGCACTATGGGCAATGAAGACTGCTCAACTTCCTGAAAGGAAAATCACATCAAAAGAAATTCCATAGCCGCTGCAAAGTGTCCTTTTGGCCACTAGATGGAGCCGAGTTCCTCTCAAATGTCAAACAGCAGTCTTTTAGAACTTGTATAATGGGAGACCCCGCTACATATACAGTATGATAAGAAAAAAATATATAAAATGTATGAAATATACAAAATATAAAAAATAAAAAAATATAAAAAGTTGGATCCACTTAAATCTACAGCCTTATAATCGTAAAATACAAAACATCAAGTATGGCATAAATAAGGTGCACAGTAGGTATATAAATATTATGGCAGCAATAGTACAAGAATAAATAAGTCCGTAACACCTAAGAAAGGCAAATAGTCCCACAATGCTAGAAAAACTTTTCCTAAAAAACAGGGCAAAAAGGTGACTTGAGTGCAGGTGTTCTGATGATAGATATTAAAGGTGCTCAGGTATATGGTGACCATTCAGTGCTCCCCGCACCCCTTGGACCGCACTCACCAGAACTATATACCCCTGCAGGGGTATCAGGCCTTGAATCTATAATCCTGGGTCTCCTCCACTGACCATCAACGTGGTTGGGTGGTCCAATTATCTGCCCGAATCTTGTAAACCCGGTTCCTTGGTATTAGGGTCCGAAGGTGTACCGATATATGGGGGAAGAAGGCTCACATAGAGTAGTACCGCTTTTAAAATACTTTATTAAATATCAAAAATTAGGTACTCACAAACGAATAGAGGGTAGTGGCATGAAAAAATAGCAATAGTAGCGCACTTCCGGGACGCCGTGCGTTCCACAGGGCGGATGTGCGTTCCACTTAGGCGGATGTGACGCGATGACGCTTGAAGCGTACTTGACTGGTGGCGTAGATGGTAGCATACAAGGCCTGCAATTTGCGATGGTTGTGAGATCGAATCCCTTGGCCAGCGGGTGATTTATAAGTGGAATTTTGAGCGTCATCGCGTCACATCCGCCTAAGTGGAACGCACATCCGCCCTGTGGAACGCACGGCGTCCCGGAAGTGCGCTACTATTGCTATTTTTTCATGCCACTACCCTCTATTCGTTTGTGAGTACCTAATTTTTGATATTTAATAAAGTATTTTAAAAGCGGTACTACTCTATGTGAGCCTTCTTCCCCCATATATCGGTACACCTTCGGACCCTAATACCAAGGAACCGGGTTTACAAGATTCGGGCAGATAATTGGACCACCCAACCACGTTGATGGTCAGTGGAGGAGACCCAGGATTATAGATTCAAGGCCTGATACCCCTGCAGGGGTATATAGTTCTGGTGAGTGCGGTCCAAGGGGTGCGGGGAGCACTGAATGGTCACCATATACCTGAGCACCTTTAATATCTATCATCAGAACACCTGCACTCAAGTCACCTTTTTGCCCTGTTTTTTTAGGAAAAGTTTTTCTAGCATTGTGGGACTATTTGCCTTTCTTAGGTGTTACGGACTTATTTATTCTTGTACTATTGCTGCCATAATATTTATATACCTACTGTGCACCTTATTTATGCCATACTTGATGTTTTGTATTTTACGATTATAAGGCTGTAGATTTAAGTGGATCCAACTTTTTATATTTTTTTATTTTTTATATTTTGTATATTTCATACATTTTATATATTTTTTTCTTATCATACTGTATACATACCAATTCTCACCTATTTTGTATCCACTTTTTCTCACAGTTTAGCACAAATATTTATCATTTATAGAGTTGAATTATCCTACAGTATTGCACATATTTATTAGGAATACACATACGATGCACTGGACACTTTATTTATAGTGGTGATTTATATTGTATATATACCTTTAACACCTATTTTTGGACATACAGAAACATCAGCACTTTTTGGCAGCGCCATACACCTTCCCCCTTCTTTTTCCTTCATTCTCACTATATTCTTAGGAATATAGTATAAAGGTAGGCTGCAGCCAACATCAAATACTAGAAATCTAAAATTATCCTAAGCGCGGATTTTTTACATTTCAGACTTTAAATTCAATTTACAAAAATCGGAAGCCCTCAATGTCTCCCTCTCTCCGCAACTTCTCTGTAGCCTTAGTTGTAATTTCCCGTTTCGTTGGGCATCTCACTACATCCAAAATCTTGGGACTAGGATTCCCTCTAACTTAAAACTCCTTTACAAACATAACTTCCTCCCTTTACTTACTGCTTTCTCTAATGACTTGGACAATTGGAAGTCCCTGGCCATATCCTGGTTCGGTAGGTGCAACGTCCTAAGAATGAATATCATGCCACGTCTCTTGTATCTCCTGCAAGCTCTACCAATTAAGATACCTCCAGACTTTTTTTCACAAACTCCAGACGATGTTTATCAGTTATGTATGGCAGAACAAACCTTCCAGGATTAGAAGGACACTCTTGCAAAGATCAAAAATCAGCGGGTGTATAGGTCTTCCTGACCCTGCCCTATATCGTACAGCAACACACTTGATTAGAATAGTGGACTGGTGTAGACACTTGTCCCATAAATTGTGGGTGGCGTTGGAACAAGACTTGGTACCGATGCCATTGGCCGGCCTTCCGTGGGTTGAACCTCGTTACTGCTGGTCCCTCCCTCCACATCCATTGATTGATCCTACACTAATGGAGGTTCACAAATATTTTAAATGGACGGGGGTGTCTGGCTTACCCTCACCATTGACGACAATCATTGGCCACCTGGAAGTTGCCCCAGGCCTTGCAGATAAGACTTTTCTATTACAGCCAGAGCAGAACTTGGTCAGAGCCTCACTCTTCCTAGGGCCCTTGGGATGGCATCACCCCTCTGTGCTGTATAGCTAAAAAAAACATATATCCAAAATGATGTTCACATATAAACACACATGAAGTGAAAAAATACAAAATATACAGTGCCTTGCGAAAGTATTCGGCCCCCTTGAACTTTTCGAACTTTTGCCACATTTCAGGCTTCAAACATAAAGATATAAAACTGTAATTTTTTGTGAAGAATCAACAACAAGTGGGACACAATCATGAAGTGGAACTAAATTTATTAGATATTTCAAACTTTGTTAACAAATAAATAACTGAAAAATTGGGCGTGCAAAATTATTCAGCCCCTTTACTTTCAGTGCAGCAAACTCTCTCCAGAAGTTCAGTGAGGATCTCTGAATGATCCAATGTTGACAAAAATGACTAATGATGATAAATAGAATCCACCTGTGTGTAATCAAGTCTCCGTATAAATGCATCTGCACTGTGATAGTCTCAGAGGTCCATTTAAAGCGCAGAGAGCATCATGAAGAACAAGGAACACACCAGGCAGGTCCGAGATACTGTTGTGGAGAAGTTTAAAGCCGGATTTGGATACAAAAAGATTTCCCAAGCTTTAAACATCCCAAGGAGCACTGTGCAAGCGATAATATTGAAATGGAAGGAGTATCAGACCACTGCAAATCTACGAAGACCTGGCCGTCCCTCTAAACTCTCAGCTCATACAAGGAGAAGACTGATCAGAGATGCAGCCAAGAGGCCCATAATCACTCTGGATGAACTGCAGACATCTACAGCTGAGGTGGGAGACTCTGTCCATAGGACAACAATCAGTCGTATACTGCACAAATCTGGCCTTTATGGAAGAGTAGCAAGAAGAAAGCCATTTCTTAAAGATATCCATAAAAAGTGTAGTTTAAAGTTTGCCACAAGCCACCTAGGAGACACACCAAGCATGTGGAAGAAGGTGTTCTGGTCAGATGAAACCCAAATCGAACTTTTTGGCAACAATGCAAAACGTTATGTTTGGTGTAAAAGCAACACAGCTCATCACCCTGAACACACCATCCCCACTGTCAAACATGGTGGTGGCAACATCATGGTTTGGGCCTGCTTTTCTTCAGCAGGAACAGGGAAGATGGTTAAAATTTATGGGAAGATGGATGGAGCCAAATACAGGATCATTCTGGAAGAAAACCTGATTGAGTCTGCAAAAGACCTGAGACTGGGACGGAGATTTGTCTTCCAACAAGCAGTGGCGTAGCGTGGGGGTGCTGGGGGGGCCAACCGCACCGGGTGCAAAATCTGGGGGGGGGCGCAGTGTCACGCTGCCATTTAAGAGCCCACTCAGCCATCCTGAACAAGCATGGACGGCAGGAGGCTGATATCAGAGCCAGTGTACAGCTCCAGATGGAGGGCGGGACTTAGAGTTAACCCACAGGTGATTGGTTGCTAGCAACCAATCACAAGCTGGCTACCTGGAAAAGTTATGCAGATCCCGCCCTCCTTCCAGAGATGTCCTGCTTCTGATGTCAACTTCATGCTTGCCGCCGTCCATGCAGAGCTGTCAAGCTGCTGCCTCCTCTGTGAGTAATGTGAATTGTGGAGGAAGCGGAGGGTGCTGTGAAGGGGGAGTTGAGGACTGGAACCTGAAGATGGGGGGAGCTGAGGACAGGAATGTAAAGGGGTAGGGGGGACAGCAATGTAAAGTGGTAGTGGGGGACAGCAATGTAAAGGGTAGGGTAGTGGGGGACAGGAATGTAAAGGGGTAGTGGGGTGAGGACAGGAATGTAAAGGGGTAGTGGGGGACAGGAATGTAAAGGGTAGGGTAGTGGGGGACAGGAATGTAAAGGGTAGGGTAGTGGGGGACAGGAATGTAAAGGGGTAGTGGAGTGGGGGACAGCAATGTAAAGGGGTAGTGGAGTGGGGGACAGCAATGTAAAGGGGTAGTGGAGTGGGGGACAGCAATGTAAAAGGGTAGTGAGAGACAGCAATGTAAAGGGGTAGTGGGGGACAGCAATGTAAAGGGGTAGTGGGGGACAGGAATGTAAAGGGGTAGTGTGGGACAGGAATGTAAAGGGGTAGTGGGGATGAGGACAGGAATGTAAAGGGGTAGTGGGGATGAGGACAGGAATGTAAAGGGGTAGGGGGGTGAGGACAGGAATGTAAAGGGGTGGGGGGTGAGGACAGGAATGTGAAGGGGTAGTGGGGGACAGGAATGTAAAGGGGTACTGGGGGACAGGAATGTAAAGGGGTACTGGGGGTGAGGACAGGAATGTAAAGGGGTAGGGGGGTGAGGACAGGAATGTAAAGGGGTACTGGGGGTGAGGACAGGAATGTAAAGGGGTACTGGGGGTGAGGACAGGAATGTAAAGGGGTACTGGGGGTGAGGATAGGAATGTAAAGGGGTACTGGGGGTGAGGACAGGAATGTAAAGGAGTACTGGGGGTGAGGACAGGAATGTAAAGGGGGAAGAGAGGTGTTATAAAGGTGGAAGAGAGGTGATATAAAGGGGGCTAAGGACAGGAATGCAGAGGGGGGCTGAGGACAGAAATGTGAAGGAGGAGGGGCATGATATAAAGGGGTATAAGGATAGGAATGTAAAGGGGGGGGTATGAAGGTGGGCTGCTGAGGACAGTAATGTGAGGGGGGGGATATGAGGCTAGCTTAATAACATTGCTACCTGTGTTCTGCATGTAGGCAGCCCATTCATTTCATTTTGTGTAATTGTCAGTATAGTAATTACGTAGGCCAGTGTAGTGATCAGGTTGGTTAGTGCAGGAATAAGGTAGGTCAGTGTAGGAATAAGTTTGGTCAGGTAGGTCAGTGTAGTGGTCAGGTAGGTCAGTGTAGTGGTCAGGTAGGTCAGTGTAGGTGTCAGTATAGTAATCAGGTAGGTCTCTGTAGTGGTCAGGTAGGTCAGTGTAGGTGTCAGTATAGTAATCAGGTAGGTCAGTGTAGTGGTCAGGTAGGTCAGTGTAGTGGTCAGGTAGGTCAGTGTAGGTGTCAGTATAGTAATCAGGTAGGTCTGTGTAGTGGTCAGGTAGGTCAGTGTAGTAATCAGGTAGGTCAGTGTAGGTGTCAGTATAGTAATCAGGTAGGTCTGTGTAGTGGTCAGGTAGGTCAGTGTAGGTGTCAGTATAGTAATCAGGTAGGTCAGTGTAGGTGTCAGTATAGTAATCAGGTAGGTCTGTGTAGTGGTCAGCTAGGTCAGTGTTGGTGTCAGTGTAGTGGTCTCGTAGATTTGTGTTGGGGGTGCAAATTACTTACCTTGCCCCGGGCGCTGACAACCCATGCTATGCCACTGCCAACAAGACAATGATCCAAAACATAAAGCAAAATCTACAATGGAATGGCTCACAAATAAACATATCCAGGTGTTAGAATGGCCAAGTCAAAGTCAAGATCTGAATCCAATCGAGAATCTGTGGAAAGAACTGAAAACTGCTGTTCACAAACGCTCTCCATCAAACCTCACTGAGCTCGAGCTGTTTTGCAAGGAGTAATGGGCAGAAATTTCAGTCTCTCTATGTACAAAACTGATAGAGACATACCCCAAGCGACTTACAGCTGTAATCGCAGCAAAAGGTAGCGCTACAAAGTATTAACTTAAGGGGGCTGAATAATTTTGCACGCCCAATTTTTCAGTTTTTTATTTGTTAACAAGGTTTGAAATATCCAATAAATTTCGTTCCACTTCATGATTGTGTCCCACTTGTTGTTGATTCTTCACAAAAAATTACAGTTTTATATCTTTATGTTTGAAGCCTGAAATGTGGCAAAAGGTTGCAAAGTTCAAGGGGGCTGAATACTTTCGCAAGGCACTGTATATGTATATATGCAAACAAAAGGTGTGTACATAATATCCTGCTATTAGGAAATAAATGTGAACACTAACAGCACTAATAATAACACAGAGCAAAGTCCCAGTGTATAGTGGGTAGTCAAAGGTGCTCAAACTGATCAAACAAAAATGCAGGATGAAACAATACGGATAATAGATCCTATTAAATCAGTCCTTCATGCTGGTCAGTGAAACTTGCATAACCATACACCATCACCTCACCGTTGTGACCCCCTAGGTACCGTGTTTCCCCACAGGGTCTTATAATAATTTTGGCTACAAAAAAACACACTAGGGCTTATTTTCATGGGATGTCTTATTTATTTACAGTATGTACAATAATCTACATTTATTCAAATACAGTAATGGCTTTATGATGATCTTAAATTGGTTGTAACCCTAAAAAAAAAAAAAAAAATATATATATATATATATATATATATATATATATATATTGTGGGAGATTAGCTCGGTGGTAGGCATGGATGACCCCTTGGGGGGGGGGGGGGTTCGTTACACAGGGAGATAGCCGAGAAGTGGTTGAAAACAACAGTGTAAGGTTTTATTCTTGCAAGATCTCTTCACACAAGTGCAAGCTCCAAAAACAGCATAGTTCAAAATAATCATAAATAAAATAAATCCTTGCCACTGTGGGCAGCTACCTTCTCATTTCTGTCAGGAACCTATCTACGGAGTCTGTCTCCAACCTACCGTTGGAGCTAACTTTGCTGATCCTACAGCAGACACTCAATAGTCCATTTATTTTCTTCCACATAGAAATAGTTCAAGACCTCACCTTGAGTAGTCTTCAGGCTTAATTAATTTCCCCTTCACACAGGAAATGTCCATTGGTTTCTTTTCACCTAGAAACGATCCAAGACCTCACTTCGAGTAGTCTTCACACTTGTTACCCTCCTCAGCTTCACATAGCTTCAGGAGGTCTTCCCCATGCTCACACAGCTTTCAGGGGGCACACATCTTACTGTCCTCCTCTCCCCATGCCCACACAGCGGCAGGAGGCAGCTATCCTTAGACTTCCTTTGGACAAATTATAGAGGCCTTCATTTCCTCATTCTGAACAGCTGAATGGTTTTCAACTTCCTGCTGGCTATCTCTGCAGCCGACACCCTATAGTAATTGGTGAACTTTCCAAACCAGGTGCAAATGTATCCCTGTCTGTGACTACATTCACAGATTTACCTGACTTCCTGTCATATACCCCCCCCCCTCTTGTTTCAACCCTAGGGTTGGGACACAGATTTCCAGACACGCATGTGTCAGGCACTTCTCTTGACTCTCACTGATAAGCCTCTTAGTATCTTCAAGTTTCAGGATGAACCTGTTTCTCTCATCTTCATTGACAGATTTCTCATAAATGTCAGACAACTTGTCCCTCATCTCATATACACATTCTTCAACTGCATTTTTGACATCATTTCGCTCCTTCTCAGGTTTGTCCTGCATAACCATCTGTCCTATCCACCAAGGAGGACCGTGATCCATAGGCAACTCAATTGTGCTAGTCTTAAAGTCTTCAACATTCTTGAGCCGCCTCTCTCTGCAATCAATAAATTATTTCCACAAAACTTTGAGAACCTTTGCTTCACTTGGCTTTGTTCCAAGAAATGCCTTCTTGAGCTTAGCTTGCTCTAAGATGCTGTGCAGAAGGCCTTCCATTTGCGACAACAGGCTGTCACACATTTCTTCAACGTGACCCCTGTTCCTTTTTCCAGTGACATCATCAACTTTCCTTCCACCAACATATGGGTCAAAGGCAACAACACAGTTGAACCCAGCGATCTGGGTGGTATCCATTATAGACCTCCTCTCTGCATCAGTGAAGAAGCATGGAACTGCAACACATTCTTTTACAGGTTTCTTCAATGCACCTTCTGCCATTGCACCACTTTTCCCCTGCAGCTCCCCCAGCATTTCCTTGCCTCGGTTGAATTGCATCTCTACTGAACTATTTGACCGCTCAAGGTCACCTAGTTCCTTTTCTCTATCTGAACTCCACATGGAATGTATCTCAAGATCACGCTCAAACTTCTGCCACCTGTCTTTCACCAGTTCCATTTTGGAAATATTCCCTGAAAGGCACTTGAAATTCATTTGCTTCACGTTTTCACCAACAGCCTTAGTTTTCTCCACTAGGTGGTGTTTGCTTTTTTCTCCCAGATTTATATCACTTGCTTTAGTTTTCTCTGCTTTAGTTTTCTCCACTAGGTTTTCACCCTGAACTGAGAAATCATCACATTTCTTACACAGCTCCTTTGTTTGCTGAAGTTCTAATGATACATTTTCCAATGCTTGAAGTTTTTGAAGGAGCGGTTTATTCCAAAGGGGTGATTCAAGCCACATGTCATCACATTTCTGAGGCTCACTCAGGACAGACCCCAAAACACTGATCCTTTTAAAAACTGCATCAGGCACACTATCCCCTCTTTGGGACAGATCCTCTGTTGCCTGTAATTCCTCTTCCAGTTCCTGCAACGGAATCTTCATCTCTTCTACTTGCTGTTCTAAGGCTCGCTTAGACTTTTCCAGCTCCTGAACGCTTTTCCCAACATCATCCTTGGAGCTGACCAATTCTTCCATTTCTGTACGCAGCTGTTTGTTAACACTTTCTAGTTCAGCCTTACACTCTAGAGCTTCCTCCAAAGAGCGAGCCAAGAACAGGGCTTTGCTCTCGTTATCACGCGCCTCCGCTTCTGCACAGTCGCGTTCTTCTGCATATTTTGCAGACACAGTCTTCTCCTCACCAAGCATCTGATCCAACTTCTTTTCCACATTTTCAACACACTCTAATGAACCAACGCTTTCTTCCATGCCTTTTTTCATATCCGCTATCTGAGCTTGCAATGTTGCGACTTGCTCTGATAGGTTTTTCTTTGCTTCCTCCTCCTCTTTTAATTGTTCCAGGAAGCCATTTTTCTCATCTTCCATTTGTTTGAGCTTCTTGCTAAAACTCAGCCTTTGACACCTCTCTTCCTGTAAGAGTTCCTGCGTGTCTTGCATCTGCGATTCCAAGATAGAAAAATCTTTGGCAATTTCTCTAGATTTGCTGTCTGCTTGAGAAAGCTGATTTGTGACATTGTCCAACTCAATCTGCAGTTGGTTTGCCTTCTCTGACAGTTTAGCACACAATCGGTCACCTTCTGACACCTTGACTTGCGATTCCTGCAGCTGTGCCTCTACTTTTTTTCTCTTGTGTTCAGCATCTCCTTTTCCCTGCATAAGAGCCTTCACCTCATTGGCTAGCTTCTGGGAATGAGAATGTAATTCTGCCACACAGGCTTCTTTCTCCTTTAGCTGCTGCTGGACACGTTGGGCTTCATCTTTCCAACTTTCACAGTCCGTACGCAATTCATCTACCACATTGCTCAAAGTGGTGAGCTCATACACAGTACTCAGTAATTTAGCCTCTCTCTCATTTTTCTCCTTGTCGCTGAGAGACAATGTCGTTTTCAGAGCGACATTCTGTTCCTGCGCCCCCTGCAGGTCTATTTTTGTAGCCTCCAAACACTGAAGACTTTTTTCCAGCTGATTACGTAACTCCAACATATCACACATACTTTGCTTCTGCGAAGTCTGAATTTCATTTTCCTTTTCCATGAGGATGGTATCTTTCTCCATTGTAGTCTCTCCACGTTTTTGTAACTTGGATAAAAGAAGAGCAGTGGATTCTTCCCACTGGAATACCTGAGCCTGCATGTTTCTATGCTCCATCCTAAGCAACTCCAGGGCGTGTTCCTTTTCTTCCATTTTCCGTTTCAAGGCATCCAGCTCAGCCCTGCACACATACTCGGTTTCCTCCAAACCGCTGGCTTCCATTGGCTGCTGGCGTCTCTGTTTCCAGCCTGCCATGCTCTCTTGGTGAACCTTTTGTTGAGCTGCAAAGCTCCGCTGAAAATCCGCATTTGCCTGAGTGTTGCTAGGGACAACAACCTGGCATGGATGGGGCTCGTTCAGACGGTAGCATCCCCTCCATCCATAGAATCCGGTCTCTCATTTCAGCTATCTTTGCATCTTTCAGGTGCTTTGATCGCCCCATCTTCAATTACTCCACAATACATTTTTCACAGTCCAGCAAAAAATTTTGAGACCGCTGTCTGTCACGCCGAGCGCTCCGGGTCCTGCAGCTTCCCCGGAGCACTCGAGGCGTGCTGCGGGTAGCGGCGCTCCGGTCATCATCCCCGACCGTGAGCACCGCTCCCCCGCATCTGACAGAGACACGGTCCGCGCGGCAGGGCGTTCCCGACCGCGGACTCTACTCACCCACCGGCTGACCCCCGTCCTGTCTTCCTCCGCTCCCTAGGGCGCGCGTGGGCCACTGCTCTGAAATTTAAAGGGCCAGTGCACCACTAATTGGTGCCTGGTCCAATCAACACTAAATGTATAAAAACCCACTTCCCCTTCCTGTCCTTGCCGGATCTTGTTGCCTTTGTGCCCTGAGACAACGTTTGGTGTATTTTCCCTGCCTGTGTATCAGACCTTCTGCCGTTGCCCCTGACTACGAACCGTTGCCGCCTGCCTTGACCTTCTGCTTCATCTGACCCTGCCTTTGCCTTGTCCTTCTGTACCACGCCTGAATCAGCTGTCCGTGAGGTTGAGCCGTTACCGGAGGATACGACCTGGTTGCTACCGCCGCAGCAAGTCCATCCCGCCTTGCGGCGGGCTCTGGTGAAAACCAGTAGCAACTTAGAACCGGTCCCCTGGTACGGTCCACGCCATTCCCTCACTGACACAGAGGATCCACCCCTAGAGTCTTCTTTGGCCGCCAGTCCGGACCCTGACAGTAGATGAGGCCATGGATCCCGCTGATGTGCCCCTGCCTAGTCTCGCTGACATCACTACCGTGGTTGCCCAGCAGTCCCAGCGGATTGCTCAGCAAGGTCAACAGTTGGCACAGTTGACCGCCATGCTGCAGCAGCTTCTTCCAGCACGGCAGCAGCCGCCTCCACCGCCTGCTTCTGCTCCACCTCCGCAGCCGGTGGCCGCCGCCACCGCTAGAGTCCGTTTGTCTCTCCCGGACAAGTTTGATGGGGATTCTAAGATGTGCCGGGGATTCTTGTCCCAATGTTCCCTGCACCTGGAGATGTTGGCCGACCAGTTTCCTACGGAACGGTCCAAGGTGGCCTTCATGGTCAGTTTACTGTCTGGGAAGGCCTTGGCCTGGGCCACGCCGCTCTGGGACCCCAACGATCCTGCCACTGCCTCCGTCCAGTCCTTCGTTTCTGAAGTCTGCAGTGTCTTCGAGGAACCTGCCCGTGCCTCGTCAGCGGAAACAGCCTTGCTAAACCTCATCCAAGGAGACGCTACAGTAGGCGAATATGCTATACAGTTTCGCACTCTGGCCTCCGAACTGACCTGGAACAACAACGCCCTCTGCGCGACCTTTAAAAAAGGTTTATCCAGCCATATCAAGGATTCTCTGGCCGCACGAGAGATACCTGCCTCCCTGACTGAACTCATCCAGTTGGCTACTCGCATAGATATGCGCTACATTGAAAGACTTCAGGAACTTCGCCAGGAAAAAAATCTTGTTCGCAACAGGCGATATCCACGCCTGGCACCTCTCTTTCAGCAACCTTTGCAGCCGGTTACGGTGCCTTCTGCCGAGGAGGCCATGCAAGTGGATCGGGCTCGCCTGACCCAGCAAGAAAGGTCTCGCCGGAGGAACGAGAATTTATGCTTATACTGTGCGAGCTCCGAACACTTCTTAAAGGACTGTCCTGTTCGTCCTCAGCGTCAGGGAAACGCTCGTACCTAGTGAACGTGGGAGAGGCGTCGCTGGGTGTAAATTCTTCCTCTCCACGCCTGATTGTTCCAGTACGGATTTCTTCAGCCGCTAAAGTCTCCTTCCCTGCGGAGGCCTTCTTGGACTCTGGTTCTGCAGGAAACTTCATTAAAGCCTCCTTCATCAACCGCTTTAGCATTCCTGTGATCCGTCTTGTCAAGCCCTTCTTTATTACTACAGTTAACGGAGAGAATCTGAACTGTACCGTGCATTATCGCACAGAACCCGTGCTCATGACCATAGGGATCCTCCACCAAGAGACGATTGAATTTTTTGTCCTTCTTGGCTTGCTCTGGCTCAAGCGCCACTCTCCTACCCTCGACTGGACCTCTGGGGACATTAAATCATGGGGGCCTACCTGCCACACTTGTTGCCTCAAGTCGGTACCTACTAGACAAGTCTCTGTCTCCTCTCCATTGCTCGGCCTTCCTAAGGCCTATCAAGACTTTACTGACGTCTTTTGCAAAAAACAGGCGGAGGTCTTACCACCACATAGACCCTACGACTGCCCCATTGACTTGCTTCCCGGTACCACACCACCCCGTGGCAGGATTTACCCTCTCTCCACTCCTGAAATCAAGGCCATGTCGGAGTACGTTCAGGAGAACCTCAAGAAAGGTTTCATCAGGAAGTCTTCTTCTCCTGCTGGAGCAGGATTCTTCTTTGTTGCCAAGAAGGATGGGTCGCTATGCCCATGTATTGACTACCGCGGTCTTAACAAAATCACGGTAAAGAATCGCTACCCTTTGCCTCTCATCTCGGAGCTCTTTGACCGTCTGCGCAGAGCAAAGGTCTTCACTAAGCTTGAACTCAGGGGCGCTTATAATCTCATCAGAATCCGTGAAGGAGATGAGTGGAAAACCGCTTTTAATACCAGAGATGGCCACTTTGTATATCTCGTCATGCCTTTTGGGCTGTGCAACGCTCCTGCAGTCTTTCAAGACTTTGTCAACGAGATCTTCCGGGACATGTTGTATACCTGCGTAGTGGTCTATCTTGATGACATTCTAATCTTCTCCTCCACTCTGGAGGAACACCGTCGCCATGTTCGTCAAGTGCTCCAGCGTCTCCGTGTTAACCATCTTTACGCCAAAATGGAAAAGTGTCTTTTTGAACGTAGCTGTCTTCCGTTTCTGGGATACCTAGTTTCTGGACAAGGTCTTCAAATGGACCCCGACAAGCTCTCTGCAGTCTTGGATTGGCCACGCCCCTCGGGACTTCGTTCTATTCAGCGCTTCCTTGGATTTGCCAATTACTACCGCCAGTTCGTTCCCCACTTCTCCACTATCGTGGCGCCTATTGTGGCACTAACCAAGAAAGAAGCGAATCCGAAATCCTGGCCTCCCCAAGCTGAAGAAGCCTTTACTCGCCTTAAGGCCGCCTTCGCCTCCGCACCAGTCTTGAATAGGCCTGATCCTCTGAAACCATTCTTCCTGGAGGTGGATGCCTCCTCTGTTGGAGCCGGAGTGGTCCTTCTTCAAAAGTCTGCTAAAGGAAAAAACGTCACCTGCGGCTTCTTCTCTAAAACTTTTTCTCCTCCAGAAAGGAACTATGCTATTGGAGACCGGGAACTACTAGCCATTAAGTTGGCACTAGAAGAATGGAGACATCTTCTGGAAGGATCCCTGCATCCTATCACCATCTACACTGACCACAAAAATCTGTCATACCTTCAGTCTGCCCAGCGTCTTAATCCTCGCCAGGCCAGGTGGTCATTGATCTTTGCCCGATTTAATTTCCAGATCCATTTTCGTCCTGCTGACAAGAACATTAGGGCGGATGCCCTATCACGCTCCACTGATGCCTCTGAAGCTGAAACCGTTCCTCAACACATCATACCCCCTGAGTGTCTGATTTCAGCTGCCCCAGCTTCACTGGCACCAGTTCCTCCAGGAAGAACATATGTTCCTCCACGTCTTCGCCTTCGGACTCTCAAATGGGGCCACTCCTCCCACCTGGCGGGTCACGCTGGAATTAAAAAGAAGAACTCCTCCTGTCTTGGTCCCTGTTGACAGAGTGTGGCTCTCTGCCAAATACATCCGGTTTCGGGTCCCTAGCTACAAACTGGGCCCACGTTACCTCGGGCCTTTTAGAATCAAAAGCCAAATTAACGCTGTTTCTTACAAACTCCATCTTCCTCCCTCTCTCCGTATTCCTAACTCCTTTCATGTATCCCTTCTCAAACCCCTCATTCTTAACCGATTTTCCTCCAAGGTCATCGTTCCTGCTTCTGTCTCTGGGTCCTCTGATGTCTTCTCGGTGAAAGACATCCTCGCCTCCAAGGTCGTCAGAGGTAAAAAAAAAATTCTTGTTGACTGGGAGAATTGTGGTCCCGAAGAGAGGTCATGGGAGCCCGAGTCCAATATCCTCGACAAGGAGCTCATCCACAGATTTCTTGGCTCCAAAAAGAGGGGGAGACCAAAGGGGGGGGGGGTACTGTCATGCCGAGCGCTCTGGGTCCTGCAGCTTCCCCGGAGCACTCGAGGCGTGCTGCGGGTAGCGGCGCTCCGGTCATCATCCCCGACCGTGAGCACCGCTCCCCCACATCTGACAGAGACACGGTCCACGCGGCACCTCTTTGCAGGGATCTCTGCTTCTGCCCAATGCATACCTCCACCATATGTGGTGATTAGCTCGGTGGTAGGCGTGGATGACCCCTTGGGGGGGTTCGTTACACAAGGAGATAGCCGAGAAGTGGTTGAAAACAACAGTGTAAGGTTTTATTCTTGCAAGATCTCTTCACACAAGTGCAAGCTCCAAAAACAACATAGTTCAAAATGAACATAAATAAAATAAATCCTTGCCACTGTGGGCGGCTACCTTCTCATTTCTGTCAGGAACCTATCTACGGAGTCTGTCTCCAACCTACTGTTGGAGCAAACTTTGCTGATCCTACAGCAGATACTCAATAGTCCATTTATTTTCTTCCACATAGAAATAGTTCAAGACCTCACCTTGAGTAGTCTTCAGTCTTAATTAATTTCCCCTTCACACAGGAAATGTCCATTGGTTTCTTTTCACCTAGAAACGATCCAAGACCTCACTTCGAGTAGTCTTCACCCTCCTCAGCTTCACATCGCTTCAGGAGGTCTTCCCCATGCTCACACAGCTTTCAGGGGGCACACATCTGACTGTCCTCCTCTCCCCATGCCCACACAGCGGAAGGAGGCAGCTATCCTTAGACTTCCTTTGGACAAATTATAGAAGCCTTCATTTCCTCATTCTGAACAGCTGAATGATTTTCAACTTCCTGCTGGCTATCTCTGCAGCTGACACCCTATAGTAATTGGTGAACTTTCCAAACCAGGTGGAAATGTATCTCCTGTCTGTGACTACATTCACAGATTTACCTGACTTCCTGTCACAATATGTATGTATATATATATATATATATATATATATATATATATATATATCCTGATCCTTTAACCCGTGATAGACTGCACAGTGCTTGTGCTGTGTCATTTACCCCTCTCTATGTTCGAAAAAAAAACCTGAAATAAAACAATAAAAATGTTTTAAAAAGTTCCTGTGTCCCCTGTCTTCTCTCCCCCCTATCAGCTCAGGAGTCAGCATTATGACATTATTCCAAAAATAAACCTTGGTTAACGTATTGTAAAACTATGTAATCGGTTTTGTAAAAAGATTATATAATGTGCAGTGTCTCCTTTTAAAAAATACATTATTTACAGCGCTGCAGGGCGCTCCCATGTCCTGCCGGAACTCTTCTTCCCCGCCCAAGCACTGAAGGGGGAGAGGCCGCTGACCTCAGCCGGGAGGAGAGGAGAAGATCTCCGGTGGGTCACATGAGCGCCCAGCAGCGTGGTAAATAAGATATTTGCTACAATAAGGTTACAGAGGGAGACACACTCCACATTATATAATCTTTTTACAAAATAGATTAAATGTTTTTACAACTTTAACTAGGGCTTATTTTCAGGGTAGGGCTTATATTGCAGCCATTTCCAAAAATAACACTAGGTCTTATTTTCGGGGTAGGGCTTATTTTCAGGGAAACAGGGTATTGCCCACGTACCTATAGGAGATCAGGCATGGGCCAGATATAAATCCAAGTGGTTCCAGCTGCTCAAAGTTCACTTTAAACTCTGGATGGGTCCTTCTCAATCCTCAGACACCATGTAACCTCAGACACCATGTAACATAAGATGAGGACTCATAGTGTAAACTGTACACACCAGTTTTATTAAACCATAAAATCTACAATAAATGCACTCACAATATAAAAAACAATGATAGCATTACTTGGTATGTTTAGCTTCCTCATGGCTGTCCAGTCAGCCTCCGCTCGTACTATCCGTGGCTCGGTACCAGCCAGCGGACTTCCGGGTTGCGGGGTATGACGTCAGGTGTTCCGGTTGCTAGGGTGACTGCGTGCTCACGCACTAACGCGTTTCGTCACAAGGGACTTCTACGGAGGGCGTGGGCACACGTTACAGTCACTCTCTTTAATACCTTGTCCAATGGGCGGTGCGTATCTCCGGACTGGTAATGACACCGGAAGGTAAACACGCCAAATCACCTCACCATTTCATGGACATTGCTTATACAATATGCCATTTGAGATCTTAATAACATACTCCTCCTCTGTTTAGCTTGCAATCCGGCCACAAGGACAAATGTTAGATGAGCTGTTTCTGTCACTGTAGGGTAATGATCTAACACATATATCGTAGTTAACACCATTATGTGTATTATAATTTCTGGGCTTCTAATAATAGGGAAAGGCTTCTCCTCTTCTCACAGCCATCAACTATCCAAAACTAGCCTATACGGGCCATCATGTAGGAGTGAACTAGGGCCGTGTGCGTCACCAGAGGGTCATTCACATCTCCACATACCAAGACATATATGGTGTATAACCACAATCTAAATACCTTAGTATTCCCATAATTGACACATATATTGTTATATATATATATACAGCCCCAAGAAAACAAAAAACAAAATGTAAAATTATAAAATATAGTATCGCAATATATAATCTATAATAAAACCATTATATTAGTAAAATGTTATGAAGGTGTAGAACTGAAGAATGGATTATCCATCCAAAAATATATAATATATTATATATTTATATATGCACTGCAATGGTGATGCGATAGACTGTCGCACACCATTGTCAGATATCAGATATATCACGAAAAAATTCACAGGGCGGGCTGCATGGTCTAGCGGGGAGCAAAGACTTCAATAATTGCTAATGAAGCAGTTTATATCTAACTCCTCATTTAACCCATTGGGATGGAGAACATTGGTGAGATAAATCCAATGTGTTTCCCTCAAGGATAATTCTCTCACCATATTTGAGCCCCTCCATGATTTATTGATCTTCTCAAAACCCCAAAACTTTAGACCAGTGGGATCCCTATTATGTTTATTTTTGAAGTGTAATGACATGCTGTGGTCTTTGTATCCCTTACGTATATTGAAGAATTATCCAAGAGGGAAACTTATTGGATTTATCTCACCAATGCTCTCCATCCCAATGGGTTGAATGTGGAGTTAGATATAAACTGCTTCATTAGCAATGATTGAAGTCTAAGCTCCCCGCTAGACCATGCAGCCCGCCCTGTGAATTTTTTCGTGATATATCTGATATCTGACAATGGTGTGCAAAAGTCCATCGCATCACCATTGCAGTGCATATTAGCATTTATATATTTTTGGATGTATAATCCATCCTTCAGTTCTACACCTTCATAACATTTTACTAATATAATGGTTTTAATATAGATTATATATTGCGATACTATGGGCCTGATTCATAGTACGGAGAATTGGCGTTTCGGCTGGATTTTGCGAACCGGTGAATTTTTAAGTCTGAAATTGGTATTCAAAGAACGGCGGGCGGAAAATAAAGCCAACTGTGAGATTCATTAAGATCAATTAATGTCAGGACTGGACTTAAAAACAGTCCAGCTAAAAGGTGGACTAATTTTTTCAAAATCACAAAATATGGCAGGAAAAAAATAAAAAATGTGTGGGAAAGATGTGTTATATGATTTTGAGCTAAACTGCTTTTAAACTGTGTGAAAATGTTAAGTAGAAAAAAAGATATTAATAAAAGTGTAAATTGCAAAAATAGCTCCAGAGTCAATTTCTGGCAGATAGCTCATGTGAGCATGCTCCAAACCAAAAACTAGGCTGAAAATAACGTTTTTGAAAACGTTAGTGGGAGTTTTATTGAATTTGCGGCAAATACCGCCGCAAATTCGCGGTAAAACGGCGCTATTCCGGCGCTAATAAATTTTTTTTTTTTTTTTAATTTTTTTTTTTTTTAATTTTTTTTTTTTGCACATATCTATGTATGTCTATATATATATATATGAATCACAAAAATAAATAAATATATATATATATATATATATATATATATATATATATATATAGATATATATGTGTGTGTGTGTATGTGTATATATATATATGTATATATATATATATATATATATATATATAGATATATATATAGATACCCAAAAAATAATTATATGTGTATGTATATATATATATATATATATATATATATATATATATATATATATATGTTTTTTATTTATTGATTTGCCTATGTGTAAGTATGTATATATATATATATATATATATATATATATATATATATATATATGAAAAGGAACACTAACACGGCTCCTCCCCGAAAATTAAACATTGTATATGTGTGAAATTAATATATTTTTGGGTTGGTTAGATATAGAAAGTAACAATAATATATGTTTTTTTGCATATGTATATATATATATATATATATATGCAAAAAACAATATATTATTGTTACTTCCTATATCTAACCAACCCCAAAAATATATTAATTTCACACATATACAATGTTTCATTTTTGGGGAGAAGCCGTATTAGTGTTGCTTGTCATATATAACAACATACAGTTGTAGGTAGTTCAGGGATGCGAACACCCAAATACACTGTTGCAAGGCAGCGGTGCTAACCACTTAACTACCTAAAGCTAATGACATTTTTTTCAAAGCATGTGTGATTTGTACTTTAAAAAAAAAAAAAATGATATATATATATATATATATATATATATATATATATATTCTATTTAGACCCAATTCAAGCTCAAATAATTTTTATTTATTAAAATTTTTTGATGGACTAATTTAATCAAACTATATTAATTTTTAGAGCCCATTCACATTAGCGCGACTTGTCAGGCGACTTGTCAGCCTGACAAGTCGCGGTATGTCACGGTCCATTGAGTAGTACAGGACCCGTTCTAATAGGAGCGACACAAGTCACTCCGACTTAGAAAAAGGGTCCTGTACTACTTTGGGGCGACCTCGGAGCGACTTGCATAGACTTCCAGTATGTGAAGTCTCTGCAAGTCGCGGTGCACAGCGGTGCACGCGACTTCACAGGTCACCCCCCGAAGTCGTGTCGCCTCAATGTGAATGGGCTCTTAAGGTGCCAGTGCATGTATGCTTGGTATAAAGATAACAAGAAACAAAAAAAAAAAAAAAAAACCTCAGAGACCACAATTCCCAATAAATTAACCTAGTTTAGTAAAACTGTATATAATCAACAAATTTTTAAAAATAATCCTGCATGCTGGAAATTATATATAGGTGTTTAAAACATTTATTTCTGTGAAAAATTAGTATTTTAAACTTAAATTGATAAGCTAAGAAACTATCAGTGACATATATTATGAAATAAATGTAACAAAGTGATTATGTTTGTGTAAATTGTGTTTTGCAAAAATGTTGCAAATATGTATTGAGCTTGAGCTTGATTAAATAAACTGACCAAAATATCCAAGTGGTTAGCACAGCTGCCTTGCAACAATGTATTTGGGTGTTCAAATCCCTGAACTACCTACAACTGTCTGTTGTTATATATGACAAGCAACGCCCCAAAAATAAAACATTGTATATGTGTGAAATTATTATATTTGTTGAGTGGGGGGCCATATTACTGTTGCTTCCTATATAGAGCCACATTACACTCTGAAAAATAGCAGTGTTTGAGCTTGCAAATCTGAGAATTTGCAAATTGATTGAACATATGCAGTGCAACCCCAGAACTCAGAATTCAACAACCCAAAAAAAGATATATAGATATATATATAAAAAAATTACTACATCAAGTCAACACACATAGGAAATGCTTTCAGTAATCTCAGAATGAGCACAAAGTGGCTTTTTCATTTAGACTAATGGGCCATACACACTATAAGATTTTCTGAAGATTTTTTCCTTTAGATTTACCAAAACCAGATAATATGAGGTCAAACCTAAACACTTTCAATTTGTATGCAATCTGGCAGGCCCTTGCACTACATAGAAAAGGTAAATCTGAAGGAAAAAGTCTTCAGAAAACCTTATAGTGTGTATGGCCATACATGATCCAATTTTCTTACAATTTTCTGTCCAATTTTCTTGAAATTTACCTTCAAGTATGTAGTACAAAGGCCTGCCTAATTGGATAAGTGAAAGTGTTGTTTAGCTTTGACATCACATTATGTGGTTTGTGGTTAATCTATCAGAAAATTGTACAACAAAAATTGAACATGTATGGCCATACACACTATAAGATTTTCCGTAGACTTTTTCCTTCAGATTTACCTTTTCTATGTAGTGCAAGGGCCTGCCAGATTGCATACAAATTGAAAGTGTTTAGGTTTGACCTCATATTATCTGGTTTTGGTAAATCTAAAGGAAAAAGTCTTCAGAAAATCTTAAGCCCCGTACACACGTACTGATCGTCGGCCGAACGATCGGCTGTCTTTTGTCCAGGGCTGTCCTGTCTGTTGAAAACTGCAAAAGACTGCACACGAATTTTGTCGGCCAACAACAGACGACTGCAGAAGTGATGTCATGTGATGGTTAACTTTCCGTGTGTTTTTTCTTTTCTGAGCATGCCCAGTCTTGCAAATCAGCCGATTGTCGGCCGAATTCTGTACTGACTGGCGAACAATCGGCCGTTCTGGTGTTGGCCAACAAAAATTTTAATGCCTGCACGACAGATTCTGTTCGGCCGAAAATGCGCTGTCGGCTGTCGGAAGCATCATACTAACAAGCCTACAATCGGCCGATCGGTCGTCGGCCGAATATTTACGGCCGAAGATCGGTACGTGTGTACGAGGCATTATAGTGTGTATGGCCCATTAAGCTGGCCATACATGTTCAACTTTTGTTGTACAATTTTCTGGTAGATCTACCACAAACCACATAATGTGAGGTCAAAGCTAAAAAAACACATTCACTTGTATCTAATTAGGCAGACCTTTGTACTACATACTTGAAGGTAAATTTCAAGAAAATTGGACAGAAAATTGTAAGAAAATTGGAACATGTATGGCCAGCCTTAAGCCTCGTACACACGTACCGATTGTCGGCCGTAAATATTCGGCCGACGACCGATCGGCCGATTGTAGGCTTGTTAGTATGATGCTTCCGACAGCCGACATCGCATTTTCGGCCGAACAGAATCTGTCGTGCAGGCATTAAAATTTTTGTTGGCCAACACCAGAACGGCCGATTGTTCGCCAGTCAGTACAGAATTCGGCCGACAATCAGCAGATTTGCAAGACTGAGCATGCTCAGAAAAGAAAAAACACACGGAAAGTTAACCATCACATGACATCACTTCTGCAGTCGTCTGTTGTTGGCCGACAAAATTCGTGTGCAGTCTTTTGCAGTTTTCAACAGACAGGACAGCCCTGGACAAAAGACGGCCGATCGGTCGGCCGACGATCAGTACGTGTGTACGAGGCATAATGCCCCATACACACGTGCAGATTATCTGCAGACTTTTGTCTGCAGACTTACCAAAACCATATAATATGAGGTCAAACCTAAACACTTTCAATTTGTATGCAATCCGGCAGGCCCTTGCACTACATAGAAAAGGTAAGTCTGCAGACAAAAGTCTGCAGATAATCTGCACGTGTGTATGGGGCATTAGTCTAAAGCCCCGTACACACGTACCGATGGTCGGCATACAAATGTTCCTCTTTTCTCCCCGGGATGTCGGTGTCTGTTGAAAAGTGCAAAGACAGCACAAGGACAGCACAAGAATTTTGTCTGCAGACTTCAGCTGACTGCAGAAGTGATGTCATGTAATGGTTAACTTTCCCTGTGTTTTTAATTTTCTGAGCATGCCCAGTCTTGCAAATCTGCGGTCTGTCGGCCGAATTCTGTACTGACAGGCGAACAATCGTCCGTTCTGGTGTCCGCAGACAAAAATTTTCATGTTTGCAAGAAAGACTTTTGTCCGCGGATTGTGCGCAGACATCTGTCGGAGGCACCATACTAACACGCGTACAATCGGCAGATCCTTCGTCCACCGACGTTTGTATGCCGACGATCGGTACGTGTGTACGGGCCTTAAATGAAAAAGCCACTTTGTGCTCATGCTGAGATTATTGAAAGCATTTCTTATGTGTGTTGACTTGTAAGAAACTTTGATCATGGATGGCCAGCCAAACACTCATTCATTAGTGAACTGGTGATTTTGGTTTAGGAACCAACAGACCCAATTAATTACTTTGCTGGGCGTTTCCTATACTGGGTGGGTGTAGTTTAACCAAGGTTATATAAAGGGATGTATGAGATCATATCATTTGGCCTGTGGAAGGGCCACAGGTCTTTATGTCCGAATTTGCTTTTGGGGTGGGGGTTTGCTGGCATGCCTAAAGATCCATATTGCAGTAAGTGTATTCTGTTGGATGAATACTTTTCATGCTCTAACTGTTTGGTATAGTTTTTGCAAAGTGTGTCTTTATGTACTCTATACATGTTTTTTTTTTTTTCATGCCTCTGTGTAGCTGTATGTTCTACTGATTTGATGGTATTTAAATGAAAAGGCAGGCTCATGCAAACAATTAACATAAAAGTATGTTGGGTATGTTTTATGCTTAATACTAAGGTGTCTACAACTTATTTTGCTTGACTTTTGGATATTGTAAGCTCTATCTATCCATCATATGTTGTATCTTTGCACTGTAATTTGAATAAAAATTACTTGATTTGGGGGTTTTGGGGGGGGGGGGGGGCATTGCACATTTCACATTTCACATTTCACATGCTTGCTTGAGTGATTACTGATGTTTTATACATGTTCAATAAAGCTTATTCATTTGTACACAGCTCCTGGTTTTTTGTTTTCTTTTCTTCATATTTGTCTAGATGTAATTCAGATATCTTTTGTGTCTGTTGAATGTAATCCATTTCTTGTATTTTTTGTGTGTGTGCAATGGCAGTACAGTATGAACTTGGGTAGGGTTTCTCCATTTACTCCAGCGAAGTGTGTGTGTGTGTGTGTGTGTGTGTGTGTGTGTGTGTGTGTGTGTGTGGGGTGGTGTGTGTGTGGGGGGGGGTGTGTGTGTGGGGGTGTGTGTGTGGGGGGGGGTGTGTGTGTGGGGGGGTGTGTGTGTGGGGTGGTGTGTGTGTGTGGGGTGGTGTGTGTGTGGGGGGGGGTGTGTGTGTGTGTGTGGGGGGGGGTGTGTGTGTGTGTGTGTGTGGGGGGGTGTGTGTGTGTGTGTGTGTGTGTGGGGGGGTGTGTGTGTGTGTGTGGGGGGGGGGTGTGTGTGGGGGGGGGGGTGTGTGTGTGTGTGGGGGGGGGGGTGTGTGTGTGGGGGGGGGGGTGTGTGTGTGTGGGGGGGTGTGTGTGTGTGTGGGGGGGGGGGGTGTGTGTGTGTGGGGGGGGGGGGGGGTGTGTGTGTGGGGGGGGGGGTGTGTGTGTGTGTGGGGGGGGGGGGGGTGTGGTGGGGGCAGTGTGTGTGTGTGTGTGTGGGGGGGGGGTGGTGTGTGTGTGTGTGTGTGTGTGTGTGTGTGTGGGGGGGGGGGGGGGGGTGTGTGTGTGTGTGTGTGTGTGTGTGTGGGGGGGGGGGGGGGGGTGTGTGTGTGTGGGGGGGGGGTGTGTGTGGGGGGGGGGGTGTGTGTGTGTGGGGGGGGGGGGGTGTGTGTGTGTGTGGGGGGGGGGTGGTTGTGGTGGGGGCAGTGTGTGTGTGGGGGGGGGTGGTGTGTGTGTGTGTGTGTGGGGGGGGGTGTGGTTGTGGTGGGGGTGGTGTGTGTGGTGTGTGGGGGTGGTGTGTGTGTGTGTGGGGGGGGTGGTGTGTGTGTGGGGGGGGGGTGGTGTGTGTGTGTGTGTGTGGGGGGGGGGTTGTGTGTGTGGGCTAAATTGTAAGAAAAAATTAAAGTGTTTATGTATATATTTAGCTAAAAATATATAAATTAAGGAATAATACAAAATTTCCATTCAGTCGCTGTGGATGAATGTAACCAAAACATTTAATAAAAAAATCACTAAAAATGATTACTAAATAAAAGATTGCTACAGCGCTCACTCACCTTTTTAGTTGGCTTAGGTCAGTGATGAACCTTGGCAACACAGGTGTTTTGTAACATTTCCCATGATGCTCACCTACACTGCAGAGTACATGAGCATTTTGGGAAATGTAGGGCAAAAACATCTTGGGGGGGGGGGGGTTAAGGGTTACCATCACTGGCCTAGGTAAAACATTTCCAATACATTTTAGTTGTCTGTGTGCGCCATTTTTAAAATAAAGCAAAATCTCTTTACAATAAATTGCAAATGGCACATTGGCGTTCGCCCTGGACCAGAAATGACACCAAATTGGCTTGCACACATTCCAGCAAGTGGTCACAATCAACTGGCTAATCATGGTGAGGGCCACTTTCAGCTGTGAAGAAATGGCATTCATATGCAAAGTAAGTGTGTGTGTGGGGGGGGGGGGGGGTCTGTGCTTGTAATCAGAGCATTGATTACCAGTGCAGACCCTTGGGGGATGCCACTAGAGCCGCCAGGGATGCCCACCCATGCCACCATTGATGCCAATCAGTGCTCAGGGAACCTGTTAGTGCCCTCCTCATCAGTGCTGCCCATCATTACCATCTTTCAGTGCTGCCCACCAGTGCCAATCATTGCCCATCAGTGCCACCTATCAATGCCCATCAATGCTGCATATCAGTGCCACCTATCTATCTATCTATCAGTGCTGCATATTAGTGTCTCATCAGTGCCTGCCAGCGCAGCCTCATCAATGCTCGTCAGTGCAACAAAAAACATATTGATTTACCAAATTTTATTACATAAACAAAAACACATTATTTTAGTGGTCAAACATTTAGGTCTTCTTTTTGCCAATAGAAAAAAAACCTTGCAGTGATCAAATACCACCAAAAGAAAGCACTATTTTTTATGAAAATACTGTCATACATTTGTGTTAGGTACAGGGTTGCATGACCGCACAATTGTCATTCAAAATGCAACAGTATAAAAAGCTGAAAATTGGCCTGGGCAGGAAGGGGTGTAACTGCCCTGTAAGGAAGTGGTTAACTATTGAAACATGGGAATAAATATTCCAGGGGTAAGCATGCTCAGCTCAATGGTTCAGTGGTTAGTGTTCCTGGCTATAAACACTGAGAGCATGAGTTCAAATCCCAAGTGTGCCATCACCTTCTTAAATTTTAGACAGCTATAAATAAATACTGAAACTTGGCAAATGCATAATTGCACCCTGCACATATGCATGTTTGTTTCTTGAATATACAAGGCCATTGACATGCAATTTTAGGTGATGTAGCCAATGTATTACTATGTGGCCAAAAAAAAATTATGGCACACAGGGTGTTATCATGGTTGGGCCTTGAACTCATGACCTAGCAATCTTTAGCTGTGAGCTTAGCCCACTACACCAAAGTGCTGAATACAATCAGATATGCCTGAAAGTTTCAGATGAATAAAGAATGAAGACTGCTAATTAGACAGCTGTGTAATCTGCTATTAGAAAATCTAAAGGTTAAAACACATAAGATACATAACTATACCTTAAAATTAAAATAAACCATAATAAATGACATTGCTGTGTAATAGTGATTCAGAATAGACAAATTTCCTTTTATGAAAAACACAAAGGGAATTTGGCTAACTCCAAACTCAAATTCAGCCTAAGTTAACTCCAAACCCGAATTCAGTCTAAGTTAACTCCAACTCCGAATTCATTAAAGCATCTAGTTGATGGTTTAACTCCAGCCACTTACCTAATTAGGATGCAATGAGTTTAGGCTGGAGTTATTTCTGGAGAAGTGAGCAGCTCTAATCCAAACTTATACTGAATTAGGCCCAATATTTTATAATTTTAAATCTTGTTTTTTTGTCTTCTTGGGGCTGTTTATATATAACAATAAATGTGTCAATTATGGGAATACTAAGAGGCATTTAGATTGTGGTTATACACCATATATATGTCTCGGTATGTGGAAATGTGAATGACCCTCTGGTGACGCAAACGGCCCTAGTTCACTACTGCATGATGGCCCGTATAGGCTAGTTGTGGGTAGTTGATGGCTGTGAGAAGAGGAGAAACCTCTCCATATTAATAGAAGCCCAGAAATTCGAATACACATAATGGTGTTAACTACGATATATGTGTTAGATCATTACATAGTTACATAGTTGTTGAGGTTGAATAAAGACAATAGTCCATCCAGTTCAACCTGTGTAGGTGTGTGTGACCCTAATCATCTCTCATACCCCTGGATGTTCTGATCCTTGAGATGTACGTCCAAGAGTGTTTTGAAAGTAGCCATACTTCCTGCAGAAACCAACTCTTGTGGTAGAGAATTCCACAATTGTGTAGCCCTAACAGTAAAGAACCCCCTGAGTTGCCTGAGGTTAAAATGCTTCTCCTCTAATCGCATTGTATGCACTCGAGTCCTCATGCAATCCTTTCGACTGAATAGCTTTTTTTCTATGCTGAGATCACCATTGAGGTATTTATAAATTGCTATCATGTCCCCTCTCAGGCATCTCTTCTCCAGGGAGAATAAATCAAGCGATTGCAGACTCTATTCATAATTAAGGTCCTCCAATCCCCTAATTAGTTTAGTTGCCCTTCTCTGGACTCTCTCCAGCTCCAATACATCCCTCCTGAGGACTTTGCGACCAGAACTGGACAGAATACTCCGGATGCGGTCGGACCAGAGTTTTATAAAGTGGTAGAATTATAGTTTTATCTCTGGAATACATCCCTTTCTTTATGCATGCCAATATTCTGCCTGCTTTGGCAGCTGCCGCTTGACATTGCATGCTATTGCCTAGTCTATCCTCTACTAACACTCCCAGATCTTTCTCCATTTTGATTCCCCCAAAGGTTCCCCCCCCCCTAGTGTATTTGCTTTTATGTTTTTAGTCCCCAAGTGCAAAACCTTACACTTCTCCACATTAAACCTCATTTGCCATGTCGTTGCCCACTCTGTTATTTTGTTCAGGTCACTCTGTAGGATATCTGCTTCATTCTGTGCAGTTACTGCCCTGCCCAATTTTGTGTCATCTGCAAAAACTGATATAGAATTACTGATCCCATCCTCAATGCTGTTTATGAATAAATTGAACAAGGTTGGTCCCCGGACTGAGCCTTGGGGGACCCCACTTACCACCCCAGACCAGTCTGAGTATGTGCTATTTTTTACCACCCTTTGGACATGCCCTTTTAGCCAGTTCCGTATCCAAGAGCAAACCTTGCGGTCGATGCCTGCAGACCTTATTTTATAAATTAAGCACTTGTGGGGAGCTGTATCAAACGCCTTAGCGAAATCCAGATACACCACATCCACAGGTCTCCCCCTATCTAGCTTACAGCTCACCTCCTCGTATAATGTTAAGAGATTGGTTTGACAAGAACGCCCATTTGTAAACCCGTGCTGATTACTGCTGATGATGTTGTCTTTAGCAAACTCTACAATATATTCCCTTATCATCCCCTCCAGAAGTTTACCTACTATCAACAGGCCTATAATTTCCCAGGACATGCCTCTGGCCTTTTTTGAATATCAGTATCACGTTAGCTTTCCTCCAATCCCCTGGTACATTTCCTGTCATAATACCGTCAGCAAAGATCACGAACAGTGGTCTAGATATAACCTTAGTAAGTTCTTTGAGTACTCTTGGATGTACACCATCCGGGCCTGGTGATTTATTTGTGTTAATTTTATCCAGCCTTTTTCTGATTTCACCCTCTGTTAGCCATAGCGGCAAGTCCTGTGTATTACTATTAACCATACAGTACCCCTCTTTTTCCTGTGTAAAGACTGAGGAGAAAAAAGCATTAAGCATGGTTGCTTTTTCAGTGTCCTCTGTAACCATCCTCCCCTCATCGTTAATTATGTGTGCAATATGCTCTGCCCTAGTTTTTTTGCTGTTGATATATTTAAAGATTTTTTTGGGGTTCTTTTTACTATCCTCCGCTATTTGTCTCTCAAAGTTGATTTTAGCCATTTTGATTTCGTATTTACTTTTCTTATTTGCCTCCTTGTATTGCTTGAAAGCCGATACTGTGCCATCTGATTTATATTTCTTGAAGGCCATTTTTTTTACCCCTAATACGTTTTTTAATATTACGGTTTAGCCAGCCAGGTTTGGCTTTGTCTCTTCTAAATTTATTTCCTATAGGAATGCACTGCGAGATGCATTAGTTTAATATGTTCCTAAAGCATTCCCATTGTTCCTCCGTGGTCAGTGTTCCTAGGGTTTGGTCCCAGTTTATTTTCTCCATCATTGAGCACAATTTAGGAAAGTTTTCCCTTCTGAAGTTTAGGATTCTTATGTTCCCCTCTTGCCTAGTTATATTGTTATTTACGCTAAATGTGATCATCCTGTGATCGCTAGAGCCCAGGTTGTCCTGGACTCCAACCTCCGAGATTAGGTCTGGGTCATTAGTGATCAATAGATCCAGCACTGCATTTTCTCTAGTAGGAGAATCCACCAACTGAGACATGTAGTTGTCCTGTAAGGTTTACATGAAGAGACGGGCCTTCTGTGAGTGTGTAGTCCCCTCTTCCCAGTCAATGTTGGGATAATTGAAGTCCCCTAATATGATGACTTATCCCAGCTTTGCCATTTTACCCAACAGTGACATAAATTCCAGCTCTACCTCCTCCCTTTGGTTGGGTGGCCTATAGCAAACCCCCACAATTACTTTTCCCTTTATTTCTTCCCTATGGAGTTCTACCCATACGGATTCTAACTCCATACTCATCCCTTCCATTATATCACTCCTCTCTATCACCCTTACATTATTCTTGACATAGAGACATACCCCTCCCCCTCTTTTTCCTACCCTGTCCTTCTGGTACACCGAATACCCTTGGATATTGGCCAGCCAGTCATGTGAGGGGTCGAACCAAGTTTCCGTTATTCTCACAAGGTCTATGTCCTCCTCATGTACTAACATTTCAAACTCATCCATCATCATCATTAGCTAGGCTCCTGGCATTTGCATATACCCCTCTTAGTTTTGTGGAAGTTGATAGTGAATGGTGATTATTTTTATTCCTGCTTGGTCTGAGGTTTTCCCGCACAGACCCCCCAATTCACGTGATGGAACTACTGTCGTTGCTGTCTCTTATACTGCCTTCTGTCTTTTGCTCCCTCCTGACTAACTCTACTTCTGAGCCCTCCCCCCCGTTTCCTAGTTTAAAATCCCTTCCAACTTGGTGGCCATCTTTCTCCCCAAAAGAGCTGCACCATCCCCATTAAGGTGCAGCCCATCTTTACTAAAGAGCCGGTAGCCGACTGAGAAGTCAGCCAAGTTCTCCAGGGACCCAAACCCTTCCTTCCTACACCAGTTCCTCAGCCACTTGTTAAGTTCCCCAATCTCCTTCTGCCTCTCTGGTGTGGCTCGAGGTACCAGCAGTGTTTCAGAGAAAACCACCTTGGAGGTCCTATTCCTCAATCTATTCCCTAAGTCCCTGAAATCGTTCTTTAGGATCCTCCACCTTCCCCTACTTGGTCATTAGTGCCCACATGTACCATGACCGCTGAGTCATCTCCAGCCCCGCCCAATAATCGGTCTACCCGATCCACGATATGCCGAACTCGAGCGCCCGGTAAACAACATACTGTCCGGCTACCGCAATTGTGTCGACAGATTTCCCTCTCTGTCCTTCTGATAATTGAGTCCCCCATTACCACAACCTGTCTAACCTTTCCTGAATCTCGGCCCCCCTTCTTCCTGGAGCCACCACTCCCCTGGCAGCTGGTAGACAGTCCAGTGACAGAAACAGCTCATTTAACATTTGTCCTTGTGGCCAGATTGCAAGCTGCATAAAGACAATGTAGAGCTAAACAGAGGAGGAGTATGTTATTAAGATCTCAAATGGCATATTGTATAAGTAATGTCCATGAAATGGTGAGGTGATTTGGCGTGTTTACCTTCCGGTGTCATTACCGGTCTGGAGATACGCACCGCCCATTGGACAAGGCATTAAAGAGAGTGACTGTGCCGTGTGCCCACGCTCTCCGTAGAAGTCCCTTGTTACAAAACGCGTTAGGGTGTGAGCACGCGGTCACCCTAGCAACCGGAACACCTGACGCCATACCCCGAAACCACGAAGTCCGCTAGCTGGTACCGAGCCATGGATAGTACGAGCAGAGACTGACTGGACAGCCGTGAGGAAGCTAAACATACCAAGTGTCTGGATCTGTGTCATTACGTGGGTCACCTGCTGGTGGCACTGTTGTTCCTGGAACTGAGGGGTGCAGTTCCAGGGCCCACCAGCGGGTGTCTCCCAGCAGCTGGACTGTTCTTTTAATTAAGCTGCACCTGAGGAGGACTGCTGAGGGAATATAAGCCCGCCCTTCACTGAGGCTCAGTGCTTCAGTATTTTCTCTGCTAGCCGTGTCCCTGTCTGAGCCTGATCCTGAAACCTGTATTCTGATCCTGAGTCCTGTTACCTGCATCCTGCTTCCTGTACCTGGCTCCCTGCTTTCCTTGTCTCCTGTCCCTGTCCTGTCCTGCTATTGTTTGCTCCATCCCTTTGTATATAGTTTGTTAGGTTCTATTGGGGTTTTGTACTGTTATCATTTATATTTTGTTTACTTGTTTATGGTCACTGGTGTTGGTATTGGAGTGTGTCATTTTGCTTAATAAACTTATTTACATCTTTATCCATCTGGGTCCTGATTCCTTAGTGCAGCCAACTGATCTGATCACCCTTGCTAGATGCCTGCATGTGGTATCCCTGACAGAATACTGAAGCCACTAACGATCAGATCGGTTGCACCTGGGAATTAGGAATTTTCTGGTTGTTGTAAGATGCAGTCAGAGGAGGTCTTTTATTTTTCTTTGCTTGTAACAGAAGACAGGGAATATTGTCGCCAAATTTTGAAAACTTACACTAGCGAGCAGTTGTTGGAATGCATCCGTCTGGCCCACTCGTTTGTTGACCAAGGCAGAGTTTTGTTCAAAGAGATTCAGCCACTTATTCAGCTCTGTGCAGAGTTGGCTTTATCTAGTACCCCTAAGGGTGGTGATGATTATTCTCCTCCTTTTAGTGTCACTCAGGTGGTATCTCTTGTGTGGCTCTTGGAAGATGATAAACCCTATTTTATTGAACATTATTCAGTGTATTCTCCAGAGGCCCTGTTGGATTGCATGAATGCTGTATATTCTCTAATCAGACAAGGGGGTTGTAAATTGAGTTTTGTTCAGCCCTTACTGCAAACCTGGTCAGTGTAACGCTCCGGCGTTTATTTGTGTGGTGTGGATTTGCAGCTGCGAAAGTTACACTCAGTAGTCATGTAGAGATGTGTTGAACTACCATATCCAACTCTCAAGACTCATTATTGTGCATCAGCCTGTCTCAGCAAGCACATACACAAACACAGACACTCATTAAAGATGTTCCTGGAGTGATATGTTTATATGTGAAAGTATAGAGGTGATACTGAGGGGACAGGCGTGGATAGTGATAGCAATGGTAAGAGGTAACAGATGGTGATAGTAAGCACTTAGGATAGCAATCATGTACAGGTAACAGGTGGTAGTGAAGACCAGATGAAGTGTACAGGAGATGCTAGGCTAGTGCAGTGACAAGATGGTAATAGGCTCAAGAGCTTGCAATCTAAGTAGCGGTGCAGATGTTAGATGTAACAGTATAGTTCTTAGAGTAGCAATAGTCTTTAGTAAGCAGAGTAGTAGTGAAAGTAGATTAGGAAGGTATTCCCCTGTGGGGTACTTATCACTGGTAGGTTTGTATGGAGAGGGTTCCGGCGGTGAGGTAATGATCTTGTAGCGAGATACAAGATGTTGTAGCAAGTCTTCGGTCAATCCAGGTATTAGGGAATAGCTGGAGGATTCGGCAGCGTTAGGTAATGCTGTAGCAAGCGGTTTGCACGAACACATGTGAGTGAATGCTGGCGGTTGAAATAGCCGCTCAGAGCGGCACTCACTGATGAGGTCATGGAATTTAAAGGGACAGGTACTAGATGCGTTCCACCTATCTATATGGTGGAACGTAATGTACAAATAATAGGCTGGAAGGGTACCGCAGGTACCAGGATCTTACAGTACCCCACCCCCCTAAGGCCGGCTCCGGAAGGCCTATAACACTGGTCTCTCCGGGTATTTGGAGTGGAACCTTCGTATAAGCCTGGGTGCGTGGACGTCAGAAGCATCCAACCAGGTGTCATCTTGGGGACCATAATTTTTCCATCTTATGAAATATTGGAGCTTTCCTCTGTGGATACGAGAATCCAAAATTTCTTTAATCTCAAATTCTTCTCCACCTTCAACTTGTATTGGAGGTGGAGGCGCGATGGTAGGTCTAATCCCTTGGTTGGGTGTATGTGGCTTCAATAGAGATACATGGAACGTGGGGTGTATTTTAAGATCTGCCGGTAAAGTGAGTCGAACTGCAGATTCCCCAATGAGCTTCTCAATTGGGAAAGGTCCCAGGAATAGAGGTCCAAGCTTTTTACTAGGAATTTTCAACCTCAAGTTCCTCGTTGATAGCCAAACAAGATCCCCAATAGCATATTGAGGTGAAGGTCTTCTGCGGAGGTCATAGTACCTCTTTTGTTGGCTATGAGCATGTGAGATGGTGGTGTTAAGTAAGCCCAAAGAGTCTTTTATTTGGGTGAGATAGTCAGAGGCTACTGGGTTACTTGATGGTAGGATGCGTGGTGGAAGAATTGTGGGATGGAACCCATAGTTCAGGTAGAACGGACTTTGCTTAGTAGTACTGTGGGTTGCATTGTTATAAGCAAATTCTGCCAGAGGGAGGAGGTCCACCCAATCATCCTGTAGGTATGAGGTGTAGCAACGCAAATATTGTTCAATACACTGGTTGACTCTTTCAGTTTGTCCGTTGGTCTGCGGGTGATAGGGGGAAGTAAGTTTTTGCTCAATGCGCAGTATGTGACATAGAGCTTGCCAAAACTTAGAGATGAACTGCGAGCCCCGGTCAGATAAAAGAGTCTTTGGAATTCCATGTAGTTTGAACACATATTTTACTAGCAATTCCCCTGTTTCCTTAGATGAAGGTAGTCTGCGAATGGGAATGAAATGTGCCATTTTTGTCAGATGGTCCACTGACACTAGGATGGTAGTGAATCCCTTGGACGGTGGTAATTCCACTATGAGGTCTAAAGAAACAACTTCCCATTGAACTTTGGGTATTGGTAGACTGCAAAGTAAACCAGAAGGTTTTGTAGTGTCAATTTTGGACCTTGCACAGATGTCACATGAAGAAATGAATTTTTGTACAGACGTCTTCATCCCAGGCCACCAAAATTGCCTAGTGAGCAAATTAAATGTCTTAGTCATACCCATATGTCCTGCCATAGGTACGTCATGGGATAACTCCAAGATTTTGGTACGCATACCGGGAGGCATGTAGAGTTTGTCGTTAAAGTAGCGGAAGCCTTCTGCATCAGTACTTAGTTGAGGTGGTGGTGAATCCAGTCTTAGACTGTGCAGAATCTCTTCCTTTAAGGGACGAACAACACCAATAATACGGTCATGGGGTATTATAGGTAATGAAGGAATTTCGGCACAGTTATCTTCGGTTAACCGTGATAACGCATCTGCCTTCTTGTTTTTGTCTGCAGGTGTATAGGTCACTAAGAAATTGAATCTTAGGAAGAATAGCGACCAACGTACCTGTCGGTGGGAAAGGGTCTTGTTGGTCTGGAGATATTGGAGGTTTTTATGGTCTGTATATATGAGTATTGGCAACCGAGTGCCCTCAAGTAGATGTCGCCAATTCTCCAGTGCCAACTTCATGGCAAGTAACTCTTTTTCACCCACTGGGTAGTTCACCTCTGGGTTACTTAGTGATTTAGAGAAGAAGGCAACTGGATGAAGTGGTGAAGTATTCGTAGGTCGTTGCGAAAGAACTGCTCCTACAGCCATATTTGACGCATCTACCTCCAGGATGTATTGGAGGGATGGGTCTGGATGGCGTAGTATGGGAGCGGTAATGAAGCTTGATTTCAACAAGCTGAACGCTTTATTTGCTTCTTCAGACCATTTAAATGTTTGCTTAACACTTGTAAGTTGTGTGAGTGGTCTCACAATAGACGAGAAGTTCTTGATGAACTTCCTATAGAAGTTTGAGAATCCAAGAAATCGTTGTAAGGCCTTACGAGTTGTTGGTACAGGCCAATCCAGAATACAGGATATCTTGCTCATATCCATCTTGATGCTGTTCTTGGATATGATGTATCCTAAGAATAACACCTCTTCCTTATGGAATAGGCATTTCTTCAGTTTTACGTACAAGTTGTGTGCGAGCAATCTGGACAACACAAGTCTTACATGTCTTTTATGTTCAGACAAGGATTGAGAGTAAATGAGTATATGGTCCAGATATACTACGACACAGACATCGAGTAGATCTCGGAAGATGTCGTTTATGAACCGCTGAAATGCTGCGGGAGCATTACACAACCCAAACGGCATCACTAGATATTCGAATAGTCCGTATCTAGTTCTGAATGCCGTCTTCCACTCATCCCCACTACAGATGCGGATGAGATTGTAAGCCCCTTTAAGGTCTAACTTTGAGAAGTAAGTGGCTCCACGCACTTGTTCAATCAGTTCTGGGATGAGAGGTAAGGGATAGCGATCCTTTATCGTAATAATATTTAATTGCCTATAGTCAATAATAGGCCGAAGGCTTAAATCCTTATTGCGGACAAAGAAAAGTCCTGCAGCTGTAGAGGAAGTAGAGGGTCTAATGAACCCTTTCGCTAAGTTCTCATCCAAGTATTCCTTGAGATGAGAAAGTTCATACTGAGAAAGAGGATAAACATGACCGAAAGGTAGCTTACTATTAGGGAGTAGGTCAATAGAACAATCGTAGTCCCTATGGGGAGGCAACACTTGAGCATTTTTCTCAAGGAAGAATTCTGATAAATATTGATAGCATGGTGGTGGTGTAATTTCCTCTGACACCATGGACAGGATTTTCTTTTGAGATTGGAGGTTACACGTGGTCTCGCAATAGTGAGAAGGGAAGGTTAGGAACCGTGTCTTCCAATCAATAGTTGGTTGATGTATATGTAACCAGGGAAGTCCCAAAATAATGGGAAAATGTGGTGAGGGTAACACATCAAACGTGGTGGTCTCAACATGAGACTCGTTAGCAGTAGTAAGGAGTGCTTGTGTCTGAGTGGTAATTGGACCAGAAGATAACGGAATACCGTTAATCAAACTAACAGAGACAGGTTTGGGTTTTGAAATAATAGGTATTTTATTTAAAGCAACAAAACTAGTGTCAATGTAGTTCCCACAAGATCCTGTGTCGATCATGGCCTTGGTGGTGATCCTAATTTGGTCCCACTGTAGGATCAAACGAATAAAGAGATAGGGATTAGTAAAAGAAGTCGTTAATCCCCCCAGCAAGACCTGTGAACACTCACCCTTTTTCTTGTGGACAAGGGGACAAACGCTTATCAAATGTTCGGCGGAGGCGCAGTACATACAGAGATTTTCTGTTCTTCTCCTGGCCTTTTCAGTAGACGATATTGGTGGGCGGATGGTTCCTACCTCCATAGGAGTAGGATCGAAGGACGACTCCCGAGAAGGGTTGGGTAATGGGATTCCCATTTTCTCAGCCTTCCTCTCTCGCAATCGTCTGTCTATTTTGATACTAAGTTGTATCAAGGCATCCAAGGTGCCAGGTAATTCCGCTCGGGCGAGTTCGTCTTTTATGGCTTCAGATAACCCAAGCCTGAACTGGGTTCGCAGAGATGCATCATTCCACCCTGAATCAAGGGTCCATCTCTTGAACTCTGCTACAAAATCTTCAACAGGTCTCCTTCCTTGTTTTAAAGCCCTCAATTGGCTGTCAGCAGTACTCTGCCTATTAGAGTCTTCATATAGGCTAGAGAGCTCTGCTAAAAACGTAGGATAGGAGTTGAGAAGAGGGTCATTTTTCTCAATAAGAGAGTCTGCCCAAGCCCGTGGATCACCTGACATATATGATATAGTGGTGCAGACTTTTAATTGGTCTGTAGTGTAAGTACGAGGTTTTAGATTAAAAAGCAATTGACATGCGTTTTTAAATTCACTGAATTTTTTCCGATCACCCGTAAACACTTGTGGAGGGTTTATTTTGGGCTCACGGGGTTGGGCAGCAGTGAGCTGTGAAACACGGGCTATCTGCTGTCTCAAGGTCTGGTTTTCATTTTTCACTTCAGTAAGTGAAAGAATTAATGAATCTACCTTTTGTGATAGTTGTATCACATGTGTAGCTATTTCCGCTGAATCCATTTTTCTGGTTCGTGCAATCTGTAACGCTCCGGCGTTTATTTGTGTGGTGTGGATTTGCAGCTGCGGAAGTTACACTCAGTAGTCATGTAGAGATGTGTTGAACTACCATATCCAACTCTCAAGACTCATCATTGTGCATCAGCCTGTCTCAGCTAGCACATACACAAACACAGACACTCATTAAAGATGTTCCTGGAGTGATATGTTTATATGTGAAAGTATAGAGGTGATACTGAGGGGACAGGCGTGGATAGTGATAGCAATGGTAAGAGGTAACAGATGGTGATAGTAAGCACTTAGGATAGCAAACATGTACAGGTAACAGGTGGTAGTGAAGAGCAGATGAAGTGTACAGGAGATGCTAGGCTAGTGCAGTGACAAGATGGTAATAGGCTCAAGAGCTTGCAATCTAAGTAGCGGTGCAGATGTTAGATGTAACAGTATAGTTCTTAGAGTAGCAATAGTCTTTAGTAAGCAGAGTAGTAGTGAAAGTAGATTAGGAAGGTATTCCCCTGTGGGGTACTTATCACTGGTAGGTTTGTAAGGAGAGGGTTCCGGCGGTGAGGTAATGATCTTGTAGCGAGATACAAGATGTTGTAGCAAGTCTTCGGTCAATCCAGGTATTAGGGAATAGCTGGAGGATTCGGCAGCGTTAGGTAATGCTGTAGCAAGCGGTTTGCACGAACACATGTGAGTGAATGCCGGCGGTTGAAATAGCCGCTCAGAGCGGCACTCACTGATGAGGTCATGGAATTTAAAGGGACAGGTACTAGATGCGTTCCACCTATCTATATGGTGGAACGTAATGTACAAATAATAGGCTGGAAGGGTACCGCAGGTACCAGGATCTTACAGTCAGATCTTTCCAATTTAGCATCAGCTAACTCACACCAATCCACTTCTGCCTCTGGACACCAGTTTTCTCAAAGTTTCTCCTCTCCGTTACCCGTAGCAACCACAGCTGCAGTTAGGTATGGTTTGCTTTCCACTGCTTGTTCATATCCTGGCTTAACGAGTTGCACTTTTCCTGCATTTAACCCTGTGAAAACTTCCTCTACTACTCTGTTGCCCCTAGCAACCTCTCAGAAATTCTCCTCTGTAACTGTCTCTCCTTTTCCACCATCTCCCAATACTGCCATTTCGCTTCCATCTACTTCACAATCTATTCATAGCCCTGCAACCACTAGCAAGATTCCTGTATCTAAACCTAAAAAGAAAAGGAGATTTTTCCCAACACATACAATTATACCTGTTACCCAGCCTGCTGATCCGGTGCCTGTTTCTCAGCCCGCTGTTCTGATGCCCGCTGTTCTGATGCCCACTTATCCAGTGCCCGCTGATCCAGTGCCCGCTGTTCTGATGCCTGTTGTTCCAGTGCCTGCTGATCCAGTGCTTCTTACTGAGCCTGCTGATCCAGTGCCCGTTGTTCTGATGCCTGTTGTTCCAGTGCCCGCTGATCCAGTGCCCACTGATCCGGTGCCTCCTACTGAGCCTGCTGATCCAGTGCCCACTGTTCTGATGCCTGCTGTTACAGTGCCCGCTGATCTGGTGCCTCCTACTGAGCCTGCTGATCCAGTGCCTGCTGTTCTGATGCCTGCTGATCCAGTGCCCGCTGATCTGGTGCCTCTTACTGAGCCTGTTGATCCAGTGCCCACTGATCCGGTGCCTCCTACTGAGCCTGCTGATCCAGTGCCCGCTGTTCTGATGCCTGTTGTTCCAGTGCCTGCTGATCCAGTGCCCACTGATCCGGTGCCTCCTACTGAGCCTGCTGATCCAGTGCCCACTGTTCTGATGCCTGCTGTTACAGTGCCCGCTGATCTGGTGCCTCCTACTGAGCCTGTGTAACGCTCCTGCGTTTTATGTATGATGTGGATTTACAGCTGCAGAAATATTCCACTTCAGTAGTCATGTAGAGAAACGCTGAGACACCAATCCCAACTCCCCAAGACTCATCATGTGTGGATGATCTCAATTCAGCATACAAATATACACACTCAATAAGAAGTTCCTGGAGTGATCTATGTATATAGTAGTATAGAGGTGATAGGCTGAAGAGACAGGTTGAGTAGAGACGATAGGTGACAGACACTTGAGAGGAATGTTCTTGAGAATGAGATAGTAACAGGTGGGATGCAGATAGGTTAGCAATCATGTATGGTAGTAGATGATAGGATAGCAGATGACATACAGGAGAGACTAACCCAGTGCAAGAGCAGATGATAGTAGGCTCAAGAGCTAGCAATCTAGATAGTGCAGATGTAGTAACAGTCCTTAGTATGCAGAGCTAGACAGTGTAAGCTTTAGTATGAAGGTTATTGAGGTTTCCCCTGTGGGGTACTTATCACTAGTAGCAATGTAGCAGAGGAGAGGTTCGACAAGAGCGGATAATCCGGTAGCGGGATACAGGGATCAGCGCAGCGTGGTTCCGACAGCGAGGTATGCTTGCAAGCATGAGAGCTTCAAGACAGGTTAGCATCAAGGAACAAAGCAGGTTGAACGAACACATGTGAGTGAAAGCTGTTGATTTAAATAGCTGTTCAGTCCGGCGCCTCATGATGATGTCAGCACTCTTAAAGGGAAACACACCTATATGTGCTTCATCTATCTAGGTAGATGGAAAGAACCCGGAAATGATGTGATAGGAGGCACTGAGAGTGCCAGAACCTTACAGTACCCCCCCCCCCCCCGTAAGGCCGGCTCCGGAAGGCCTCTAAGGCTGGTTGTCGATATAAGAATCAGAAAAAGCTGGTTGCCGATGTAAGAATCGGAAAAGACTGGTTGCCGATACGAGAATCGGATAACACTGGTTGCCGATACGAGAATCGGATAACACTGGTTGCCGATACGAGAATCGGATAAGGCTGGTTGCCGATACGAGAATCGGATAAGACTGGTTGCCGATACGAGAATCGGATAAGACTGGTTGCCGATACGAGAATCGGAAAAGACTGGTTGCCGATATGAGAATCGGATAACACTGGTTGCCGATACGAGAATCGGATAATACTGGTTGCCGATACGAGAATCGGATAAGACTGGTTGCCGATACGAGAATCGGATAAGACTGGTTGCCGATACGAGAATCGGATAATACTGGTTGCCGATACGAGAATCGGATAAGACTGGTTGCCGATACGAGAATCGGATAAGACTAGTTGCCGATACGAGAATCGGATAATACTGGTTGCCGATACGAGAATCGGATAAGACTGGTTGCCGATACGAGAATCGGATAAGACCGGTTGCCGATGCGAGAATCGGATGAAACTGGTTGCCGATGCGAGAATCGGGTAAGACTGGTTGACGATGCGAGAATCGGATGAGACTGGTTGCAGATACGAGAATCGGATAATACTGGTTGCCGATGTGAAAATCGGAAAAAAAAAAAACTGGTTGCCGATATGAGAATCGGATCAGGTTGGTAACCGATCTGAGAATCGGATCAGGTTGGTAACCGATCTGAGAATCGGATCACTTGTTGCCGATATGAGAATCGGATAATACTGGTTGCCGATGTGAGAATCGGATCAGGTTGGTAACCGATCTGAGAATCGGATAGGACTTGTTGTTAGGGTATCTGCTACATGAACCCCTCACTAGAATCGGACGCATAACCATCCGAAGTAATCCTAGTAGTCCTAGCAACCAATGCTTCTTCAAACATCCTCAGATCCTTCCTATATACCACCGTGAAATCAGAAGCGCGTACGCAGTCAGGTGCAAGAATCTCAATGTTTTCATTGGAAGCTAAAAATGTGCTTGCAAAAATAAGAGTATCCTCAGGAGGTGGTACAGGAGGTTTTTCAGAACGTGGTATCGAGTTCACTGGAGTTGAAGGAATATCTATTCCAATATTTGTCAAAGTCTGGGTGCCCTTTTTTGATATAGGACGGGGACAGGGCTGGCAACAGCCTTGGTAATTTCCAGGCTGTTTTTCAGGGAAGACCGTTCGGATTCGCCTGGCCTCCATTGGGAGAGCCTTAGGCCTATGGGGTCTGGTTGGGCAGGATGTAATGAAATGTCCCCCTTCTCCACAATAAAAACAAAGGCCACAGATTCTCCTGTGATCTTTTTTTTTTTGTAAGGACAACTTAGCATGTACGGCACCAATCTCCATAGGCTCCTCATCCATCTCTGTAGGATCAGGGTTCAAATGAGATGTGTCAGAGTGACAAGGCTGACTGTTTAAGGCAGGCTTGGACCATGACCAGGCAGGATCACCATATTCATTTGGTTTCCTTTTTTCCCTAGGTAGCCGGGGTCTGCGGTTACCTGGAGCAGGTTTAGGAGTAGATTTTTGGGAGTGGAGACACTGGGAGTGCATCGCAATTGCAAATGATTCCCAATTGTCTAGGATCGGACTTTTTTCTTGCAGTTTCTCGTATGCCCACGTTTTCATTTTGCCAGAAAGCAAATTAATGGCAGCATGCACTTTAATAAAGTCATTATGATAGGTCCTAGGCTTAAGGATAAATAGGAGCTCACAATCCTTACGAAAAAAAAGGAAAGAGGAACGGGAACCATCAAACCTGTCTGGTAGAAGGACAAGAGGTTCTGGGGGTTGAGCAGCAGTAGGCTGTGTCAGTCTGGCCACCTGCTGCGTCAGAGCCTGATTGTCTTCTTTTAATTCAGTAAGTGCGTGTATTAACGCAGTTACTTGTTGTGTTAACTGTGTCACCTGAGTGGTCATTTCTGCTGAATCCATTTTATCGGGTTCGTTCAATCTGTAACGCTCCTGCGTTTTATGTATGATGTGGATTTACAGCTGCAGAAATATTCCACTTCAGTAGTCATGTAGAGAAACGCTGAGACACCAATCCCAACTCCCCAAGACTCATCATGTGTGGATGATCTCAATTCAGCATACAAATATACACACTCAATAAGAAGTTCCTGGAGTGATCTATGTATATAGTAGTATAGAGGTGATAGGCTGAAGAGACAGGTTGAGTAGAGACGATAGGTGACAGACACTTGAGAGGAATGTTCTTGAGAATGAGATAATAACAGGTGGGATGCAGATAGGTTAGCAATCATGTATGGTAGTAGATGATAGGATAGCAGATGACATACAGGAGAGACTAACCCAGTGCAAGAGCAGATGATAGTAGGCTCAAGAGCTAGCAATCTAGATAGTGCAGATGTAGTAACAGTCCTTAGTATGCAGAGCTAGACAGTGTAAGCTTTAGTATGAAGGTTATTGAGGTTTCCCCTGTGGGGTACTTATCACTAGTAGCAATGTAGCAGAGGAGAGGTTCGACAAGAGCGGATGATCCGGTAGCGGGATACAGGGATCAGCGCAGCGTGGTTCCGACAGCGAGGTATGCTTGCAAGCATGAGAGCTTCAAGACAGGTTAGCATCAAGGCACAAAGCAGGTTGAACGAACACATGTGAGTGAAAGCTGTTGATTTAAATAGCTGTTCAGTCCGGCGCCTCATGATGATGTCAGCACTCTTAAAGGGAAACACACCTATATGTGCTTCATCTATCTAGGTAGATGGAAAGCACCCGGAAATGATGTGATAGGAGGCACTGAGAGTGCCAGAACCTTACAGCCTGCTGATCCAGTGCCTGCTGTTCTGATGCCTGCTGATCCAGTGCCCGCTGATCTGGTGCCTCTTACTGAGCCTGTTGATCCAGTGCCCACTGATCCGGTGCCTCCTACTGAGCCTGCTGATCCAGTGCCCACTGTTCTGATGCCTGTTGTTCCAGTGCCTGCTGATCCAGTGCCCACTGATCCGGTGTCTCCTACTGAGCCTGCTGATCCAGTGCCCGTTGTTCTGATGCCTGTTGTTCCAGTGCCCACTGATCCAGTGCCCACTGATCCGGTGCCTCCTACTGAGCCTGCTGATCCAGTGCCCACTGTTCTGATGCCTGCTGTTCCAGTGCCCGCTGATCTGGTGCCTCCTACTGAGCCGGCTGATCCAGTGCCTGCTGTTCCGGTGCCCGCTGATCCAGTGCCTCCTACTGAGCCTGCTGATCCAGTGCCCTTTTATCCGGTGCCTTCTACTGAACCTGCTGATCCAGTGCCCGCTGTTCTGATGCCTGTTGTTCCAGTGCCCACTGATCCAGTGCCCACTGATCCGGTGCCTCCTACTGAGCCTGCTGATCCAGTGCCTGCTGTTACATTGCCCGCTGATCTGGTGCCTCCTACTGAGCCTGCTGATCCAGTGCCCACTGATCCGGTGCCTCCTACTGATCCAGTGCCTGCTGTTCTAATGCCTGCTGTTCCAGTGCCCGCTGATCTGGTGCCTCCTACTGAGCCTGCTGGTCCAGTGCCCGCTGATCCGGTGCCTCCTACTGAGCCTGCTGTTCTGGTGCCCGCTGTTCTGGTGACCACTACCCAGTCTGCTGACCCAGTGCTTGCTGTTCCAGTGCCCGCTGTTCCGGTGCCTGCTGATCCGGTGTCTCTTACTCTGCCCGCTGATCCGGTGCCAGCTGATCCCGTGCCCGCTGTTCTGGTGACCACTACCGTGCCTGCTGACCCAGTGCTTGCTGTTCCAGTGCCCGCTGACCCAGTGCTTGCTGTTCCGGTGCCTGCTGACCCAGTGTTTGCTGATCCAGTGCCTGCTGAGCCACGGTCTGCCGCCCTTTTTGATGTGCCACTGTCTGTGGCCCAGCCTGGTGTGCCACTGCCGGATATCCTGCATGCCGCTGGCGCTCCCCTGCTTGATGTCCAGCTTGCCTTCAGTCCCAGTGTTGGGACATGTGTTGCAATGAGGGCAGGTGTATCCCTAATGTTACGCCTCTTCAGGAACTTGACCTTTGGGGTGCCTAGACGGCTTCCAGACCCTGGTGGTGGGGCGCATGATCAATTGCTGGACTCTGGTGGCACGCCTTCCGGCAAGTTAAAGGACTTTGGCCTAGAGAGTGCTAGAAGACCCACAGACATGGAGGGGAGACCTTTTTGGACTTTCGGGGTAGAAGCACAATGGAGCATCCGGAGGCCACTCCTTAAAGGGGGGAACTGTCAGGATCTGTGTCATTACGTGGGTCACCTGCTGGTGGCACTGTTGTTCCTGGAACTGAGGGGCGCAGTTCCAGGGCCCACCAGCGGGTGTCTCCCAGCAGCTGGACTGTTCTTTTAATTAAGCTGCACCTGAGGAGGACTGCTGAGGGAATATAAGCCCGCCCTTCACTGAGGCTCAGTGCTTCAGTATTTTCTCTGCTAGCCGTGTCCCTGTCTGAGCCTGATCCTGAAACCTGTATCCTGATCCTGAGTCCTGTTCCCTGCATCCTGCTTCCTGTACCTGGCTCCCTGCTTTCCTTGTCTCCTGTCCCTGTCCTGCTATTGTTTGCTCCATCCCTTTGTATATAGTTTGTTAGGTTCTATTGGGGTTTTGTACTGTTATCATTTATATTTTGTTTACTTGTTTATGGTCACTGGTGTTGGTATTGGAGTGTGTCATTTTGCTTAATAAACTTATTTACATCTTTATCCATCTGGGTCCTGATTCCTTAGTGCAGCCAACTGATCTGATCACCCTTGCTGGATGCCTGCATGTGGTATCCCTGACACCAAGTAACACTATCATTGTTTTTTATATTGTGAGTGCATTTATTGTGGATTTTATGGTTTAATAAAACTGGTGTGTACAGTTTACACTATGAGTCCTCATCTTATGTTCCATGGTGTCTGATGTTACATGGTGTCTGAGGATTGAGAAGGACCCATCCGGAGTTTAAAGTGAACTTTGAGCAGCTGGAACCACTTGGATTTATATCAGGTCCATGTCTGATCTCCTATAGGTACGTGGGCAATACCTAGGGGGTCACAACGGTGAGGTGATGGTGCATGGTTAAGCAAGTTTCACTGACCAGCATGAAGGACTGATTTAATAGGATCTATTATCTGGATTGTTTCATCCTGCATTTTTGTTTGACCAGTTTGAGCACCTTTGACTATCCACTATACACTGGGACTTTGCTCTGTGTTATTATTAGCGCTGTTAGTGTTCACATTTATTTCCTAATAAGAGGATATTATGTACACACCTTTTGTTTGCAATTTTACCTTTTATAGCAGCTGCTGTATATAATTTATATTTTATATATAATTTATATTAGTTAATTAGTTTTATTGCGGCAACGGAATTAGCTCCATAGTGCTGGGTGAGTGGGGGTTTTAATACCTTACATTTTTTTCAGCTGGAAAAATCAGCATTATATAAATCTATTGTTATACGACCAAGTTTTACAATAAAAACATCATGTAGAATTAATAAAAATATATATGCATATAATACACATGAACGACATACCATTAAATCTAATCCGAACCATATTTAATGAGCAACCCAGATTGTAAACACAGCTGACCGTTCTTCTCTCTGGAATGATCACAGAGCGCCTGTGATCCTGCTTTATAGGATCACAGATCTCTGTGATCATTTCAAAAGCCCAACCCCCACACAGTTAGAATCACTCCCCTAGGCTTACATTTAACCCCTGATCACCCACTGTGTTAACCCCTTCCCTGCCAATGGCATTATTACAGTAACAGTGCATATTTTTAGCACTGAATACTGTAGTAATGTCACTGGTCCTCTCAAAAGTGTCAAAAATGTCAGTTAGGGGTCCGATCTGTCCGCTGCATTGTCGCAGTTCCGCTAAAAATCGCTAGTTAAAAAAAAAAAAACAGTAAAAATGACATAAATCTATCCCCTAGTTAGTAGACGCAATAACTTTTGCGAAACCAATCAAACTAAGCTTTTTGCAGTTTTTTTTTTTAACCAAAAATATGTAGCAGAAAACAAATTGGCCTAAAATGTTAAATTTTGCGTTTTAATTTTTTTGGGAATGTTATATAGCAGAATGTGAAAAATATTGTTTTTTTTTCAGAATTGTCGCTCTTTTTTTGTTTATAGCGCAAAAAAACGCACAGGTGATCAAATACCAACAAAAGAAAGTTCTTCTTGTGGGGAAAAAAGGACATCAATTTTATTTAGGTACAGCATCGCACGACAGCGCAATTGTCCGTTAAAGTAACGCAGTGCCGAATCCCAAAAAATGGCCTGGTCATTAAGGGGGCAAATCCCTCCGGTCCAGAAGTGGTTAAATTTTTCAAAAACATGTCAAAATCTCCCAAGTTTTTATCTACAATAAACAACAAATCATCTATGTAGCGATGGAACAATTTAATATGCTGTCTGTATGGATTACTTGTGTCAAAAATATTAAATCGTTCCCATCATTCCATATACAAATTTACAAGGGAAGGTGAGAATTTGGCTCCCATCGCTGCTCCATCTTTTTGTAAGAAATATTCACCATTAAAAAAAAAAAAAAAAAAAATGGGTTAACAGGTAATCCAAAACATCTAGCTCATATAATTGAACTTCCATAGGTAAATTGGTGTAAAATTTCAGATACAATTTAATTGATTGAATAACTAGGTCATGTGGGATAGATGAATAAAGACTTGCAACATCACAGGACACCCACATATAATTATCCTCCCAATGTATATTTGACACAATTTGATGTAAATGATTAGTATCCTTCAGATAGCTGGGTAATGAAGTACGCAATGGTTGCAAATGTCCATCCAGCAACTGGCCCAGCTTTTCAATGGGTGATATTATACCTGATATAATAGGCCGCCCATATAACAGATTTAACCCTTTGTGTGTTTTGGGGAGATGGTAATAGGTGGCAGTCACTGGGTATTCAGGGATTGTATTATATGTGTGTGAATATGTATGCACACCCATGCACTGACTCGTCTGCATTGTTATTGACATCATCGTCCCCATCCATCTCTTGACCAGGAGAGTTCTCTTGTTTGATGGCTGGAGTCTATGGTGATGCCTCTTCTTGTATGTAATGAATGTCCTGGTTGATCTATGTATAGATGTGCATATTCACAAAGTATACCAATATTTATATACATGCACACATATATGTTTCCCTCAGACTATACTTCCCTCATCAGATTTTTCAATCTTCTAATTTTCATTATTCCTTTTGCCTCAATAGTTTATTGGTTTATCTTTCTTTCTTATGGTCTGACATTTCCGATACATGTTCAGTGTAGGGAGATTCTTTTGCTCGAGATATGTATACATATATATTTTTTATATGTGGTACGTTTACATGTTTTTGGCTATCTACTGATTAATTTCAGAGTACATATTCTTGCACCATATTAATTCGAATCATATTCAAGCAATAAGTTAGGGGTCTAAATATAGTTTTCTCTTCTTTTTTTGGAGTTAACCTCTTCTGTATAATCTGTCACTAATCTATATTGTGACTCTCTCACGTTCTTACCTACTTCCACCGTTCAGCTAATATATTATATATATATATATATATATTATTTTTTACACTTGCACTCTTAGTCCCACATTTTTTTCATTCATTAATTTTTATTATTTTTAATTTTTATATACTCTTTCTATACTTTCCATTTTTTAATTTTTAATTTTCAACTGTTGGGGTGATACAGAAACCGGTATATAATATATATATATATATATATATATATATATATATACCTGGTTCTCCACACACTGTGGGAGGTTGTTCTATCTCCTTTTCTTTTGGATTTATTATTACTTTTATTTTAATTTTCATTCACATTTCACATCAGCTCATTATTTGGGGTATATATTCATATACTTATATGTTTATATGTAATTCTTTAAGTATATTTATAAATTGTATGTTCACTCCACATGATGTTATTGATGTCCATTATCTCTTGGTAAACACAAGGAGATGTGACAATTTGGTTTTAACATGCCAGTTGAATTGTGGCTGCAGGTGAGAGAGGTTTCAGTAAGGAGTATTAAGCAATTATATTCATTATTTTCAGCTGTTGCACCTCTTTATCAGCGGTCTCTCCACTTGGCATTTTTGTATGGTTATAAGTAAGTGATCATAGTGTAGTGAAACGCGTCCACCAATGTACCTGTCCTGTGATGTGTCAAGTGATGTATGGAATTTGTGGTGATGAATAAAACTTCAATGTTTCTATCCTCATCGGAGTACGGTCACTACTTTTGTGCTTGGAGTAACAACCCCCTCCTCAACCAAGATATTTAACCTCATCTTTTAGTAGGATCACAGCCTAATTTTTGATATATAGAATTGTCCAGAAGTTGTCTTTCGGCCTCTTGAGTATAGGCATTGACCCCCCATTACAACAACAAGACCCCCTTTATCAGAGTTGCAAATCACAATAGAGGGGTCAAGATCCCTAATAGCTTCTCTTTCCTTAGCTGTCAAATTGTCGTTTCCGGGGGTCAAACCAAAGATGTTTTTGTAGCCAGAGCTGTAAGATCTCTCTCCACCACTTTCTGGAACTTATCCATTTCTGCACAACGGCCATTAATAGGATAAAATAGTGATTTGCTTTTCAGGTGGATCAGTAGGGGTTTGTCTGCAATAAAATTGCAGGCATTCCCCCCCTCCCATAAGAGATCTTCCAGCTCACTAATGGCACAAAAATCACCAAATGTATGAACAACAGGTGTGTGCTCTAAGTCATCAGAAACAGTATCATGATCAACATCACCTATGTAAACGCCATCATCACATTTATAGTAATTTTTTTTTAAAGTGACATTTCTAATAAATTTATTAATGTCCAAAATTGTATCAAATAAATAAAAATATCTTTGGGGACAAAAATTCAGGCCTCTTGACAATAATGACATTTCTTCAAAGGTTAAATGTCTGTCAGATAGACTAAATACATTGATGTTATCCGTTACATCCTATGTTGAAGTGCTTGAGATGGGTAACGATTTCCACTTTCCACTGCGTCTCCATTTGCAGCCTCTCCTAGTTCTCCTGTGTGGTTTCTTCTGAGATTTCTGCTTCTTCTTCCCTTTTTTTGTCTTATTTTGAACAGAAGGTGAATGGGTTCCATTACGTCGTCCAGAAGCAGGTGTCCGCATAACTGATCGATCAGAGTCCGAGGCCGCCATAGTATCATCCGTAAGGCTTGCCTCAGTGTCTGAAAAGCTGACATGACATGCAGCATGATGATTTCAAGAACGTTTGCATCTCCATGAATTAGTGTCATAGTCCAATTTGTCTCTTGGCATCTTTTCTTTTTTCGTTTCAATAATGCCTTTTTCCAAACAATTTAATCTGTCATTAAGTTGTTTAGCCAAATCTGCAAACTCAGACATGGCCTGTAGAGGTTTAGCATCCTCCTGAAGAACAGAGATATCCTTTTGTAGACTCTCAATTTCTCTTGTTTCAGACAAAATTATAATGTTCATCAATGTGGATGAGCAAAGTAAATGAGTATCTGTCCATTGTTGTTTTAAATCTTCATCATATAAATCAAAAGTAGAAAACGTTTTTTATACGTAATACTCTTGGTATACGGTTTAATGACAGATATTCAGTAAGAGTACTCGAATCCCAATAAGCTCTAATTTCCTTATGTATGGCTTTTTCCAGTTTACGGAAAAGGAGCTTAATAGAGCCCAAATTGTTTTCTACTTTGTCATTCAAAATAGCATGAGTATTGGCTCTAAAGGGATTGTCTTTCAATTGTCTAAAAGTCCAGCTTGTGTCTTGTGTACCTTGATTATCCTTCATTTTGTGAAATGAAAGCAGAAAAAGACTCACTGGGCAGGTGTAAAAGTGAGAGCTGAATGGTAAGAGAGGACGACACCGCTCAGGCCAGTCTAAGTCCACGATCCAAGAGTAGGTGCTGAACCTCGGCTTACCACCAGGAGAAATGTATAAGAAGAAAATAGTGCACACCACCACGGGATCCAATGAAGAAAAATTCCTTTATTCACTTGAATGGTACAAGGTACAGCAGGGTAGGATAGTAGACACGTTTTACATGAATGCTACGTGTTCACTACAAAGTGTGTAATGAGAGGCCAAAATTTAAATGCTCACCCGAAGGTGAATACCCCTGTTCAATTAGCCTCTTAATTACTCCATACCTGCCACATATCTGCTTGCATAAAAACAAGAGTAGATATTTTCTTCATTGGATACCGTGGTGGTGTGCGACCATTTTCTTCTTATACGTTTCTCACGGTGGCGAGCCGAGGTTCAGCACCTACTCTTGGATCATGGACTTAGACTGGTCTGAGTGGTGTCGTCCCCTCTTACCTGATTTTGAGGGACTGTATCTGATTTGGAACAAAATCAGGGTGTCCTTCTTTCCTCTTCATTTGTTCCTCATTTTAGTCGGATCTATATATTTGTATATAAAATGCACTTTTTTCTTTCAAAAAGTGTTTCACAGTGCGAAACCTTTCATCCATTTTCCAAATTGCCGCATTTGTACGTTTCAAACGCAAGTATAAAGGAAAAGCAGGGCTAAAAAACAGCACTTGTGGGATTAACCAATCATTTTTTTAATAATACTCCTTCAAGGGGGCATGGCGGGGTGTGTGTGTCTTATGTCTACATACATTTGATATTAGGTGTCCCTCATTCTCATCTCAAAATGTTGGGAGGTATGCACTAATATCAGATCAGAAGAGATGATTTGTTTCCAATAAACTAAGACTGCATTCCAAACTGGTTGGGTAAAGGCTAGAGGGTCTCCTCATCATCACAGGTCTTGTCTTCAGGTCTCCAACACAAAGATAGATGCTGCATCATCCTCAGGGGCCCCTGCAACGGGACTTTCCTGCAACATTAATCTAGGTAGATCAATAAATAACTATATATACCCGGGTATATGTGCACAACTCCACCAGGACTCCTATCGGGCCCTTTGCTGATAATAACTGTTTACATTGAATGTGTGTACTGTTATTAATCTTTTCTTATATAAAGCTTGTATTATTTCTTTACTGGTGTGCATCTTTATGCTTATGGTTATAGTTATACACAATTATGGTTGCAGTAGGTCTTCTGCTTCCAATTACTTTGATTAGATTACTGGCTAATTTTCTAGGAAGGGAATCCCATCTATTCACAGAGAGTCCTTGGTGGAGGCACTGACAACTTTATTATGAATCCCACTCTTTCACTTAGTGAAGTTTATGGTTCTCTTATTTAACTACAGGTTTAGCATAATATCCTGTTTGGGGAAGGCCATTTCTTATAATCCACCCAAAAGAGGACTACATTACGCAATGGAATACATCAGTGAATACTATTGTTATAAACTTCCTTAAAGCAGAGTTCCGGGCACAAAATCAATGTTTTTTTTTTGTGCCCGTCCGCTAGTTCTGGATGACCTGAAAAGGAATTGGATAGTTAGGTTTTTTTTTTTTTTAAAACTCACCTTGTAATTGTAGATCGTAAATACTCACCTCAGGGTACTTCCTCCCTCTGAGCCGTGGCTCACCCCGTCACTTCCTGCCTCGTGATGATTCCTGGGAGCTGAACGTCATAGCTCCCAGGAATCAATGCGACGGCACCGGCCCCGCACGTCATTTCCGGGCGACGCCGCATTCCCCTGCTAAACAGCTTCTGGGCATGCCCAGAAGCTGTTTAGGAATGCGGCGCCGCGCCGGAAGTGACGAGAGGGGCCGGTGCGGCGCATTCTGGGAGAAGAAGACGCGGAAGAAGACGCAGAAGAGGACCGCGCCGGCTTCAGCTGCCCACAAGAGAGATGGAAACGCTGTGGAAGAAATTTTATAAGTAACTATTTCTTCTAAAAGGTAAGTGCGAACCGGGACAGATCAGAGGCTAGCCATTGTGGAATGTGCTAGCCCTGACTGTCCCGGGGGTATGCTTATTGAAAAATCACATCTGTGCCCGGAACTCCGCTTTAAAAACACTCCCACATCTCTCCTGTACTCTTTGTAGAGAAATGTTTCCTTAACTATGGGCACATAATGCACAATAAACTGTGCACTGATAAACTTGTGGAAGGAACAAGTACAAATGATGACACGCCCACTTATTCTCTGCATTCCTCTTGCTGCCGTTTGTCTCAGGAAGGTGCTTGAACCCGAGACAAGCAGAGGCTATGAAGCTCCCACCTCCTTCCTAGCTATATTGTCGAACCATCTGTGGGGGCGGAGGGGGGGGAAGACCAGTCTATCCTCATAGCTACTAGAGGCCTCACGATTAGATTTGATTATCATATCAACTATTCAATTCAATTACACGATGCATCATGATTAATTCTCATGGTTTTCATCAATATAATTAGAGCACTCAGAAGAACTCAGTTTCTGAGTTCCCTGCATGTAGCAAAGTCTAAACACAGCAGAGAACTTAAAGAGGAGCTCCAGGCTCCCCCCGGGAAATGGACAATAGGACAGTGTCAGAAGAGCAGTGAGTGGTGTCAGAAGTTTTTTTTACAACAAAAAAACTACTGGACACCACCCTCTGGCAGCAGCTGAATGCTGGCGGGTGGGAGAAGCAGGCTTTTTTGCTGCTGCCAGCGGAAAACCGATCAGTTCCAGTGAGGTCACAAAAGGAAGGAACGTGATCTACCCATTACCTGCCAAAGATCATTGGGTAGTTTGCGATTGATAGGTTGTGGACCCCCCCCCCCCCCATTGTAAAGTTGTCAGTGGGGTGCTGCATGGTGCGGCAGCAATACTTCACAATCAGGTTCAAAAATATTAGTATTAGGGGTAAGGCCGTGTCAGGAAGGGCAAGCCAGTAGACAACATGGTTCCTTTAGACGGACTTCGGTGCCTCTTCATAGGCTAATTCCTGCTTACTCTAGTACACATAGGAATTTGACTAATAATTATGCATGCATTCAGATGGCCACGCGCATATAAGTGTGCTCACACGCACAGGTGACATGGGCTATTTAAACTGTGTCAGTGATCAGGATCAATGCTGCTTTGCGTTTCAGCCTTCCCTGTATACTGCGACGCTGTTATGCTGTATCCTTTCCAGTTGCTGACCCAGCTTGTCTGACCACTCTCTGAACTCCACTTGCACCAAGCCTGATTTGCCCTTGACCTCTGCTTCTGTCTGCTCCGTTTGCTTCTCTTCCATCAATTGGCTCCTGACCTGGCTTGTACCCAGACCAAGCTCTTGCCTGCTTCCCTGTACCTGATCCATCCTGCCAGTGTATGACAGGTTTGCTTGACTCTACTTCCTGACACATCCTGCTGTGCCTGCCGTTCTACAGTCTGCTACCAGTTTATGCTTCACCTGCCAGCTGTCACATGCACCAGCCTGCTTCAGTCTGCCATCTACCCGCTGTCTACCAGCCTGCCTGCTTCACGACCTCTCCTGCCTGGGGTTGATAACCACTCTGCACGCCTGTGCCTTCTGTTCACTCTACCAGGGGTCCTGCGTCAGAGGTGTTAGAGGAGCCTTCCTCATCATTTTAGGCTCTGTTACCAGGTAATTGTTAGGGTAATCCTAACAGAGTCATGCTGGAGCCCAGTCCTCTATCTGCACCCACTGCAAAGAACATATCCTGCAAACAGCTGCCAAGTGTAAGTGTGGTGCAGCGTGGTGGGGTGGCAATAATTCACACATGCAAAAAAGGGAGAAAGGCTGGTGCCATGGAAGTCAGCTAAAACATTCTATTATTTTTGCAGGTGAACAACAGTCAAAAAAGCAATGCGTTTCGGCCATCAAGCCATGATTAAGGTCTGATGACCAAAACATGTTGGCTTTTTTGATTGTTGTTCACCTTCAATATTAAAACAATGTTTCAGCTGACTTCCATGGCACCAGCCTTTCTCCCTTTTTTGTATGGATTGTACACAGAGGTTTACAGAGACATCCCAGGTTGAGTGTTGTGTTCTTGGAGCTCACCAGGAAGTACACCAGAGGTAGTAGCTTGGATGCACACAGCTGGTTCAAACATTATTTTGTATTGACGCAATGCAGCAACAGTACACAACAATCCCGGTGGGAAGACTGCCCAAACGGGTGCACTCTTCGTTACAGCAGCTTGAACAGAGCGGATTCCAGCCGCAATGACAGAATCTGTAGAGAGGGGCAGAATGCGGCCTGGCCGTTTCATGTCCAAAAATGGTACTACCCTATGCTTTTCCTCCTGATCAGGAACCTTTCTCTAGTACTGTCCCTAACAGATGGCATACCTTTCCTTGCACTTCCTACTTGCATGAAGCTCGCCATGCCTGAGAGCCAGGGCCTTAAAGTGGAGCTACATCCCAAAGGTGAAGTTCCGCTTTGCAGCTTCATCCCCTGATTCTGATAAAGAAATGGCACTTTTGGGGAGCGGGTACCTAATTTTCAGAGGTACCCGCTCCCACTTCCGCTCCGATTGCCTAGGCGACTGGAAGCGGAATTCCTCTTCCCCTCCGCAGTCTTCTGGGACATGCGAAAGGTCCCAGAAGATTACGGGACCATTCATAATGCGCAGCTCGGCCCGTGCATGCGCAGTGGGCATCCAGCTGTAAAGCCACAAGCTGTCACAGCTGGGTGCTCACAGTTAATACTCCTACGCCAGGAGATGAAAACAGCTGGGGTGAGCACACCGCTCGATTGTGGAACAGGCGAGTGGCTTTTTATTAAAAGTCAGCAGTTACAGTTTTTGTTACTGACTTAAGTTTTACACAGGAGCTCCCCTTTAACTACTTCCTGCCCGTGCTATAGCCGAAAGACAGCTGCAGCGTGGGCTTAGTTTGCAGGAGGACGTCCATGGACATCCTCCTGTGATCGCACTGCCCGTGCGCCCCCTGCGGAGCACGGCTGTGTGCTCTGTGATCGCTGAGTCCTTTAGACTCAACTGATTACAGTTTGAGGTAAAGGGCCAATCACAGCGGCTCTTTACCACATGATCAGCTGTCAACCAATGACAGCTGATCACGGGATCCAAACACAAGACGGTTATCGTTTTTTCCTTCCTCACGCTGGCAGCATGAGGAGAGAAGAAAGCCGATAACCAGCTCATGTTAAAGGGACATTGGCACTGATAATCAGGGCACTAATTATCGGTGTCCTGATTATCAGTGTGTAGCACTGCCCCCTAGAGGACTGCAGGTGATTGACATTTTTGGATTCCCCTGGGTTACCCGTAGCAACTGCATGCAGAATTCTTAGCACTTTACGTACTTGGCTCAGTCTATGATCAGTCTAGGGTAGATGTTTTTGTTATTTTATATTGGGATGGGAGAAGGGATAAGTGGGATACTCCAACCTTGAACTATTCACAGTTTCTGAGGACCTCTAAATTGAGGATGTGGCAAGGCAGCTACTTCATTCTGCCACTTGAATGAAGCTAATGTTTCTGTTTGTATTTCTCTTCAGGGTACTCCCCCAGTACCCCCTTTCACTATACCGGCTGAGACCAGTCCACTGACTACACTCTCCGAAGTGGTCCCCTTCCTGGGCAGACCTCTGGGCAAGATCCCCTGTACTCACGATACTGCTTTCCAGATTCTCGCAGTGCCTCAACTTCTCCAGGCAGCTCTCCTGGACCCCTGGGTTCAGTTACACTCTGTAGGTTCACCAGGCCAACTGCCTGTGACCATCACCAACTGCTGCAGAAGAGGAGGCAGCCGCCACCCTCCTTCTGGGACTATGCTTCCTGCCAAAGAGCTCTACCTCATGTGCCCTTGGCTTTTTATACCCTGCCCCACAATGCATCGAGACAAACAGTCTGTGCCAATTCCTGGGGCTGTATCAAAAGCCTGTGTGTCATTGGCCAGGTTTCCTCCACTGTCCAATGTGCCTCCCCATTGGACACAGTGGGGACACTCCCTCAGACCAGATATACCACACACTGAGCACATCGAGCAGACCTAACTCACAGATCCTGCTCTCTGTTAAGCAGAGGGCAATGTAGATTTCACCTGCTGCTCCTCTGATAAGCAGACAGAGCCAAAACCAGGGCCAGATTAACGTAGGGGCTATTGGAGCTGCAGCTCCAGGCCCCTACCTTTTATATAGGCCCCGGGTTGGCCATATTCACTGTTACCGCTCTTCTGTCACTTGTAAACACAGAAGTCTGGCTTCTATGCTCGCTTCCCCAGGCAGCACCCTCAGAACCTCCCCACACAGCGCGAAGGCCGGACAAGGAGGGACAGTTGCCGATGCATGGATGTGTTTATGGGCTTCAGAGACAGCATCCCATGTTGAATTAGGCATGCATGGCTGCACCCTTCCTCCTCTGGGTGCATGGCAAGGCACGGCCCTTAAGGCCCTTCAAAATCCTCAGCACCAAGCCCATGATGCTCTTAATCCGGCCCTGGCCAAAACTAAACTCACTCTCTAGCACCTATCTAGGAGGGTGCTACAGGTGCATTACCACCAGTGCTGCCAATCAGTGCCTCCTCATCAGTGTCACCTCTATCAGGCCCATTACTAAAGGAGAAAAATTACTGGTTTACAAAAATTTTTAACAAACTATGTTTTTAGTCTTTTTTCATTTGTTTAGAAAAAAAATAAAAAACCCAGTGGTGATTAAATACTATCAAAAGAAAGCTTCATTTGTGTAAAAGGAATGATAAAAATGTTATATGGGTACAGTGTAGCATGACCGCTCAATTGTCATTCAAAGTGCTGAAAGCTGAAAATTGGCATGCACAGGAAGGGAGTAAAAATGCGGTTAAAGCGGTGTTCCAGCATCCCCCTCCAAAAATTAAAACTCAGCACTACACATACTGTAGCTGTTTACTTTTAATATTAGGTCACTTACCTGTCCTGGAGTCCAGCGATGTCAACACCGCCGCCATTGGCTTGTGGCTTCACGGACGAGTCCTTACTGCGCATGCGCGCTGCGTATTTGGATTGGCTCGGCGGCAGGGGAAGGAGGAGGGGGCCAAACTTCTGAGGAACAGCGCCTTCTCCCAGAACTGGGGAAGGGTACCTGTCAAAAACAGGTACCCGTTCCCCCCTGAAAGATACCAAATGTGGCACCCGAGGGGGGGGGGGGAGGGAAGCAAATGAGCGGAAGTTCCACTTTTGGGTGGAACTCCGCTTTAAATAGGCTTTGCTTGACCCAAGATGGCTGCTAGAGTCACATGGAAAAACAGCATCCATTTGCATAGTTTCCCAGTGACCAAGGAAGCCATAGAGGAACCAGGTTCCTACTGTCTTCCTCTTTAACTGCAGAGTTGTTGCAATGGAGAAATAAACTGCACCTGCCTACAAGGTAATGCTCCTCCTCAGTTTTTCCTTTGGTGGAACTTTGAGATTATGCAGGATATTTTGCAGTCTTTATATAATTTTGCTACAAAGAAACAGCTAGAAAGGTGAGAAATGTTCTAAAAATAGATATTTAACCTTCAGCATTCACAGAGAGCAGTCTGCCATGTCACAGCTGCTCTTCAAGGGACACACAAGCAGAGAGAACTGCTCTCCTACCTGCTGCTCCCTGTTACCAGGGTCACATCATGGAAGAGCCACTCCCACCCTCAGAGAGGCCAGTCAGCCCTCGTCATGTGACACGTCCGATGAGCGGCGGGGGGCGTGTCCACACCGCCGAACACCCGAAGCGCTCCCGGAAACAGCCGAGGTGAAGCGAGCATCCCCAACCAAAATGGCGGCGGCTGTGGTGATGAAGATGGTTCAGTGGAGGCAGTGAAGGAATCTGCGTGTGGCCGCCACAGTCTCTTCGGAGGAAAAAGTCACCTCTATCGGTCGCACTGTCTCCTCGCTTCGTCCGCCCGTCTCCGGAGCGCCCCCGTCTTCTCTCCTCCTTCCTATACACGTCTCCGGGCCTTGTAGGCTGCACAGGCACCGCATTCACCGGCTGACGGGGCCGCGGGCAGCGCCATCTCCATGCTCAGGACGCGGCTCCTTGCTGAACGATGTGTGAGATCTGCGCCGACCTGGTGGAGGTGTTAAATGAGAGTAAGTGTGTGAGGGGGGTGGGGGAAGAGGCCCGGCCTGGGATGGGGAGGCCTGTTCGCTCTGCTGAATTGTCATCAGGATGAAGGGGGCACCCGGGACCGGCCTCTGCAGGCCTCAGCTGTCATGTGACCTCCACAGCCCCAGGGACAGACACATGTGCTGCATGACAGGTCCTCTTCACTGCTGATCCTAGGTGCAATGGAGGGATCTGTGTATTTCTGGATGGAATCTTTCATGTGGTGATTTCTATTCCTGCTTAGTGTCTCTTCAGCCTGGCACCCATTGCCTAGCAGTGTAAAAGACAAGCATGTTTTGGTCCTACTTCTCTTCTGGGTGACATTTGCTCTGCTGTGACCAGGGTTATCAGAATAGGTACAGGAACTCCCCTTTCAGAGTCACCCCTTGTCTCCGCCCCCTACTTACCTTGGTTCCACCTCCCCCAATACTGCCCCTATTTAGAGAATACAGAACCAAGTAACATTTGTGGTACTAAGTCGTTTGTATGGAACTTGTTAATGATAACAAGAAAAGCAGTAAGATTGGCCCCCATTGCAGCCAGCAACAATAGACCCGAGCCCAGCAAAAATGGACCACCCACAACAAAATATCACCCCCCCCCCACAGGAACAATAAACCCCCAGTAGAAACAACAAATCTCCCCCACAGACAGCATCAATAGACTGCTCCCTCAACAATAGATCCCTCCCAGCGACAATGGACCCCCTAGCAATATAAGACCAACCCCAGTAACAATAGACCCCCCCCCCTCCCGCAACAACGAACCACCCACAACAAAATACCCCAGCAACAACAGATCCTTCAACAGACAGCTACAATAGACTGCTCCCCCAGCAACAACAGATCCTCCAACAGATAGCTATAATAGACTGCTCCCCCAACAGTACATCCCCCCAGCAACAATGGACCCCCTAGCAATATAAGACCAACCCCAGCAACAATTGACCCCCCCCCCCGCAACAATGAACCACCCACAACAAAATACCCCAGCAACAACAGATCCTTCAACAAACAGCTACAATAGACTGCTCCCCCAGCAACAACAGATCCTCCAACAGATAGCTATAATAGACTGCTCCCCCAACAGTACATCCCCCTAGCAATATAAGACCAACCCCAGCAACAATTGACCCCCCCCCCCCGCAACAATGAACCACCCACAACAAAATACCCCAGCAACAACAGATCCTCCAGCAGACAGCTACAATGGACCCCCTAGCAATATAAGACCAACCCCAGTAACAATAGACCCCCCCTCCCGCAACAATGAACCACCCACAACAAAATACCCCAGCAACAACAGATGCTACAATAGACTGCTCCCCCAGCAACAACAGATCCTCCAACAGACAGCTACAATAGACTGCTCCCCCAGCAACAACAGATCCTCCAACTTCTCCCCCAACAGTAGAACCCCCCCCCCCAGCGACAATGGACCCCCTAGCAATATAAGACCAACCCCAGCAACAATTGACCCCCCCCCCCCGCAACAATGAACCACCCACAACAAAATACCCCAGCAACAACAGATCCTCCAGCAGACAGCTACAATGGACCCCCTAGCAATATAAAACCAACCCCAGCAACAATAGACCCCCCTATTGTAGCTCTCTGTTGGATGATCTGTTGTTGCTGGGGTATTTTGTTGTGGGGGTGTGCATTGTTGCTGGGGTTGGTCTTATATTGCTAGGGAGTCCATTGTCACTGGGAGGGATCTATTGTTGGGGAAGACACTGTAGCACAATCCAGCACCCCTTGCCATTATATACATTTAGTGCTGGAGGTGCCAGAACTGCGCTTCCTTGTGTTTCCGCTAAAAAAAAAAGCCCTGGCTGTGAACCAGAGTCCGCTGACAGTAGGCGTCAGGCCGCTGTCAGCTGATGTTACAGAGCCACTCCAGGTTCTGAAAGGATTTGTTGGGAGTCTGCCAACAAGAATGGACCACCTGCAACAAAATACCCCCAGCAGCAACAACATATCTCCCCACAGACAGCATTAATAGACCCTCCGGCAGCAAGATACAATAGACTTCTCCCTCAACAATAGATCCTTCTCGGCTACAACTGACACCTCCAGCAACAATGGATCACCCACCAGCCGCAGTAGACCTCCCCCTGGAAAATTAGATTGTTTCCAGCACTGATAGATCAGCCAGCATCAATAGACACTGTAGCACAGCCCAGCACCCCTTGCCATTGCATACATTCGGTGCTGGAGGTGCCAGGACTGCGTTCCTGCTGAAAAAAATCCCTGGCTGTGACCCAGAATCTGCTGACAGTTGGTTGTAGGCCGCTGTCAGCTGATGTCACAGAGCCGCTCCGGACTCTGAAAGGATTTGTCTGGATTCTCCCAACAACAGTGGACCACCCGCAACAAAATACCCCCAGCAGCAACAACCGATCTCGCCACAGACAACATCAATAGACCCTCCAGGATACAGCCACAATAGACTGCTCCCTCAAAAATAGATCCCTCCCAGCGACAACTGACCCCCCAGCTATATAAGACCAACCCCAGCAACAATGGACCACCTACAACAAAATACCCCCTAGCAGCAACAACAGATCTCCCCACAGACAGCATTAATAGACCCTCCTGCAACCAGATACAATAGACTGCTCCCTCAACAATGGATTCTTCCCAGCAACATAAGACCAACCCCAGCAACAATAAATCCCCCACCAGCCACAATAGACCCCCCTCCCCCCTGCAAAAATAGATTGATTCCAGCATCAATAGACATTGTAGCACAACCCAGCACCCCTTGCCATTACATACATTCAGTGCTGGAGGTGCCGGAATTGCTTTTCTGCTGAAAAATCCCTGGCTGTGACTCAGAATCCGCTGACTGTTGGCTGTAGGCCGCTGTCAGCTGATGTCACAGAGCCGCTCCAGGCTCTGAAAGGATTTGTCGGGATTCTCCCAGTTGGCCTGATTAACAGCTAACTTCGCCTCTTGGTGTGCAGCAGAAAGCCAAAGCCAGCAGTGCCCGCCTCCTCTCCTGCTCCATGCGCTGGAGGGGCAGAGAAAGAGTGATTGACAGGCATTGCTCTCCAAGCTGACTGAGAACTGTGTGATCAGCGGTCATGTGATCGTTTAGTTGTTAGAGCAGACGTAGGACAGCTCCAGCTTTAAAGGAGAAGTGTGACAATGGAGAGAAAGCAAAAATCTATACTCTCCTCCCTGCTGCAGCATTGGCCTGATTCTGGAACTTTCCCCGCTGGCTCTCACACTGAGAACTGAACAGGCATATGACCACTTGATTGCTCAGTTCTTGGCCTGCTTGGAGAGGAGAGCAATGACTGTCAGTCACTGCTCTCTCGGCTGTCCCTCCAGCGCTCGGCAAATTCTGGGTCACTGGAGAGCTGGGTGGATCTCGATAATATGGTTGGGATCCTTCCAGAATCCGGAGCACCTCTGTGATGTTAGACCTCTGACTCTGGGTAACAGGAGAGCAAATGTAACAGCAGGCCAGGGATCTTGAAAACTGTGCGGCCATGCAGAGTTCTGCCTACGCAGGCACACAGCCATTCAGGCTGGGTTCACATTATTGCGATGCCAATTCAGCCACACAAATTGTATGGCTGGATATGCATTGCATTTCGGACCAAAATGGTACAGGACTTTTTTTTTTTTTTTTTTTGCTCCACACTACTAGAATCTGATAGTATGGTTGTTTACACTCATGCGATCGGATTCCTGCACCATTTGACAGTTCGCACTGTGATCTGCGAAACGATCTGGGGGTGTCATTAACTTTGTATTGACGCCCGCAGCGGTTCGCATAGGGCAGTGTGAACTGCCTGCCAGAGACATGCGATGTGGGAACCTGCGCTGGAATCTAGCTGGTTCCTGCATCGTAATAGTGTGAACCTAACCTAAGTTTCCTGGGAATGAATGCCCACAAATACTGTCAGCCATTGCGGCTGATGGCTTGCAGTTTGCAATGACCTGTGAGGATGCTGGTAAGTGTCCTTGTAGTTCATTGATTTTTCCTGCTCTCAGGTAACTGTCTGCCCGTACAAGGTAAGTGCAGACAGCTATGAAGAGAGTTTGTAGGAGCTGGACATTGCACCCAGGATCTGCTGATTGCAGGCGCAATACTATGCAGGCGCCTTAGAAAAAAAATAATCAATGTGTTTTTTTTGTTTGTTTACCTGCAGAAGTGCATTTATTTTTTTTTTTTAAGTTGAACCTATCCTTTAAAGTGGCCATACACTATATAGTCTGATTGTACAATCAGACATACCAAAACTATATAACATGAGGACAATGAGAACACACATAATTTATGTAATCAATCTGTGTATGATCAGACAGGCATGTGTACTGCTAATCTAATTGTATAGTGTGTGGCGTGATTAGAGCGGTACTCAACCCATCCATTTTTCAAAGCAGATAATGTCAAGGCATGCCTTGAATGATAACTGGCGTTACTAGTGTGCTTATGTTTGCTCTCGACCGAACTGTCAAGCCATTGAATGGCTGGTGTCATAGCTGGTCACACGAACAGCACCATGAAAACTGTAGATCAAACAGAAGCCAAGATGGCAGCTACCTTTTTAAAGTGAAACTTTAGTCAGAAAATTGAAGTCCCGCTAGATGACTTAAGGTTGGCTCCTTTTGCAGGTAAATCTATGTGAAACATTAAATATAAGTGTCTATACTGTTTAAAATCCAGTAGTACAGTGTGTCAACCTGCTCTGCACATGCTCAGTTGCTCTCTATTTGTAGGCACTGTGCCCAGTTTGTAGAGGCTGATCTGACAGCCTTAAAGCGGAATTAACCACTTGACCTCTGGAAGGTTTACCCCCCCCTTCATGACCAGGCTGTTTCTTGCGATACAGCACTGCGTTACTTTAACTGACAATTGTAGCGTCTACAAACTATGGGATAGATTTATGGAGATGTTGTTCATTTATTTTTTGTACTAGTAATCACGGCGCTCAGCCACTTATAGGGAGACTGCGATATTGCGCAGACAGTTCGGACACTAATGCCTCGTACACACGTTCAGATAATCGTACAAAAAAAATCGCTTTCAACTTGATCGCACGATAATCTGATCATTAGTACACAGCTTTCGACAGCCGATCATGACAGTTCGTCCAACAAAATCTGAAGGGACAAACACGAAAACTTATGTCGTACGATAGCCTAGCGAACGATAATCGTTTAATCCAGTACAGTATGCATCCGCTAAAAATCGATAGACCAAGACCACGCATGATCAGAAACACAAAAATAACCTGGAAAAAGCCTGGCTGCCATTGTTTTTGTTTTGCACTATCTGATACGTAGCTACGCAACCAGGAAGCTTTTCCAGAATCATACGAAAAAATCATACGCTAATGCGCATTGTTGAATTTGATGTTAGTATCATGCAACAAAATGCGAACGATAAGTCGTACGATTATCTGAACGTGTGTACGAGGCATAAGTGACACTTGTTGCTTTTTTGGGATCCAGTGACACCAATACAGTGATCAAAGCTAAAAATGTGCTCTGTCACTGTACTAATGACACTGGCAGGAAAGGGGTTAGCATCAGGGATGATCAAAGGGTAAAATGTGCTTACTCACTGCGTGGGGGGTGCTTGTACTGCGCGTCTCGATTGGCCGGCAATCTTCTGGGAACTCTGACGTGTCCCAGAAGATTGCAGGGAGGGAGGGGGAGAGGAGAACTTCCGTTCAGGGCGCCGCCGCGCTCCGAGCGGAAGTGGGAGCGGGTACCTGTCAAAACTAGGTACCCGCTCCCCCCCCAAAAAAATGACATGCCAAATGTGGCATGTCAGGGGGTCAGGACTCCCTAAAGCGGAAGTTCCACTTTTGGGTGGAACTCCGCTTTAAGTACTGCTTTATGGTTTACTGCTTTTCAGGAGCTCTGGGCTTCAGCAAAATGGCAGCCTCCTGGAAGATGAAACAGGAGCATTGCTGGAGGCAATTTACAGCACAAACTAATTTTGGTAGAATAATTATTACTATGGAATGTGTTCCTTGCTAAAAAAAAAAAACATTATTTCTTTTTCGTTCATTGACAGACACATCTTCTGTCATTCTTGACCATTGGGTTATACTGCCCCCTACAAGAGTAGGTCACTAGGCACAAAAAACTTCTGGCTACACCCATGCGCAGTCCCAGGGCGTATACTCCCTCTCCCTGCTGTAATGATTACGTTTTTTTTCTGCCTAGTCAGGAGTAAGGACCTAGTTCCTTGCTGGGATCTTTGGTCCTGGCAATTTTTTTCTTTTTAGATAGAAATTTTTTTTCTCCTGTGAGATATAAAACCAACTGCCAGACTGGGCGACAGGCTAAATAATCTAGATTCAGCAGTCGTCCTAGTCTGGCCTGCGAGCCCACGCAGGCCTCCGCTCCACGCTAGGTCGTCTGTGACATAGCCCCACTGGAATGGGGGTTGGCCCTGCGAGTTAAACATCTTACAAGGTCGCATACGACCTGGCCTCGGCCTGAGCCCCCCTATTTCGATAGAGAGGAGGATCCGTCTGGAGTGATGCCCACCTGGTTCCTGGTTTGGTGAGTGGCTGTCCCCCCTCTGCCCCTGGAGGGTTTTGGGGTGGACGTGGGCCCCTTCTAGGGATGGTTGCACCCCCCGGGTTCCCCTCCTTCCCGCAGGCACCCCACTGTTTTTGACGAGACCCTCAGTCTGCCCCCCCCCCCTCCACACACTGGGGCTGTTTGGGTGGTCTGGTCACTGGTCTGGGATGGGGGCAGGGCGCTAACTGGCGATGGGGGCTGAGGGTTGCGCCACCAGTGACCGGAGGATCGACTGTGCGGGGGGGGGGGGGGGGGGTTTGTGCCTGATGGGTATTCCTGGCAGGACCCCTCTGTCCTGCCTGGATCTGTCCTTGAGGCCTGGTCTCCCAATTCTGGGTCCCTGTATGTATACCTCGTGGTCCTGCCATTTTGTTGTAGCCTGTGCATTCCTATGCACTGGGGCCATGTTTGTGTAGTCCTGTACCCATTTTGTTGTGATTACTCAGTGCAAAAAGTGGCTGCCATGACAGTGGAGCCCTGTAGGCGGTGATTTCGGCGGTGGGAGCCCCTCTCCCCTGGTGTTGACTCCTGAATCCTTTAGCTTCCTGATCACCACAGGTGTAGTGCAGATTCTCCTGGTGGTTGCAGGTGCCTGTGTCGGTAGGTGGTGAGTCTGGTGGGGTCCTCTCCCTCTCTTCTGAGGATCGCTCTGTGCCTTGTGCTTGGCAACCGGGTGGTGAGGCCAGCGCGGTGGGGGTTTTACCTTAGCAGTGTGTTAGTTTTTTATGGGGTCCCCCTAGTTACTCATGGAGTCTTTGGAGCACATTTCCCCACCTTATCCTCTCTGAGACTGCGGGGCCCTCTGGGTCCCAACCAACCATCCATACACGCACTGACGGCGGTCCTGGAGTCCCTTGTGTCCCGGGTGGAGGCGGCTTGCATGCGACGGGCTAGCAAAAGGCGCCTGTGCCTCGTCTGTCTTATCAGATCCTGAATCTGATTCGGCCACCGCGTATGTGGGTCACCCTTCTGGGTCTGTGACCACGCGCCTGGAATCCTCTGATAATGAGGATGATTCCTCCACGTCTGCGACCGTGCATGAAAAGGCGCTGGTGGATGCACTGATTGTATCTATGCGTGAGAAGACTCTGAAGATGGAGCTGAAGTTGAAGCTGCGACGGGAGGCACAGATACCCTTTGGCACTCAAGCCACCCAGAGCGGCAAAGGTGTTTCCTTTCCCTGCCTATTTTGACAGAATTGTCGCTTAAGACTGGGGATGACCAAAGTGTCTTCCTAAGCGCTTTACTAGGCATTACCCCTATGAGGAGTCCCTTCTTAAGAAGTGGACTGTCCCACTGGTGGTGGACCCTCCGGTTTCCAGATTAAGCAAGGAAACCATGATTCCCGGTTGAAGAGTCCCTGGCCTTTAAGGACCTGGCTTGCTGGGAAGGCAGGGGCTGTTGCCCGCAATATGTTCTCCTTAGCTGGTTCGCCATTGAGTCCGGTATTTACCATTGTCCTGGTGTCGCAAACTCTGACCGAGTGGGCTAAGCTCCAATGCCGTGACATGGAGGGAGAACAGCTCGCTCCCTGCCTTTGCGGAGCTGGCGGACCAGCTGGTCCAGGGGCTGCAGTTTATTTGTGATGCCTCTTTGGATGCGGTTCCTCTGAGGGCTCCCCTCTGTTTGGGCGGTGGTCCTTCGGCATGTCTTTTGGCTCATGCTGGTCTGTGGACCAGACTTCTAAAAAGGCCTTGACTGATCCTCTCTTTCAAGGAGATCGCCTGTTTGGAGCTACCCTGGATGACATCATTAAAGGTCTCACAGGGGGTAAGAGTACTTTTTTCTTTTGCAGGCTACTAAGGGCAAGGAACCTCATCGTAGATGTGCACCTTCCTTCTCGGCTCATTAGAAGTTTTTTTTCATCCCTCAGGGTCGACTGAAAAGGGCTCAAAGCCTTGTAGGGCCTTCTCTGGTGGATCCAAACGAACCTGGTCTGGCAAGCAGAGAGCGTGCTTCTCCACACCTGTGGACAAGGCTCCTTCAGCATGAAGGTGCACCCTTACCCTTATCGGGGATGAAGGGACGTCTTCCTTGGTTTCCCGACCCATGGACTTCCCTGGTACAAGACAAGTGGTTCCACAAAGTCATTCGGTCCGGCTACAAAATAGTTTCCCTCTTGTCCCCCGGCAATGTTTTTTTTCCTTCCAACCTGCGTTGGTTACAGGGTCTGTTTGGGGCTGTACATGACCTGTTGCTTCAAGGAGTGATTGTCCCGGTTTCGACTTTGGAACGTTTTCATGGTTTTTATTTAAATCTGTTCACAGTCCCCAGGAAGGAAGGTAATGCGGGTCCAATGCTGGACGTCAAGGTGCTAAACTGCTTTGTACGGGTGCAGAAGTTCCAAATGGAGTCCATTCGAGCGGTAGTGGCATCCCTGCGTCAGGGGGATTTCCTCGCCTCTATAGATATCAAGGATGCATATCCTTCACAGTCCAATATGTGCCAGTCATCAGCGTTTTCTCAGCTTTACTGTGGGAGTGGAGCATTATCAGTTTGTGGCGTTACCCTAAGGTCTCGACTCTGCTCTTCGGGTCTTCACAAAAGTGTTGGCTCCAGTGCTAGCCGTGCTATGCCAACGGGGAATCGGGGTACTGGGCTACTTGGACGATTTCCTTCTGCAAGTGGAGTCTCCCTCTGCTCTGGTGGAGAACCTGGAGATCACAATACAAACTCGGAGGGAGTTTGGCTGGATTCTGAATTTTGAGATGTCTCCCCTGGTTCTGTCCAGGGGATGTCTCCCCAGCTGGACTGTTTGGGCCTGACTCTGGACTCGGCCAGAGCCAGAGTGCCCCTTTCTCTGGACAAACTCCAGAAATTGCAGGCTGAAATTCGCCTACTGCTGTCCAACAAAAGGTCATCCCTCCAGACTTGCATTTGGGTGCTGGGCCTGATGTTATCTACCTTCAAAGCGGTTCAGTTTGCACAGTTCCATATGAGGTCTCTGAAAAGGGGGATTCTGACCAAGTGGGTCAAGACTCCGCAGTCTCTGGACAATCGGATCTGGGGAACAAAGGAATATGGTGGCTTTGCTTTCCGGCACTTTGGCTGAGAAAATCCTTCCTCCCCTTGTATTGGACAGTGGTCACCACGGATGTCTGACTGTCCGGCTGGGAAGGTGTCCTCGGCAAGAATTCCGCTCGGGATCTGGATGCTGGAAGAGTTCAGGCTACCGATCAGTGTCCTGGAACTCTGAGCGATCAGGCTGTGTCTGGACCATTGGACGGATCGTCTTCAGGGATGCCCAGTGCGCATTCAATCCGACAATGACATAAGCCATGGCTGTGGCAATCACCAAGGGGACACAAGAACTGCCCGGGCGGCTCTGGAGGTAGCAGGCATTCTAAGGTGGGCAGAACGGTTCGTTCCAGCCTTCTCTGCCGTACACTGTACCGGGTTGGAAAATTGAGGTAATCCGCCTGCCAGTCAGCGGGTGTTGGACCACGGAGGCTGGTATTTTCATCCGGAGGTGTTTCATCAGCTGTATATTCGGTGGGGCACCCCCAAGGTGTATCGGTCGGTGTCTCTGCTAAACAGAAAGGTGCAGAGGTGTGTGTTTCAGTCAAGGGATCCACTGGCGGATGCCACAGACGCGCTGGTGGTGTCAGTATCATCTGATCTACTGCTTCTGCCCAGACTTTTACGCAGGATCGAGGCAGAAGAGATTCCGGTCATCTTAGTGGTCCCAGACTGGCCTTACCAGGCTTGGTACACCAATCTGATGCGGCTGTTCGCTGACGTTCCTTTAAAGCTTCCTCTCAGGGAGGATCTGCTGTCCCAATGACAGATCTTCCATCCGGCTTTACAGTCACTGGCTTTGACAGCTTGGCTGTTGAACACAAGGTGCTGAAGGATAGAGCTTTGTCTGAGTCAGTGATTCCTACGTTGGTAAAAGCTAGGAAATCTACTTAGAGGAAGTTCTACGATCATACGTGGAAGACGTACGTTGTGGGTTGTGAGTCGCTTGGGGTTCATCCTTGCTCCTTCTCGGTGACTCTGATTTTAAACTTCCTTCAATAGGGAGTTGAACAGAAATTGGCCTGAAGTACCATCAAGGGCCATGTATCCGCCTTTGCAGTCTTTTTTTCAACGACCTTTGGACACACACTCCCTGGTGCGTACTTTTTCTTCAGGGTATCCGACATTCGGTTCCTCCTGTGCGGGCTCTGTTGCCGCCTTGGGACCTTTAATTTGGTGCTTTGAACTCTTCAGAAGCCTCCCTTTAAAAACCTTTGGGAGATTCCCCTGCTTTCACTGTCCCAGGAGGTGGCCTTTTTGGTGGCCATCAGCGCTGCTCGCAGGGTGTTGGAACTGGCGGCGTTATCCTGTCGTTCACCTTATCTAGGGATGGAGAAGGTGGTGCTTCGCCCCCTGTCCGTCATTCCTTCCTAAGGTCGTCTCTGCTTTTCATTTGAATGAAGGCATTGTGTTGCCTTCCCTGTGTCCCAGGCCTAAACATTCAAAGGAAATTGCCTTGCATGCCTTGGATGTGGTCCGAGCAATTAAGGTGTACCTGGCAGCTATGGAGTCTTTCAGGAAGTCAGACTCCCTATTTGTGCTCACGGATGGACCTCGCAAAGGGTTGACCAGTTCCAGATGGGTCAGACAGACGGTGGTTCAGGCCTATTCCATCAAGGGTCAGGTTCCTCCTTTCCCCATTAAGGGGCAGTCTACTAGGGCACCTAGTGCCTCCTGGGCCTTCTGTCACGCGTCAATGACGCAGGTTTGCAAGGCGGCCACCTGGTCGTCGGTGCACACTTTTACAAATTTCTTTAAAGTACATGTGTTGGCATCTGCGGATGCTTCCTTTCGGACGCAGGGTTTTGCAGGCTGCTGTTTAGGAGAGCCTGCTTCTTTTTGAGGGTGTATTGTTTTTCTAAGGTGAGCTACAGTTTTGTTGAGCCCCTGTTGGCTAATTTTAGCCTTGGGAATTTTTTTGACATTTCCCATCCTTTCTTTAACACTGCTTTGGCATGCCCTAATGGTCAAGGATGACAGGAGTTGTGTCCGACAATAAATGAAAAATAAAATGGGATTCATTGACCTACCGTAAAGTCCATTTCTCTGATGATCATTGATGGACAGAGCACCCCACCCCTCTTTGGAGATATGATTCTCCTGACACTGCTTGTAACAAAACCTGAGTGACTATAGCAGGGAGAGGGAGTATACCCCCCTGGACTGCCCATGGGTGTAGCCAGAAGTTTTTTTTTTTCTGCCAAGTGTCCTAGTCCTGTAGGGGGCAGTATAACCAAATGGTCAAGAATGACAGGAGCTGTGTCCATCAAACATCAAAGAAATGGATTTTACAGTAAGTCAAAAATCCCATTTTTGTTATGGGTAAAGTTCCGCTTTACCTTTTTATTAAAGGATTGGAAGGTTCCACTTTAAGGTTTTATAGCCCGTCACAGCAGCTGACATGATTGCTTACCTTGTCTGTTACTTGATCTTCTTCAAAATCTTGTATTACTTTTTAGCCCAGGTTCACTCTGAGGCAGTTTTTGAAATTGTGCGAGTTCAGCTGAACTTGCACAATTTCAAGCCGGCATTTTCAGTCCAACTTAAGGCGTGATTTCAGACATCTGTGCGGGGGAATCGCTCGCCGAAGTCACCAAAAGTAGTACAGAATCAGTACGGCACCCCAAAGTCGGCATCGCACCTATTCGGATGGTGCCACTGCCGGCAATTGGCTCCGATTTGACATGTAAAATCGCATGTGAAATTGGAGCAACGTGAACGTGTGCTTAAAGTGGTTATAAAACCTTAACATATACCCGGTGAAGTGACTGATACAGAGATGAAGCAAATCCTCCTACATAGGTTGTACCTGTGTAACTCCAGATGTCTTTCTCCTACATCCATTCAAAGAGCAGAATTTACACAGAATCTCTCAGCTCTGAAAAGCAGGGGGCGGAGAGTTGAATTTACAATAGTGAGGAGTGCTGATTGGAGGGAAGGGACACCCCTCCTTCACACATATACAGATTTGATGCTGTGAATCACAGGCTGTGTACTCACGTCACCATTTTTATCTTGGTTTCAGCAAAACTTGTCAGAAGTGACTCGTGCAGACAGCAGCAGACAAAAAGGACACTTAGTGCTCTGGACAAGCTCACACTATAGAGGGATATGCTCATTTTGTTCTTTTTTTTTTTTTTTAAAAGTTAACTTTACAGAACACATACAAAGTACAAAACATATCCTCCAAAGTATTACATAGAAAAATAACAACAAATAGTCCAGTCAGTGCATATAATACATAGTGACAGTAAGGGATTCATCATAGTATTCACCTATAACAGCAAGGGTCATGTAAGCTGGTAACATGTTATCTACCATTAATGTAGTATTATGGCAAAATTAATTATTATGGCTTTTATTCATAGTATCTCGTCTCAGTCTATGTATTCGGAGATATAGTGCAATCAGAGTTCACCCAAGTATCCCAAACTTTATGGAATTTACGAGGGCAGCTTCTAGCTTCATACATCGATTTGTATAGTGAAGTGCCTGATTGACCAATGTCAGCCAAAAGGCTACAGTAGGAGGAGTGGAGGATTTCCACTGCATAAGTATGGATTTCTTGGCATAATATAACACCAGTCTCAAAAAAAGCTGAACGTTTTATAGATAAGGATTTATCATCAATATACCCTAGAAGACCTCTCAAGGGATTGCATATGTTGGGTATCAGGGAAATAGAACTAATAAATGCAGTCCCCTCTGACCAGAATGTCCTGACAGGTGGGCATTCCCACTAGGGCTGCACGATATTGGAAAAAAGTACATTGCAATATTTTTTTTCCAACAATATATATTGCGATATTGAGAGGAAATCATGGAAGTATTGCAGCAGCGCAGCCTTCTTCTGATTGTAATTGCAGATTGCACCATACAGCCAGGGTTGATGTTATTGTAGGGATTGACAGTGATGTTCAGTGTGGATTTAGGCACAGTCGGGACTCGCAGTGGTGGTAGGAGGTAGAAGAACACAGACTGACATGATATCCGTCCAGTCCCACACGTTCAGTCTGCCGCCCTGCAGCTAGTTCTCTTGACCGGCACAGTGAACCAATCACGCCGTGAGTAGCGGCACAGCGAACCAATCAGGTGTGCAGGCACGTGTGATTGGTTAGCTGTGCAGCTGCTCACGGGGCGCTGCTCACCGCTCAGTCAGGAGAACTAGGCTAGCTGCAGGCAGGGACGGATGTCGGGCTGTGTTCTGCTACCACCACTGTGAGTCCTCCCGAGTCCCAACTTCTCCCTGCCTAATGCCTATGCCTTACTATGCCTTACTATCGTATCTTTGGCGATGTGACTATCGCCCACGCCCGCAGCACGATAGTCAATATCACATCGACTATCGTTCAGCCCTAATTCCCACACCATATGATAAAAAGTGCCATCAGCTATGGAGCAACGAGAGCACGATGCCGATGATAGTCTATTTAACTTAAACAACAGATAATATGCTCCTATATAAAAATTTTGTTTGAATAACCTTGTCCCTGGAGGAAATAACAGAATATACCTGCAACGGAAGCACTTCTCGCCATATTTCCTCCGTAAGCTCCGGTATATCTGTACGCCATTTGGATTCAGTGAGATTGAGTCTGTTAGTTTTGGAGTGTAGTAATGAGTAATAGTATGCGGTTATGAGTTTAGAATTATTTGGGTCTAATAAAAGACACTCTAAAGGAGAGGGCTGTATGGAGATATTACGCAATTCAAATTGAGTCGCAGCTGTATGCCACAGTTGAAGATATCTAAAGTATGCAGTTTGGGGGAGACCATATTCTGTCCGGAACTCCGTGAATGAGCTGGTAAAAAGGCGGTTTGATTGTGCATGCTCAGATCCTCCCCTTCCTGCACTGTTCCTCTAGACAAGTCTGGCTAAGACACAGTGAGTGGAGTCAGGCTGCACATGCTCAGTTTGGTCTCTATTGCTGGAGAGAACATTTCCTGTTTGATTGGAGCTAGTCAGATCACATGGTATTAACATCACACGTTTGGGCGTGTATACAGATCCTAAATGACAGCCCAATCCCTCCCTCCTCCTCCTCCTTCCAAAGTAACTAAAAATGAACACAGTGGGTGGGATCTCGCATCTTGATTGATTGGATGATCTGCCTCCCATAAAAGCATGTGGACACAAGCTATAGTGGATTTTAAGAGGCAGTGATTCCTATAAACACAATAACACTCCTGTACATGCTACTGCACTGTTCTATGTTACACATGTAGCAATCGGCTATGATTTCCATCCCACCTGGCACCCCACTGCCACCTTGCTAACACCCTACCTACTGTCATCCACACATGGCGCCACCTTGCTAACACCCTCCCCCCTGTCATCCTTGTTCTCATCTTCATCACACCTGGCACCCCACTGCCACATTAACACCCTACCCCCGTCGGCCTCATCCTCTTCATCACACCGGGATCCCACTGCCACCTTGCGAACAGCCTACCTCCTGTCATTCTCATCCCATCTGGCACCTCACTGCCGCCTTGCTAACGCCCTACCTCCTGTCATCCTCACCCCCCCCCCCCATATGACCCACTGCCAGATTCCAAACACCTGCATTGACAAAACCGCTTATTCCAATGTTGAGAAGACAAGGGTCTCTCCCCTACAAATGTGGCGGGTAACGTGGTCTGTGGATAGGGGCTCTTTGAAATATGGAACACTACGTTAATAAAGATGCCAGACCAGGTGAAAGAAGTGTTAACTAAACCTACAACAGTAAAATCAGTCTATGGGAAGACAATGTAATAGAGCAGCACGAAATGCCAGCCGAATGCTTGGATGTATAGGGAGAGGTATAAGCAGTAGAAAGAGAGAAGTGCTTATGCCGCTGTACAGAACACTGGTGAGACCTCACTTGGAGTATTGTGCGCAGTACTGGAGGCCATATCTCCAGAAGGATATAGATACTCTAGAGAGAGTTCAGAGAAGAGCTACTAAACTAGTACATGGATTGCAGGAAAAAACTTACCAGGAAAGGTTAAAGGACCTTAACATGTATAGCATGGAAGAAAGAAGAGACAGAGGGGATATGATAGAAACTTTTAAATACATAAAGGGAATCAACTCGGTAAAGGAGGAGAGCATATTCAAAAGAAGAAAAACTACCACAAGAGGACACAGTTTTAAATTAGAGGGGCAAAGGTTTAAAAGTAATATGAGGAAGTATTACTTTACTGAGAGAGTAGTGGATGCATGGAATAACCTTCCTGCAGAAGTGGTTGCTGCAAATACAGTGAAGGAGTTTAAGCATGCATGGGATAGGCATAAGGCTATCCTTCATATAAGATAGGGCCAGGGACTATTCATAAGGATTCAGATATATTGGGCAGACTAGATGGGCCAAATGGTTCTTATCTGCCGACACATTCTATATGCAGTAACACATGCTTTACTGCACTCACTGTGGAAACCTAAGGGGGTTAATCTGCATTGTGTAAGAAGGCTGTTTGATCCTGTGATCTCTGATCATCTCCTCCTTCAACTGACTCCAAAAAACAACCCTGATATTTAAGGAGTCTATGGAGTCAGGCTGCACATGCTCAGTTTGGTGTGTATTGCTAGAGAGGTTTTTTTTTTTTTTTCTTGGGAAGGTGCATGTGATCCGCACAGGGCCAATCCTCACTGTCCAGACAGTAGGTCAAGGGTCCTGAAGCCTGATTACATTTCCATGTTTTGTGTACTGCGGGAGACCAGATATAGTAAATGCAGGGTCCTAGGTTTAGTACCATTTTAATTGACTGACAGCAGCTGAAGATTTCCCAGCCTCTTGGGACCAGACCCATGTCATGTAGTCCGGGCATGCTGTTTCCAGTAGTAAGTTCAGGGGAGCAGTGCTGAAAGAACAGGACACAGTGGCTGGGTTGCAAGTAAACTGTCAGTGGTTGGGCACAGTGTAAATCATTTTATGGGGAATGTTACCGGGTTTATCAGGATGTATTAAGCATTTCATACTATTTTAATATAGCATTGGAAACATTTTGTTATATCTTTTTGATAAACGCAAAAGAACTATTGATCTTGTCAAAAATTCAGAGCTGTCTATATCCTCTGCATAATCCCTGTGTTATCTCAACCCCCCCCCCCCCCCCTCCCCTCAGTTCTTATCTTGGACTACAGAATGATTAGCTTTTATGTTGTGAAGATTTGAGAGTGGCAGTGGTTGAGTAGGTTAGCAAAATACATTGGGTAGGGCTGACGCCAGTTAGCAAAATGTGTGTTGGCAGCCTACAATAGGACTTAGGCACTGATTTTATTTTCTGGCAAATCAACGGGTATTTTTCTTGCAGGGTGTTTAGAGGGATAAAGCATGAGGAAATGTGCATGCAGAGATACACTGCTTGTGTTTGTTTATTTTATTTGCCTTGACATACACATCAAAGCGGAGTTCCACCCGTTTTTGTGTTTATTAAAAGTCAGCAGCTACAAAAAGTGTAGCTGCTGACTTTTAATAAACGCCCTCCCCTATCCCATGGCCCAGCGATGTGGGCCGGCGGAAGCCTTGGTTCTCTCCCTCTTCTCCCCGCAGCGCTGGCATTTCGTGTGGGCACCAGGCTGTGACCGCTTGCGGCTTCATAGTTGGGGTGCACACTGTGCATGCGCGAGTCGTGCTGCGCGCCCTGAGTCGACGGGCAATCTTCTGGGACCTGTGACATGTCCCAGAAGATTGCAGGGAGGGGGAGAGGAGAACTTTCGCTCGAGGCGGCTCAGGCTTAAGTGGGAGCGGGTACCTGTCAACCACTCCCCCCCCAAAAAAAAAAATGTGAATGACATGGCAAATGTGGCATGTCGGGGTCAGGAGACCTTAAAGCGGAAATTCCATTTTTGGATGGAACTCCGCTTTAATTTCATGTTTGTTTATATTGGTGGTTGTGAGAGTCAGAGAACGATTAAGACGTACCTTGTATTAAGATGCAGGTTCCACATATATGGCTGTCTCCTACCCTCTTTTAACAAAATGTTTAAATATAAGAATAAAAAAACATATTTAGGCTTCCTTCACATGGGGTGTACCCCATGCAAGTTCAATGTATCCCCATATGATATCCATGCGGGTACATATCCCCAAACTCACTGTCTGTGTTTTTGGGTTGTGCACCCACACGGATGTCAGATTGGAAGAAGTGGCCGTGTCCCTCTTGTGTGAATGAGCCCTTAAAGTGGGTGTTAAACCCACTTTATAATTTTCTGGCAATCCCGTTTTAAATAATGCAATGTCTCCAGTGTCTGTGTTTGTAAATGCCCCTGTATATCTTATTTCTGAACAGTGCTCATGTGACCGGCTGCCGTTCCTAGAGGAGGAGAGAGGCGGCTGGTTATGTGAGCACCGAGCGCTCGGAAGTAAGGTATACAGGGGTATTTGTTTAATAAATCACAGAGACTGGAGGCATTGCATTATTTAACACAGGGGATTGCAAGAAAATAACGCTTCAATAGCAGCAGGGAGAGGCGGGCACTGTCACGAGCTGACAGACAGGGAGGGAGGGGGAGAGGACACAGGAGAGCTGCAGATGATGGAGGCACATAAACTGACCATGGTGTCAGGCTTCAGCAGCCATGCTAAACAGTGGTCAGTTTACAGGGGTGAGGGCAGAACCAGGCAGGATCAGCCAGGTATTTCAGGTGATACAAAGGGTCAAATGACACAGCAGAAACACTGTGCTGTACAACATGCTTTCAAGGGATCGGATCAAACTTTTTTTTTTTTTTGGGTAACAAACGCTTTAACTCTTTTACTGCTAGGTCCGTACAGACCTGAAGCACTGCCTGCAGCTGCTGTGGTCCGTACACCGTTAACTTATAACAGAAAGGTTTAACAGACTCTGCTGAACAATTCTATAACACTGATCAGCAGATTACAATCCACTGATCAGAGTTCTTAACCTAAAATTGACTGCCCCCCATGCTGCCGTTTCCCGGTCAGCAGCCTCTTCACCTCCCTTCTGCCCACTCCCTGTCACCTAAAACTACTCCCCCCACTTTCTTAAGCCCTCCATCCCCCCCCCCCCCCACACTCGATCCTCTGCAGCTACCTTTTAGAAGCCAGCAGATCCGCCTGCTCAGCGGGGATCTTTCTGCTGATCCCCGCTGAGCAGGCGGATGATAGGTCTGCGCCTGCTCCGCTGATGCAGAGCGGACATGGACACAGCCCGCTGTTCTCTATGGGGCGGTCGGATGAAAACGGACTGCCTGTCCATTTTCATCCAATCCGATTTGCTACATGGGGGCATAGCAACCCCAATCCGTCTGTTATTAGTGGATCGGAATAGATGCAGGCGGGTGTAAACGTACACATGTCCATTTACATCAGTCTCTCTCCATAGAAAACAATGGGTGGTCCAATTGGACCCACCTGAAAAACTGATAGGCAGACCCGATCGGTCTGCTTGTGTAAAAGGGGCCTAAGGCCTTGTTCACACAGGGCATACCCAGCAAACCTTTACAGAGATGCACAGGTTTTCCGTGCATCCCTGTGCAGGCAATCCCATTGATGTCATTTGGGATGTAGCAACTGCAGGAACAGAGCCGTTGCTCCCAATTTGACATCCTTGTAGGTCCACGTGCATCGCCTTGAGCTCACACTGTCTGCGTTCGGGGTCGTACACCCACACGGGTGTCAGATTGGGAACAGCAGCTATGCCTGTGCAGCCGTTGCAACCCAATTGACGTAAATGGGACTGCCTGTTCGGGGATGCACGGAACACCTGCGCATCCCTGAAGGGGTAAACATGGCCCCCATGGGCGTACACTTTAGAATACCACATGTGAGCGATGCTTTAGTAATTTAGCTGGAATTTTATAAGTTATGTTGTGTTTATGTGCACTAATAATGATTTTAGTGTACAAACCCGATTCCAAAAAAGTTAGGACACTGTACAAATTGTGAATAAAAACAGAATGTAATGATGTGGAAGTTTCAAATTTCAATATTTTATTCAGAATGCAACATAGATGACATATCAAATGTTTAAACTGAGAAAATGTATAATTTAAGGCCCCATTCACACTAGTGCGACTTGTCCCGCGATTTTGGACCGCAAAATCGCATGACAAGTCGTTTCCCATTATTTTCAATAGCCCCATTCACATCAGTGCGTTTTTGAAGTCGCACCGACTTCAAAGTAGTTCCTGCACTACTTTGCCACGATTTTATTGCGTTTTCACGTCCATAGACCTCAATGTAAACCCTCCAAAAACGCATGCAAATCGCACATGAATAATACAGACGCGATTTCAGCGCAACTTCTGTCCGTCTTTGTATCTCAAAGCTAAACACAAGCACCTTTTTGACCCTTGCCCCACCCAATCCTAAAGTTGCACAAAAGTCGGAATGATCACAAATTGCGTCAAAATCGCGTCTACAAATCGCGGCAAAATCGCGCGACTTTTCAGTCGCACTGGTGTGAAAGGGGCCTTAAGGGAAAAATTTAGTTGATTTTAATTTTCATGGCATTAACACATCTCAAAAAAGTTGGGACAAGGCCATGTTTACCACTGTGTGGCATCCCCTCTTCTTTTTATAAGTCTGCAAATGTCTGGGGACTGAGGAGACAAGTTGTTCAAGTTTAGGAATAGGAATGTTGTCTCATTCTTGTCTAATACAGGCTTCTAGTTGCTCAACTGTCTTAGGTCGTCTTTGTTGCATCTTCCTCTTTATGATGCGCCAAATGTTTTCTATGGGTGAAAGATCTGGACTGCAGGCTGGCCATTTCAGTACCCGGATCCTTCTTCTACACAGCCATGATGTTGTAATTCATGCAGTATGTGGTCTGATATTGTCATGTTGGAAAATGTAAGGTCTTCCCTGAATAAGACAACGTCTGGATGGGAGCATATGTTGTTCTAGAACTTGGATATACCTTTCAGCATTGATGGTGCCTTTCCAGATGTGTAAGCTGCCCATGCCACACGCTCTCATGCAACCCCATACCATCAGAGATGCAGGCTTCTGAACTGAGTGCTGACAACAACTTGGGTTGTCCTTGTCCTCTTTAGTTCGGATGACATGGCGTCCAAGTTTTCCAAAAAGAACTTCAAATTTTGATTCGTCTGACCACAGAACAGTTTTCCACTTTGCCACAGTCCATTTTAAATAAGCCTTGGCCCAGAGAAAACGCCTGTGCTTCTGGATCATGTTTAGATATGGCTTCTTTTTTGGCCTGTAGAGTTTGTCGGCAACGGCCAATGGCACGGTGGACTCTGTTCACCGAAAATGTTTTTTGGAAGTATTCCTGAGCCCATGTTGTGATTTCTATTACAGTAGCATTCCTGTATGTGATGCAGTGCGCTAAACGCGGGTCATCACGTTCGGACGCGTTTGTGCGTTTGAAACGCCGGGAAACACACGTTCGAACGCAAATAATTGCGTTCTAAAAACAGTCCCTGAATGCAACTGCCTGCAAATGACTGTAAACGACCTGGTGTACATGGACAGATAAGATAAAATGTAGATGGGTTCAGGGGCTTCTGAAAAAAACGCCCAACTGCTCCTAAACGGCCATTTCCAGCGTCCCGTGTACATGGAGCCTAAAGGCCCAAAGATCACGGGCATACAGTATGGTTTTCCGGCCTTGACCCTTACGCACAGAGATTGTTCCAGATTCTCTGACTCTTTGGATGATATTATGCACTGTAGATGATGATAACTTCAAACTCTTTGCAATTTTTCTCTGAGAAACTCCTTTCTGATATTGCTCCACTATTTATCGCGGTAGCATTGGAGGAATTTGTGATCCTCTGCACATCTTGACTTCTGAGACACTGCCACTCTGAGAGGCTCTTTTTATACCCAATCATGTTGCCAATTGACCTAATAAGTTGCAAATTGGTCCTCCAGCTGTTCCTTATATGTACATTTTAACTTTTACAGCCTCTTATTGCTACCTGCCCCAACTTTTTTGGAATGTGTAGCTCTCATGAAATCCAAAATGTGCCAATATTTGGCATGACATTTCAAAATGTCTCACTTTCAACATTTGATATGTTATCTATAATATTTTGGTTATAAAATATAAGTTTATGAGGTTTGTAAATTAGTCCATTCCTTTTTTACTCACAATTTGTACAGTGTCCCAACTTTTTTGGAATTGGGTTTGTATTACAAAATGCATCATAACACTCTTAAACCCAAATATATATTTATAAAGAGCATATTATCCGAAATTCCGGAGATTTTAGTGTATTTTTAGTGAAAATAGCGATATGATGAGTGTTTGCGCAATTTTTGCAGGACCCAAAAAATCAGTAGCATGTTTTTTATTCTACAGGTCATGTGCTTTCAGAAAATGTATGGCTTGAGGGGTCTTTTCAAATTCCGGAAGTGAAAAATGGTAACCTCCGGAGTAAATGTTTTTTTTATTTACAGTTTTGTGTACCTTCAGTTTTCACCATTTCACAAAAAAAGGTGCAATTTAAAATGTACAAATTTGTTGTTTAGTAACTCTATAGGTTTAACTTTTATATTCAGTAGGAATTGGGCAGGAATTTTGTACATTTTGCCATGTATGAATCCATCCAATTAATGATTTTAGTGTATTTTTAGCAAAAGTATTTGATAAACGTTTGCGCAAATAACGCAGTGCCTTAAAAATCAGTAGCACTTTCCTTTTATTCTACTGGCTATGTGCTTTTAGCAAATATAGGGTTTGGGAGGTCTTTTACAAACTGAAAGCTGTAAGTACAAAAGGAAAACCTCCAGATTTTTAGAGAGATTTTGCGTACGTCCGATTTTCACTATTTCTCAAAAAGGCGCAATTTAAAATTGGGTTAACATCACTTTTTTGAATTAAAAAAAAAAATAAAAGTTTAATTTTTTTTTTTTTTTAAAAAATGCTTTTTTAAGACCGCTGCGCAAATCCGGTATGATAAAAAAAATATTGCAACGATCTCAATTTTATTCTCTAGGGTCTCTGCTAAAAAAAAAAAAAAAAAAAAAAATGTTTGGGGGTTCTAAGTAATTTTCAAGCAAAAAAAATAAAAATGATTTTAACTTGTAAACAAGTGTCAGAAATAGGCCTGGTCCTTAAATGGTTAACAAAATTTGAAAGCTGCAAAGGAAAAATAAAAAAGCAATGGAAAAGTTGCAAAAATGGCCTGGCCAGCTAAGTTTAAAAGTGGAGCACGGGGCCTGGCAGCGAAAGGGATAAATAAAATTAAAAATGCCCTACTCCTGGGTTCTGATTCCTTCCTGACACTGACATTACTGTAGAATAGGAGGGAGGTTATGGCGCTGCCTATAGCTTCCTGATTGGTTAAGATAAAAGTATCACCCAATTTGATATTTCACATAATTATATACATTTTTTTGGATACATGTATTTAATACCTTATTTATTCACCAATTCTTTTTAATATCAGTTTTTAATATTCGCTATTTATCTAATTATTGATTGATTCACTGATTATTCACTTGCACTATAGCACCTTTTACACTAGGTCACTGATTATTGATTTGCACCATAGCACTTTTATCTTAACCAATCAGGAAGCTATAGGCAGCGCCATAACCTCCCTCCTATTCTACTATTGTACTATTAATCCTAGGATTATAGTCTCAGAGGTAGGCTGCAGCCAGCTATATTAGGAATCTAAAATATCCTAAGCGCGGATCTTTTACTTTTTCACTGACATTACTGTGCCTGTTTACACTAGAATGCTGTGTGGGAAGCCTGCTCTCGTTGTGCACCTCGTTCAAAAAATGCACTGAAGTTGTGACCTGCAGCTGGTGTCAATATTAAAGCTGAACACTAGTTTTTTATATGCTTTATATAGTTACCAGGCTGGCTTAAACAAACAACGTCCCTCACTAACATGTAAGGCTGCTGGAGGTGTGGTATAAACTGTAGCTGGGGCAACGTAAAGCATACTGCGCGGTTACTGTGTTGAAGCCGAGGCTTCCGTTCTCATACCTGGAACACAGTAGAATCTATCTGATCGGCGCTCAGCCATTAAGGCTTCGTTCCCATCTAGGCAGTCCGGATCGCAGACAGAATAGGCGTGATTCTGCCTGCGATCCTAAATTACAGCAAATAGCGAGACACCCGTGCGATCCCTGTCACTTGCAATGCCGCGATCGAAGAATCGCGGTAAAATCTCACAAACAGAACCGCGGGATGCCTGTCGCCCAAAAGAAGTTCTTGTACTTCTTTTGATGGACTGGCGTCCTGCGATTCTGTATGCGTGTTTTTATCACGATTCGTAGAGCAACAATCGCGGCAAAATCAGGTTGCCATTGAAAGTTACGGGGATCGCACATGCCTCCCGCTATTTGCCGTGATTCAGGATCGCAGGCAGAATCGCGGCAATTCTCTCCGCGATCCGGGATGTCTAGATGTTAACGGAGCCGCAGAGAAGCCCCGACACGGTCGTCCAGACACCGCTGAGGCAGCCGACATCTTCGCTCGGTGTCTCCTCCGGGTTCGGCAGGTCCAGCGCTAAAAGTGGCTGGAGCCATGATGTCACTCCCGCGCATACGTGCGGGGGTTCACTTTCCGGCAAGGAGCTCTGAAGGTTTACCTGTAGGTAAAAGTTAAAAACCGGAGTATACTACTGCTTTAAGCTGCTGCAAACATTTCCAGCTCTCTTAGGCAAACCGTAGATTACTTTTTAGTTTTCTTTCCTTCCACCATCGGTTGACTTGGTTACAGTTAGCCCACCCATACATGGATCTAAATTTTGTCCAGTCCCTGCTGAACTGGCTGAGTTTTGATCCATGTGTGGCTGGCTTTACCGCACTTGTGCACTGTGCAAATTACAGCATTCCTGTTGCATTGTTCCATTGCAGTGGTGGCAGATGGGACTCTGATTTTAAATGTGACTGGCTGAGGAGGAGAGGAACCCCTAATATGTGCATTATCCCTGTGCTCCCAAGCCAGTTGAATAGGCTCGGGTCCTGTAGTGATCGAGCTGCTTACCATAGTGTCTAGTGGAGCTTGCACTGAAGTAGCCATGGAGGGAGCTGGGGTTATGTAGCCAGCACTTCCACATCCACTTTGGCGTAGGCTCCAGAAGACACTTTATAGTAAGGGTAGGCAACCTTTAAAGAGGTGGAGATCTACCAGAACAAGGGGGAAGACAAAGATATCCATGCATTTGCATGCATTGCACAACAATCGTGTTTTAAATCGGGTGGTGAGGAGGCAACATTTCGCCGTCCCTGCCATCTGTCAAACCCACTCTTATCACTTTTCAGAGGAGCACTTGTGAATGAGACCTTGTTCAGCATTGACACCCTTAGGGCTTGTTTACACGTAAAGTTGGGGGGTGGTAAAACTTTGCGGTTGGGTCATGGTTTTACCACCCCCAATGCCTACCCCCTTTAGCTGCTGAGGCAGCAGCCAAGGGTGCATAAAGGCCGCAGCAGGAGTTAAGCCCCATGTTGCTTTTGGTGGGTGCTACTTCCTGGTGGTCACGACACCATTCAAGTAAATGGGGCCTCTCTGCAAGTGCCCAGCAGCTACATGCTTCTGCGGGGGTTAAAGCAGTTGTTGAGAAACATACACAACACTGCTATTCTGCCCAGTGTATTGCTTCAAACTGACCTGAAGATCTCTTCTTTCCTGCTGCTGGCACCGTGATAAGAGGTGGAGTGCAGTTGGTATAACTCTGCATGGGGAGGAGCCAGCACTACAGAGGAGACATCTGCTAATGCAGATTTTGGTCCAACTTCACAAGTTGTCCCTCTGCATTGTACTCTGTTTAACGCTCTGGAATGGTGGGACAGCAAGCCCAGACTGCAATCTACCAGTTACCTGTCCGCCATCTACAGGTTGCTAACCCCCGTTCCATACAGTATGCACATGTTCTGTTGCTGCTCGGTGACAGATTAAACATCTGATATAGGGCAGCACAGTGGTGTAGTGGTTAGCACTTTCGCCTAGCAGTAAAAGGGTCGCTGGTTCGAATCCCAACCACAAAACTACCTGCCTGGAGGTTTGCATGTTCTCCCTGTGCCTGTATAGGTTTCCTCCGGATACTCCAAGTTTCCTCCCACAGTCCAAAGACATGCTGGTAGGTTAATTGGATCCTGTATAAATTGGCCTTACTATGTGATTAGGGACCTTAGATTGTAAACTCCTTGAGGGCAGGGACTGATGTGACTGTACAATATATATGTAAGGCGCTGTGTAAATTGACAGAGCTATACAAGTACCTGAAATAAATAAAATATATGGTAAGGACCTGACTTTATTGTTTCAATTAGCTTGTGAGAACACTGATAATGCACATTTCTGAGCCTTCATACTACTCAGCAATGTTGATCTTCATCTATTACTTGGTTATAATTTTATGATTTGAGTTGGTATTTTGGAGAGTTGGAAGGTTTTGTTTTTTGATCTTCCATTCTACCTGACCATATTCTAATGTCTTTGTAGTATGCACCTATTTGCAGTCTTGTTTGTAAGGTGCAGGAGATGGACATTTTATAGGTAAAGCACACCTATGTTAGCCCCTCCCCCCTGTGTATGGTAGTAGTGGCTTACAACTAGACCATGGTCTGTTTAATCATGGATCATACAGACTCCTAAGCTCTAAGCAAGAAGGCCCTACCCCCGAAATATGTCTGCTTGTTATCAAATGATATCCAGGTCCATATAAAGCATTTGTACCTTGTGTCCAGTGTTAGTTACTGGGTTCTGCGTATCCTTTTGATGTCCATAACCATATGGCTTTTGTGATTTGTGTTTTTGACACCTTTTTATTTTAATAAACATTTTTTAAAAGGAACGAACAAGGCTTTGAGTCCTCTTCTTCTTTTTTTAATTTTCGTACATCATAGAGATTTCCTTAATCAGAGAGGACAGCATACCTAAGGCTTACCAACATTGAAGTTGATTACTACTAAGATCTGGGCCTGGGGTAGCGTTGATATTACTTTTTTTTTTTTTTTTTATTCCTTGCATTCACTCCCTGCTCCTCTATTTGTGGCACTGAGAGGGATGAGCGAAATCTCTGTGAAATTTCTAAAGCGGGGGTAGGAAACCCTGGAGAGGTACAAGTCTACCTGAACTGCATGGAAGGTCACCAGGGTGTGGTGCGCTTTTAAAAAATGAATTTTTGCTAGGAAATGAACTAGCAAGGGTCCATTAAAAAAAATCTCCCCACGGCTGTGGATGGGTAGTGTATGTCACTTAATAGAAGTTTCCAGTAGTCTAGAGGTTGCACCAGGAACTACTGAGCTCCTGGCATGGATCCGACCAGGATGGTCAATTGTAGATGGGTTTTCTTAGTTGTTTGAATTGTAAGTTGTTAAAAGTCCTTTTATGATGCTTTTGCTCTACGACACCCTGCACGTTTTTGTCTAGCCCCTGTGTGGGCAAGTGCCCCTAGGCCTGCAATGTTAGTATTTGTGTATGTACATTTTGTACTGCTTAAAAACCAATAAAAAGAGTTTGGGGGGGGGGGGGGATGGGTAGTTTCCCGGAGTTTAGAAATCAGTAGTAACGCACAGAGTTCAGATCAGAAGTACAGTGGGGAAAACTATTTGATTCCCCCCCCCCTGTAAATTTTGTAAGTTTGCCCACTTACAAAGAAAGGAAAGTCCGTCATTTTTATCGCAGGTGTATTTTTATTTTTATTTTTTTATATAATCTTTATTTTAAATTTCAGAGATAAACATACAGAAAGCCAAAAGGCTGTAAACAGAACACAAGACAAAGGTGATTCAATTCTCCAAAGGCACCAAACAATAATACATTATAGCAGTGTGGCCATGAAAATCAGAGAACCCTGTGCAGAGCAGCTAGGGAAAATGAGCAAGAGTGGTAGCCTGTCTGTGTGATAGCTAAACAATTCTATCACCATGGTAGGTGCTCTGCACTACTAGAGCAAAAACATGCAAATCCATTATACCAGGGCTGGGAATCGAATGGGGGCCAGATGAGAAAAGGAAGGCAGGGGAGAGGGAGGAAAGGAGGGGGATAAGGTAGAGGGGAAAACCACAAAGGGAGAAGGGAGGGTAAGCCTAAGGGTCTCAAGTCACCATCAAAAAGAAAGGGCATGACAATGAGGTAGCACCGCCTCATCGCTGTCAGGGACGGCAGGGGCCGGTGTTAATGTCTAGCAAGGAGCATGGGCAACCATCGGAGAAGAGGCAGGACCGCCCGAGTCCGCAGCTGCGTAGTTTAGCCACACTGCCCATTTCATGTAAAATTTGTAGTAACGGTCTTTGCACCGGGCCATCCACTCCTCAGCCGCCATAATGTTGTTTACTAGTTTTATCCAGGCTGCCCTGTCAGGTACCTTCACCTGTTTCTAGAGTATCGGAACCAGGCGGCAAGCAGCATTCAACAGGTGCGGCAGAACACTCTTTTTATATCGGCTAAGAGGGATGGATGGCACGTGCAGCAGGAAGTGCCGTGGATCATCAGGGATGTCTACCTCCAGGATCGCCAAGACCTGTGCCCGGATATCCATCCAGAACGGTCGCAGGAGCGGGCATTCCCACCAAATATGTAGGAAGGAACCCCGGTCCCCACAGCCCCTCCAGCAGCGGTCTGAGAGGCCCGGGAAAATCCGTGCGAGCCGGGAGGGCACCCTGTACCATCTGGTCATTAATTTATATCCGTTTTCCTGCTTCTTAGTAGCCACCGTACTGGAGTGGGTCAGTTGGTACATGTGATTCAGTTGCTGCTCAGAAAAGGTGCACTGTAGGTCTCTCTCCCACTCCCGCACAAACAAGGGCTTGGACGCAGTCTCCTCTGGGCAGAGAAGCTGGTACAGTAACGTAATGGAGTGCTGGCTTGGGTCCTTGGAGATGCATAGCTTCTCGTATTGAGACATCAGCGTTGGGGAGCAGGTCACTTCCAACAGTGGACGAAGAAAATGAGTCAGCCACGAGTCCATAGGGAATCTCCCGTAACGTTCTCGTAGCTCCGAGAGGGGTAGTATCCTCCCTTTACTGGACAAAGCGTCCGCAGCGTGTCTCTCCGCCTGACGCCCACGTTCCAAAGAAGGATACATCCTCCCCAGGAAGGAACCACGGGAAGCCCCTGAGCGGCGCCAGTGGAGAGACTGCCACCGACAGCTGAAATTTGTCGTTGACCTCATCCCAGACCTGTAAGGCGTGGATTGTGGACGGGGAAACCCGTGTGGAGAAGCCCCTATGTGCTCCAGGGAACCAGGGAGCATGAGAAGTTCCTGCCCGGACCCGACCCAGTGGATGAGATGGAGAGCCCTGTTAGCATTGTTGCGAGCCTCCCTGCCCGCAATGAACCAGTCTGGTCAGGATGGATCACCGATGGCAGCAGGGGCTTCAGACGGTCGGCCAAGATCCTGGCCAGGCTCTTGACGACATCCGTGTTAAGCAGCGATATCGGCCGGTAACTACTAGGTAATGTGAGGTCCCTACTGTCCTTGGGAAGAACAGGGATATGGGCAAGAAGGGTGTCTCTGGCTGTCAGGGAGCCCAGCGCCAAGGCATTAAAGTACTTGCACATTGGGGACATCAGGGAGGAACGTAATTTGAGGTAGTATGCATTGGTATAGCCATCAGGCCCCGGACTCTTGCCCTTCGGCAGAGCCTTGAGGGCCAATTCCAGCTCATGTTCCGAGATAGGTCTCTCAAGGGTCGTCCTCGAGCAAGTGGTCAAATGGGGAACATCGGCCTCCTCCAGGTATCGCAGGTGTATTTTAAATGAGACACAGAAGATCAACCAAAAATCCGGAAAAAACACGATACAAATGTTATAAATTTTGCAGTTCAAGGAGAAAAATAAGTATTTGGTCCCCTTCCAATCAACAATAATTCTGGCTCCCACAGATGTGCATATGTGGTACACAGATTAGTCCTGTCAATTTAAGGAGGTGCTCCGAACGACAACTGGTTATGTGTATAAAAGACACCTGTCCACAAAACCAATCTTCCATTCAAACCCACCATCATGGGCAAGACCAAAAAGCTGTCAAAGGACGTCAGGGACAAGATTATAGACCTGTACAAGGCTGGAATGGGCTACAAGACCATCAGCAAGAACCTTGGTGAATAGGAGACAACTGTTGAAGTGATTATTCGCAAATGGAAGAAATACAAAATAACCATTAATTGCCCCCCCCCCCCCCCCCCCAGGTCTGGAGCTCCATGCAAGATTTCGTAAGGATGATCATGAGAAAAGTAAGGGATAAACTACACAGAGAGAGCTTCTGAATGATCTCAAGGCAGTTGGGACAACAGTCACCAAACAAACCATTGGTAACTCAACACGGTACCATGGATTGATATCCTGCAGCACTCGCAAGGCCCCCCTCCTCAAGAAGGCACATGTACAGGCCCGTTTGAAGTTTGCCAAGGAACAAAATGATTCAGAGAAGGTTTGGGAGAAAGTGCTGTGGTCAGATGAGACCAAAATTTAGCTCTTTGGAATTAACTACACTCGCTGTGTTTGGAGGAAGAAAAATGTTGACTGTGACCCTAAGAACACCATCCATACAGTCAAGAATGGAGGTGGAAACATTATGCTTTGGGGCTGTTTCTCTGCTAAAGGTACATGCTGACTTTGCCGCATTGAGGGGCTAATGGATGGAGCCATGTATTGTAAAATCGTGGATGAGAACCTTCTTCCCTCACCCAGAACACTAAAGATGGGTCTTCCAGCATGACCATGACCCCAAACATACTGCTGAGGTAACAAAGGAGTGGCACAAGAAGAAGCATATTAAGGTCATGGAGTGGCCTAGCCAGTCTCCAGACTTTTAAGCAGTTGTAAACTGCTGGGTGCCTTTTTTTTTTTTTCCTGACCTGCAAGGTAAAGCCATAATGTGCTAGTATGCATTGCATACTAGCACATTATCTGAAACGTACTTTAAAAAAACGAAGCCTTCCAGCGATGCGCTGTCATCACACTGAAGGCCCATTCCATTTTCACCCGTTTCCTTCCTGGTCCGCAAAGTCGGTTGTGCGAGCCGTGATGACTTCACTGCGCAGGGGAAGCCGCCATTTATGGCACTGGATTCTGAATGAACAACCCAGGTGGCCAATCCTTCAGAGTGCATTGGCTGCATATGTAGTAAATATCTTCTAAACGGTGCAGGTTTAGGAGATATTTACAAGTATCTATGGGTAAGCCTTGTTAAAAGCTTTACCTAATGGGTACGAGTCAAAGATTGAGATTTAGAGAAGACCTGTAAAGAAGAGTGGACCAAAATCCCCTGGGATGTGTGCAAACCTGGTAACCAACTACAAGAAACGTCTTACCTCTGTGCTTGCCAACAAGGGTTTCTCCACCAAGTACTAAGTCATGTTTTTTGCTTGGGGATCAAATACTTATTTTACTCACTGAACTGCAACTCAATTGATAACCTTTATATCATGTGTTTTTCTGGATTTTTGGTTGATATTCTGTCTGTCATTTTAAAATGCACCTATGATAACAACTATAGACCCTTCATTTCTTTGTCAAACTTCCAAAATCTGCAGGGTTTCAAAAAATTATTTTCCTCACTGTATGTAATGCCGAATTCAGACGTCAGGGACAACGGGCATTTTCTTTCAGGGCTGGTTCACACCAAGAATCTGACACGAATGCTCTTCGCTTTCCTGTGCGATTCACATCCGGCTTGATCTGAGCCCATTCATATTGAGTGATCTGAAATTGTGCTGGACTACTTTAAAAAAACTCACTGCAACTGGATTGCATGGTACTTCTGTACCATGCAATGTGGTGCAAGCAAAAGCACTGTATTTGCGATCTGCATTTGGGGAGTTAACATTGACAGCCGCTGCAGATCGTAACCGCGGTGCGGAAAACACACACGGTACACATGTATTTAATACAGGTTTTGTTTGATATTTCATTTTCAAGATTCAGACTTCTAGTTTAGTTGTTAACTTACTGGTTGCTTCCATTTGTTTAAACATTTTATTGTTCAGATTTTATTCCATACTCCGACTGTAACTTGCCTTTAACAAAGGGGAGTCCTATTACAGTGCACCTGGAGGTTACAGTATATAAGCACACTGTTGTTTGCAGCTGTTCTATTGCTCTTAAATCCCGTGTTTTTTTTATTTTTTTATTTATTTATTTGATTTTTGCAAATAACCAAAAGTTTATGAATAAGTGAAGGTGTGACGTGTTGCATATACAAGTCTTGAAGTGTTTGGTGCTTGCCCCTTTGTCAAATTGTAGAAAATGTGTTTACAGGTACATCCCATCTGATTTGGTCAGTGTACTAGTCTCAGAAACCCTGTGGACCTTGTGCTAAAAATAAAGGTCAGCTTAAACTGGAAATTTTACAATGACTGAACTTTTAAAAGTAAAGATTTGCTGAGTTTTTATAATAAACATTTAGAACTGTTTAATTTTGCCTAAGCAATACCCCGAAAGTGTACCCTTGTGTCTTGCATTCCACTTGAAAAATAAAGTACCTAAGCACTCCTGTACTGAAAGCTTCATCTCCGTATATATGTGCAATTTGACATCCCAGTGACTTCTAGCATCAGGGAATTTGGAGTAAGCTTTGGTGATGTCACTACTGTGCTGCTTGCTTGAGGTTCTGACATAAGGAAGGGAAGCGCTGCCTCTACCAAAATGGCCACCCCCACACAGTAACACGGTGCATAATGAGGCATAGTGGCAAAATAAGCCCTTCCTCCTGGCAGCACTAGGGTCGCCGGTTTGAATCCCAACCATGACACTACCTGCATGGAATTTGCATGTTCTCACTGTGCCTGACTGGGTTTCTTCTGGTTTCCTCCCACACTCCAAAGACTTGCTGGTAGATTAATTTGATCCTGTCAAAATTGCCTCTATTATGTGTATGTATGAATGTGAGTTAGGGACCTTAGATTGTAAACTCCTTGAGGGCAGGAATGTACAGTATACAGTATCTCACAAAAGTGAGTTCACCCCTCACCTTTTTGTAGATATTTTAATATACCTTTTCATGTGGCAACACTGAAGAAATAACACTTTGCTACATTGTAAAGTAGTGAGTGTACAGCTTGTATAACAGTGTAAATTTGCTGTCCCCTCAATAAGGCTCGGTTTCCACTAGTGCGGCTATGAAGTCGTGCTACTTCTAGCGCGACTTCGTAGCTAAAGATGTTTGCGGCTTTCAGTGAGACTTGTCCCTCATTACAGAGGGAAGTTGCACTGAAGACGGCTCAAAAGTAATGCTCGAACTACTTTTGAAGTCGCCGCAACTGAAGCCGCGGCAGTGGAAACGGGCCAGATAGAAATCAATGGGTTTTGACTTGCTGTGCGACTTGACATGTGTCAAGTCGCACAGCAAGTCGCACTAGTGGAAACCGAGCCTAAAACACACCGCCATTAATGTCTAAACTGGGAGGAGGACAGACTGCAGTAAAACCTGACAGCGGTTCTAATCCATCTCCACTCTATCCAAATAAAAAAACAAAAAATTCCCCTTTAGTTATACTTCAGCGGTCTATTGGAAGTGCTGTAATACAAGGAAAAAAGCTTTGTCTGTTAAAATGTCAGTTGTGGTGTAGGTAACTTACTGCCTAACTCAAGGACTTTAGAGCCCCAGACTTACTGAATTATTTTCCAGCTGAAAAAACAATGCTTAGCAGGTTGCTTTTGGGGCTGTAGTGTAGGTCAATGTTTGCATGAAGTGATTGCATAATGCAATGTGTGGGAGATTGATTTGGTTAAGGGTCCTTTCACACGGCCGCTCCGTGTGAAAGGTCCGCTGCGGGACTTTTTTTTTCCCATGGAGCGGATGACATTTCTGTCATCCGCTCCGTGTGCCCGCATATCATCCCATCCGTTTGCGGATGATATGCGGACCTAATGTAAGTATATGGTGAGCCTGGAGGGAGTGCACCCCCCTACTTGAAGGCACATACACACTGGACACCCAGCAAATAGCACCATGCAGGCAGCAAAGGTGTTCTAGTTGAGGGCAGTGGAAATTTGTACTGTTGAAATATTGATGAGGGGCCGTACTGAACACCTTTTCTGCCACTGTGCTACGTGCTGGGTGTCCAGTGCGCCCCTGTGCCTTCAACCACTTCGGAAGGTTTACCCTTAGTGACCAGGCCATTTTTTTTTCGATTTGACACTGCGCGGTTGTGCGACGCTGTACCCAAATACAATTGATGTCCTTTTTTGTTCCCCCACAAATAGAGCTTTCTTTTGGTAGTATTTGATCACCTCTGCGGTTTTTATATTTTGCCCTATAAACAAAAAAGAGCGACATTTTAGAAAACAACACTTTTTTACTTTCTGATATAAAACATTCCCAATAAAAAAAATTTAAAACTATTTTTTTTTTATCATTTAGGCCAATTTGTATTCTGCTACCTATTTTTTTTAAAAAAAAAAGTCCCAAAAAGCGTTAATTGATTTGCGCAAAAGTTATAGCGTTTACAAACTACGGGATAGATTTATGGACTTTTTATTCATTTATTTATTTTTTTATTAGTAATGGTGATCAGCAATTTTTATCAGAACTGCGACATTGCGGGAGACAGATCAGACACCTAACTGACACTTTTGGCATTTTTTGGGGACCAGTGACATTAATACAGTAATCAGTGCTAATTATTATGCACTGTTACTGTATAAATGACACTGGCAGGGAAGGGGTTAACACTGGGGGTGATCAAGTGGTTAAATGTGTTCCCTTTTGTGCTTACTAACTGTGGGGGGGGGGAGGAGGACAGAGGCAGAGAGAGATCGGTGATTTAGCTTTTCAGCCCTTTCCTTTTGAATGAGCGATCCAGTAAGATTTCAGGCCAAAGTAGTGCATGTGCTCACCGCACAAAATTGCATGGTACTGTCTGGTGCATGCCAATGCAGTCAGTCATTATTTGTACTGCCCAGGAAGGTGTGCGTGTTGCCAGTGCTGTAGGTGGCTGACTGGCATATTGTAGAGAGGGTACAGCATTTTTGACCATGCAAACTATGGTGGCAACGTTTCACAGGCCAGATCAGCCTGCAGATCGTTGCCACAGTAAAAAAGGCAGTAACTGTAATGGGCAGGATAAACTGGCATTTTTGATTATTAAAACCTTTTGGAAATGAAGGGCATAAATCGTTAGAATAATTTATTAGGAATGCATTTATTGTTAATTTTGTTATTGGTTTTAGTGACACTTTAAGAACCATATGACTGTGCTAGGCATCTCCTGAAGTGATTAGTAGGCCTGATTTCTATATAGAATAGATCAATTGGCATTGGTAATAAATAAGGACAGTGAGAATATCAACTTCAAGATAAACTGGTAAATAAATGTGTGCATTCTAAAATCTACATCTGTGGGAACAGCTACACATGATGTTTCAGAACAGTCTGTGGACAAAGTAGACATGAGATGATGCATAAGACATAAGCATTTCAAGCTGCTTCCATTGTGTTTTATATTCAGCCAGTTTCTATGAAGTTTGCTGTGATATATTGCTATTATTTCAGTCTAGTCTGAAGTGAAAAAAAAAAGAGTCATGGGGTAAGTTCCTGATGGGGTTCCTAAATCTCTTGAGGGCTTTACTGACTATGGAGCGCCTGGTTCTGTTCCCACTCCTGTTTAATCGGTTTGAAACAAGAGAGAAATATCCCAATAGGAGAGATTTCCTTATTGTTTCCATAGCAACTGATCAGGTCTGGGAGTACAAGGATGAAGAACTCGTCACTAAAATCCCTGAGAGGCATAGGAAATTGTTAGGTGGTTTAAGGTCTGGTTCACACTGATGCAATTTCAGTTACAGCTTGGGTTGCACTGAATCACATGACAATGGCAATAATATTGCTTACAATGGCGCCTGTTCACATCAATGCAGTGCTGCTGCATTGTAACTTTGGGAAGGGTCCTTTGCTACTTTGCAGTTTTGTGGTCTATAGACTTGAATGGAAACAAATCAAAATCGAATCTACTTGTTGTTTTTTTTTTTTTTTTTTAAATGCGTTTTTGTGTACAATTTGTGCTGGTTGTTAGGAACTGGCACCTGACGGCGTCCCAACAATGATGGGTAATCCCTGTTGTCAGCAGGGGATTTCCCATTAACAGCAGAATGTAAACAAGTGCTGCCCCTAGTGAATCCATATTAGTCCCTTTTGTGTCTGGTATGGATTTTAAAGGGGACCCAATGCCCCGCCCCCCCCCCCCCAAAAAAAAGCTAGGTGCCCACTAGAGCTGCACGAACTGCTTAGAACAAAGATAACAATTCTCACGATTCGCGGCGTAGCATCATCTTTCACATTATCCAAAAAAATTGGGTTAACTTTTTACCGTTTTATTTTTTATATTCATTGAAGCATATTTTTCCCCAGAAATTATATTTGAAAGACTGCTGCGCAAATACCAGTGTAATATAAATATTGCAGTGACCGCCTTTTTATTCTCCTAGGGCAAACTACTGCCCTTCAGCTGTTGCAGAAATACACATCCCATTGGGCATTTTAATTCTCTGACATTGACAAACATGACTAGGCATGATGGGAACTGTAGTTCCTGAGCAACTGGAGGGCCATAGTTTTGAGATCCTTGCTCTAGGGTCTCTGCTTTTCACCCAACACTTCCTGAAGCACCTCCCACAAATTGGATTGGCTTGATGGGCACTTCTTGAGTACCATATGGTCAAACTGCTTCCACAGCAGCTCAATAGGGTTGAGATCTGGTGACTGCGCTGGAAACTCCATTACAGACAGAATACCAGCTGACTGCTTCTTCCCTGAATAGTTCTTGCATAGTTTGGGGGTGTGCTTTGGATCATTGTCCTGTTGTAGGAGGAAATTTGTTCCAACCAAGCGCTGTCCACAGGGTATGGCATGGCATTGCAAAATGGAGTGATAGCCTTTTCTTATTCAAAATCCCTTTTACCTTGTACAAATCTCCTACTTTACCAGCCTCAAAGCAGCCCCAGACCATCACATTACCTCCACCATGCTTGACAGATGGCGTCAGGCACTCCTATAGGCATCTGTTCTGCGTCTCACAAATGTTCTTCTATGTGATCCAAACCCCTCAAAAATATTTGTCTGTCCATAACACTTTTTTTCAATCTTCCTCTGTCCAATATGGATGGAGTAATCAATAATTATGTGATTACCTATAGCGCTTGCTTAAATAAATTGATAAACAATCTGATAAATTGCATATAAATCCCGTGATGCATTACAATTTAAATAATAAATAGTGCTGAGGTAAAATTGCAATAAATATAAAAAACGGTAACAATACTGTGTATATATCAAATATGTAAAAACAAGTATTGGAAAATTATCACAAAAAAAGTCCTTAAAGTTCATGTGCAAAAATTAATAAATTCATGTGCAATTAAAAAATAAGTGCAAGTAAAAAAATGTATTTATTTTTTTTTAACACAGTTGTGACTTCTTGACAAAAATGTCCAAAAATAAAGTGATAAGTGCTTGGTGCTCTGTGATAAATTGAATCACTCTTGCCCTGATGTCCCTTCTAGTGTGTCACCGTGAAAAGGTAGATGAAATTCACACTCACCAGATCGCAGGGGTCCTATGTCTTATGACATTAGGACCATATGTGCTTTTAGTGACCCTCTCTGGGTCGGGGTACTTTCCCTCCAGGCAGATGTCTTTCTCTGCAGTTACACTCCTCCTGATGATCACCTGTGCACGCCCCCGGCTCCGACCGGTCCAATCCTGGGGGGTCCCCGGTATAGATCCTGGTAACAGGTGACCACCCCCTCCTCTCCTCTGATCACCGATCTATCCTTCCTGCACATGAACTAAGGACTTTTTTCCCTAAAACGTCTTTCAGGACAGCACCTTAGAGAGATGGCTCCTCCCTCTCCTCATCAGGAAACACCCCATCCACCAGATTTTAAAAGGAGGCTTCTCCCACCATTCATCAGTTTTTGTGTTTCCTCCGGCCGAGGAACACCTCTGTGGGGAGCTGGGCTCTTAAGGTGCTATCCTGAGAGACCGGGCTTTCTACGTCCACCTACCCTTTTTTGGAGACGATTGCTTCTCCCATTCACGCGACCGACTGCAGTGCATGGGCTCCTTCTTCCTCTTCAGTGCTCTAGGCTGAGTCAAGACCCCGCAGAGCACAGCCCTGGGAAGGCATCTTGGAGGAGCAGAACGATTTTTCTTAGGTTTCCGCCGCCTTTTTTTCAAATTTGCCGCCATTTCTCCGGATCGAGTGACGCTCGTCCGGACCGGAAGTGAGGTTCCGGAAAGGGCAGCGTTCTGCAGGGGGCGTATGGCGTCATTTCCGCCGGACGCAGAGGAAGAAGGGAGGAGCAAGCTGGTGCCTTATTCCGGATCCGGTCCAGTGCAGGTGCGCTTTGGTCTCCGGAACCGGTACCGAAGCCACGGGTGATACCGCTGCCAAGCGATGGAAGCTTCTTCAGCGAGTGGGACAGGCACAGGCACCAGTAAGGCCCAGGTAAGGGGTATCTTTATATGGCCTATCTTACTGTGGGGTCTCTCTCCATCCCTTTTACTATCCCCCCCGGTGGCTGGGGGCCTGTCAGGGCACATGGGACTTCCCTTTAAATGTCTTTCTGTGCACCTTTGGTGGCCCTGAGAATCAGGCTGACTTAAGAAGCATGTGTATGTTTTCCCATTCATGTCTTCCAGGCTAAAAGCTCTGAAACTGTTTTCAAGAGAAAGTGTCCTTCATGCAAAGCAAAGTTGTCGGAAAGTTGGAAAAAGACACTTTGCCAGGGATGTATTGATGCACTAGTAAAGGAAGAAGCATCTGCAGTTTGTGGCGATTTAGTCGCATCTGTGAGGAAGGAATTGGATGCTACCATCCAATCTTTTCGGTCATCCCTACAGGACCCTGCCCTGAGTCAGCCATCAGCCTCACTGTCCTCTCAGGGTTCACAATTGGTTCCTTCGGTGGGGACAGAAGGGGTTCCTTCCACCCAAGTAGATAATTCCCCCTCACATTCCAAGGAGGATTCAGAGGAAGAAGAGGAGGGAGGGGCACAAAGCAGGCCCACTAAATACAAACTATCCTTAGAGCAAGTGGATGGTCTCCTGAGGGCAGTTTACATCACCCTGGGTCTAGAGGAGGAAAAGAAGGAACTGTCCCTACATGACAAAATGTATGCAGGCTTGGAAGAGCCTAAGGGCCGTATCTTCCCAGTGCATCAGACCATCTCAGATGCAATAAAACATGAGTGGGCTGATCCGGAAAAGAAAGCCTTCTTCCCTAAAGCCTTTAAAAGGCGATTTCCTTTTGATGAGGACCCAGGAGCTCCCTGGAATAAGATGCCAAAGATTGATGCAGCCTTCTCCCAGGTTTCTAGGTCAACAGACCTAGCATTTGAAGACATGGGAATACTGAGGGATCCCATGGATAAGAAGATGGACCAGCAACTTAAGAGATCCTGGCAATCCATCATGGGGAGTCTGAAACCTGCCATGGCAGTAACCTGTGTGTCCAGGAATCTGGAATACTGGCTTAGCCAGCTAAAAGCACACATCACAGCAGACTCACCTAAACAGGAAATTTTGGATTCCTTTTCCACGCTCTCCACGGCCATAGCCTTCATTGCTGACGCTTCAGCAGAGTCAGTGAAGATGACAGCAAGATCTGCAGCTTTATCCAACTCAGCCAGAAGGGCTCTTTGGTTAAAGACATGGCCTGGAGATACAGCTTCTAAAAATAAGCTGTGTGGACTTCCTTTTCAAGGGGATCTACTATTCGGGCCTGGGCTAGACTCTGTTCTAGATAGAACAGCAGACAAAAAGAAGTCTTTTCCTGTGAAGAAGAAACAGGCAGCAAAGAAGCTTTTTCGACCTCAAAAAGCTCAGCAAAATAGCAGACCCCAGGAGAAGAGAAGAAACTGGTCGACACAAAAACCCAAAGGGAAAGGAGGTGTTCTCTTCCATCCTCCTGTGTCAACCAACAAAACACAATGACAAGACATTGCCGGTGGGAGGAAGATTGAGGGAATTCCTCCCCTATTGGGCAGCCATAACAGAAAATCAATACATTCTGGGTATGCTGTCCCAAGGCTACAACATAGAGTTTGCAGAGACGCCACCCGAAAGGTTCTTTGTCACAAACCTCCCAAGAGATGCAGAAAAAGCCCTGGCTATGATGGACCTGTTAAAGGACCTGAGGCGACAGGGAGTTGTCTGTCCAGTTCCAGTGGAGGAACAACATCAGGGATTTTATTCCCACATATTTTTGATAAAGAAACCATCGGGGGATTTTCGTCTTATACTGAATCTGAAACCATTAAACAGGTCAGTTCTGTACAAAAAGTTTCGAATGGACTCAATTCTTACAGTCAGAACCCTGTTAACAAAAGGATGCTTCATGGCATCAATCGACTTAAGGGATGCTTACCTACATATCCCTATTGCCCCTCGCTCACAGAGATTCCTAAGGTTGGCAGTAAATCTGGGAAAGGAAATGCTCCATATCCAATTCAAAGCACTCCCTTTCGGGCTATCATCCTCCCCTCGTATTTTTACGAAGGTAATGGCAGAGTGTCTAGCTCCCCTCCGCCTTCAGGGAATCTCTGTGGTGCCTTACCTGGACGACCTGCTTTTCTTTGCCCCGTCAAAGGAAAAACTTCAAGAGGACCTGCACAAGGCAAGAGGTCATCTAGAAGCTCTGGGATGGATAGTGAACATCAAGAAATCGAATCTCACACCGGCTCAGCGGGTTCAGTTCCTAGGGTTTCAGTTATGCTCTGTGGAACAAAGAATCTTCCTACCAGAAGACAAACAGGTCAAAATACAGAATTTGGTAGCAAGGCTACAAACAAATCAGTGGTGGTCGATCAGAGAGATCATGTCAGTCCTTGGAAACCTGACTGCATCAATTCCAGCTGTCCAATGGGCAAGGCTGCATTTTCGACCACTCCAATATTTCCTCCTCAGAATCTGGGATCACAATCCATAGACTTTGGACTTAAAGGTAAAAATCCCCACCAAGGTCAAGAGGTCCCTTTGGTGGTGGAGAAATCGGATAACCTGGTCTCAGGGTTTGGCCTGGTCCTTCCCGGCAGACCAGAGGTTAACAACGGATGCCAGCAGGTGGGGGTGGGGAGCCCACTGGAACCAAAACCTGGCACAGGGGGTTTGGTCTCAGACCGAGACAAGAAAATCCTCAAATTGGAAGGAATTAAAGGCAGTCGGCCTAGCCCTAACTGCCTTCTCTCAAAATCTTCAGGGGACTCATGTTCAGGTCCTTTCAGACAACGCCACTACAGTGGCATATCTAAACAAGCAAGGGGGCACAAGAAGCAAAACCCTACAGCTTTTGGCAACGGAAATTCTGCAATGGGCGGAAAGGCAGTTACTTTCCTTGTCAGCAATCCACCTAAAAGGTACACTAAACAGTGTGGCGGATTATTTAAGCAGGCAGAAGATCCGAGAAGCAGAATGGAGCTTGAACCCAGAAGTCTTTATGTTGATAACCAAGACTTGGGAAAAGCCAGAGGTGGATCTGTTTGCAACGAAAGAAAACGCAAAACTTCCACTTTACTTCTCACTCCACAGAAACGACAACTCTCTGGGAGTAGATTCCCTGGCACATCCCTGGAGGTTCAGGTTGGGGTATGCCTTCCCCCCCTTCCAGCTCATTCCGTTGGTATTGAGAAAAATCCAAATGGAAAGAGCCTCAGTGATCCTGATCACACCTTATTGGCCCAAAAGGGTTTGGTTTTCGACTGTCCTTCAACTATCAGTCAAACCTGCTTTTCAGCTCCCTCTTCCTCAAGACCTACTGCTTCAAGGTCCAGTCTATCATCCAGAAGTGGAAAAGCTAAAGCTCACCGCCTGGTATCTGAGGAGCAACTGCTGAAAAGGAAAGGATTTTCAGACGCATTAATTGCTACTCTACTTTCCAGTAGGAAAAAAGTCACAAGGAATATATATGCAAAAGTTTGGAAGACATATAATACCTGGTGTGAATCGAAAGATCAAAAATTGAACAGTATTACTTCAATTTTGGAGTTCCTACAGGAGGGCGCAGGAAAAGGTTTGGCAGTAAGTACCCTCAAGGTACAAGTTACAGCCCTGGGGGTATTCTTGGAAAGGCCCATTTCTTCAGAATCTTTAATCATCAGATTCTTCAGGGCCCTTACCCGCTCCAGACCAGTGCCTGTCAGAAGCTTCCCCAAATGGGACTTGTCGGTGGTCCTTCAGGCCTTCACAAAGGAACCTTTTGAACCACTAGAAACGGTTACACTAAAAAACCTTACCCTCAAGACGGTCTTCTTGGTGGCAATAACATCAGCAAGAAGAATCAGTGAATTACATGCTTTATCAGCTATCGAACCTTTCTTGTCCATATATCCAGACAGGATAATTCTCAAGACGGATCCAGGGTTTCTCCCAAAAGTAGCTTCAACGAGAAACCGCTCACAAGAAATTGTGTTACCTACCTTCTGCCCTAATCCATCAGGAGATAAGGAAGAAAGCTTTCACTACCTAGATGTAAGAAGGGTTCTTATACACTACTTGGAGGTTACTAAAGAGTTTAGATCATCAAACTCTCTTTTTGTTCTTTTCTCTGGCAACAAAAAAGGTCGCCAGGCATCAAAAGGATCAATAGCCAGATGGCTCAGATCCGCTATTTCAGAGGCTTACTCCCAAATGAAATTGTCTCCCCCGCAGGGGATCAGAGCTCACTCTACTAGAGCGTTAGCCACTACATGGGCAGAGAAAGCTGGTGCCACTCCAGAGCAAATCTGCAAAGCGGCTACGTGGTCAAGCTACTTTACATTTGCAAGACACTATAGGTTGGACCTTTTGGCAGCTGAAGATCAGGCTTTTGGCAGAAAGGTCCTGCAAGCTGTGGTCCCTCCCTAAATTGAGTAAGTCTCGATAATCCTCTCTAAGGTGCTGTCCTGAAAGACGTTTTAGGGAAAATTCAAGTTAGACTTACCGGTAACTTGTTTTCCAATAGTCTTTCAGGACAGCAGGAGGATCCCGCCCTATTGTATAAAATGTATTGCTGTGATTAACCATATCTGTTTATGTGTTCCAGCATGGGCCGGAGGTACTCTTCTACAAACTGATGAATGGTGGGAGAAGCCTCCTTTTAAAATCTGGTGGATGGGGTGTTTCCTGATGAGGAGAGGGAGGAGCCATCTCTCTAAGGTGCTGTCCTGAAAGACTATTGGAAAACAAGTTACCGGTAAGTCTAACTTGAATTTTTGTGATTTGATGATTTTCCAATACTTGTTTTTACATATTTGATTTATACACAGTTTTTATTGTTACTGTTTTTTATATTTATTGCAATTTTACCTCAGCACTATTTATTATTTAAATTTTAATGCATCACGGGATTTATATGTAATTTATCAGATTGTTTATCAATTAATTTAAGCAAGCGCTATAGGTAATCACATAATTATTGATTACTGCATCCACTTTTGAGCACTCGCACTTTACTATAGCAGCTGCGAATCACACCATTTAATTTATTTAGGTCCTTACACACTCCTAGGTCTCCTCACGTGGCGCGGGAAATATAATTTGTATATTTTATCTTTCATCTGTCCAATGTTTGTTTTTTTTGCACATCTTAATCTTTTCCTTTTATTGGCCAGTTTTCCCTACGGCTTTTTCTTGGTCACTCTGCCTAGAAGGCCAGCATCCTGGAGTCGCCTCTTCACTGTGTACGTTGAGACTGGCGTTTTTGTTTGTACCATTTAATGAAGCTGCCAGTTGAGGACCTGTGAGGTGTCTTTCTCAAACTAGAGGCTCTAATGTACTTGTCCTCTTGCTTAGTTGTGCACGGGGCCTCCCACTTCTCTTTCTATTCTGGTTAGCGCCCGTTTGTGCTGCTCTCTGAAGGGGAGTAGTACACACCGTTGTAGGAAATCTTCTGTGTCTTGGCAATTTCTCGCATGGAATAGCCTTCATTTCTCAGAACAAGAATAGACTGCGTTTTCAGAAGAAATTTCAATTTTTTCCCAAATCGTCTTTTAGGACAGCACCTCAGAGAGAGCGTAGCTCCACCCACAGCACCTTAGAGAGAGCGTCGCTCCACCCAATTTCCCAGGAAACACTGCAGTCACCACTTTAAAATCCAGGCCTCAGTTTTTAGTGTTTCCCCCAGCCATGGTGGAAGCCCTGCAGGGGGGACCAGGGGTATGCTGCGCTCTCTCCAGGTGGGGAAAGGGTTTATAAGCATTCCTGTATGCGGTTGTGTATGTTAAGGGCCAGCCAAACACCCCCCCTGACGGTGGGGGATGTTCCTCTTCCACTTCTAGCCCAGCGAGGGCTGAGGCCCCTGGGGGTTCTGCTTCAGAAGACCATGCAATGTGGAGCCTGGGGGCACAGGCTGCGGCAGGCGCAGTTGTTTGGTGTCCGAAGGTTTTGCACTTGTTCTCGGTGCTGGATGGTGGGTGATGTCTTTTCCAGTGAGGCGGGGCTTCCGACAGTGCGTGACGGCTTCCGGTTCCGGCCGTTGGAACGCAAGAGGAAGAGGCGGCCCCTGCTGGCGTATTTTTTGTCCTTGCAGCGGCAAAAGGACCGGGAAATTTGAAAGAAGACTGCTGGACACCTGGTGACACTCTGCAGAAATGGATACAGGGGAACCAGCGGTGGTGGCAGTACCCACGAATGCCAGCCAGATCCAGGTAGGTAAGGCAGTGGCCTGACGATTTACCTTGGATCTAGGTTAGTTTTCCTTCTCCTTACTTCCCCTAGGAAGTGATTAAGATAGTGAAAACAATACCATGTCCACACAACACTATCTTGTGCTAAGGTCTGCTAGGGTGGAGACCATTTTTTTAAGGGGATGTTATGTTATGTGATGTTCATGGTGGTTTTAACTGTCTTTCAGGCTAAAACCAAAGAAAAAACTAAACATACTCCCCTCCAAAAAGAAGTGTCCTTGTAAAAGTACATTTAGGGGCTCTTGGACCAAGCCTTTGTGTAAGGCCTGTATTGCGGATTTGTGTCCCAGGGATCAGACGTAGAAGAGGGTGAGGAGAAAGAAGGGTCTTCTTCACATTAGACTGTCCCTGGAGGACATGGCTGACCTTTTGAAATCCATCCATACTACCCTAGACATTAAAGAGGATAAAGCACAGTTATCACTGCATGATAAAATGTTTTAGGGTATGGGTGAGGTTAAGCATCTTGTGTTCACAAGGTACTATCAGCTGCTGTGAAAAGGGAATGAAAGGATCCAGAGAGGACCCCTTTTTTTTTTTCTCTCGATCTTTAAATAGGAGATTTGTTTTTGATGAGGATAGTGCACAGGTTTGGAACAAATGACCCAAACTCGATGCAGGTTTTTCCCAGGTTTCCCGTAATACGGATTTGTCTTTCAGGACTTAAATGGTACCCACAAAACGCCAGGGGTTTGTTCCGACCTCTTAATCAACCCCCCCAAAACTCGATGACGGTTTTCCAACTGTGGGAGGAACACTTCAAGCCTTTTTTCCACAGTGGAAAACAGTGACGACCAGTCAGTTTGTCCTTCAGGTGATCTCACAGGGCTACAGATTGGAGTTCTCAAATCCCGACAAATCGTTTGTGTCACGCAGGTTTCCAGAGATCACGAGAAATCTTTGGCAAAGAGCTTAGGCAGCAGGAGGTTCTCATTCCGGTTCCCAAGGGGAGTAAGGACTGGTGTTCTATTCACACGTTTTCCTAGTCAGGAAACCTGCAGGAAAATTCCGTTAGATTTTGAATCTGAAGATTTTAAACAGATCCATTTCACTACAAGAAGTTCCAAATGGATACAATTTTTCCAGTGAGGAGAAATTTGTCCGCAGGGTGCTTTCTAGCGTCCACAGATCTGAAGGATGCGTACCTACATGTTCCCATAGCGCCAGCTTCACAAAAGTTCTTGAGGTTGGCGATAAGGGTAGGGGAGGGGGTGTCTCGCCTCCAATTCAGAGCCCTGCCTTTCGGGCTATCCTCTTCCCCAAGGATCTTCAGAAAATGATGGCAGAAACTTTGGCACCTCTCAGGTTGCAGGGAGTGTTGATTGTGCCGTATCTTGACAATCTCCTGCTATTTGCCAGCACAAAAGTGCTTTTGTGGAGGGATCTAAAGAGGACAGAGTGCCTCTTTATTTGGCTTCCAAACAGAGAGGTCAAACCTGGTCCCTGCCCAGGTGATCAGATTTTTGAGTTGCACCATGGACTCGGTCTGGGAAAAAATGTTTCTCCCGGACGAGAAGATAGACAAAATCCAGAATGCGGTTAAGAATGATCAGACAAACTCGCCAGTTTTGATCCGAGCGGCAATTTCTACCTTAGGCCTTCTCATGGCCTCAATCCCTGCGGTCCAATGGGCCTGCCTCCATTCAAGGTGTCTCCAAAAGTCAATTCTGCAGAATTGCCACTATGGGGAGTCAAAAAAACAAAAAACAGATCTTAGTCCCTTCCGGGGTCAAGAGAATGTTATGGTGGTGGCGAGAGGCAGCAAACCTGAACAGGGGTCTGTTCTGGAACTTTCCAACTGCAAGAGATTGAAAACAGATGCAAGCTCATGGGGTTGGGTGGCTCATTTCGAAGGCCGATTAGCTCAAGGGTCATGGACAAGCATGGAAGCCAAGAGGTCCTCCAATTGGAGGGAGCTGAGGGCTATCCTCTTAGGGCTGTTGGCTTTCAGAACGGTGATCCAGGGGCATCACATTCAGGTATTGTCCGACAATTCCACAGCTGTGGCCTACGTTTCAAAACAAGGGGGCACAAAGAGCAGGATTCTCCTGTCCTTAGCTCTACAGATCCTGTCCTGTCTAGAAGACAATTTGGTTTCCTTAACAGCTCTACACCTCAAGGGAAGCTTAAATCGGGTAGCAGACTTCCTAAGCAGAAGGCAAGTGATAGTCAGAGTGGTGTCTGAATGCGGAGAGGCTGCACGGACGTGGAACGGAAAGGAGGTGGTCAGGGGCTGTGCAGGCGGGGAACGGGAAGGAGGTGGTCAGGGGCTGTGCAGGCGTGGAACGGGAAGGAGGTGGTCAGGGGCTTCAAGTGCGGACCAAAAAAGGGTCCTGCACCATTTTGGTCCGAATGCAATGCAAATTCAGCCATGAAAACCATGTGGCTGAATTTGCATCACACAGACATTGCATGTGATCTGCACAGCAATGCGGTGCAGAAAAAAAATGCAATGTCTGGCATCGCCCAAGTGTAAACTCAGGTTTTTGTTTTATCTTAATGCATTCTATGCATTAAGATAAAAAAAAAAACCTGTATGCAGCAGCCCTCTTCAGCCCCCCTAATGCTTACCTGAGCTCCTCTTTTATCCAGCAATGTTGCAGGAGTATCTAAGCTGCTTGGGAATTGGCTGAGACAGCAGCGTGGCGTGATTCGCTCCCGCTGCTGTCAAATCAAAATAATTTAGCCAATCAGGAGAGAGAGGGAGCAGGGCCGGGTCATGGCTCTGTGTCTGAATGGACACAGGGAGCTGCGACTCTGCTCGGGTTCCCCCTTAGCAAGCTGCCTGCTGTGGCGGCACTCAATAGGAGGAAGGGGCCAAGAGAGCCGATGAGGGACCCGAGAAGAAGAGGATCCAGGCTGCTCTGTGCAAAACCAACTGCACAAAGCAGGTAGGTACAACATTTTTTTTTTTTTTTTTTTTAAAACAAACAAGACTACAATCCACTTTTAAGTAGAATGCCAGGCTAAACTTGACTAATTTAAAAAAAAGCCCCCCCCCCCCCCCCCCCAACACCTATGCTGACTAACTGCTGTAAGAAAAATGTATATGCGAACCTATTTAAAACGCACTATGGTCCGGTCACGAGATTCTCTGTGTCAGCCAGCAGGGAGAGGAGAGAGTGCCTAACAGCTCTGAAGGCCTGGAAGCGGTGAAATGACCCATAGTTCCCGTGGCCCATCCGTTGTCAGTGACTCCACCTCTCCCCTGCAGCCGCCACTGACTGACACAGGGTAGCCATATCACCGAACCAGGCTGGGCTAAAAATAGGGAAGTATATACACCTTTCTTATGCAAGCTATTCATTTTAAATTTAGATATGAAATGTATTATTTCACATTTCTGATAAAAATTCTACTGCAAGCCACAGTAGTAAGATTGAAGTATAACAAATCTGTATAGAGAGCACAGACGGGATTTTAAAGGTGCCAACACAGGTGAGTATATAAAAATCCAAATTCTAAACATTTAAAATAGTAGAAATTTCACATAAAACAATCATGGAATATTCATACGGCTTTTACAGTGATGCAGTAACTTCATCTCTACATGTTTTGCATGGCTATGGTTTCTTCAGGAGACAATGCACATACTGCATGCAAAATCACTAAAGATTCAAAAACAATATTTTAGTAATTATAGACCTAAAACTATACACAATACATAATGTGATTATGTATATTTGGAACTAACTGCAATGAAAAATATACACAAACATTTCACATATTAATAGGTCATCTGGGGGGCTCCCTCACCTGCATTATAGCACATTAGTTCAAATTAAACCTAAGCTACAGGTAAAGCACCATTTTGAATCAAACGCCGTCAATTTCTCGTGACTGTCGGTCACTGCTGTCTGCTCTTCTTACCCTCTCCTTCTGCCCAGTTTACCGAAGCACTGGGCTGTGGAGGAGTGGCCGGCTCTTGGCGGCTTAATGCGACGCTGAGCTGGGTTCCGGTCCAGGCATGCGAGCGGATCCCGATCATGTGGTCGCAATCTTTTCTCTTTCATTCATTGACAGACACAGCTCCTGATTCTTCTTAACCATTGGTTATACTGCCCCCTACAGGAGTAGGACACTAGGCAGGAAAAAGCTGGACTATGCCTATGGGCAGTACAAGGGGGTATGCAATACACCCACACTCAGCTATAGGCACTCAGTTTTTTTTTTCTGCCTAGTCAGGAGTAAGGACCTAGTTCCTTGCTGGGATCTCTCTGGTCCTGGCATTTTTTTTTTCCTTTTTAAATGGATTTTTTTTCTTATCTTTTTGTTCCTGTGAGAATCTTATCTGCTGGAGTGGGCAATGGACTGGATAATCTAGATCCAGAGGGTCCCCCCCAGTCTGGCCAGAGAGCATGTGCAGGCCTCAGCACCACGCTATGGTCAGCCGCAACATAGCCACACTGGATGGGGCTGGCCTGCGAGTTAAACATCTCGCGAAGGAGCATACGACCTGGCCGACAGCCGCCCACATCCCGATGAAGGGGTGGTCTGGTCTGTCAGGAGCGGTGCCCACCCTGTTCCAGGTATGGTAAGTAGCTGTCCCCCCTCTACCCCTGGAGGTTTTTGGGGGTGGACGTGGGCCCCTCCCTTGGATGGTGGGACCCCCGAGTTCTCCCCAGCCCTCTAAAAAGTTGGTGGTCACTGTGGGTCTTGAGGTTATGAGCTGGCTTTCGCCACATGCTCTTAAGGGGGGCTTGTTGGAGTTACTGCTGACCGTGTTTTTCCTGGTGCACAACGGGTGGTTGAGCAGGGTTTCCCTGCTACTCTGGGGGTTGGTGACTAGGGCAGGAATGTCCCCAGTGAGTGTGGCTGAATCCACTACCCTCTGTTTGGGCATCAGCCCTCCCCTCTGCTGCCCCTGAGTGGTCGACTCTGCTGAGTCTTGCGCCCAGGTGGTTGGACATTCACAAAAATTTAGGCTGTGGCTTCGGCCTACTAGGCCATATAGCCTAGTTGGCCTCCGTTGGAAGGGGGAGGGCCCCAGTGAGCCTGGCTGGGATTAGTGCACTTGCAGCTGTGTTTCTACACAAATTGAGGTCGCGGCCTACTAGGCCATACGGCCAGTTTGGTACCTCCCCTTGGAAGGGGTGGCAATGTAGGGGCAGTTTAATTTTTTAATGGCAGCCCTCCCCTGATTATGTTTTTCCTGGATGACCTTAGTATATAGCGTCCACCACCCTCCCCTGCCTCATCTGTCCATCAGATCCTGAATCTGTTTCGGCCGCTGTGGACGCGAGTCACCCTGCTGGGTCTGTCCACACACTGAGTGCTCAGACAGTGAGGATGTTCCCTCTGTTCCTCTAGCCGGGCATGAAAAGGCGCTGGTGGATGCACTGATTGTGTCAGAGCGTGACATTTTAAACATGGCAGAGATTCTGCTTCAGAGACGCCGGTCCCTTTTGGCACCACAGGTCCTCCACTGTGTCAGGGGTGTTCCCCTTTCCCGCTTACTTTGACAACATTGTCACATAAGTGGGGTTGTCTAAAACGCACTCTTGTGGTCCCTAAGCGTTTTGCTATGCGGTATCCTTATAAGGGTCCCCTGCTTAAAAAGTGAACGGTCCCATCTGTAGTGGATCCGCCCGGTTTCCAGGTTAAATAAAGCTACCTTAATTTTGGATGAGGAGTCCTTGTCCTTTAAAGATACAGTTGATAGGAGAGCCGAGGCTCTGGCCTGCCATATGTCTCACTATGGCTGGTTCGACTTAAGCCGCTATTTACTATTGCAGTGGTGTTGCAAACTGAGTGGGCTAAACATTTACGCCGGGACCAGGAGTGGAAACTGCTTTCCCCTGCCTTTGCGGAGCTGGCGTATCAGTTGATCCAGGGACTACTGTTTATTTGTAATGCCTCTTTGGATTCGGCACCTTTTGATTTTAGGCTGTCTGTATCAGCAGTGGTCCTTCGGCTTCTTATCTGGCTGACAGGGCTGGTCTGGGGACCAGACTTCTAAAACGGCCTTATCTAATCTCCCCTTTGTGGGGGATCGCCTGTTTGGAGCTTCCTTGGATGACATCTTTATCGCCTGTTTGGGGCTTCCTTGGATGACATCTTTAAGGGTCTCACGGGGGGAAGAGTACTCTTGTTCCACAGGCTACCAAGGGCAAGGAGCCCCGTCGTAGACATGGGCTGTTCTTTTTGGCTCATAAGAGGCTTTTTTCGTCCCTCAAGGGATAAAATCCTTCAGGGCCTCCCCCGGCGGTTCCAAGAGGACCTGGTCTGGCAAGTCACGAGGGGCTCTTCCAGACCTACGGACAAGGCTTTCTTTGCATTAAGGGGTGCCCTCACTCTTATCTGGGGTGGGGGAACATCTTCGCTCGTTCCCAGATCTGTGGACCTCTTTTGTACAGGTCAAGTGGGTTCGGATCTGTGGACCTCTTTTGTACAGGTCAAGTTGGTCCACAGTCATTCGGTCCGGCTACAAGTTTGAGTTTTATTTTTTTCCTCCGGAAAGGTTTTTCCCTTCCAACCTGCACTTGTCCCCAGATCGCTTATGGGGTCACTGTGGGGCAGTGCAAGACTTGTTACTTCATGGGGTGATGGTTCCAGCTTCGGAATATTTTCAGGGGTTTTACTCAAACCTGTTTACAGTTCCCTGGAAGGAAGGTGAGGTACGTCCAATTCTGGACCTCAAGGCGCTAAACTTCTTTCTGCGGGTACATTCGCGCTGTAGTGGCGTCCCTACATCTGGGGAATTTTCTCGCTTCTATCGCCATCAAGGATGCCTACCTTCACATTCCAATATGTGTGCCGGTCACCGGAGCTTCCTCCACTTTGCCGTGGGCGAGGAGCATTATCAATTTGTGGCGTTTGCCTTTCATCTTGCCTCTGCTCCTCGGGTCTTAACAAAGTGTTGGCCCTGGTGCTAGCATTGTTGCATCAGCGGGGGATCACAGTACTGGGGTACCTGGACGATCATCTTCTGCGAGCAGAGTCTCCGACTGCTGTGATGGACACCTTGGAGATTACTCCGAGATTCGGATTCAGCCAGAGTGTTGCTTCCTCTGGAAAAACTCCAGAAATTGCAGGAGGAAATTCAGCTTCCATTGTCCAGCAGATGGTCATCCCTCTGGGCTTGCACGTGGGTGCTGGGCCTGATGGTGTCTACCTTTTTTGAGGAGGTTCCATGTGCACAGTTCCACACGAGATCTCTGCAAAAAGATTCTGGTGAAATGGGACAAGAATCCAGTCTCTAGAGGTGGCTTTGTTCTCCGGCACTTCCACAGGGAAATCCTTCTCCCCCTGTACTGGACGGTTATCACCAAGGATGCCAGCCTGTCCGGGTGGGGAGGCATCCTCTGCTCAGCTAGTGCTCAGGGGGTCTGGACTCGGGAAGAGTCCAGACTGTTGATTAATGTACTGGAACTCCAAGCGATCGGAATTTGGACAATTCATCTTCAAGGGTGTCTGGTACATTTTCAATCGGACAATGCCACGGCCGTGGCCTATGTCAATCACCATGGGGGGCACAAGAAGTGTCCTGGCGGATTAGGAAGTAGCCGGCATTCTAAGGTGGGCAGAACGATTGTTCCAGCCCTCTCTGCTGTACACATTCCATGGAAGGTACAAAGGTTTGTGGCATGGTTTTCGGCCGATGCCGCAGACACATTAGTGGCTCCTTGGCGTCAGTATCGTTTTGATTTATGCCTTTCCCCTTCTCAAACTTCTGCCAAGACTCCTGTGCAGGATCGAGGCTGCAAGGGATTCCTGTCTTTCTGGTGGCTCCAGAGTGGCCTCACCGGTCTTGGTACGCCAATCTGGTACGGCTGGTCACCGATGCTCCTTGTAGATTTCCTCTTAGGGAAGACCAGCTGTCTCAATGACTAATCTTTCATCCTGCTTTACAGTCGCTGGTTTTAATGGCTTGGCTGTTTGAAAGCCGGGTGCTGAAGGATAGAGGTTTGTCTGAATCTGATTCCTACGCTGTTAAAGATTAGAAAATCTACCTCAAGGAAGATCTACCATCTTTTTTTGAAGACGTACGTTGCCTGGTGTTTTTTTTTTTTTTTGGGGGGGGGTTCTCCCTCGCTTTCTTTCAGCGGCTCAGATCTTGGCTTTCCCTCCAATGGGGGGTTTAGCAGTGCCTGGCCTTGAGTACCATCAAGGGCCAGGTTCCAGCCTTGGCGGATTTCTTTCAACGTCTATTGGCAACACTTCCTTTGGTGTGTACCTTTTTCCAGGGAGCTCGACACTTTGGTTACTCCAGTGCGGTCTCCATTTCCGCCATGGGTCCTCACATTGGTGTTGTCATTTATCCAGAAATCTCCCTTTGAAAATATCTGGAGGTTCCCCTGCTTATGTTGTCCAAGAAGGTGGCCTTTTTTGGTGGCTAATACTTCTGCGTGCAGGAGCTGGCATCGTTCTTGCCGTTCACTGTCCCTGTCCGTTGTTTCTTTCAAAGGTCGTCTCTGATTTCCATTTGAATGAAGACATTGTGTTGCCTTCCCCATGTCCCAGGCCTAAACATCCTAAGGTAGTTGCTCTGTATTTCTTTGATGTGGTTTGGCCAATCAGGATGTACCTGGCAGCTACGGAGTCTTTGAGGAAGTCAGACTCACTATTTGTATTCATGGTTGGACCTCGAAAAAGGGTTGTCAGTTTCTGCATTCGACCATTTCCAGATGGATCAGTAAGACAGTTATTCTGGCCTATTCAGTTAGGGGTCAGGTTCCTCCTTTCCCTGTTAAGACACACTCTTCTCGGGCGCTTAGTGCCTCCTTGGCCTTCTGTCATCAGGCATCAGTGATGCAGGTTTGCAAGTTGGCCATCTGGTCGTCTGTGCACACTTTTACAAAAGTTTTATAAGGTGGATGTATTTGCATCTGCGGATGCTTCTTTTAGTCGTGAAGTTTTGCAATGCTGCTGTTTAGAGGACCTGGTCCTCTTTAAGGGTGTATTTGTTTTTTTTTCAGGTGAGCTTCATGTTACCTGGTTGGCTATGGTTAGCCTTGGAAATTTTTTTTCTGAAGTTTTCCCACCCCTCATGTTTAACACTGCTTTGGGATATCCCAATGGTTAAGAAGAATCAGGAGCTGTGTCCGTCAATGAACATCAGAGAAATGGATTTTACGGTAAGGCAAAAATCTAATTTTCATAGCCTGAACTGGCTTCAACACTCTGCCTGCCGAAAAACGGGTCACAGGAGTGCAGAGCGAACTTCACTCCCGTGATCCAGAGAAGTACAGCCAAACAAGCTATCCTTTTAACTCTATCCCCTTACTATAAAGAAAAGCTAAAAGAGATGAAAACCTAGCAACAAATGTTGCAGCAGATGGTTTTCTCTATTGGCTAAACAAAAAAAAAAAACAAAGTTCCAAAAAATGCTGTATAACGTGCCAAAAATACAAGAAATAATGCTGCTGGTGGATGTTAAGACCGGGAGATGAAGACGGCCTCTTAATCACTTGATCGATGTGATTATCTCTTACCCAAATTTTTTACTTGGCAATATATTATTTTTGTGTCTGTAGGTAAGATGGAACCCTTCTGATTCTTGGCTTAAAGTTTATGCTCATGCGTATAGTTGCTTAGAATTTGCTTGGTAGCAGGCGGTCTTAATTGTCAGCAAAAGTTAGACATTCAAAAAAAGCAGTGTTGTAAGAGACAGCTGCTTTAGCTTGCCCATTTATTGACACGGCCTGTTGATCCATTTTCATTCTTCATGCAGTCGCCCAGTGGCAGCTGCATATAGCCTCATAAATCAGCAGGAACAGTTGTACAGTGGAAATCAATCACGGGCTGTTGTCTTGTGGCATAGTTATGGAGCGGCTTGTGCCGTTTAGGACAGGATATCAGCAGTCTTCAGTAATGTTTTGGGCAATGCAAACATCGTTTCCTTAGGTGAAATGGATGTAATGTTTTTTAATTTGTTCCATTTTTTTTAATTGAAAGTAAATTATGTAAATGGGTTTGCAGCCTAAAAAATATGCACAAGCAATTTGTGTTTTCTTTAGAAACCATTTAGAAAGTAGAATGTTTTAGTGAAATGTTTATAACGGGTTAGGAAAGCTTTGTGAAAAGGGGTTCTGGCTATAGCATTCAAATACTGGAAGGTCTCCTTTTTAATCTTCACAAATTTTAATTTAAATAAACATCACACCATATGGCAGTTTAGCCCTTATGTTTAACCTCTTCAACTCTCGCAACTGTATACGCCAAGGCTTTGCATTAGTAATGTTATCTTAAAAAAAATGTAGCCCTACTCTCTTGGGAGTGGCTGGTTACGGGTTCCCCTGGGTTACCATTAGCAACAACACGACAGTTCAACATTCTCCAAGTAATTTTGGCTCAGTTAGGAAACTGTCTAGGAGCTTTGGTTTTTGTGTTTTTATTGAGATTTTGGATGGAAGAAGGGAATGAGTGGGATACTCCAACTTGTGTAACTATGCACAAATAGCTGGGACGACTGAATAATACTGAATCTTGCTAGGCCGCTGCTTTACCTTGTCAGTAGCAGTAACGTAGTAAGAAATGAACTGTCTGAGGTAAACTGTACTGTACTGCAGAACAATCTTCAGGGTCCTTCCTGGCACCCCCTTTGTTCCTTTACTTCAGGGTCAACTACACGGCACCCCCTTTACTGTTACACTTCCTGTGTGAGCTAGCTCTGTGATCCCCCTGACTTCTCTGGTGTGGTCCCCCTTCCTGGGCAGACCCCTTGGCAAGTCCCCGAGTACTCACAACACTTTTTCCTGAGAGACTCTGTCACCAACTCCACTGTCAGCACTCTAGATCCTCTGCAGCTCAGCTCCACACCCAGGTCGGTTCAGTAGGCTGACTGCCTAAGACCACTTTCCTCTCACACTGCAGGAGGAGAGACCAGCCGTCTACCTCCTCCTGGGACTCAGCTTCCCGTCAAAGATGCCCGTCAAAGATGCCCTGTCACATGTCCCCTTTGTATTTATGGCTAATCCCAGGATGCATTGCAGGAATGCCCTCCCACAGGGACTGCCATAAACCCTGATGTGTCACTGGCTGGGTTTCCTCCACTGTCCAACAAGCTCCCTCATTGGATGCAGTGGGGACACTTCCTCAGACCCAGTGAAATACACCTGGAAACATGTGACAGGCAAACTAACAGATCAGGCTCCTCTGATAAGCAGAAGGAGCAAATAGATGCTCCTTCCCAGCACATACCTAGGAGGGTGCCACAAATTATTATTATTTTTTTTATTCAATCCAAAGACAAAAATCTAACAAAAGTTTAAAAAAAAAAAAAACAAAAAAAAAAAACACTTACCGTATACTTTTGACCTACGTAAGTTTAGTAAAAAGCCTACTGTAGCTATAAAGTATACATTTAATTCTTGAACTTTTTTAAAATAGCCAAGGGTAAGGTATTAATTTTTCTAGTGCTGCATAAAAAAAAAAAAAAAAAAAAGTAAATAAAGTAATAGAAAAAAAAAAAAAAGGAAATGGCTAGGAAAGGAGATAATACAGATTTAAAGAGTAAACGATTTTTGCTCTGAAGAAATGGCTCTGTTGTGGGCAGAGTGAATCTAAATTGGAGTGACTCATTAATCAGCCAATGCAGTTGCAGTGTCTGCATCCCTTATAGTACTAATTAACCCTTTGGGAGTATCAACAAAAATTATATTTTTGTTAGAATGCCTAAAATCTGACTTGTATATTAGTGCAGATTTCTGGGAAAATTGGCAAGCCAATTGTACAAGTAGGAAAATTACTTTTCTCGTAAAAATTCTGTACACTGTGTACAGAATGCCAAAGTTTGCATTTTACAGCAAATTACAATCTGCAGGTTTAAAAGGAAAGGGCATTTTTATTAAATATAAATTACAGAATGGCTTGTTATAGCAATTGTATATGCTTTTCCATTTTTTCAGTTGATATATTTTTTTCCCCACGAAAGTGGAGTAACCCTTTTTAATAGTAAATTTTCTTTACATTTTTTTTTTTTTTTCTTGTCATGTTGCTTTTAGCTGACATTATAAGCATATCAAAGCTCATCCCTTAGTACCGGTTCACACTGCCGCAACCTCTAAGTTGCCTCATAAAGGGCGACTTCTAGCGCGACTTTTAGCGTGACTTCAGCGCGACTTGTGAATTTTTTTTGCGTGACTTATATGATAGACGACTTTGTACGACTTTGTATTTGGCAAATCAGAATATGATGTTTTTTGGATAGTGTCTGGGGGGTAGTGTCTGGGGGGTCTAAAAAGTGTCCCTGTGAAGTTTCATCACTGTAGCATGTCCAGAACCAGCAAAAAATAAAAGCACTTTTCTTATAATTTTTATTAGCACATGAATATGTTTTCTCTCCACCTGGCTGTTTTTCTTGCACTTTTTTTGGATTTAGTGTCGGGGGGGGGGGGGGTCTAAAAAGTGTCCCTGTGAAGTTTCATCACTGTAGCATGTCCAGAACCAGCAAAAAAGAGCATTTTTCTTATAATTATTAATACAGCAGTGTGGTGGCTTCTGTACACCTTGCATTTTTTATTGCTGGCATTTATCGGGCATTTTCTGGGCGTCTCTGGAGGCAGGCATGTCTGGGGTGTCTAAAAAGTGTACCTGTGAAGTTTCAGCTCTGTTGCATGTCCAGAACCCACACTGAACCCACTGAACCCACACTGCTGTATTAATTATAGGAAAATGCTTTTTTTTTTTTCCTGATTCTGGACATGCTACAGAGATGAAACTTCACAGGTACACTTTTTAGACCCCCCAGACACTAAATCTAAAAAAGACATGCCTGCCTCCAGAGACGCCCGATAAATGCCATGCAAGGTGTAGAGAAGCCGCCACACTGCTGTATTAATTATAAGAAAAATGCTCTTTTTTTTCTAGACATGCTACAGAGATGAAACTTCACAGGGACATTTTTTTAGACCCCCCAGATACTAAATCCAAAAAAGTCATGCCTGCCTCCAAAAATGCCCGATAAATGCCTGCAAGAAAAACGGCCAGGTGGAAAGAAGACATATTCATGTGCTAATAAAAATTATAAGAAAAATGCTTTTTTTTTTCTGGTTCTGGACATGCTACAGTGATGAAACTTCACAGGGACATTTTTTAGACCCCCCAGACACTAAATCCAAAAAAAGTCATGCCTGCCTCCAAAAATGCCCGATAAATGAATGCAAGAAAAACGGCCAGGTGGAGAGAAGACCTATTCATGTGCTAATAAAAATTATAAGAAAAATGCTCTTTTTTTTCTTGTTCAGGACCATTTTTATGGAAAGTCGGATCACAAGTCGCTTCAAATAAGACAAGGAGGCGACTCCCATTGAAGTATATGGGACAAGTCGGATCACAAGTCGCCTCAAAGTAGTACAGGACCCTTTTCTGAAGTCGGAGCGACTTCAGTAGTGCCAATTAAGACGGCACTCATTGATTAACATTGCTTTTCTTATGTCAAGCGACTTGCGGGCACACAAGTCGCCTCACAAGTCGCGCTAGTGTGAATGGGCTCTTAGATCTGCAGATGAATGAAACTGTTAACAGTTACTTTTGTACCTCCGGAATTGTGTCTAAACATTGTTTATAATCACTACTGTATTTACATAGCGGCTCCCAGCTTTTGACAGAGAATTTTACAAGGGTGGTAGGCACCAGCAGGGATTAGGTAGGGTGTGCTTTAGTAAAAGAACCATGCAGCTGTATTGGCAATTTGCAGCATTGGGGGAAGTGAAGCACAAGGCTGGGGATGTGTTGTATGCCATGCCATTCAAGTGTTGGTAAAGGATTTTGGATGAGGGACTTAGATGAGTATTGCTGACTTCACCAGGTAAGGGGTAAAAAGGCTTTCCGCATAGGTTAGAGGGAGGTTGGAGGGTGAGGTGGGGTGATAAAAACTTCACCCCAGAGTAGGGCTTTAACTTTCTGAAGTCAAACGACAAACTGAACTTCAAATTCTCATAATTAGAATTTAAAATGTCCATAATTCTTAAAAAAATACAATATTTAAAGAGCCAGTCCAGAAAAACAAAATGTCTATGTAACTGTGCCAAGAATTGAATTTGGAGAACATGTAGTGCCCATTACTGTGCCTTATACCTGAAGGGAATGGGATCCAGAGAAAATTAAGCAAAAATGGAAGAAATGCAGAAGAAATGCCTTGCTCATTTAGAGGAGATCTAACTCTGTATACCATTTTAATGAGAAATACTCGCATATAGATACTGCACATCCAAAGAAACCAAAATGGTTTTAGAAGGGATGAAAATCACATAAGAGCAGAAGTAAATGTGTCACGAACATTTAAAGGTAACAGGCATGCAGCTAGCAATAAAAGCCTAACAGAGGTAACACCTTCCCTGCTCTATCCTTAACAACACAACCTTTTGATTAGAGTTGGGCTTGAATCATTTTGCTTCAGCTCTGCCCCCTCCCAGTCTTAAAGGAGAAGCAAAACTTTTTAAGCTGTACTTCTCTGGATCACAGGAGTGCAATTCGTTCTGCACTCCTTGACCTATTTTCACCCAACAGCGAGCTAAAGCCTGCTGTCAGCTGAAGTCACAGACCCCCGGTCCAGGCCCTGAAGAGATCCCGACCATATGGCTTGGGATCCACCCAGATGCCTGGACCGGCAGCTGGCTCAGCCTCTTAGCTAGTTAGCTGCACCCACCCTCTCCACAGAGCCCAGCACTCCAATGAGTGCTGGAGGATCAGAGCTGAGACCCGGAGACTGACAGTCATCAGCAGTCTGCAGACTGAAGACCAAGAACTGAATGAGCAGCGGTGTTTGATCGCTCAGTTCTTGGTCTTCTGACCTTCTCTGCCATAGCTTTATTTTGCCTGCCTTCATCACAGACAGCTTCCACCTCTACTGTCTTCTCTATTGCAGGGCTCGACAAACCCCGGGCGCCAGGTCGCATTGGCGACTAGAATTAGCGACCTGGCGCCTGGGGTGCACTGCATCAGATTTCCATGCTGCGATTAATTAAGGTTTTGCCACGGTATACGGTATTATCATGGTATTCAATTATTAAATTTAAATCATTAAATTTCTACCTCACTTTTCAATTTCATTGCTGAATTGAAGGACTTTGGTTCACTTTTGCACAATATTATATAGTCAGTCAGTACAGACTCTGTGAACCAGGCTTAAAATAAGCCATCAAGCAGTGTCTGGCCTACCTGGTGATGACTGGTCCTGGCGCTCAGCTCCGATCTGATGGCCTGGTCATTAAGGGGGCAAATCCTTGCGGTCCAGGAGTGGTTAAACCTGCAGGCGGACCAGTGTTATTTGTAAATTACTTTACTATTGCTTTAGGCCTCGTTCACATGTATGCGGGTTGGCGGCCCACGTTTGCACAGGCATAACAGCCCATTGTTTTTTCCACAGAAAAAAGGAGCATGCAGCATTTAAAAAAAAAAATGCAGTGGCCTTGAAATCCATCCTGCTTTTGTACCATGCAACTTACCTGCAGTTACTACTCTGGCAAGCTTTCTGCGTTTTTATATACGTGGGCCCAGCATTTAAAAACACAGTTTGCGTGTGCAGGAACTGCAGGTAAGTCGCATGGTGCAAAAGCTGGATGGATTTCACGGCCACTGCATTTTTTTTAATTCTGCATGCTACTTTTTTCAGCCGAAAACGCAGGCATAGCAGCCCAAGCCCATTTGAATCAATGAGCTGCTATGCCTGTGCAAATGTGGGCTGCCAACCCGCATACATGTGAGCCAGGCCCAAAGCAATAGTAAAGTAATTTATACATAAAAACACCGGTCCTCCTGCAGGTTTACCACTCCTCTATAGATAGATGTGTATAGATATTAAGGCTGCAACTAACGATTAATTTGTCTGTCGACTAATCTATCGATTTTTATTTTTTCGATTAGTCGACTAATCTAACGATTATTTTTATTTTTTATTTTTTTGCTTAATCTAGTGTTCTTTCTTTGATTAGTTAAATAATCCTTTGAATAACTTTATAAAAAATGATACGTACAACTTCTAATATAATATTTCAACTTTTATTAAATTTTTTCCAAAAAATACTTCAATGTGGTTAAAGTTTTTACAGTGTACAAAAATGAAGTGGCAAAAATAAAATGTAAACAACACTTTAGCATCAGGCACAAATAATGCCATTAATTCAGAACCAAAAGCATTCAAAATGCCATATAAATAAAGCACTGCTCAACACTGTGTGTGCAAAAATACAAGAGAGACACATAAAGTGCCAAACACTTTAGGGCATCAGGCATGAAAATGCCATATCTGCCTAACACTTTAACTTCTTTAAACTACAAGTCAGCTCTCTGCCTTCAGGTAATCTTTTGCTGTATTGGCCATTATTTTTGGCCATTACTTTTGCACAGTGTTGAGCAGTGCTTTTGTTGGACTTGGCTCCTTTAAAACTAGGTTACTTTTTAGGTATGTTTTACATTTACATATACAGTGTTATTGTTGACCAGTATTTTTTTGGTGTGTTACTTCACTTGTACACAACACTTTATGACATCATCGGGCATAAATAATTATGCCATATAAAATAAATTCTGTAAACAAAAATTATATATAAAATTCTCAAGAAAGTGTATAGTGCAATCTAATATATGCCAAATACATAAAATAAATTCTGCCTAACACTTTGCAAAAGATGCATTCTGAAGACAATGCATTTGCATTATGTGGTGGTTAAAGTAGTTAACCTTACTACTTTAACCACTTTACCTCCGCTTACATGGAGGCTACTGCGGCAAAGTGCCGCGATCCCGTCCAGCGACGTAGACCTACGTCGCTGGACTCTGCCCCTTGTGGGCGGCGCTCGCGCGCCGCCGGAGGCTCGCTCCCGCTGTGTTCATTCACAGCGGGAGTCGGGCCAGTGGAGGAGCAGCGGCGATTGCCGCTGCTCTGCCCCGATCGTCGGGGATCGAGTCTGGAGATCCGCCCGCTGTATGTAAACACAGCAGGCGGATCTCCATAGTGACAGGGACTGACAGATCGGAGTGTTCAGCATAGCTGGACATCCGATCTGTCCTTCTGTCACACAGTCACCTCCCCCCCCACACGTCAGTAAGCACCAGGCATACATTAACCCCTCCCTCTCCAATAAAATTAACCCCTTCCCTGCCAGTGTCATTTTTACAGTAACAGTGCATATATATAGCACTGATTACTGTAGAAATGTCACTGGTACCCCCAAAAGTGTCAAAAATGTCAGTCAAGGGTCCGATCTGTCCGCCGCAATGTCGCAGTCCCGCAAAAAAAATCGCAGATCACCGCCATTACGCGTTAAAAAAAAACACCAAAAATGACAGAAATCTTTCCCTTAGTTAGTAAACGCAATAACTTTTGCGCAAACCAATCAAAATACGCTTATTGCGATTTTTTTTTTTACTAAACATAGGTAGCAGAAAACAAATTGGGCAAAAATTTTAAAAAAATTTGATTTTTACATTTTTTTTGGGGAGGAATTTCATATAAAAAAATGTGAAAAATATTGTTATTTTTTCAAAATAAACGCATTTTTTTGTTTATAGCGCAAAAAGTAAAAATCGCACAGGTGATCAAATACCACCAAAAGAAAGCTCTGTTTGTGGGGAAAAAAAGGACGTAAATTTCGTTTGGGTACGGCGTCGCACGACCGCGCAATTGTCAGTTAAAGTCGCACAGTGCCGAATCGCAAAAAGTGGCCTGGACGGAAGACAGCAAAATCCTCCGGTGGTAAAGTGGTTAAAACACATAATAATGGTCAACAAAAACACTATGATGTAAATGTAAAACATGCCTAAAAACGAACATAGTTTTAAAGGAGCCAAGTCCAACAAAAAGCACTGCTCAACACTGCAAATTATAATGGCAAATACTGAGGAATGATTACCTGAAGGCAGCCATCTTGTAGTTTAAAGAAGTCCAACATTAATACAACCCAAGAGTGCAACAGGTACAGGTTGGGGGCCTGTATCTATAATATAGCATTGCAATGGAGGAAGGTTAGCATATCGACATGCTGTGAAGTTAGGCTTGCTCTTTTTTTAGTCACAATGTTGCCAGCAACTGAGAAAAGCCTTTCAGATGGGGTTGATGTTGCAGGCACAGACAAGTAACTCTTTGCCAGCATGGCCAAGATGGGAAACCTCCCTTCATTTTCCTTCCACCATTTCAGTGGATTTTCTTCCTTTGGAATGGCCTGCTCACTAAAGTACATGTGCATCTCATTCCTCACAACTTCACTGTGAATTTCTTTGATCTTGGATGTGACCAGTGTCATCCTCACCATTACTGTGGTGTTCATCTGAATCTGAACCAAGCAAAGAGTACAACATAGACACTTGCCTCTTTTCTGAAAATGTCATGTCTGCACTGGCTGACCGAACCTGTTCCTCACATTGACGTTGATGTGTTTGCTCTTCCTCATATCATCTTTTCTCTTCAAGAGCTTAGACCTTGAGGTGAGCTTTTAAACTATCCTCTGCTGCCAGGAATTTTAGTTTGCGGAATCTGGGGTCCAGGGCTGCTGCAATAAGACAAATATATATTTTCTCCACCGTCGTCTCTGAATTTAGTTTCCCGCTCCCATCTTGAGGTCATCTCCTGTGCAGCAACACTTTGGAAAGCCTTGACTGCCGCTGTCTCGCAAATTGTGCTCTGTATAGATTTCTGGAGGCCTTTTACCAAAGGAGGTAGAGCGGAACCTGTCACATAGGACTCTCCACTCAAGAAAACAGTAGCACACTCGAAAGGCCTCAGGACTTGTTCCACTTCCTCAAGTAAGCTCCACTGATCATGTTTTAAATCCAGGAAGCGCTTCCCTCGGGGTGTGACATCAGGATCGGAAAGTGTTGCAGTGACAGGCCACCTCTGTTCAAGCAGGCGACTGATCATGTGTAAAGTACTGTTCCATCTTACGGATACATCATTTATTAGTGCATGATCAGGGGTACCCATTTGTTGTTGCTTTGCTTTAAGCTTTGTAGTGGCCAGCTCACTTTTTTTTTTTAAATTTTCCACAAGGCACTTCGCAGCCCTCAGTGTCTTGCTGATCTGGGGATCCCTCAGGGCATGGTTGACAACTAACTGCAATGTATGACCAGCACACCTGAGAGAATAGCTACCAGGATGCTTTTCTTCCAAAATACGCAGAGCAGCGACAACATTTGCAGCATTATCATGGACAACTGCAATTACATTGGCCATGGATATCTCAAACTTCTCAGCTGCTTTTTCCACCCAGTTAGCAATGTTTTCAGCTGTGTGGCGCTCTTCAAGTGGCATAGTGGTCAGATTGTAGGATGTAAGCTTCCAGTCTTCATTAATGAAGTGGCATGTGACACCCAAGTATGCCTCTGTGGCAATACTGGTCCATGCGTCTGTGGTGAGAGCTATTTTGGATTTCACATCTTTGATTGACGCTTTCAATCTTTCAAAATTCTCCTCATATTTCTTCTCCATCAGCTTAGTGAAATGGGACCTGGAGGGAAGTGTGTATCCTGGGTAAAATGTGCTGATCATCTCACGAAATCCTTGACCGTCTACAATAGAAAGAGGTCTCATATCTTTTACAATCATGTTGAATATGCTATTGGTAAGTGTAATGGCCATTTGGGGTGTGCAAACAGTGACATCCTTTTTATGAAAGAAGAAATCTTGTACACAGCTTTGCCTCTTCCTGAGAAAAACAACAAACACAATAATAATAATTAATAATAAATCATAATTAATAACATTACCAATTTACACATGAAATCTATGAATGCTCAGCCTCAATGCTAACAATAATACTGTATTTCAAAGAGGGTACAGGGTAGTAAATCTGCATAATATTTGAAATGAACTGAATGTGATAATTATGTTTTGATTACAATATTGTATTTTTTCTAGTAGAAAAAGCAGAAGTTTGAGATATCCATGCTTCCATGGCCAATGTTGTAATTATTGCATAACGCTGCAGTGCAGTCAGTGCAAATGTTGTTGCTCTCTGCGTATTTTGGAAGAAAAGCATGGCATCTCAGGTGTGCTGGTCAGATCATTACACATGCCCTGAGGTATTCCCAGATCAGCAAGACAGACAGGGCTGTAAAGTGCCTTGTACATTTAAAAAAAATGTGAGCTGGCCACTACAAACAAAGCCTAAAGCCCTGGCCCGGCCTGAGCAATGGGCATAATTATTACCTAGCAGCTAGCATAAAATATGTAATACTACTTACAAAGATGGCTCCTCCTTTTGAGGTCGGAGAGCGCCGGGATGCTTTCTTCTGAGGTGCTCGTACATAGCAGTTGTGCTACCATGGTACGCCATTTCAGTTTTGCAAAGGGAACAAAGGACCATTTTATCTGGGCTCTGTTGAAAGAATTCCCATACCCTTGATGAATCATGATCGTGGTCTCACCGCTTTTTGAGGTAGACTGCTCGAACTTTCTCCGTCAGGAGCAGAAGCCGCCATTTACACGCGCGCGAGTGGTGTGACGCGTCGGCGGCTTTCACACACGTCGACACATTTTCGTAGTCGACGTAATCGATTAGGCCGACGCATAGTTGCAGCCCTAATAGATATATAGATATAGGAGTGGTTAAACCTGCAGAAGGACCAGTGTGCATCTGATATCCCTCCGCCTGTGAGCCGGATCTATACAGGTAGTAGTGGCTCCGTTCTGGTAAAGAACAGCTGAGCCAGGAGTCTGATACAGCAGAGAGACGTGGGGGTAGCCCGGCAGACTTTCAGAACCGAAATATACAGTATTTTAAATGACCAGAACAATACAGTGTGTATGCGATACCGCGATATATCGCATTACCGAAAACCGGCATATCTCTACTGGCCATACACTATACGAAAAATCGTCCGAAATTCAGTCATTTCGACGGTTCGTTTTGTTTTTTCGCCCAGTTAATGGGCACAAATCGGTAATTGTGATGTTTGTTTTTGAGCTGAACGAACGATAAATTAAAAGGTTATTGTGTTTCTCATCCAAACTGTTTACACCAGGTAAATGTGAAAAACGAACAAAAAAACTGATACATTTATGTCCATTGAGCGATCTTCTCAGTTGTTACATGATGGCATGGTTTGTTTGCTCTCACAGCGGAGTGTTCGTTTTTCATATAGTGTATGGCCAGCATAAGAACTTACTTTTCAACAGTAAAAAAAACTTTACGGTTTTCTTTTCTTAATAAATTGCAACTTAACAGAAAACAAACGTTTGTACCACCTATGTACAACTTACAAAAGAGTTCTATGGAAAGGACCTTTTTCTCGTCGATACCAGAGGAGAGGGAGAAAGGAGTGGGATGGAGAAGGGGCGGTCGTGTTCAATTTATTAATGCGGACCCGATTTTTGCCACATTTGGCAGGATAGCCTCTACTACTAATTAACTGACACCTCTAGTGAATAAACTGCATATCCCACAATCTCTGGATCTTTCAGTCTCATGGCCAGCTTCTACTTTTTCCCCTATATCCTCTGTCAAACTGGCGGCCATCCAGCTGTTGCGGAACTAAAAGTCCCATGAGGCATTGCAGGGCTGACAGTTACAAGCATGACTCCCACAGGCAGAGGCATGATGGGACTTCCGCAACAGCTGGAGGACCACCAGTTTGACACCCCTATGTAAACCATCCCTTCTTGGCCTAGGATCAGCTGCTGTTCAGCCCATGGGCATCCGCAGAACTTTTTTCAGGGGGGGGCATCATTTTAAGGTCACCCGTGCTCCACCCCTTTTTGACAATGTCATGAAGGGGAGGGGCTTAGTCATTATCAAAGCGCAGGCATGCAAAGGTTTGAGAAACCTGATGCAAAAGCTTAATAGAAGGATCAATCTGCCATTGTCTGATTAGCAATTTCTAATCTTTTTTTGGTTTACACTATTGAATGCACCACATTATTTATACACACATAATCAGGATCCCAGGCGCAGCTGGTACTTGTAGTCCCCCCCCCCCCCCAGGCTGTATAGATCTATTCACTATAATATTAGATGTCATATGTCTGTTTTACAATTAGAGATTAGTGACTCCATAAGAAAAGCAGACAGGAGGACCCCAGGTGCAGTTGGTACTTGTAGTGCACAGTCTGTACAGATCTGCTCAGCCTCATCATGGTATTATATAACAGCAGTAGATGTCTAATGTCTTATGTGTGCAGTACAAAGGGAGATCTGGGGCTCTATAGACTGAGCAGACAGGATCCCTGGTGCTTGCAGCTGGTAGCCTGATACCTGTAGTCCTCGGCCCAGGCTGTAAAGATCTGCTCAGCTCACTATAATATATATAACAGGCAGCACTGCAGGCCAGCAATAGTTCATGTATGTCACAACATGGATGGATGTCAGTATTTATTATTGATTGTTGCAGGCAGCTGGTACCTGTAGTCCTCCAGGGCCCAGGCTGTAAAGATCTGCTCAGCTCACTTATTAGCACTATATATAATATTTAACAGGCAGCAGGCCAGCAATAGATGTACTAGTAATAATAATGTCACTCACTCACATCACCTGTAGTTCTCCAGGGCCCAGGCTGTAAAGATCTGCTCAGCTCACTGACACCGCTGACATCCGATTTTGCTTCCTTTCCGTTTTTTTGTAACGGAAGAAAAATAGGGTTCTGTTCTGTTCCAAAAAATGGAACAGAACTGAAAGGAAGAAAATCGGATGTCAGCGTATGGTATTCCGCTGACATCCACAATGCCATAGAATTACATTATGTCCGCAAATCATCCGCAAAAAAATAGGATGATTTGCGGACACACGGAGCGGCCGTGTGAAAGAGCCCTAACAGGCAGCAGGCCAGCAATAGATGTACTAATAATAATGTCACTCACATCACCTGTAGTCCTCCAGGGCCCAGGCTGTAAAGATCTGCTCAGCTCACTCAGCACAGCACTATATATATTATATTTAACAGGCAGCGACGCCCATGGGCAGCAGGCTGGCCAGCAATAGATATACTAGTATTATACTAGTATATCTATTGCTGGCCAGCCTGCTGCCCATGGGCATCACTGCCTGTTAAATATAATATATATAGTGCTGTGCTGAGTGAGCTGAGCAGATCTTTACAGCCTGGGCCCTGGTACTACTGCTGAGGTGACATCCATCCATGTGACTCAGATTGTGAGAGTGACATTATTACTACTAATACTAGTAGTATTAGTAGTAATAATGTCACTCTCACAATCTGAGTCACATGGATGGATGTCACCTCAGTAGTATGACAGACAGTAATTCATTGTCAGTGACAAGACAAGAAGACTCACTTTCACAGTTTCACTGTTACTCTCTCTTCACCGCTCAGGTGGTCACTGGGCACACTCGTCGTGGGTGTCAGACTGACAGGTCACTCACAGGCACAGCAGGTGGTGAGGTGAGGTGAGGTGACTCTCACTCTCTCTCACTCTGATTCTCCCGGCCACAGCGCTGCCTTTCCCGCCTCCTCTCCTGTCACGCACGCTGATTCTCCTCTCTCTCCTCCGCGGGCCGCAGCTCCGCCCCTTGCTGAGCTGACTGACATCAGCAGCAGCCAGCAGGGAATCCCCGGCCCGCCCCCTTCAGCTGTCGTAAGGGCAGCAGAGGACCGAGGCCGAGTACTGAGAGAGGAGGTAGCCAGAGCCGGCGCGCGGATCAGCGCTGCGCTCGTGCGCTGCTACGGCAAAAAGAATGTGAATGACAGTGATGATATGCAGGATTCCAGGGGGGGCACTCGCCCCCCCTTGCCCTCCCTTGCGGACGCCCATGGTTCAGCCCCCTCCCCCACCAGTCTGTGAACAGCTGCCCCTCTCCTTTCCTTTTCTCATGGTCTATAATCCCCTCCCAATCTGCCTCTTCTACCAGTTTATGGTCAGCTTGATTCTCCAGGTCCTGATAAGTAAATTTGCAACCCCCTCACCCAACAATCCCACTGCTTTTACAGGAAGAGGTGTTTAGGAATCATTCATGCTGCAAAAAATTCAGTATACTTGTATTACAGCAGTAGGATACAGGACAAGTCTATCTGATACCAACCAACGGAAATTCCTTTTTTTTTTTTTTTTTTTTTTTTTTTCTTTCCTTTTTTTTTTTTACACAGCAACCAACATACCACCAATTGGTTTATATAGTATACATTTTTATTCACAATTTAAAAAAAACCTCTACATTATAGCACAATTGCCTTACAGTGGTGATACCCAATACCATATAACAATTCACATCACACAGGATTCAGTAACAGTTTGAATACGGAGAGGGAAATCTAACACGTTTCAAAAATATCATCTTTAGGGATCTATACACTGAACAAAATTATAAACGCAACACTTTTGTTTTTGCCCCCAGACTCAGACTTTTTCTACGTACACAAAAGACCTATTTCTCTCGAATATTGTTCACAAATCTGTCTAAATCTGTGTTTGTGAGCACTTCTCCTTTGCCGAGATAATCCATCCACCTCACAGGTGTGACATATCAAGATGCTGATTAGACAGCATGATTATTGCACAGATGTGCCTTGGGCTGGCCACAATAAAGGCCACTCTAAAATGTTCACTTTTTCACAGCACAATGCCACAGATGTTGCAAGTTTTGGGGGTGCGTACAATTGGCATGCTGACTGCAGGAATGCCCACCAGACCTGTTGCCTGTGAATTGAATGTACATTTCTCTACAAGAAACCGTCTCCATTTCTCTACAATAAACCGTCTCCATTTCTCTACAATAAACCGTCTCCGAAGGCGTTTCAGAGAATTTTGCTGTACATCCAACTGGCCTTACAACCGCAGACCATGTGTAACCACACCAGCCCAGGACCTCCACATCCAACTTCTTCACCTCCAAGAGCATCTGAGACCAGCCACCCCGACAGCTGCTGCAACAATCTGTTTGTGCAGAAATTCTTTAGTTATGCAAACTGTCAGAAACCGTCTCAGGGAAGCTCAACTGCATGCTCGTCGTCCTCATCGGGTTTTCAACCTGACTGCAGTTCGAGTGGGCAAATGCTCACATTCAATGGCATCTGGCACTTTGGAGAGGTGTTCTCTTCACGGTGGAATCCCGTTTTTTTTTTTTTTAGATCTTGGAGTTCAGCTTATGAAAAACGGGGGCAAAAACAAGTGTTGCGTTTTTTTATAATTTTGTTCAGTATATATCCCCACCCTGCTAAAAAATGCTACAAATTGTTTACATTAGTCATCAGCTCAACTATAAGAAATAGATGTACTCACAACTAGAATGTGCCAATGCTTAAGTGTCTGCCCAGGAACATCCTCCTACAGCAGGCATCACTAAATGGCGGCCCGCGGGCCAAGTCCGGACCCAATCAATGTTCTGTCCGGCCCCGCAGCGGTCGCGCCATTTAGGATCTGTTTTTTCCCTCTGCCGCCGCTGCTGCAGCTGCAGCTCTGTCTTTACAGAGCTAACATCGGAGGAGCAGCGCAGTGATTCACGGAGGACAGGGGCTGGTACAGTTAACTGATTGGTTGCTAGAACTGCCCTGTATTCTAGCAACCAATCAGTTACCTGGGGCAGGTCCCGCCCTCCGTGCATCCCTTTGAGCACTTCCGATGTCAGCTGCTGTGCCTCCGATGTCAGCCACGCTGCCCTGTTTAAGGTAAGACAGGGAAGAGGCACTGCAAATGTAAAAGGGGAAAAGAGGGGGGATATCGAAGAGACAGAAAAGTAAAGGAGTGATACGGTATGAAGGGGGATGGGGTTCTACAAAGGGGGGTGAGGATTAGAATGTGAAGGGGGGCTGGAGACTGCAGTGTGAAGGGGGGTTTGAAAAAAAAGGAGATGAGCACAGGAATGTCTGAGGGTGCTATAAAGGGGGTGAGGACAGGAATGTTAATGGGGGGCTGGGGAACTGCAGTGTGAAGAGGGGCACAATAAAATGGGGGAGGATAGTTATATGAAGGGGGGTGCTATAAAGAGTATGAGGACAGGAATGTGAAGGGGGGGCTGGGGACTGCAATGTGAAGGAGGGGTACTATAAAGGGGGCGAGAACAGGAATGTGAAGGGTGGGTGATATGAAAGGGGCTTGGAATTGCAATTTAAAGTAGGGGGTGATATAAAGGGGGGCCGCTAACAAAAATGTGAAGGGCTGAGGACTGTAATGTGAAGGGGGGATGATGTACAGGGGGACTGAGAACACTGATGTAATAAAAAGGATTGTGATGTGAAGGATTGTAGACTAGGTTCACATTATTGCGTAACGCGTGTAGGCGGCCCATTTATTTCAGTGGGCTGCCTTGTAAGCAGAAACGCAGAAAAATAAGTCCCTGACCTTTTTTTTTCTTTTTAATTGCGCCGTACCAAGCTGCATGGTACTGCGGCACCATGTGATGTGGCACTCGTAAAGACGCGCCATGTTTGCGCATTGTGCAGAGGACGGTGCCATTGAGATCCAAACATATGATTCGGACCTCGGTTTGAAGAAAATTTTACCTACTGGACCTTCATGAATTTTAATTCATTACCCCTGTCCTACAGGAACATAAGACACCCATTAAACAGGGCCATATATATATATATATATATATATATATATATATATATATATATATATATATATATATATATATATATATATATATATATATATATATATATATTATAATGTATAATATAAATATATATATATATATATAGTGTGTGTGTTCAAAAAAACCTTTTAATGCAGAAAAAATAAACCTGAATATTGTCTATCTGATACCTAGGTCTTTCTTCTTATATTTATTTTTAGTGTGCATTGGGGGTTGAGAGCTTAGTCCACCCATTGTGACTATCCAAGCATAATCCTAGCGAGATATTGTTGCTGTAGTTTGTTAATGCATAATATGCAAAGTTCTTTAATGTGCTTTTTTTTTTTCTTCTTTGTAGTATCTGACACTGACAACAGTGATGAATTACAGCTCAGAAAAGAACATGCACTTAAGATATTCGCTTATATTAATTCCTGGACACAAAGGTAAGCTCCTATTTGGAATAATTGATTTGTTTTTCTTGGTTGAATTTTCTACTTTCAAGAATACCCTATCAACTAGGATGGTTTGCTTTTGTTTTCATTCAGCCAGGCTGGACAAGAAAAAAAAAAACAGATTTTCTCTTCCGTTCATTGACACACAGCTCCATATTCTTCACCATAGGGTTATGCTGCCCTCTACAGGAATGGGACTAGGCAGACAACACAAAAGCTTGGCTACATCCCGTGGGCTGTCCTCAGCTAGCATAATCCCCCCTCTCTGCTTGGAGATACTCAGTTTTTTGTTTGCCTAGTTCAGGAGTAGGACCTAGTCTCCCTGCCAGGCCCTAGATCCTGGCATTTTTGTCTCTTTTTGCGCTTTGTTTTTGGATCCCGTTTCTTTTCTGTGGAGATCTTCTAGCAACTGCCGGGCTGAGCGACGGGCTGGACTATTGCAGTTTCAGTGGTCTCTTCAGCCCGGCCAGCGAACCTGTGCAGGCCGTAGCTCTGCGCTCGGTCAGCCACAACATAGCCCCACTTAACAGGGGCTGGCCTGCGAGTTAAACGTCTCGCAAGGTCGCATATGACCGGGTCATGGCCTGTGTCACAGCAATCCTTCTGGCCGACCGCTCCACCACTTCGGTGGCGAGGAAGTTTCTGTCTTGGGAGTATTAACCACACGCTTTGGATCTGTAAGTAAAGGTTCCCTCCTCTCCTTCCCTAGATATGGTGTGTGGTGCGGGTACTCCCTGGGGTGATTGGCCCCGCCGGGGTTCTCTTTCCCCCTCCCCAGAGTGGAATTGAGCTGGCTTTGCACATGGGGGGGGGGGTGGTTGGTGCCCAGGCTGTGAGGTCCCCGTGGAGCGCTGTCCCCCTTCGGTGGGCCTGCTGTGGGGTGGGTGGCCACAGCTGGAGGGCCTGGGGGGCAGGTAGCCCAATGTCCGCGGGTCCGAGTACCACGTCGTCAGGCAGGCCAAACATTTAAGCCGTGGTTTGGCGGCCTACTTGCTGGAATTTGTATTGGGCAGCCCCAGGCGCAGCGGCTACAGCCGCCATTGTACCCTGAACAACTGTCTTCCCTCTGCGGGTTTCCCCTGGATTGCGCTCTTGCAGCAGGGCGGCCGAAAAATGTAGGTCCCCGGCTTTGCACCCGAAACTTTCTAGGCCGTGGTTTAGAGGCCTAATAGGCTCCCCCTTCTGGTAAGGCGGCTCTGGGCGGGGGACAGGGTTCCAGGCAGGTTTTGCTGCCTTGGTTCTGTGAGGTATATACCTTTCCCAGTGGGTATGGCCCCCCGCATTAGCAGCGGGTGGCCTCCCTTAGGGGGGTTTGTTTTGCGCCCTCCTTATAAGGGCGTCTGCGGGCGACCCTTTTTCGGGGTCCTCTTGCTGGTCCCCCCTTTGCGGGCCACAGTTGGTGCCCCCTATTGGGGGCTTAAATTGCTGACCCCTGTGCGGGGTAAGGATAGCATTGGCTCAGCGAATGCGCCCCCCCCCCCCTCCCCGGTCTCCTCAGATCCTGCATCTGGTTTGGTCGCTGCTGATAGAACCACCCTGGGTCCACGTTTCCCTGACTTGTTAGACAGTTTGTCTGCGATGCATCTTTTGGATGCGGTTCCGGTGGGGCTCCAAACTATCGGTCTCGGCGGTGGTGCTTAGGCGTATTTTGTGGCTGAAGTGTCACACATCCGAAATGGCCCTGGCTGAATTTCCTTTTTAGGGCGAGCGCCTGTTCAAGGCTACCCTGGATGACCTTATTAGGAGTCTGATTGGGGGGGTTTAAGGAGTACCTTCCTTAAACTGGGAAGGGAAAGGTGGCTTGCCCTTGCTCTACTCACTGACTAGAACATATATTGAATTGAGGGAGTTTAAGAAGCTGCAGATAGTTTCTTCTACTCTTATTGAGGGCGCTACTATTCATCCATGCTACAATATAGCTACGTATACAGATAGGTTCGTTCATTTGATCTAGGGACAACTGTTTGGCCTTTCTTTGTTGGGACCCCTGTGAATTTGGAATCTTTTTGGTGGCACTAGTATTCCCATCACGAAAAAGTAGGTGCAGCAGAGCTACACCGCAGCCCTTTCTGCGCCATTTCCTTTCCCTATTTTGTACATCTCTCTGATTTTATCCTACACGGCTTTTTCAATATTGGGAACTTCTAAAGTGTATAAGAAATTACACAGCTCCATACTCTAGTCTATACCCCTGAGGAAAGGTGTTCTCACCTGAAACACGTCGAGTTTTGGAGATTCAATTTCCACTGAAGTTCCACCTATCTGGATGAGCACTTTGTACCAGCCATGTTTCTTTTATTGTTTGTATAACTGTTCGTCCTATCAATACTTTTTTCATGAAATGTGAGGTGTCATTTTATGATTTATAAAATAATTGTTCCAATATTTAGATGAATAATTGCCCACATAGTCCCACCCAAGAATATGGAGCTGTGTCTGTCAGTGAATGGAGGAGAAAATAGGATTTTTGTACTTACCGTAAAATCCTTTTCTCTGAGTTCATTGACAGACACGGCTCCCACCCCTCTCATGAATTTTTATATGCTTCTGTTACTGCTGGTTACCAAACTGAGTATCTCTAAGCAGAGAGGGGAATTATGCTAGCTGAGGACAGCCCATGGGGCGTAGCAGACCTTTTGTGTTGTCTGCCTAGTCCTACTCAGAGGGCAGCATAACCCTATAGTGTCCGTCAATCAATGGTGAGTACAAAAATCCTATTTCTCTAGCGCTCATCGACAGACGTAGTCCTCGGTGATACACCACCTTCGGGTTATGTTACCTCCGCAGGAGCAGGACTAGACAGGAAATTAAAAAGCTCTGGCCACACCCTAGGGGCAGTCCCAGAGGGTATATCCTCTCTCTCTCTGCCTCAGCAAATCAGTTATTTTCTGTCTAGTTAGGAGTAAGGACCTAGACACCTTGCTGGGATCTTAGGTCCTGGCAAAGATTTTTTTCTTAAAAAGATTTTTTTAGACAGCTTTTTTCTCCAGTGTTCCTGTGAGATCTTCAAGCAAGAAAGCTGAACTGGGCGACGGGCTGGATGTTGAGATCCGGTGGTCACCCCAGTTCAGCCTACGAGCGCGTGCAGGCCATAGCTCCGCGCTGGGTCGGCCGCGACAAAGTCCCATTAAAGGACTGTCCACGCGAGTTAAACGTCTCGCCGAAACGCCAAAGACCATGAGTCACGGCGTCCGTATCGGTCGACAGCCCTCCCGCCCCGGTGGAGAGGGGTACTGTCAGGAGTTGGTGCCCGCCTGGTTCCGGTATGGTGAGTAGTATGTTCCCCCTTTTTCCCTGACGGGTTTTGTGGTGAACGCGGGCCCCTCTCTGTATGGTAAGATAGAGTCCTTTCTATCCTATAACATGTCACAAATCCTCCTACTTTGAGTGTGATTTATGTGTGCAAAGCCAGGAGGCTTGGCTTGGGAGCTAACAATCTATTGTATACATATTTTAAAGATGTAATCTGTGGCATTCTGGGAATCTTATGGGTTAAGTATAAGCTACTTACCAGTCAGAAGCCACGGACATGTAGACTGCCTTCCAAATCAGATCTCCAGCTAATAGCAGGCCTCCCGAACGGCCACGCGGTCCGCCAGGGCCGGTACCGCCAACCACGCCATATCCCCATGCAGAGAGAGTGTTGTGTGCCCTGCAGCACACCGCTATTCAGTTTAGGCCGCCGCCATTTTTTTTGCTGGATCGCACGAGCCGCCATTTTGGCGTAGCCTCGTGTCTCCAGCATGGGGGCGGCCATGTTTGAGGTGATCCTACACCTCGTGGAGCTTGGGGGAGGCGCCGGAAGGCGTGCAGAGGGGCGGAGCCGCCTCCTTTCTTCCTGGGCAGCCTGCCAAGAGACTTCCTGTTTGTCAAGACAGCGCTGTAAGCTGTTGCAGTTTAACTCTGAGCATCAAGTGGTGAGCCTGGGGGTCTATCTCTCTCTCGATCGATAGGGATCCCAAAGCAGGTAACACTAAGGGGCTTTTTGTGGCGCTGGGGGTCAGAAAAGAAAAAAAAAAAAAAAAAAATTTTTTTCTTTACTTTTGAATTATATTATCCAGGAAGTAACTGGAGTTATTATGGACCCTGCCACACATATTCCCCCACCTGTTTCCCTCGAGGGGGCCTCGGGACCTGCCGGTGCACAGAGTATAGAGTCATTTACAGCAATTTTGGAGTCTATGGTGGCTCGGGTGGAGGCGGCCTGTCAGGGACGGGGGTCTAGGAAGCGACCCCCGCCTACCCCTATACCATCTGACACCTCTGACTCAGATTCAGAGATGGTCACGGCAGTTGCAGGTTCCTCTGCAAGGGCTGTTATCCCAGGTAAAGCCCCCTCAGACAGTGAGGAGGACGCTTCTTCTCTTGCTATAATTCAGGAAGAAGCATTGGTGGACGCACTAGTTGTGGCAGTGCAAGAAACCTTAAAACTTGAGGCTTTACCGGCAGAGGCAACTGAAACAGAGAGGCCTTTTGGGACTAATAAGCCCATCAAGACGGCGAAGGCTTTTCCTGTACCTAAATGTTTTGGTAATCAGATTAAAGGAGAATGGGAGCATTCTAAACGTACCTTTACTATTTCCAAGCGTATTGCTAGACGCTATCCGTTTGAGGAATCCATCATTAAGAAATGGACGGTACCACCAGTCGTGGATCCGCCTATTTCCAGGCTGAATAAAGCCACGGTTATTCCAGTGGAGGACACTTCGTCCTTTAAGGATCCGGTGGATCGAAAGATAGAAGCAGAGTCCCGCACTATCTTTTCTCTGATAGGGTCAGCATTTAGACCAGTAATCGTTATTGGTCTAGTTTCCCAGACACTTACGGAATGGGCGAAAATGGTACGCCAAGATCTTAGGGGAAAAGATATTCCCCAGGAGACATCTGATTTGATGGAACAGATCATACAAGGGCTACGGTTTATCTGTGACGCAGCCTTGGACACTACTCCCCTATTAGGGCATGCATCTAAGTTAGCAGTGATCCTCAGACGTGTGCTGTGGTTAAAATGCTGGTCAGCTGACCTAGGTTCCAAAAAGACCTTGACTAATCTCCCCTTTCAGGGGAATCGTCTATTTGGAGCCAACCTAGATGAAATCATTAAGGATGCCACTGGGGGCAAGAGCACTTTTTTGCCACAGGCTGCAAAAGCTAAGGGACCTCGCAACAAGCGAGGACCTTTCTTTACCGCCCATAAAGGGCGCCCGGCTGGTACTAGCGGGAAAGGCAAGACTCCTCCAGGAGGGTTCAAGAAGGGGACCAACCCAGCCAAACCCGAAGTAAAGGAGTACACAGCCTGAAGGTGCGCCCCCACCCGGTTTCAGGGTGGGGGGACGTTTTCACCGGTATTCAGGACATTAGATCGAGCATCAACCACTACTACCGGTGCGATTCTTCCCTTCCAACATTTAAGTGCCACAGGAAGCGGTAGTTACCGTTCCCTGAAAAGATCTTTTCCTTTACCTTTTCCTAAGATTAGTCCCGATACCTCACAGGAATCGGATCTGGTTGACCAGATAGGCCAAGTAGCCTCTAGTCGGGTGACTTCGGTCCCTGAGGTTCAACCAGAAAAGATCACCCTTCCTGATAGCAATCAGGTATCTGATAAATGTGTGGGAACAGAAAACGACCAGACTTTCTCGGATGGTCGGGGCCAGATACCTCTAGGGACGCCTGGTTCAGATCCAATCAGCGCCAGTGGTCCTAGAAATTCTAGGCTGGCCTCCTCAAGCCGGCCTGGCCGACTTGGACATGTTAGTCGCAGACGTTCCGTGGGAACTTCGTCTCAGGGAGTGTCTGTGGTCTCGAGGACCAATTTACCTTCGTGCTTTACAGTCGCTGGTTTTAATGGCCTGGCCATTGAGACCCAAGTACTGAAGGACAGAGGTTTGTCTACTTCAGTCATTCCTACCCTCATTAAAGCAAGGAAAGCGACTTCCAGCAAAGTCTATTATCACACATGGAAGACTTATATTGCGTGGTGCGAATCTTTAGGATTTCCTCCACGTACCTATTCGGTGACTCGAATATTGGCCTTTTTGCAACAAGGGGTTGAGCAGAAGCTAGCCTTGAGCACCATCAAGGGTCAAGTTTCAGCATTAGCAATCTTCTTTCAGAAGCCTTTAGCTACCAAATCCTTGGTGCGGAATTTCATCCAGGGGGTGCGGCACCTGGCTCCTCCAGTCCGCGCGCCCTTACCGCCCTGGGATCTTAATTTGGTTTTGTCGGTTCTACAGAAACCTCCCTTTGAAAACATCAGGGAGATTCCCTTGCTTACTCTATCCCAGAAGGTGGCCTTCTTGGTGGCTATTACTTCTGCTCGCAGGGTGTCAGAACTGGCTGCATTATCATGCCAGTCACCATACCTAGTGATTCATAGGGATAAGGTAGTACTTCATCCTAAGCCATCTTTTCTTCCCAAGGTGGTTTCAGATTTTCATCTGAATGAAGATATTGTACTACCTTCCTTGTGTCCTCAGCCCAAGCATCATTGGGAACATGCGTTGCATTCCTTAGATGTGGTTCGGGCAATCAAGGTATACCTGAAAGCTACGGAATCATTCCGTAAGACGGATTCACTTTTTGTGATCACGGATGGCCCCAGAAAGGGTTTGCCTGCATCTGCCGCGACCATTGCCAAATGGATTAGACAAACGGTGGTACAGGCTTATTCTATTAAGGGTCAGAGTCCTCCGTTCCCTGTTAGGGCGCACTCCACTCGAGCGCTCAGTACTTCCTGGGCCTTTCGCCATCAGGCGTCAGTGGTCCAGGTATGTAAGGCGGCCACCTGGTCGTCGGTACATACCTTTACAAAATTCTATAAAATTGATGTGACGGCATCGGCGGATGCCTCATTTGGCCGCAAGGTTTTGCAGGCCGCAATTTGAGGAGACCGGTGGTCTACCTCGAGGGTTTTTTTCTGTTTGAAAAAAAAAAAAAAAAAAAATTGTTTTCTCTTTTTTGGTTGAGTCTCATCATTAAGGATGAGCATTGTAAACTTCTAGTTGGCACCGGTTGGGCCTTCTAGATTGGGATTGATTTCCATTTTCCCACCCCTCAGTTGTGATACTGCTCTGGGACGTCCCGAAGTTGGTGTATCACCGAGGACTACGTCTGTCGATGAGCGCTAGAGAAAAATGGATTTTTGTAAAATCTTACCGTAAAATCCTTTTCTCTTAGCTCATCGACAGACGTAGTCCCCGCCCCTCTGTTTTGGAGTTGGGTTGGGTTAAAATTCTCTAAGCACTGCTTTTTCACATAACTGATTTGCTGAGGCAGAGAGAGAGAGGATATACCCTCTGGGACTGCCCCTAGGGTGTGGCCAGAGCTTTTTAATTTCCTGTCTAGTCCTGCTCCTGCGGAGGTAACATAACCCGAAGGTGGTGTATCACCGAGGACTACGTCTGTCGATGAGCTAAGAGAAAAGGATTTTACGGTAAGATTTTACAAAAATCCATTTTTTTCTTTCACACTGAGGTTGATGGTGGTATCCACCCCCTCACAGGGCACCCTATTCTGACAGTGGGACTGTCAGATTACACTGATCAGCATCTGCAGCTCCTGCTCAACAAATTTTCATGTTTGTCCATTCGACAGAAGTCAATCTAGCGATTGGCTTCTGTTGAATTGGAACAGCTTCACGTGGATCGAAGTTCAGTTGGTCCCTTCTGAACTGGCTGAATTTCAATCCATCCATGGCCAGTTTTACTGGTGCAAGTATTTAACTACTTACCGCAAATCGCCATAGCTGTACATCGGCTGCAGTAAGTGGTTGTACCGGGTTGATGTCTGCAGGTAGAGGCATCATCCTGGTACCATTTTTTTAGATTGCGCGATTGTTACCCCAGCCAGCGGGAGGGGACGCCCCCTTCCGCGGCTCTACCCGTCCCACCGGGAGACCCGAGAAACCAGCCGGCGCGTCCGCTGGCTGGTTGGAGTCCCGATCAAAGCCGGATGCGGCTTCGATCGGATCTCCGATGACGTAACCCAAAGGTGGCTTCCATGACGTCCCGTCCGGGTTGCTCGGCTGCTAAAGTCACCGAATTTAAAAAGTGAGTGAATCCAAAAATGCAGTTTTTGGCATTTTGAATACATTGAAGTGCAGTGGAGGGGTCTAGGGTCTTTCAGACCCCCTGATCTCCCCATAAAGAGTACCTGTCCCTGCCTATTGCTGTCGCAAGGGATGTTTTCATTGCTTGTGACAGCAATAAAAGTGGTCAGGTTTTTCTTTTTTTTTTTTTTATAAAAACCTGTGCTAAAATTTAAAAAAATCTAAATAAAATAAACAGGGAAAACAAATTTTTTAACCGCCCCAGTCGCCATGAGCTCGTGCACGAAAGAAAACGTATACGGAATTTGCGCCCACAAATTAAATCGCTGTTTAAACCACACATGTGAGGTATCGCCGTGATCGCAAGAGCGAGAGCAATAATTTAAAAAAAAGAGCTACTTTGTAATGCTGTAAACTGGTAACCATTAAAAAATTTTAAAGCGTCGCCTATGGAGATTTTTATTGACCGTAGTTTGTCGCCCTTCCACGCGCGTGCGCAATTTTAAACCGTAACATGTTGGGTATCTATTTACTCAGCGTAAAATCATCTTTCACAATATACAAAAAAATGGGTAACTTTACTGTTATGTTTTTTTTAATTGCAGCGAAATGTAATTTTTCCAAAAAAAATGAATTTTGAGACCACTGCGTAAATACAGCGTGACAAAAACTATTGCAATGACCGCCATTTTACTCTCCAGAGTGTTTGCTAATATATATGTTTGGGGGTTCTAAGAAATTTTCTAGCAAAAAAATACTGATTTTAACTTGTGAACAACATGTGTCAGAAATGGGCTCGATCCTTAAGTGGTTAAGCAACCCTACAGCTACAAGGGAAGTATAGAGCTTAGGCAGCTTAGTATGTGTACAAATGAAAGGAAGATTTTTGAATCACAGGTATGGAAAACTAAAAATTACATGGTAACCCTCTTCAGCTCCAGGAGGTTAACACCCCCCCCCCCCCACCAGGCCATTTTTTGCCATACGACACTGCGTTACTGTAACTGACAATTGCGCGGTTGTGCTACGATGTACGCAAAATATTTGTTCTTTGTCCCCCAGAAATGGCTTTCTTTGGGTGATATTTGATCAACTCTGTGCTTGTTTGCGCTATAAATAAAAAAAAGACAGACTGAAAAATAAACAAAAACAACATTTTTTACTATCTGCTATAAAACACATCCAATAAAAACATGTAAAAAATCGAACTTCATCACTTTAGGCCAATATGTGTTCTGCTACATGTTTTTGGTAAAAAAAATCCCAATGAGCCTATATTGATTGGTTTGTGCAAAAGATATAGCTTCCACAACCCATGGGATTTTTTTATGAAATATTTTTTTTTGTTTACTAGTAATTGCGGAGATCAGAGATTTTTTTTTTTTTTTTTTTTTTTACGGGACTGCGACATTGCGGCGGACAAATCTGACAAGTTTTGGGGACCAGTGACACCAACTGAGTGATCCGTGCTAAAAAATATGCACTGTCACTTTACTAATGTCACTGGCAGGGAAGGGGTTCACATCAGGGGCAATCAAAGGGTTAAATGTGCTCCTAGGGAGTGCTTTCTAACGGGGAGGGGGCGGTTGCTTTGGCTATGAGAAGACCGAGATCTGTGTATCTGCTTAGTAGAAACACAGGATCTCTGTCTCCCATACAAGCAGAAAGGCGATCTGTTTGTTTATTTAGGCAGGCCGCCGTTCTGCCTCTCTCGGGAACAATTGGCAGGTCCCGGCAAACATCTGGTCCTCCGAGCCCACTGATTGGCTCCCGCTGTGTCCAATTATAGCGGGAGCAGGTCGCCGGAGATACCCATGCTCGCCTCAGACCCAGGTACAGGTACGGGATTTCCCGGCAGAAGAACATGTACGTGGGGCAGTTGGCAAGTGGTTAGGAAAAGTGACGTGTTCTTGTCTCTCTAAGTGGTCATGTTCTGTTGATTATGAACTTGCATATACATATTGATTAATGGTATTGCTTGCTTTTTACTTGAAATTAGCCCTGTAGATGCTCTATATGCAAAGTTTTGGTAACTATTTGTCACTTTTCACATCTTCTACCATCCAGTTATCTTCTTGAGCTTTTCCAGGAATTAGGTGTACCTTCCTCCAATTTAGTGGTGCTAGCCATTTTATGAGCTGATCTAGTATTTATCTGATCAGCTAGGGTCATCATGGTATATTGGTGTCATTGGTACATAGTGAGGAGATAGTCTAAACACTTAATTGTTTAAGAAGATGCTTTTTTTTCTTGCAGGTTGTATTTGATTTAATTTTTTTGCTTGCATTTATGTTGAATTCTCTTTTTTCTGTCCCCCAGACAGTGTCTATGCTGCTTTAAGGAGTATAAACATTTGGAGATCTTTAACCAAGTGGTATGTTCCCTTATTAATTTGGTGATTGGCCAAGTCCAAGCCCTGAGGGACCAGCTTTTAAAAATTTGCACTACTAGCCCTGATTCAAACTGGCAGGATGAGGCCAACCCATCCGATGAGCTGCTGAATGTGGAGAAAGAGACTCAGGAGGAGGAGGAGGAAGAAGGGGAAGAGAGGCGCTCAGAACCATGTAAAGCCCCTGACAAACAGTTGGAAAGTGGAAGAACTTGCAATGTAACAGAAGAAGACTCTCTCAAAAGCACTGACCTGTATAGTTTATGGAGTACTGAAGAAAAAGAAAAACTGTTGTTGTGTGTTGCAAAAATCTTTCAGATACAATTTCCTCTTTACACAGCCTACAAGCATAACACGCATCCCACGATAGAGGTATTTCCAATTACTGTTTCTCATTGCTGATATTTAAGAGTGGATGGTCCAAATAAAGAATTTTGGCTTTTTGCTTACTCTGGTACTTGCTTTGTATATCCATTAAGCCCAGAGGGTATTAATGTCAATAGGGCAAACTTTGAAAAAGTCCACAGTAACTTGGCATTGTATAAGAAAAGTTGACTCTGAATTTCTAAGCCCACCTCTACAGTGTTTTATTTTTATTTTTATTTTTTATTTTTTTTTTTTTTTTACATTTCACAATCAAAAATAGAAAATATCAAATGTTTAAACCTAAGAAAATGTATCATTTTAAGGAAAAAAAAAAACCCTTTGAAATTGATGGCAGCAATAAGTGAGGCAGGACATCAAAAAAATGGCAAAGTGTTACTAACAAGGAAGAACAAGCTGGAACATTTCCAACTAATTAGGTTAGTTGAAAACCTAGTTAGTTGTCGGCAACCTAATTACTGGGTATTAAAAGAGCATATTAGAGAGTCAGTGTGTTTTTTAGAAGTAAGGATGGGCAGAGGCTCACCAATCTGTGGTGCAGTGTGAAAAAATTGTTAAACAGTGAGTAACGTTCCTCAATGTAAAAAGACTTTAAAAGCGTTTTTATGTTTATTTTTTTTATTCATACTTGCCTAGGTAGATGCAGCATCAGTGCGATGCTGCATCTGTCCGTGGCGCCTCTAACACTGAGAACCGAGCGATTAGATTACAGCCGATCCCTGGGTTCTCACAGCTCCCTGAGCAGAGAGCTGCTGATGACAGCCAACTCTCTGATCTGCCCCCTCCTTGCTCACTGGGTTGTGCAGGGTACGGGAGCAGCCGGCTCAGCCTCGCAGCAGTTCGCTGAGAGGCTGAACCAAGTACTGGCCCAGGCATGTGGGCAGATTCTTACTTCATGGTCATGAAGCCCGAGCCTGGACCGACTCTGTGACGTCAGCAGAGCATGGACTTCAGACCGCTCTCTGCTGAAAACGGGTCACAGGAGTGCAAAACGAACTGCACTCCTGTAATCCATAGGAGAAGTACAGCCAAACGAGCTTTGGCTGTATGTCTCCTTCTAAATATATCATCTAAAGTACATAATATCAAATGATTTTGAGAATCTGAAAAAAATCTCTGCGCACAAGTGACAAGGCCCAAACTACATATTGGGTACCGGTGAGCTTTGGGCCCTCAGACAGCATTGTATGACATGATTCTGTAATGGACATCCTTGCATGGGCTCAGGAATACCTCCAAAAATCACTCTCTGTGAACACAGTTCGCAGAGCCATCCAAAAATGCAAGGTAAAGCTCTATCATGCAAACAACAAGCCATATCTGAACATAATCCAGATACACCACTGTCTTCTTTGGGCTCAGCTCATTTAAAATGGTCTGTTGCAAAGTGGAAAACTGTTCTGTGGTCAGATTAATTTAATTTTACATTGTTTTTAGAAACCATAGGCTCCACTTTCTCTGGACTCAAGAGGGGGGAAGGACCTCTTGGCTTGTTATCAGCGCTCCTTTTAAAAAACGGTTTCTCTGATGGTATGGGGGTGCAATAGTGGAATGGGCAGCTTGCACATCTGGAAAAGCACCATTAATGCTGTAAGATATATTAATGTTTTAGAGCAGCATATGCTCCCATACAGACACCTATTTCAGGGAAGGCCTTGCTTATTTCAACAGGACATTGCTAAACTGCATCGAAGACAGGTCTTTATAGTAGAAGAGTCCGGGTGCTTAACTAGCCTGCCTACACTCCAGAGCTTTCAGCAATTGAAAGTATTTGGCGCATCTTGAAATGAAAATTACGACCCAAGACTGTTACGCAGTTGGAATCCTATATTAGGCAAGAATGGGACAACATTCCTCCCCCAAAACTCCATAAACTGGTCTTTTTAGTTCCCAAATGTTTACAGAATGTTATAGGAAGGGGGGATGCTACACTGTGGTAAACATGGCCTTGTCCCAATGTTTTTGAGACGTGTTGCTGCCATCCATTTCAAAATAACCTTATTTCTTAAGATTGTAGATTTTCTCAGTTTAAACATTTTTAGATTTTTTTCTATTATAAACTATGGGTTAATAAGATTTGCAAATCATTGCATTCTGTTTTATGTAGATTTTTTGGAATTGGGGTTGTACATCCAACTGTGTCATGACTAGTTTGTTAGATGTACTCTATAGGTGTTTGGTCATGTAGCTATCATTTTAAAGTGCATCTCTGTTCAAGGCTACTTTCTTAGTTTTGTAAAGAACAAGGAACAGTTAGAACCCCGGTATAGTAAGGTTTATATATACTGTTTTATGTCCAAACCGTGTAATGTACCTTTTTTGTTTGTCGTTCACTGGACAGTAAGTAGCTTGAAATGTATAATCTTACAGTTGTCACCAAAACAGATGAAGAGAAATCCTTCAATTTGGAGTGTGTTCCAGTAACAGCTATTAGGGGAAGTTCCCTTATTTTGATAAGATTAATCTTTACTGTTGTGTCTCATGGACAGAAAGCCAGACCAAAAATACTAAGGGCTCTTTCAGACGGCCGCTCCGCTGCTTTAGTCCGCTGCGGGACTTTTTTTTTTTTTTTTCACGGAGCGGATGACATTTGTGTCATCCGCTCCGTGTGCCCGCATATCATCCCATCCATTTGCGGATGATATGCGGACATAATGTAAGTATATGGCATTGCGGATGTCAGCGGATGACACCGCTGACATCCGATTTTCCTTCCTTTCCGTTTTTTACACGGATGAAAAAAAAGGGTTCTGTTCCGTTCCAAAAAACGGAACAGAACTGAAAGGAGGAAAATCGTATGTCAGCGGATGGTATTCCGCTGACATCCGCAGTGCCATTCACTTACATTATGTCCACAAATCATCCGCAAAAAAATAGGATGATTTGCGGACAAGCGGAGCGGCCGTGTGAAATAGCCCTAAAGTGGCATAGGGTTTTATTATACTCTTTGCTAAACTAAAGACCAAATCCATTTCAGGTAAAGCTAGACTTTTTAAAGTGGAATTTCAGACTATTACTAGGTATGCTTAAACGTGCTCCTATCCCTTATGCCCATTCTACCCTGTAAAAGGAAGATGCATATACTTAACCTATTCTCCCAGTGCTCCACTCTGGTCATGTGATCTCCCCAGCGGCCGGCTTCAGGGGAGAGGAGAGATCAGACAATGGCTGGAATGCTGGGTGGTGACGTCACTCATATGCTACGTTGGGGCATCTTTTGGTGGCTGTCCCTCTTCCTCTGAAGCTGCTGCTGGTAGCCGATTACTTGAATGGAACGGAGTGCCCTGAGAATGGGTAAGTATAAGCATCCTCCTTTCACATGTTAGACTAGGAGTTGGAATAAGTTGCATGGTTATAGCCTGGAATTCCACTTTAAAAGAGATGTATGTGTGTTTTTTATTTTGTTTTATTTTAAGATTCATACTTTCCTAGGTGGATGCAGCATCGGTGCGATCACCTCTAACACTGAGAACTGAGCGATTGAACACAGCCGATCACTCGGTTCTCACAGCGCTCTGCCCTGCCCTCGCCTCGCTCACTGGAGTGCTGGGCTGTGGAGGGGCAGTCGGCTTGGGCTCTCAGCGGCTTGCAGAGTGGCTGAGCGAGGTGCCAGTCCAGGTATGTGGGTGGATTAGGACTCCATGGTTGTGATGCCTGGACTGGCTCTGTGACATCAGCAGAGAGCGGACTTCAGCCCACTCTCTACGGAAAACAGGTTGGAGCAAAACGATCTGCACTCCTGTGACCCACAGAATAACAGCCAAAACTAGGCTGTTTTGGTGGCAAATGGTGGCCATGTCATCTTTATTCTATAGATATAAGCTTCAAATTGCCAGAGATTTACGTTGGGTATGTCCAGCATTATTATGGGGTTACAGCGCCAGAAAGGCCACTTCTTTTTAGCATGCTGTTTTGTTTTTAAAGGAGTTGCAAAGGCAAAAGGTTTTTTTTTTTTTTATCTTAATACATTCTGTGTGTGTGCAGCAGCCACCCCAGAACCTCCTAATACTTACCTGAGCCCCAACTCTATCCAGCGATGTCCACGAGTCCCTCGGCTGTCCGGGACTCTACTTCCTGATTGGCTGAGACACAGCAGCGGCGCCATTGGCTGCTGTCAGTCAGCTAGCCAATCAGGGGAGGGGGGGGGTTAAGTGGGTTGAAACTCTGTGTCTGAATGGACACAGGGAGCTGTGACTCAGCTCGGGTGCCCCCATAGCAAGAGCTTGCTGTGGGTGCACTGAACAGGAGGGAGGGGCCAGGATCACAGAAGAGGGACCTGAGGAGAGGAGGATCCAGGCTGCTCTGTGCAAAACCAACTGCAACAGAGTAGGTAAGTATGACATGTTTGTTATTTTTGTAGGGGAAAAACGAGACTTTACAATCACTTTGAGCTGTTCTTTTAGCATGATGTCGTAAGAGGGGATGCACACGGAAAAAATATTTTTGGATAGTAAAGCCCCGTACACACGTACCGATTGTCGGCCGTAAATATTCGGCCGCCGACCGATCAGCCGATTGTAGGCTTGTTAGTATGATGCTTCCGACAGCCGACAGCGTATTTTCGGCCGAACAGAATCTGTCGTGCAGTCTTTAAAATATTTGTTGGCCGTCACCAGAACTGCCGATTGTTCGCCAGTCAGTACAGAATTCGTCCGACAAATAGCAGATTAGCAAGACTGGGCATGCTCAGAAAAGAAAAAACACACGGAAAGTTAACCATCACATTACATCACTTCATCAGTCGGCTGTTGTTGGCCGACAAAATTCGTGTGCAGTCTTTAGCACTTTTCAGCCGACAGGACAGCACCGGACAAAAGACGGCCGATCGTTCGGCAGACATTCGGTGCGTGTGTACGGGGCTTTAGGCTCAGTGCTGCATGTCTCTTGCATTGTAAGGAAAGTGGTTGAAAGTTATGATCGGTAATGTTGAGTAATTTTAATAATGCCCAATTTTATCCTGCTTTTCCCAGAATAATTCTTTAAGGCCATGTATACTTCTTTTGTTTTTTGTTTTTTTGGCATCTAAACGCTTTATTCCCCCCCCCCCCCCCCTCCTACAGTCCAATCTGAAATGTACCTGAACATTTAATGTATTTGGCTCACTTGTGAGTTTAAAGGACATGATCCCTAAAGTTGGGCCTTAGATATAAGCCTTTGTTTTACTGCAAATAAAATGTTAAATGACAGATTTTCAACAGTTATATGGGGCAGTTAACTAAAAGCTATGTGAGTTATTGGCATTGTGTTGATTTGTCTCTCCAATTATTTATTTATTTTTTTTTCATAAAAGTTGTGTATTAGGTCTTAAAATTATGAAATAAAAGGTCTTACACACATTAGTAAGAGCTGTAATTATTTCTCTTTCGTTCATTGACTGACACAGCTCCTGATCTTCTTAACCATTGGGATATACTGCCCCCCTACAGGAGTAGGACACTAGGCAGGAAAAAAAAAACTGGCTATGCCTATGGGCAGTCCCAGGGGGTATCCTCCCTCTTTCTGCTATAGGTACTTAAGTTTTTTTTCTGCCTAGTCAGGAGTAGGGATCTAGTTCCTTGCTGGGATCTCTGGACCTAGCAATTTTTTTTTAGATAGAATAGAATTAGATAGAATTTTTTTTTTTCTCCTGTTTTTTTCCAGCGAGATCTACAATCAACTGCCGGACTGGGCGACGGACTTGATAATCTAGATCCAGTGGTCACCCCAGTCTGGCCAGCGAGCGCACGCAGATCTCTGCTCCGTGCTATGTCAGCTGCGACGTAGCCCTACCGGACGGGGGCTGGCCTGCGAGTTAAATCCATAGGTCGCATACGACCGGGTCTCAGTCCGAGTCGCAGCGGTTCTCCTGCCCGACAGCCCCCCTTTTCGATGTCGAGGGATTCTGTCTGGAGCGGTGCCTGTCTGGATCTTGGTATTGTAAGTAGCTGTCCCCCCCCCCCCCCTCTCCCCCTGGAGGATTTTGGGGTGGACGTGGGCCTCTCCTTGGGAGGGTCGGACCCCTGGGTTCCCCTCCTTCCCATCAGGCACCCTCCATCTGTCCCCCCGGGGCTACAGTTTATCTGTGATGCCTCCTTTGGATGCGCCCCCCCCAGTGGCTCCGCTCTCTGTTTTGGCAGTGGTCCATTGGCGTCATTACATGCGATCGGATGTGCGGATGCAAATTCAGCCATACACTTTGTATGGCTGAATTCGCACTGCACCCGCACAAAAGACGCACAGGACACTTGTGCGATCCGATCCTGTGCGAACTGTCAGATCGCACTGCGATATGCGATCAAACTGGGGGTGTCGTTAACATTTCATTGACGCCCCCTGCGTATCGCATATGGCAGTGTGAACTGCCAGATGTACGTTTGCGATGCGGGAACAGGCTGCGAATTCGCAGCCTTCCCGCATCGCACAAGTGTGAACCGGGACTTAAGCAACAAGTCTCAGAAAAAGGCTTTTGTCTTTAAAAGGTTAAACTGCCCTCACTGACGGTCCATTAGTTTGATCTGAAAGAACGAAATGATTCATTGTAAAACATTGTGTTTATAGTTATCTAGCAGCCTTAACAATGTTGATAAACATTTGCTGGAGGCTTTTTTTTTTGACAGCCGTAAGTGAGCAGAAAACCGCTCTGTGTGAATTGAGGACATGCCGTTTTAAGATAGTGAGGGGGGTTAATCAAGATCACAATTTTTTTTTTTAACCACTTTACCACCGGAGGATTTTGCTGTCTTATGTCCAGGCCACTTTTTGCGATTCGGCACTGTGTGACTTTAACTGACAATTGCGCGGTCATGCAACGCCGTACCCAAGCGAAATTTACGTTCTTTTTTTTCCCACAAACAGAGCTTTCTTTTGGAGGTATTTGATCACCTCTGTGCTTTTATTTTTTGCGATAATAAAAAAATGCGAAAATTTTGAAAAAAATAATTTTTCTACTTTGACAGTTAAAAAATACCCAATATATTCAATTTTTGTCATATATTTAGGCCAAAATGTATTTAGCTACATGTCTTTGACAAAAAAATTGTCAATGAGCGTATTTTTAACCGCTTTAAGACCGGAAGATTTTACCCCCTTCCTGACCAGGCCACATTTTCGATTCGGCACTGCGTTACTTTAACGGACAATTGAGCGGTCGTGCGATGCTGTACCCAAATTAAATTTATGTCCTTACCCCCCCCCCCCCCCTATGCGCTATATACAAAAAAAAGAGCGACAATTTTGAAAAAATAACAATATTTTTCACATTTTTTTTTATATGAAATTCCCCCCCCCCCCCCCCCCCAAAAAAAATGTAAAAATCAATCTTTTTTAACTTTCTTTGCCATGTGTTTTCTGCTACATATTTTTGGTAAAAAAAAATCGCATTAAGCGTATTTTGATTGGTTTGCGCAAAAGTTATCGCAGCTACTAACTACTGGAAATTTATGTCATTTTTATTGTTTTTTTTTAACTAGTAATGGCGGCGATCTGGCGGCGATGTGCGTTTTTTTTTTTTTGCCGGACTGCGACATTGCGGCGGACAGATCGGACCCTTCACTGACATTTTTGACACTTTTGGGGGTACCAGTGACATTACTACAGTAATCAGTGCTATAAATATGCACTGTTACTGTAAAAATGACACTGGTAGGGAAGGGGTTAATTTTTATTGGAGAGGGAGGGGTTAATGTATGCCTGGTGCTTACTGACGTGTGTGGGGGGAGGGGACTGTGTGACACATGGACAGATAGCAGGTTCAGCTATGCTGAATCCTGCAATCTTGACCCTGCCTGTCACTTAGGAGATCCGCCCGCTTTGTTTACACAAGCGGGCGGATATCCACACTCGATCCCCGATGATCGGGGAAGAGCGGCGGTGATCACCGCCGCTCCTCCCCTGGCCCGACTCCCGCTGTAACTGAATACAGTGGAAGAGAGCCTCCGGCGGCGTGCACGCGCCGCCCACAAGGGGAGGAGTCAAGCGACGTAGGTCTACGTCGCTGGATGGAATCGAACCACTTTGCCGCAGTAGCACCAATGTGAGCGGTCGGCAAGTAGTTAATGATTAATCGTGCAGCTTTTATCAGGCGACGGTCCCGACTTCAGAATGTTTTCAGGGTTTTTACTGAAACCTGTTTACAGTCCCCAGGAAGGAGGCAAGGTGCGTCCAATTCTTGACCTCAAGGCGCTGTACAGTTTGTACGGGTCCAGAAGTTCAGCATTTAGTCCATTCGCACGGCGGTGGCTTCCCTGAATCAGGGGGATTTTCTTGTCTCCATCAACATCAAGGCTGCTTACCTTCACATTCCAATATGTGTCCGTCTCCATCGCTTTCTCTGCTTTGCCATGGGAGGGGAGCATTATCAGTTTGTGGCGTTACCCTTTGGTCTCGCCTCTGCTCCTCGGGTCTTCGCGAAAGTGTTAGCCCCGGTGCCAGCATTGTTATGCCAATGGGGGATTGCAGTACTGGGCTACTTGGACGACCTCCTTCTGGTAGCACAGTCTTCTACTACTTCTCTGGGGGGAAAAGTTGAAATCCCCATATGAGCTTGAGGGAGTTTGGCTGAATTTTGATTTTTCAAAAGTCTGTTCTGGTTCCGTCCACAAGCTGGACTATCTGGGTCTGACTCTGGATTTGGAGTTAGCCAGAGTGCTCCTTCCTCTGGACAAACTCCAGAAACTACAGGCTACATTTATCTCCTGCTGTCCAGCAGATGGTCATCGCTCCGCACTTGCATGCAGGTGCTAGGCCTGATGGTGTCTACCTTCGAGGCGGTTCTGTTTTCACAGTTCCATACGAGGTCCCTGCCATGGAGATTCTGGCCAAATGGGATAAGAATCCACAGTCTGACAATCGGACCCGGCTGAGCCGGGGAATAAAGAGTCCCTGATATGGTGGCTTTGTTCTTCTACGCTTTGGCTGGGCGAATCCTTCCTCCCCTTGTATTGGATAGTGGTCACCACAGATACCAGCCTGTCTAGTTGGGGTGGCGTCCTCTGAAAATATTCTCCTCGGGGAATCTGGACACTGGAATCCAGATTACAGATCAACTGGAACTCCAAGCGATCAGATACTGCTTTTGCTTATGTCATTCACCAGGGGGGCACAAGAAGTGTCCTGGCGGCTCTGGAGGTAGCCGTCTTTCTAAGTTGGGCAGAACGGTTCCCCTTCAACATTCTCCACCGTACATATTCCCGGGGTGGAAAACTGGCAGACGGATTACCTCAGTCGGAAGGCGTTGAACCCAAGAGAGTAGTCCCTTCTTTCAGAGGTGCTTCATCAGTTTGTGTCTCCAGTGGGCTAACCCCGAAGTGGATCTGTTGGCTTCCCGGCTCAACAGAAAGGTGCAGAGGTTTGTGGCTTGGTCATGCGATCCTCTGGTGGATGCCACAGATGCACTGGTGGCCCCGTGGGGTCAGTATCTTCTATTTTTTTTTACATTTCACTCCTCTCCAACTCCTGCCAAGACTTCTACTCAGGATTGAGGCAGGAGGGGCTCTGGTCATTTTGATGGCCCTGGACTGGCCTCGCCTGGCTTGGTACGCCGATCTGGTACGGCTGGTCTCCGATGTTTCTTGGAAGTTTACTCTCAGGGAGGGTCTGCTGTTCTAAGGATCAGTCTTCCAACCGGCTTCACAGTTGTGAGTTGGTGTTTCCAACTCTTTTAAAATCTAGGAAATCTACTTCTAGGAAGATTTACCGTCGTACGTGAAAGACTTACATTGCGTGGTGTGAGTCTCTTGGGGTTCATCCTCGTTTTTGTTCGGTGGCTCGGATCTTGACCTTCCATCAACGGGGGGGGGGGGGGGATGTTGAGCAGAAACTGGCCTTGAGTCCTATCAAGGTTCAGGTGTCGGCCTTAGTGGTCTTATTTCAATGTTCCTTGGCCACATACTCCTTGGTGCATACTTTTCTTCAGGGAGTTAGGCACTTGAAACCTCCTGTGCGGTCTCTGTTGCCACCTTGGGACCTTGATTTGGTGCTCTGTCCTCCAGAAGCCTCTTTTTGAGAATCTTTGGGCGATTTACCCTGCTTACGCTGTCCCAGAAGGTGGCCTTGTTAGTGGCTTCACCTCTGCGCACAGGGTGTTTGAATTAGCGGTGTTGTTCAGCTTACTAGTGGTTCACAGTGATTGGGTGGTTTTTTGCCCCTGTCTGTTGTTCCTTCCTCAGGTTGTCTCTGATTTTCATTTGAAAGAAGACATTGTATTGCCTTCCCTGTGTCCCAGGCCAACACATCTGAAGGAAATTGCTTTGCATGCCTTCCCTGTGCATTCTCGGGCGCTAAGTGCCTCCTGGGCTTTCCGTCATCAGGCGTCAGTGATGTAGGTTTGGAAGGCGTCCTCCTGGTCGCCTGTGCACACTTTCACAAAGTGCTATAAAGTGGATGTGTTGGTATCTGCGGATGCTTTCTTTGGCCGCAAGGTTTTTGCAGGCTGCTGTAGAGGATCTGGTCCTCTGAGGGTGTATTTTTTTTATTTTTTTTTATTTTTCAGGTGAGCTCCTGTTTACCTGGTTGGCTATAGTTAGCCTTGGGGATTTATTTTTTCCTCTTCCCACCCCTCATGTTTAACACTGCTTTGGGACGTCCCAATGGGGATTTATTTTTTCCTGTTCCCACCCCTCATGTTTAACACTGCTTTGGGACGTCCCAATGGATATTACTATCAGGAGCTGTGTCAGTCAATGAACGAAAGAGAAAATTGGATTTTTGACTTACTGTAAAATTAATTTCACTGATGTTCATTGACTGAGACAGCACCCACCCCTCTGTGGAGTTGTGTATTATCTTCTGACACTGTCACACTGCTTGTAACAAAACAAAGTACCTATTGCAGACAGACGGAGTATACCCCCTGGGTCTGCCTGTAGGCGTAGCCACACTTTTCTTCTGCCAAGTGTCCTACTCCTGTAGGGGGCAGTATAACCCTATGGTTAAGAAGTTTAGGAGCTGTGTCTGTCAATGAACATCAGAGAAACGGATTTTGCAGTAAGTCAAAAATCCAATTTTTCATGCTAACCCTACTTGATATTAATGTTTTTTTCACTTCTAAAAGTTTTTTTTTTTTTTTTTTTTTCTTCTCTTTCCTCTCCCAGGATATTTCAGCTCAAGAAAGCAATCTTTTAGGAGCCTTTTGTGACATGAATGTAAGTGTAAAAAGCTCAAGACCTTTACAGATGTATGAAGTCGGTGTTTAAGTGATCTTAATTCTTAATAGAATACTATAGATTTAATTTCAAAAGTGGTCACTCTCCAAATATTAGAGCCATTTTACACTGAGAAGTTTTTCAAGCACTTTGGCGTAAAAAAAAAAGCGCATGAAAAGCTCACAAAAAAATGCTTCCCATTAAAATCAATGAATGTTTTCACACTGGGGCGGTACACTGGCAGTGCGGTAAAAAAAAATCTGGCATGCAGCATCTTTTAAACATGCTTGAAAGTAAAAAAATATAAAGCGCTTCAAAAACACACTTCTCATTTAAATGAATAGAAAGCTCCTGTAAGGCACTTCAAAGGTGACTCAAAACATTTTTTGGAGCAGTTTGTGAGTCACATTTTCTTTAAAAAAGCGCACTACAAATGCCGCAAAAGCGATCAGTGGCTTATGAGTAGTTTAGAAGCACCTCACTGAGAAAGGTCTCTTAGTCATATTAGCTTTTTTCACCTGGAAATTTTGGTGCTAAAACTAAAATTTCAGGATGCACTTGGCCGAAACCGAAAATGAGTTTGTCCAAAAAAAAAAAATAATTTTATAATATAAATATATATATATATATATATATATATATATATATATATATATATATATATATATATATATATATATATATATATATACACACACAGTGGGTACGGAAAGTATTCAGACCCCCTTAAATTTTTCACTCTGTTATATTGCAGCCATTTGCTAAAATCATTTAGGTTCATTCTTCTTCCTCATGAATGTACACATAGCACCCCATACTGACAGAAAAACACAGAATTGTTGACATTGTTGCAGATTTATTAAAAAAGAAAAACTGAAATATCACATGGTCCTAAGTATTCAGACCCTTTGCTGTGACACTCATATATTTAACTCAGGTGCTTTCCATTTCTTCTGATCATCCTTGAGATGGTTCTACACCTTCATTTGAGTCCAGCTGTGTTTGATTATACTGATTGGACTTTATTAGGAAAGCCACACACCTGTCTATACAAGACCTTCCAGATCACAATGCATGTCAGATTAAATGAGAATCATGAGGTCAAAGGAACTGCCTGAAGAGCTCAGAGACAGAATTGTGGCAAGGCACAGATCTGGCCAAGGTTACAAAAAGATTTCTGCTGCACTTAAGGTTGCTAAGAGCACAGTGGCCTCCATGATCCTCAAATGGAAGACGTTTGGGACGACCAGAACCCTTCCTAGAGCTGGCCGTCCGGCCAAACTGAGCTATCGGGGGAGAAGAGCCTTGGTGAGAGAGGTAAAGAAGAGTAAACAAAAGAGTAAAAAATTTAAGGGAGTCTGAATACTTTCCGTACCCACTGTATAATATATATATTGTGTGTGTGTGTGTGTGTGTGTATATATATATATATATATATATATATATATATATATATATATATATATATATAATGTATGTGTATAACTGTATTCAAATTTTTTATTTATATCATAAATTTAAATGTATTGCTTGCCTCCTGCATATTTAGTCAGTTAGAAAAATAAAAAAAAAAACATACCTCCCCTGTTTGAAATGCATTGAAAACTTATAACGCACCCGTGTTACGTTTTTTATGCTGTTTTTGTGTCAAATAACCTATGAAAAACACACCATGAACGCAGTAAAATCATGTGCATTTTTGGGGCCATTTTCTGCACCTTTTTTCCTTAACGGCAAAATCCCGAAAACACCATTTTTGGCCGATTTGTTTAGGCTGCTATAATTTCAGTGCATCTCTAGTAAATATTGATCTTTCTGCCCAATCATGTTCAGTTTTGAAGTTTTTAAGTAGTCTGCTCCAGCAACATTGGTGCGCTCTCTCCGAACCTCTTGGGGGGGGGGGGGGGGTTACTTGCACCAGAGTATTTCAAAGGCATGAGGTAACAAAGGGGACATGACAGCCTTGTAGCAGCTGTGTGGGGAGGACTAGGGGAGTGTCTTGCCAGCCTTGGCTTCAGGGCTGTGTGTTTGTGTAGATACAGTGTAGGAAGAACACCACTATAGTCCTGGCAGGGGAGCACCCAAAAGGGAGGCTCAATGGAATCCTGCAAGGAACAGTTTTCCAGCATTCAGGACAGTAACATAAACTAGAACAAATGGCTGCAAGATGGAAGAGGCTGCAAGGCTGCATAATAGGAATAAGTAAATCAGTTACTGAAACTTTAAAACCGTTGATGGTTTTATATTGCTTTAGGTCCTTCGTTAGAACCCAACTTTTTTTTTTTTTTTTTTTTTTTTTTTTTCCAATCCTACTACTTGTGTAAAGTGCCAAAAGAACTACTTAACTTCTCCACTCTTCATCCTTCTCTGACCCTGGTTGCCTCCCAACGTGAAGTTGGATTGTGCTCAGGGTCAGTGACAGCCTAGCGTTATTACACAGTTTGGACTTGATGTGTAATGCAGCATAGAATGGTTTCCGCACAGCAAATATATACAGCATTCAAAAAAGATCATTTTTTTTTTTTTTTTTTACTGTTCTGTCCCCTAAATTACATGTACCTGGTTGCTAGGTGTATTCTAAGTCTAATAATGAGGTTTGATCTGTGCCGCTCAACCCAAACACACACACACCCCCCCCCCCCCTCTCCTACTGCAGTTTATCAGACAACAGCTAGAAAGGAGACAACCAATTTATAACAGCCGCCTGTCTTTGCAGTAGCTGAAACTGCCCCTGCCCAACCAAAATCCCTGCATTTCTTTTGCTGTTGCTTGTCTGTGGAAAGTCTTCAGAGCTTAAACAAGCTGCCATTCTGAGTCGGCTTTCTCCTTGCTAGCTGTTGGATTGGGGGGTGGGGGGAGTGGTCACATTGTATAATTAGTTTTAGAAAGCACTTGGCAGCATGGGTCAATGTACTACATGTCCTTTGTCCCATAGAAGAAAGTACAGATGATGAAAAAAATGTGATCATGTTGAAAGCACTAGAAAGGGCAGAGTTTGTCATTGGATCATATGAAAGAGACCTGAAATTAAGTACTGTATATACTCGAGTAAAAGCTGACCCTAGTATAAGCCGAGGCCCCTAATTTTACCACAAAAAAATGGGAAAAATTGACTCGTATAAGCCTAGGGCGAGAATGCAGGGCGGCGGGCATGGTACAGGAAAATGCAGGGCGGCGGGCATGGTACAGGAGAATGCAGGGCGGCGGGCATGGTACAGGAGAATGCAGGGCGGCGGGCATGGTACAGGAGAATGCAGGGCTGGGGGCATGGTACAGGACAATGCAGGACTGGGGGCATGGTACAGGACAATGCGGGGCTGGGGGCAGGGTACAGGACAATGCGGGGCTGGGGGCATGGTACAGGACAATGCGGGGCTGCGGGCATGGTACTGGACAATGCGGGGCTGCGGGCATGGTACTGGACAATGCGGGGCTGCAGGCATGGTACAAGAGAATGCGGGGCTGCGGGCATACTACAGGAGATGCAGTGCTGCGGGCATGGTACAGGTGTTTGTCATTTGATCATATGAAAGAGACCTGCAATTAAGTACCATATATACTTGAGTAAAAGCCAACCCGAGTATAAGCCGAGACCCCTAATTTTACCACAAAAAAATGGGAAAAATTATTGACTCGAGTATAAGCCTAGGATGAGAATGCAGGGCGGCGGGCATGGTACAGGTGTACCATGCCCGCAGCACTGCATCCCTTGTATGCCCGCAGCCCCGCATAATGGCAGGTAGTGCGGCTTTGTTTCACTTACCGGTTCTAGAAGCGCTTTAAATTGAAAAATGGTGCCGACACGTCATTGCGCATGCGCCGCTCGGGAAAGCTCGTATACGGCCTGTCCGAGCGGCGGTGGCGCATGCGCGGTGACACGTTGGCGCCTGTCGGCGCCATTTTTAAATGTAAAGCACGTTGGCCGGTTTTTGACTCGAGTATAAGCTGAAGGGGACGTTTTCAGCACAAAAAAAATGTGCTGAAAAACTCTGCTTATACTCGAGTATATACGGTAAGACCCCTTTGGTATGCATTATTTAGGGGTTATGTATAAACATTTTGGTGTAGCAGGGCAGTATCCAGAATGAAACTGCAGTTGAACTTTACAAAAACAACCAGGGCTTTGTTCATTTTCTGTCTTAGTGTCGGTTCACACTACGGCGATCCGACTTCGGGGGCGACTAGTGAAGTCGCTGTGCACCGTAACTTCGGCGCGACTTGCACGGACTTCACATAATGGAAGTCAATGCAAGTCACTCTGACTTCTGTCAAAAGTAGTACAGGAACCTTTTTCCAAGTCGGAGCGACTTGAGTCGCTCCTATTAGAACGGTTCCCGTAGCACAGATTGGACCGCGAATGGTCAGGCAACCAAGTCGCCTGACAAGTCGCGGTAGTGTGAACCGGAACTTATCCATCTGTGTATTATTATTTATTTATTTTTTAGAACGACAGACGCATTTTTTTACTTTTTTCATTCTTGATTTTGCATAGGTTTTTCCTGTACAGTGCATCCGGAAAGTATTCACATCGCTTCACTTTTTCTGCATTTTGTTATAGCCTTATTCCAAAATGCATTCAAATCATTATTTTCTTCACAATTCACCCCATAATGACAACGTGAAAGATGTTTGTTTAAAATCTTTGCAAACTTTATTAAGAATAAAAAATGAAAAAAAATATAAGTAATCACAGCCTTAGCTCAATACTGTGTTGAAGAACTTTGGCACCAAATACAGCCTCAAGTCTTTGTGAGTATGATGTTACAAGCTTAGCACATCTATTTTTGGGCAGTTTCTACCATTTTTCTTTGCAGAACCTCTCAAGCTTAGATGGGGAGCATTGCTGCACAGCCATTTTAGGATCTCTCCAGAGATGTTCAATGGGTTCAAGTCTGGGCTCTGGCTGGGCCACTCAAGGACATCCACAGAGTTGTCCCTTATCCACTCCTTTTTTTATCTTGACTGTGTGCTTAAGGTCATTGTCATGTTGAAAGATGAACCTTCGTCCCAGTCTGAAGTCCAGAGCGCTTTGGAGCAGATTTTCATCAATGATGTCTCTGTACATTTCTGCATTCATCTTTTCCTTGATCCTGACTAGTCTTCTACTTCCTGGTGCTGAAAAACCTCCCCACAGCATGATGCTGCCACAACCATGCTTCACTATAGGGATGGTATTGGCCAGGTAATGAGCGGTGTCTGGTTTCCTCCAGACATAAGGCTTACCATTCAGGCCAAAGAGTTCAATCTTTGTTTCATCAGACCAAAAAAGGTTGTTTCTCATGGTCGAGTCCTTCAGGTGCCTTTTGGCAAACTCCAGGCGTGCTGTCTGGTGCCTTTTACTAAGGAGTGGCTTCCGTCTGGCCACTCTACCATTCAGGCCTGATTGGTGGAGTGTTGCAGAGATTGTGGTTGTTCTGAAAGGTTCTCTCTCCACAAACACTGGAGTGACCTTGGGGTTCTTGGTCACCTCCCTGACTAAGGCCCTTCTCCCCTGATCACTCAATTTGGCTGGGCGGCCCGCTCTAGGGAGAGCCCTGGATGTTCTAAACTTCTTCCATTTACAGTTAGATGCCACTGTGCTCATTGGGACCTTCAATGCTTCAGAAAAGTTTCTGTACCTTTCCCTAGATCTGTGCCTCGATACAATCCTGTCTCCGAGATCTGCAGACAGTTCCTTGGACTTCATGGCTTGGTTTGTGCTCTGACATGCACTGATAACTGTGGGACCATATATAGACAGGTGTGTGCCTTTTTTCGAAATCATGTCCAGTCAACTGAATTTACCACAGGTGGACTCCAAGTTGTAGACATATCTCAAGACTAATCAGTGGAAACAGGATCCACCTGAGCTCAGTTTTGAGTATTATGGCAAAGGCAGTGAATACTTGTAATTTTTTTAATTTTTAATACATTTGCAAAGATTTCAAACAAACTTCTTTCAGGTTGTTCTTATGGAGTGTTGTTTGTAGAATTGAAAGGAAAATAATGAATTTAATCCATTTTGGAATAAGGTTGTAACGTAACATAAATTGTTGAAAAAGTGAAGTGCTGCCAATACTTTCCGGATGCACTGTGTGATCTTGGCCTGTAGGTTAATTATGATATGAGATTTGTATAGCTATATTTCTCTATCGCTCATTGACAGACGTAGTCCTCGGTGATACAGCACCTTCGGGTTTATGTTGCCTCCACAGGAGTAGGACTAGACAGGAAATAAAATGCTCTGGCCACGCCTTAGGGGCAGTCCCAGAGGGTATATCCTCTCTCTCTCTGCCTCAGCAAATCAGTTTTTTTCTGTCTAGTCAGGAGTAAGGACCTAGATACCTTGCTGGGATCTTCGGTCCTGGCAGGATTTTTTTCTTAGAAAAGATTTTTTAGACAGCTTTTTTTCTCCAGTGTTCCTGTGAGATCTTCAAGCAAGAAAGCTGAACTGGGCGACGGGCGGGATGTTGAGATCCAGTGGTCACCCCAGTTCAGCCTACGAGCGCGTGCAGGCCATAGCTCCGCGCTGGGTCGGCCGCGACATTGTCCCACTGGAGGGACTGACCCTGCGAGTTAAACGTCTCGCTGAAACGCCAAGGACCATGAGTCACGGCGTCCGTATTGGTCGACAGCCCTCCAACTTCGGTGGAGAGGGGTACTGTCAGGAATGGCGCCCGCCTGGTTCCGGTATGGTGAGTAGTATGTTCCCCTTTTCCCCCTGACGGGTCTTGTGGTGAACGCGGGCCCCTCTCTGTAATGGTAAGGATGGGTTCCCCTCTATCCTATAACATGTCAAAGATCCCCCTAATTGAGTGTGATTTTTGTGTACAAAAAGCCAGCAGGCTTGGTTTGGGAGCTGACAATCTAATTACAAAGTATGTTTAAATGATTGTAATATGTGGCAGCACTGGAAGCTTACTGTGTTACAAGAAGTATCCTACCTGTCAGAAGTCACAGGACAGGGATGCGGCTTGCCAGGTCATTCCTCCAGCTGAAGCAGGTCTCCCGACGGCCATGCGGTTCCGCCAGGGTTCGGTACCGCCGGTCAAGCTGATCTCCATGAGAGAGAGGTTTTGCGATGCCTAGTTACTGCAGGACGCCGCTATGCTGTGCAAACCGCCGTAGATCGCACGAGGCCGCCATTTTGGCATAGCCTCGTGTCTGCAGCATGGGGGCGGCCATGTTTGAGGTGACTCCAACACCTCGTGGAGCTAGGGGAGGCGCCGGTAGGCGTGCAGAGGGGCGGAGCCGCCTCCTTTCTTCCTGGGCAGCCAGCCAAAAGACTTCCTGTTTGTGGACACAGCGCTGTAACCTGTTGCAAGTGAACTCTGAGCATCAAGTGGTGAGCCTGGGGGTCTATCTCTCTCTCTCTCTCGCTCGATAGGGATCCCTAGCAGGTAACACTGAGGGGCTTTTGTGGCGCTGGGGGTCTGGAAAAAAAAAAAAAAAAGTTTTTTATTTAAGTTGGATTGAAGTTTCCGGGTAGTTACTGGAATATTAATGGACCCTGCCACACAAGTACCCACACCTGTTTCCCTCGAGGGGGCCTCGGGACCCGCCGGTGCACAGAGCATGGATGCATTTACAGCAGTTTTGGAGTGTATGGTGGCTCGGGTGGAGGCGGCCTGTCAGGGACGGGAGTCAAGAAAGCGACCCCCGCCTACCCCTATAATATCTGACACCTCTGACTCAGATTCAGAGATGGTCACTGCAGCTGCAGGTCCCTCTGCAAGGGCTGTTATCTCAGGTAAAGCTCCCTCAGACAGTGAGGAGGACGTGCATTCTTCCGCCATAATTCAGGAAGAAGCATTGGTGGACGCACTAGTTGTGGCGGTGCGGGAAACCTTAAGACTTGAGGTTTTACCGGCAGAGGCAACTGAAACAGAGATTCCCTTTGGTACTAACAAGCCCATCAAAACGGTGAAGGTTTTTCCTGTACCCAAGTGTTTTGGTAATAAAATTAAAGGAGAATGGGAGCATTCTAAACGTACCTTTACTATTTCCAAGCGTATTGCTAGACGCTATCCGTTTGAGGAATCCCTCATTAAGAAATGGACGGTACCACCAGTGGTGGATCCACCTATTTCCAGGCTGAATAAAGCCACGGTTATCCCAGTGGAGGACACTTCGTCCTTTAAGGATCCGGTGGATCGGAAGATGGAAGCAGAGTCCCGCACTATCTTCTCTCTGATAGGGTCAGCATTTAGACCAGTAATTGTTATTGGTCTAGTTTCCCAGACACTTACGGAATGGGCGAGATTGGTACGCCAAGACCTTAGGGGAAAAGAGATTCCCCAGGAAACATCTGATTTGATGGAACAGATTATACAAGGGCTACAGCCTTGGACACTACTCCCCTATTAGGGCATGCATCTATGTCAGCGGTAATCCTCAGACGTGTGCTGTGGTTAAAATGCTGGTCAGCTGACCTAGGTTCCAAAAAGACCTTGACGAATCTCCCTTTTCAGGGGAATCGCCTATTTTGGGGCCACCCTAGATGAAATCATTAAGGATGCCACTGGGGGCAAGAGCACTTTCTTGCCACAGGCTACTAAAGCTAAGGGACCTCGCAACAAGCGAGGACCTTTCTTTACCGCCCATAAAGGGTTCGCACGCCCGGCTGGAACAAGCGGGAAAGGCAAGACTCCTCCAGGAGGGTTCAAGAAAGGCTGGTCGGACAAACGGAGGACCGACTCAGCCAAACCCGAAGCAAAGGATTACACAGCCTGAAGGTGCGCCCCCACCCGGTTTGAGGGTGGGGGGACGTTTTCACCGGTATTCAGGACATTAGATCGAGTATCGACTACTACTACCGGTGCGATTCTTCCCTTCCAACATTTAAGTGCTACAGGGAGCGGTAGTCACTGTTCCCTGAACAGATCTTTTACTTTACCTTTTCCTAAGATTAGTCTCAATTCCCCACAGGAATCGGATCTGGTTGACCAGATAGACCAAGAAGCCTCTAGCCGGGTGACTTCGGTCCCTGAGATTCAACCAGGAGAGATCACCGTTCCTGATAGGAATCAGGTGTCGGATAAATGTGTGGGAACAGAGAACGACCAGACTTTCTTGGATGGTCGGGCCAGATAGCTCTAGGGACGCCTGGTTCAAATCCCGTCAGTGCCAGTGGTCCTAGAAATTCTAGGCTGGCCTCGCCAAGCCGGCCTGGCCGACTTGGACTTGATAGTCGCGGACGTTCCGTGGGAACTGCGTCTCAGGGAGTGTCTGCGGTCTAGAGGACCAATCTACCATTGTGCTTTACAGTCGCTGGTTTTAATGGCCTGGCCATTGAGACCCAAGTACTGAAGGACAGAGGGTTGTCAGCTTCAGTCATTCCTACCCTTATTAAAGCAAGGAAAGCGACTTCCAGCAGAGTCTATTATCACACATGGAAGACTTATATCGCGTGGTGCGAATCTTTAGGATTTCCTCCACGTACCTATTCGGTGACTCGAATATTGGCCTTTCTGCAGAAAGGGGTTGAGCATAAGCTAGCCTTGAGCACCATCAAGGGTCAAGTTTCAGCATTAGCAATCTTCTTTCAGAAACCTTTAGCTACCAAGTCCTTGGTGCGGAATTTCATCCAGGGGGTGCGGCACCTGGCTCCACCAGTCCGCGCGCCCTTACCGCCCTGGGATCTTAATTTTGGTTTTGTCGGTTCTACAGAAACCTCCTTTTGAAAACATCAGGGAGATTCCCTTGCTTACATTATCCCAGAAGGTGGCCTTCTTGGTGGCTATCACTTCTGCACGCAGGGTGTCAGAACTGGCTGCTTTATCATGCCAGTCCCCATACTTAGTGATTCATAGGGATAAGGTAGTGCTTCATCCTAAGCCATCCTTTCTTCCAAAGGTGGTTTCAGATTTTCATCTGAATGAAGATATTGTACTACCTTCCTTGTGTCCTCAGCCCAATCATCATCGGGAACATGCGTTGCATTCCTTGGATGTGGTTCGGGCAATCAGGGTATACCTGAAAGCTACGGAATCATTCCGTAAGACGGATTCACTTTTTGTGATCACGGATGGCCCCAGAAAGGGGTTGCCTGCATCTGCCGCGACTATTGCCAAATGGATTAGACAGACGGTGGTACAGGCTTATTCTATTAAGGGTCAGAGTCCTCCGTTCCCTGTTAGGGCGCACTCCACTCGAGCGCTCAGTACTTCCTGGGCCTTTCGCCATCAGGCGCCAGTGGTCCAGGTATGTAAGGCGGCCACCTGGTCGTCGGTACATACCTTTACAAAATTTTATAAAATTGATGTGATGGCATCGGCGGATGCCTCATTTGGCCGCAAGGTTTTGCAGGCCGCTATTTGAGGAGACCGGTGGTCTACCTTGAGGGTTTTTTTCTGTTTGAAAATTTTTTTTTGTTGAGTCTCATCATTAAGGATGAGCATTGTAAACTTCTAGTTGGCACCGGTTGGGCCTTCTAGATTGGATTTGATTTCCATTTTCCCACCCCTCATTTGTGATACTGCTCTGGGACTTCCCGAAGGTGCTGTATCACCGAGGACTACGTCTGTCAATGAGCGATAGAGAAAAATGGATTTTTGTAAAATCTTACCGTAAAATCCTTTTCTCTTAGCTCATTGACAGACGTAGTACCCGCCCCTCTGTTTTTTTTTTGAGTTGGGTTGGGTTAAATTCTCTAAAGACTGCTTTATGACATAACTGATTTGCTGAGGCAGAGAGAGAGAGGATATACCCTCTGGGACTGCCCCTAAGGTGTGGCCAGAGCATTTTATTTCCTGTCTAGTCCTACTCCTGTGGAGGCAACATAAACCCGAAGGTGCTGTATCACCGAGGACTAAGTCTGTCAATGAGCTAAGAGAAAAGGATTTTACGGTAAGATTTTACAAAAATCCATTTTTATTCGCCTCTCTGCCGATCCCTCCACTTACTACCACTCGCCCAACAAATTAGATTCAAGATACTAACCACTTACAAAGCCATCCAGAACCCCCAACTACATCACTAACCTTGTCTTAAAATACCAACCAAATCTTTCTCTTCGTTCCTCCCAAGACCTCCTGCTCTTTAGCTCCCTTGTCTCCTTCCATGTTCGCCTCCAGGACTCATTCAGAGCCTCTCCCGTTCTCTGGGACTCCCTACCCCCAATTTGTCTTACTATCTTCTACTCTGTCCACTTTTAGATGAGCCCTGAAAACTCCTCTCCTCAGAGAAGTCTATCCTGCCCCCACAACTGTATTTTTGTTGTTTTCTCAATCAGCCCATCCCCCGCAACTTTTACCTTTTGTATTTCTTGACCCTCCCTCTTAGATTGTATGCTCTAACGAGCAGGGCCTTCTGATTCCTACTGTATTAAATTGCATTGTAATAGTACTATCTGGTCTTAGCCCTGTACACACTGGTCAAATTCAATAAAAAAATGGAGGCCCCCCGGTCAGAACACAACAGCTCAGTGGGGAAGATTGCTCTATCTACAAATGTCAGATCATTAGTACAGCGGCTCTGACCAGAGCTGACAGTTTTTTTTTTTTTTTTTTTTCTTTTTTGTGTTTTTTATTTAACCAGCTGGGTTGAACAGAAAAAAAACCTAATAGTGTGTACCAGGTTTTATGTTGTAAAGTGCTGTGTAAACTGTTGGCACTATATCCCGAATAATAATCAAACCAATCTCTTAGCATTCTACGAGGAGGTGAGCTGTGAGCTAGATAGGGGCAGACCAGTGGATGCGGTGTACTTGGATTTCGCTAAGGCGTTTGATACAGTTCCCCACATGATACAGTTCCCCACAAGCGCTTAATTTATAAAATAAGGTCTGCAGGTATCGACAGCAGGGTTTGCTCTTGGATACGGAACTGGCTAAAAGGCCGGGTCCAAAGGGTGGTAATAAACAGCGCATACTCAGATTGGTCTGAGGTAGTAAGCGGGGTGCCCCAGGGCTCAGTCCTGGGACCATCCTTGTTCAATTTATTCATGAACAGCATTGAGGACGGGATCAGTAGTTCGTTATCAGTTTTTGCAGATGACACAAAATTGGCCAGGGCAATAACTGCACAGCATGAAGCAGATATCCTACAGAATGACCTGGACAAAATTTACGGAGTGGGCAACGACATGGCAAATAAGGTTTAACGTGGAGAAGTGTAAGGTTTTGCACTTGGGGACTAAAAACATAAAAGCACAATACACGTTAGGAGGGGAACCCTTGGGGGAATCAAAAATGGAGAAGGATCTGGGAGTCTTGGTTGATGATAGATTAGGCAACAGCATGCAATATCAAGCGGCAGCTGCCAAAGCCAACAGAATATTAGCATGCATAAAGAAAGGCATGTATTCCAGAGATAAGACTATAATCCTTCCACTTTATAAAACTCTGGTCCGACCGCATCTGGAGTATTCTGTCCAGTTCTGGTCGCCAGTCCTTAGGAGGGATGTGTTGGTGCTGGAGAGAGTCCAGAGAAGGGCAACTAAACTGATTAGGGGGTTGGAGGACCTTAACTATGAAGAGCGGCTGCAATCACTCAATTTATTCTCCCTGGAGAAGAGACGTCTGAGGGGGGACATGATAGCAATTTATAAATGGCTTAATGGGGATCTCAGCTTAGAAAAAAAGCTGTTCATTCGAAGGAATTGCATGAGGACTCGAGGACATACAATGCGATTAGAGGAGAAGAGTTTTAACCTCAGGCAACGAGGAGGATCTTTACTGTTAGGGCTACAAGATTGTGGAATTCTCTACCACAAGAGGTGGTTTCTGCGGGTAGTATGGTGGCTTTCAAAAGACTCTTAGATATACATCTCAAGGATCAGTACACTAAGGGCTATGTTAGATGATTACAGCCACACACACCTACACAGGTTGAACTGGATGGACTATTGTCTTTATTCAACCTCACCTACTATGTAACTATGTAAGAACGGTTTCATATAGCAGGAATTCATTTTTTATCTTTCGTTCATTGATGACACTGCTCCTGATCTTCATAACCATTAGGTTATAAGGCCCCCCTACAGGAATAGGACACTAGGCAGAAAAAAAAAGTCTGATTATGTCTGTGGGCAGTCCAAAGGGCTATACTCCCTCTCTCTGCTATAGTTTTTTTTTTTTCTGCCTAGTCAGGAGTAAGGACCTAGTTCCTTGCTGGGATCTCTGTTCCTGGCAATTTTTTTCTTTTTAGATAAAAATATTTTCTCCTTTTTTTTTTTTTTTTTTTTTTTTTCTGCGAGATCTACAATCAACTGCTGGACTGGGCGATGGGCTTGATAATCTAGATCCAGTGATCACTCCAGTCTGGCCAGCGAGTGCACGCATAGACCTCAGCTCTGCACTAGGTGTCGGCCACGACATAGCCCCATTGTACGGGGGCTGGCCTGCGAGTTAAATTCCTTACAAGGTTGCATACGACAGGGTCTCAGCGTTCCTCCTGGCCGACAGCCCCCCCATTTCAATGGCAAGGGGTTCTGTCTGGAGCAGTGCCCACCTGGTCCCTGGTATGTTGGGTAACTGTCCTCCCTTTCCCCTGGAGGGTATTGGGGTGGATGTGGGCCCCTCCTTGGGACAGTCGGACCCCTGGGATCCCCTCCTTCCCGTCAGGCACTCTACTTTCATCTGTCCCCCCATCCTACCCCCCCTCCACATATGCTGGGGCTGTGTGGGTGGTCTGGTCCACCTCCAGGGGTGGGGGAAGGGCGCTATGCTGGCGATGGGGGGGGGGGGCTAGTCAGGCCTGCATTTTGCGGTGGTTTGCCATTAAAATAGCAGGGGCCATGATAGTGGAGCCCTGTGGGTGGCAATTTCGATGGTGGGAGCCCCTCCTCACCCCCTGGTGCTGACTCCTGGATCTTTTTTACGTCCTGAACGCCGCACATAGTGAAGATTATCCTGGTGGCTGCAGGTGCACGTTTCTGCTGGGTGGTGAATCTGGTTGGGTCCTCTCCCTCTCTGCTGAGGATCGCTTGGTGCTTTGTGCCTGGTGACCGGGTGTTGCTGCCAGCCTGGTGGGCATTGTCCCTTTGCAGTGTTTTACACTTTTTGTGGGGGTCCAACTGGTGACTCATGAAGTCTTAGGAGGACATCTCCACACCTGACCCCGCCCCCTAAGGCTGTGGGGCCCTCTGAGTCTCAACCATCCATCGATGCACTGCCGGCGGTCCTGGAGTCGTTTGTGTCTCGGGTGAAGGTGGCTTTTGGGCGACAGGCTAGCAAAAAGCCCCCCGCCTCATCTGTCTCATCAGAACCTGAATCTAAGTCAGCCACCGCGGATGTGGGTCACCCTGCTGGGTCTGCGGTCACGCGCCCGGAATCCTCAGATAATGAGGATGATTCCTCCACATCTGTAACCGCGCACGAAAAAGGTGCTGTTGGAAGCACTGATTGCATCTGTGCATGAGACAGAGGCTCCGGTTCCCTTTGGCACTCACAAGCCATCAAGAGCTGCAAAGCTATTTCCTTTCCCCGCCTATTTTGACAGAATTGTCACTAAAGCGTAGGGATGACTAGCGTCCCCTTGGGGTCCCCAAGCGATTTGCTAGGTGATACCCCTATGAGGAGCCCCTTATTAAGAAGTGGACTGTTCCACCGATGGTGGACCCTTGATTCCGGTTGAAAAGTCCCTGGCTTTTAAGGATTTGGCTGACAGGAAGGCGGAGGCAGTAGCCCGCAATATGTACACTCTGGCTGGTTCAGCACTGAGGCCGGTATTCACCATTGCCCTGGTGTCACAAACTCTGACTGAGTGGGCTGATCTTTTCAGCTGTGACCTGGAGGGAGAACAGCTCCCCCCTGCCTTTGCTTAGCTAGCGGACCAGCTGGTCCAGGGGCTGCAGTTTCTGTGATGCCTCTTTGGATATGACTCCCCTAGTTGCTCGGCTCTCTGTTTCGGCAGTGGTTCTTCTGCGTGTTTTTTGGCTCAAATGCTGGACTGCGGACCAGACTTCTAAAAATGCCTTGACTGATCTCCCCTTTCAAGGGGATCGCCTATTCGGGGCTACCCTAGATGACATCATTAAAGCTCTCTCAGGGGGAAAAGAGTACTTTTTTCCCCGCAGGCTACTAAGGGCAAGGAACCTCGTCGTCGGCTTATAAGAATTTTTTTTGTCTCAGGGTTGTCTGACAAGGGTTCGAAGCCTTTCAGGGCCTCCTCCTGAGGATCCAAACAAACCTGGTCTGGCAAACCGAGAGCGAGCTCCTCCCAGACCCGTGGAAAAGGCTCCTTCAGCATGAAGGTGCGTACTCACCCGTTTCGGGGGGTGGGGGGGACGTCTTCGTTGGTTTCCGGACCTGTGGACTAGGGATCGACCGATTATCGGCAACACCGATCTATCGGTGCCGATATACACTTTCCCCGCTATATATCGGAATTGGCCCCTCAGGTTACTGATATTGCTGATATTTAGGGAAAGTGCTTGTACCGTGGTGATGCCTGCAGCTAGAGACATCACCCCGGTACCGGTGTCCATAGCCGACGGTCGGCTGACTTGTAATGACAACCGATGCAGCTGAGAAGCCACTCGGCTGTAATTACAAGGAGCGGAAAGGGACGCCCACCGCCTTCCGTGGCTCGCCCGGGTCTCCCGTCCCACTGGGAGACCTGGGCATTCTACCGCCGCCGAAGAGAGGACCCGGGTCTTCATGTAAAAAACCCGGAAGTGATGTCATGACATCACTTCCGGGTACTCGGCGCCGAATTTAAAAAAAACTGACAGCATTCAAAACAGCCAAACTTGGCGTTTTGAATGCTTTTCGGGGCCGAGGAGGGGTTTGGGGTCTTTTAGACCCCCAGATCCCTCCACAAGGAGTATCTTTAGAAAAATAAAAACTTAAAAAAAAAAAAATGTCCGAAAATATCGGCTGATACCGATATCCGATGACCAAAATATCGGTATCGGCATTAAAAAAACGATATCGGTCGATCACTATTGTGGACTTCCCTGGTACAAGACAAGTGGGTCCACAAAGTCATTCGGTCTGGCTACAAAATTGACCTTCACTCTTGTCCCCCAGGAAAGATCTTTCCTTCCAACTTGCACCTGTTCCTGAACTATTTACAGGGTCTGTTTGGGGCAGTATAGGACCTGTTGCTTCAAGGGGTGTTTGTCCTGATTAAGACTTCGGAACGTTTTAGTTTTTACTCAAACCTGTTTACAGTTCCCAGGAAGGAAAGCAAGGTGTGCCCAATCCTGGACCTCAAGGCGCTGAACTGCTTTGTGCGGGTGCAGAAGTTCAGGATGTTGTCCATTCGCATGGTGATGGCATCCCTGCATCAGGGGGATTTTCTTGCCTCGATCAACATCAAGGGTGCTTGCCTTCACATTTCAATATTTGCCGGTCATCAGCGTTTCCTCAGCTTTGTCGTGGGAGAGGAGCATTAGCAGTTTGTGACGTTACCCTTTGTTCTCGCCCCTGCTCCTCGGGTCTTCACAAAAGTGTTAGCCCTGGTGCTAGCATTGTTACACCATCGGTGGATCGCAGTACTGGGCTACTTGGGTGACCTCCTGCTCTGGTGAAAAACCGGGAAATCACCATACGCACTCTTAGGGAGTTCAGCTGGATTCTGAATTTTTAGAAGGTCACCGTGAGGTCAGTATCGTCTGATTTACGCCTTCCTTCCTCTCAAGCCCCAGACTGGCCTCGTTGGGCTTGGTAAGCCGATCTGGTGTGGCTGGTCTGCGACATTTCTTAGAAGCTTCCTCTTAGGGAGGATCTGCTTTCCGGGCCTGTCTTCGATGATCATCAATTGTTGCTGTCTTTGACGTCTTGGCTGTTTTAATGCCAGGTGCTGATTGATAGAGGTTTATCTGAGTCAGTGATTCCAACGCTGTTAAAAGCTAGGTAATCTATTTCTTGGAAGATATAAGATTGTACGTGGAAGACATACATTGTGTGGTGTGAGTCTGAGGTTCATGCACGGTCCTTCTCGGTGGCTCAGATCTTGACCTTCCTTCAATGGGGGTTGAACAGAAATTGGCCTTGAGTACTGTCAAGGGCCAGGTATCGGCCTTGGCGATCTTCTTCCAACGACCCTTGGCCACACACTCCTTGGTGCGTACCTTTCTTCAGGGTGTCCGACATTTGGTTGCTCCAAAGCGATCCCAGTTGCCGCCTTGGGACCTCAATTTGGTGCTTTCTGTCCTCCAGAAGCCTCCCTTTGAGAAACCTCGGGAGATTCCCTTGCTTACGCTGTCTTAGAAGGTGGCTTTTTTGGTGGCTATCACCTCTGCGTGCAGGGTGTTGGAACTGGCGGCGTTATCCGATTGCTCACAATGGTAATTCACAGCGATAAAGCGATTCTTAGCCCTGTCCTTCATTCCTTCCAAAGGATGTCTCTGATTTTCATTTTAATGAAGTCATTGCATTGGAAGGAAATTGCCTTGCATGCTTTGGATGTGGTCTAGGCAATTTTGGGTGTACCTGGCAGCTACGGAGTCTTTTAGGAAGTCAGACTCACTATTTGTGCTCAGGGATGGGCCTCGGAAAGGGTTGCCCACTTCCTCTGCGACCATTTCCAGATGGATCAGACAGACTGTTATTCAGGTCTATTCTTCAGGGGTCAGGTTTCTCCTTTCGCTGTCAAGGCGCACTCTACTCGGGCACTTAAAGCCTCCTGGGTCTTCCGTTATCAGGTGTCAGTGACGCAGGATAGCAAGGCTGCTACCTGGTCGTCGGAGCGCACTTTCACAAAGTTCTATAAAGTAGATGTGTTGGCATCTGCGGATGCTTCTTTTGTCCGCAAGGGTTTGCAGGCTGATGTTTAGAGGGCCTGATCCTCTTTGAGGGTGTATTGTTTTTTTTCAGATGGGCTCCAGTTGTTTTGGTTGAGCTCCTGTTGCTAGGTTGGCTGCTGTTTTAGCTTTGGGAATTTATTTGCTGTCCCCACCCCTCGTGTTTAACACTGCTTTAGGACATCCGAATGGCGTTGAAGATCAGGAGCTGTGTCCGTCAATGAACGAAAGCAAAAATGGGATTTTTGACTTACCATAAATGTTCATTGACGGGCACAGCACCTACCCCTATGTGGAGTTGCAATTCTTCTGGCACTGCTTGTACCAATAGAGAGAGGGAGTATACCTCCTGGGCAGTGGACTGCCCATAGGCCAATTACTTGGCTTTCATAACTAACTGTGCCAGAAATACAAATAATGTATCTAAAGCTACTTCTACATTTGTGTCCAATTTTTTTCAAATTTTGCCTTTCTCTCTATTGTTGATTGAGGGACGCAGTCTCTGTTCTTCATAACAGTAGGGTTACCTAGTGCTGACACTCAGGTTTCCTCCTGATCTCAGATCGCTGCAGACACGTGCCTTCCTGGTGCATCTCTGGTGCAGGTGGTGAATCTGGGGGGGGTCTCTCCCTCTCTGCTAAGGGTCTTCGGTGCTTGTGTCTGATCTTTTTGGGGCACTATAGCGCGGTGGGATGTTTATATAAAAATTCTTCTGCGGAGTTCCCCTGCTGCGACATGGGCTCTGTGGAACACGTTTCCCCACCTGGCCCTCCGGATCCTAGCCTTCCATAGATGCACAGTCAGCGGTCTTGAAAGCCTTTGTGTCCTTGGTGGAGCTGGCCTTTAAGGGGGGAAAATGCTAAAAAAAACACCCCCCGCCTACCACTGCCTCTTCTGATGTGTCCGATTCTGATTCAGCCGCCGCAGACGTGGGTCTCCCTGCCCGGTCTACTACCTCGCGCCCTGTCTCCTCTGATAGTGGTGATGACACTTCTCCCTTCGCCACCGCGCAAGATCAGACCTCAAAGAAGACCTTGTCTGATCTACCTTTTCAAGGTGATCGCCTGTTTGGGGCTTACTGTGAAGACATTATCAAAGGTCTTACAGGGGGTAAGAGTACCTTTCTCCCACAGGCTAACAAGGGTAAGGACCCTCGTCGTAGACTGGGTCCCTCCTTTTCAGCACATAGTTTTTTCATCCCTCAGGGTCAATTGATAAGGGATCTAAGTCTTTCGGGAGGCTCCGGGCGACCCTGGTCTGGAAAACAAAGTCTGGTTACTCCAGACCTGCAGATAAGACCCCTTTTGCCTGTAGGTGCGCCCTCACCCGTATCTGGGGTGGGGGGGGGGTGCATCTTTGCTGGTTTCCGGACCTGTTGCTATCCTGGATACAAGACAAGTGGGTTCACGAGGTCATTCGGCCCGGTTACAAGATCGAGTTTCAATCTGGCCCCCCGGTATGGTTCTTCCCTTCCAATGTGCGGCTGTCCCCGGATTGCTTATGGGCTCTCTTTTGGGGCGGTAAAGGACCTGTTAAAACAAGGAGTAATAGTTTCGGATCTGTCTTCAGAACGTTTTCAGGGCTTTTATTCAAACCTGTTTACGGTCCCCAGGAAGGAAGGCAATGTGCGTCCAATCCTGAACCTACAGGCACTGAATTGCTTCGTGCGAGTTCAGAAATTCAAGATGAAATCCATTCGCATGGTGGTGGCTTCCCTACATCAGAAGGATTTTCTGGCCTCCATAGACCTCAAATGCCTACCTTCACATCCTAATATGTTCAAGACATCAACGTTCTCTGCGTTTTGCCATGGGAAAGGATCACTATCCGTTTGTGGCGTTACCCTTTGGTCTCGCTTCAGCTCCTTGGGTCTTCACAAAGGTATTTGCTCCGGTCCTGGCGTTGTTACGCCAGAGGGGGATATCGGTCCTGGGTTACCTGGAGGATCTGCTTCTCCATGCGGAGTCTCCCACGGCGCTGGTGACAAACTTGGAGGTCACCACGAGAACTCTGGAGGCGTTCGGGTGGATTCTGAACCTTCAGAAGTCGTTCCTGGTTCCTTCCATGAGACTGGATTATATGGGTCTGACTTTGGACTCTTCCTCAGCCAGGGTGTTTCCTCCGGACAAACTTCAAAAACTCCCGACTGCGATTCAGCTATTGTTGTCCAGCAAATGGTCGTCCCTTCAGGACTTGTATGAGAGTTCTGGCACTGATGGTGTCGTACTTCGTGGCGGTACCTTTCGCTCAATTTCACACGAGAATCCTCCAGAAGGAAATCCTTCTCAAATGAAACAAAGGTCCAAGTTCCCTGGACAACCAGATCCAGCTGAGCCAGGTGACCAGGGGGTCCCTGTTATGGTGGCTTCAGTCCCCGATGCTCAAACAAGGAAAATCCTTCCTCCCCATATATTGGACAGTTATCACCACAGAAGCCATTCTGTCCGGGTGGGGAGGTGTTCTCGGCAAGCTTTCTGCTCAAGAAGTTTGGTCCCTGGAATAATCCAGGTTACACCTGTGACGGTGTTCACAGTCACTGGAATTTAAGGACAGATGGGTGATGGTTTGGATTGCTTCATAGTTGTCAGCAAGGTCTCTATGTAGAAATATTGAGATTTGTTCCCATTTGCCATGAGGTCTTTGACCAGGAAGTACAACTCCTAATATGGTCATTCCAGGAAGTTCAATGAGGAGACTTGACTGTCTAACAATGTTGCTTTTGTCTGAGGTGGCTTTCCATTCACCTATTGTCGGGTGTGCTAATGAACCCACCTGTTGTCTGCTAAGGGATGTATTGACACTCAGAGTAATGTGTATTAGGGGGGCTCGTTATGGAACCATTGTTCTGTGTCTGGCTATTGTGTACATTGATTGTCCCCTGGGGGCTTCTGTCTCATTACACATAACAGTCCTTCTAATCAAGCTAACGGGCCAATCCCTGCTGACTCATTTTCAAGTCCTCATTTGCATGGCTAAGGAGGACCTGAAGGAGAACGGCATGTACTGTGCAATTGACCAATGGGAAAGAGGTTGTTGGGGGCAGGATGTTCCAAATTCTGTATAAAAGTGTGCTGTGTTCTTCCAATAAATCGTCTTCCTGTTTGAACTTACATACAGCCTGCTTGGTGTTTGTTCTAATGGATTCCGAACGGCACATAGCTGTAGTTCGGATCCCGAAGCCTTGGTTGACTGAACCATCAGACGTTGCTATCTGCAAGCTGACTCACTAGAAACAGAGGAGTGTCGGGAGAGCGGAAGCGAGCGAGCAAGGGTCTCGTTACATTAACGATCAATGTTCTGGAGTTTAGTGATCAGGCTTTGCCTAGTCCACTGGACAGAGTACCTTCAGGGATATCCAGTGCACATTCAATCGGACAATACCAAGGCCGTGGGCTTATTTCAATCACCAAGGGGGCACCAGAAGTGTCCTTGCGGCCTTGGAGGTGGCAGGCATCCTCTGGTGGGCGGAACGCTTTGTTTCGGCTCTCTTCCCACTTCACATTCCAGGAGTGGAAAATTGATAGGCAGATTACCTCAGTCAGCAGACCTTGGCTCCAGGGGAATGGTCTTTCCATCTGGAGGTGTTCCAGCAGCTGTGCCTTCGTTGGGGCACTCCAGACGAAGATCTGTTGGCATTTCGGATCAACAGGAAAGTGCAGAGGTTTGTGCCCCGTCTTGGGACCCTCTGGCAGACGCCACAAATGCGCTGGTGGCTCTGTGGGCTCAGTATCAGCTAATGTATGCCTTTCCTCTGCTCAAGTTGCTGCCAAAACATCTTCGCAAGAACGAGGCAGAAGAGTGTCCGGTCATCCTTGTGGCTTCGGACTGGCCTTGCTGAGCTTGTTACGCCGACCTGGTCAGGTTAGTCGCAGACATTCCTTGGAGACTTCCTCTCAGGGAGGATCTGCTGTCTCAAGGACCAATCTTACATCCTGCTTTACAGTCACTGGCTTTGACGTCTTGGCTGTTGAAAGCCAGGTGCTGAAGGACAGGGGATTGTCTGATGCAGTGATCCCCTCTCTGCTTAAAGTGAGAAAAGTGACTTCTAGAAAGATCTATCATCGTACGTGGAAGTCTTACAGTGCGTGGTGTGATTTTCTTGGGGTTCCCCCTCGGCTCTTACTCGGTGACTCAGATATTGGCTTTCCTTCAACTTCAAAATTGTCCTTGAGTACTATCAAGGATCAAGTTTTGGCCTTGGCAATTTTCTTCCAAAGGCCATTTGCCTCCCATTCCCTGGTGCGTAGCTTTTTCCAAGGGGTGCGACACTTGGCTCCTCCGGTGTGACCTCTATTGCCACCTTGGGATCTTAATTTGGTACATGTCGGTTCTCCAGAAACCTCCCTTTGAAAATATTCGGGAGATTCCCCTGCTTACCTTATCTCAGAGGGGGGCCTTCTTTGAGGCCATTACTTCTGCGCGCAGGGTGTCTGAACTGGTGGCGTTGTTCTCCCGGGATAAAGTGGTGCTTTGTCCGGATCTGTCCTTGCTTTCGAAGGTGGTTTCCAGTTTCTATTTAAATGAGGACATTGTGTTACCCTCCTTGTGTCCTAAGCCTAAACATCCTAAGGAATTTGCACTGCCTACTTTGGATGTGGTTCGGGCAATCAGGGTGTTCTTGGTGACTACAGAGTATTTTCGAAAGTGCTTCCTGAGCCTTTCGCCATCAGGCAGGCATCTGTGATTCAGGTTTGCAAGGCGGCTACCTGGTTGTCTGTTCATACCTTCACAAAGTTTTATAAGGTGGATGTGCTGGCATCTGCAGATGCCTCCTTTGGCCACAAAGTTTTGCAGGCTGCCTTTTATGGGTGTTTTAGTCTCCCTTGAGGGTGTTTGTTTTCAGGTGGGTCTCATCTTGTTGTTCTGATGAGTCCTATGTTGCCTGGTTGGCTGTGGTTCAGCCTCGGGGAATTATGTTCTGCTGTTCCCACTCCTCATGGTTTATGGCACTGCTTTGGGACGTCCCTACTGTTATAATGAACAGAGACTGCGTCCGTCAATAAACGATAGAAAAAATTGGATTTTTGTCTTTCCGTAAAAATACTTTTCTCCGAAGTTCATTGATTAATGCAGTACCAGCCCCTCTATTTTGAGTTGGGTTGGTATTGTTTTCTCTGACACTGCTTTGTTACAAATCTGACATCCTATAGAAGGGATATACCCCCTGGGACTGCCCATAGGCGTAGCCAGAACTTTTTTTTCTGCCTAGTGTCCTACTCCTGTAGGGGGCAGTATAACCCTACTGTTATGAAGAACAGAGACTGCGTCAGTCAATGAACTTCAGAGAAAAGGATTTTACGGTAAGACAAAAATCCAATTATTTTGGTAGTGAAAAACGACCATGCCATAACCTTGAGACATGAACAAGAAAATAAATCATTTTAAGGATATAAGGGTAGGCATTTGTTAAAGTGAACGTAAACAAACGAAAAATGTTTTTTAATATAACAATATATTTTTATATATATATAAAAAATAGAAAGAATTTCCGCGCTAATATGATAAATAATTAATAAATATAGGTCAGCAGCCAACACAAAATCAACCAACAGTGACTCAAATTAACAATGAAACATAAAAGTGTAGCGCTAAGAGTATTAATGATCACAAAATTGATAAATAGTGTCCAAATGAATGGAAAAAAAACTACTAATCACAATGATGTTTATAATGAAGAAAAAGAGTGTCCAAATGAATGAGTCCCAATATAAATGATATAAAATAAATTCATAAATCCACGTGCACAATATTGCAAGAAGTGATTCAACCCATGACACCCAGGGTATGTGAAGGAAGGGAACACCTCGGTGATGGGATATGTTAAGCAGCTTACCAGATTTCCTTGGCTGCTCAACTTAATGAGTCAGCCTCTCCCAGCTATTAATCAAGACCGCTGAAGATCCGGTGTTAGAGGAATGCTTAATCGATGCAAGTAGACCACTTCTCAAGAAGCATGTAACAGATCAGTGTAGGGTTCGTGCTCCTCGCCGTCCTTCCCCCACCGGGTCTCCTCTCTGCGGACACACACAATGATGGAGGCGGGAAAGGAAAGAAATCGTCACTTCCGGCTTTGATAATATCAGTTTGGCACCTGCTGAAATCACTTCTGGATTTTTCAAATCACAATAGTGCACAATTGGACTTATCACTTCCCTTTTCCTTTTATATCACCAATTACCATTGAGTTTGTCACTTACCTGCATTTATATGTATGCATAACAATACGATTGCACGCATTTGGCACTTTATATTTATTTCTTTGTATATACACTCATCGCATGCACTTGTCATTTTACCCTATTGACGATTGTTCACCTTGTATTCGCCGTTGCACTTACGGTTTTTTGATATTTTATTTCCTATCACCTTTTATGTAATTTAAAGATACATATATATATATATTTATGAGTATATAATTAGTCTGTTTACATTGATTGCACACTTTATGCACACCACACTTTGATTTTTATATATTCACACAGTGCATTTATTATATACATGTCCTTTTTATCCATCCTCTCTCTTATGTATTTATATATATTTTTACCACATTTAATACTACACTAAATTATTAAATAGACCGCACCCCCCTCTTTACATTATATAGCTTTCGGGCTATAATCAAGGGAGGCTGCAGTCTAGCATATTAGTTACATCCTTATAAACCATAAGTCTATTACTTCTAACATTCTAATTCAAGTCAGTGGGACTGTGCTGGCAAAGCCAATGTTGGAAAAAGTTTCACCCATGAAAATAGGTGAGACAGCCATGGCTACTTTGGTGAGGTAAATAAGTAGATGGTTGGGGATGTTTTAGGTTAGTTTAGGAGGGTAGGGAAAGTGGACTTGTTTACATTTCACTAAAAGTGCACTTGGCCTTTAACTGACAAGTTACATTTAGTAACAGACTTGTCTCAGCATGTGGAAACCAGGATTTTTTTTATTTTTAATATAAATTAGAAAATAAAATTACTATCCATACAAATTACAAAGTTGGATCTATTCATAACTACTGGGGTGTGATTAACAGATTTTATAGTTTTATCCGAAATGCATAATGCTTCTTCCCTTTCCATGACCACCATTCTGTATTGAGCACATAGCATGAAACACATGGCTGGTTTGCCTTTTTTTTTTTTCTTTAATTTTATTTCTTTGTCCTTGTAGGACGTGGAAGTCCCCTTGCACCTTCTCCGTTACGTGTGTCTCTTCTGTGGGAAAAATGGCCTTTCTCTTATGAAGGATTGCTTCGAGTATGGGACCCCAGAGACCCTTCCCTTTCTGATAGCTCATGCATTCATCACTGTTGTTTCCAACGTAAGTTACCCTCCTAAAGTGTTTAAAACATTGGAAATCAAAGTTGGCAAAGTTGGCCATGTATTGCATAATAGTGAGTTTTATGACTGCTTGCATTTTTTGCTCCATTTTGAGTGCTAAAAATTTGCATTGTAATTAAGCAAAATGTTTTGCCCAAGCTCACAATACAGTTTACCTTTTATGCTAAATGTAGCTTGGGAGTGTCATGATTTTGAAGCATTTACTGTAAATATCAATGTTACTGGTTACGTAGGGTTTTGAGTGTATGCCATTAGCTTGGAAAAATAGAAGTGGTCATGAAAAGGGAAATATGGTGGTAATTGTGGTTTGTTTTATTTTATTTCTTTTGTAGATCAGAATATGGTTGCACATCCCTGCTGTTATGCAGCATATTATACCATTTAGAACCTATGTTATAAGGTAAGAGAATGTTTTGCATGTCCCAATTTGGTATTTTTGATGGTATCGCTGTACTGTTCTAGTAGATGGCAAACACTTTCAGTCTTAGCTCTATTATGCAATAGGTTAAGGCCCCTTTCACACAGGGTGGACTCCGATCTGATCAGCAGGTTATTTGTGAGATGATCCCCTGTGGGACGGGATGTCATATCCATGCTTGCTCAGTTTCTGCAGTGCTGACATTTACAGACCTCGCTATGGGATTACATCCGGCTACCTCAGATCTAGTCTGCCAAAATGAAAAAAGCAGCCCTTTACCTTTTTAGCAAACGCAATCAGACTCCGAGGTAGGCGGCTTTTTTCTGACTCTTGTTGTTTACAAGTTAAAATCAGTAATGTTTTCTAGAAAAGTACTTAGAACCCCCAAACATTATATATCTTTCTTTTAAACAGACAAGGAGTCCTACTCAAGGTGGTGTAATTGCCTGATGACTCACACAGGTGCATGCCCCGGCTCGCCTCCGTGAAAACTTGATAAAAGAAAAAGAATTGGCAGCACTCCAGGTTGAGTCAAAATCCAGGTTTATTGACTGGACATCCAAATATGACAATCGTGACAAGGTAGACGCGTTTCACACACTGACTGTGTGCTTAATCATTACTAATGATTAAGCACACAGTCAGTGTGTGAAACGCGTCTACCTTGTCACGATTGTCATATTTGGATGTCCAGTCAATAAACCTGGATTTTGACTCAACCTGGAGTGCTGCCAATTCTTTTTCTTTTATCTTTCTTTTAGCAGACACCCTAGAGAATATAATGGAGATAATTGCAATACTTTAGGTCACACCGTATTTGTGCAGCGGTCTTACAAACGCAATTTTTTTTTTTGGGGGGGGGGGGGGGGAAATACACTTTTTTTAATTAAATAATAAGAAAACAAAGCCCACTTTTATTTTCTATAATGTGAAAGATAATGTTACACCGAGTAAACTGATACCCAACATGTCATGCTTCAAATTTGCGCACACTCGTGGAATGGCGACAAACTTTGGTGCCTAAAAAATCTCCATAGGTGAAGTTTAAACATTTTTATAGGTTACCAGTTACATAGAAGGTCTTGTGCTAGAATTATTGCTCTTGCTGTAATGATCATGGCGATACCACACGTGTGGTTTGAACACCGTTTACATATGTGGGTGCGTCTTTCTTGCGTATGTGTTGGTCGAAGGGACAAAGTGCTTTAAATTATTTTTTTTTTCTTATTTTACATTTTATTTTTGTTTTACATTGTCTCTAAAAAATTTTTTTTGATCACTTTTATTCCTATTACAAGGAACGTTAACATCCCTTGTAATAGAAATAAGCAGTTCAGGTCCTATTTTTAATATGAGATCTGGGGTCAAAAAAAGACCCCAGATCTCACATTTTTTACACTTCAAAGCAAAAAGAAAAATTCTTTAGCCCTTTAAGGCCATTGAGTGAAAGTGACGTTTGAGGTCGCTCTGGTCCTCCAAGGGCATGGTCGAGTGGAGGCCATCTTGCCTTCACTTGACTTCCTGCCCAGCAACACTGAATCGGATCATTTTTTTCTGCTACTGATGGCTCTGGTAAGCGGGGAAAATGACCAGAAAGCGGCAGAAGGGGGGTGGGCACCTCTCCCGCTGCCCTTTAAATTGATCCTGTGGCGAATGCTGCTGGGACCACTTTTATTCTAAAGCGGACCACCTGCCGTGTAAGAAAATACCCGGGTTATGGCAGCTATCTGGTGTCATAACCCCGGTATTTAATGTCAAAGTAGCGACGTAAATACACAATGGGCGTTCCGGAAGTAGTTTTTAAATGGGCATTCGTTCATTTACACCCGTCTGTCCAGAGAGCTGCCTTGACTTCTGTGCAGGTCCGACTGAAAACCAAAAGGCAGACTTGATCATAATGGCTGTGTAAAAGGGGCTTAAGAGCTTGTTTTTTTACACTGTAGCTAGATCCAGTTCAAATCCGTACATAAGACAAAACATGCTAACTAAAGAAATGTAACCTTATCACTTGATGTCAGTTCCTCTGATAAAGTTACTTTGTGGCTGCCTTTGACTTTGGATGTAGGGAGCAGGGTGGAAAATTGTTGGCTGTATAGTGACTGCATCGAAAGAGATGAAGTCACTGCTTGGGTATTTAGCAGCTGACATAAGGAATTAACTTTCAAACGGGAGACTAGGAAAGCAATAGAATTACCTGTACTTTTAGAGCCCTTTTTTGAAACACGGACATCAATGCATCTCTATAGAAAAATGGATGATAATTCATTCACATCAGTTTACATCTGCATCCTTCAACATCAATTTTTTTAAATGGGTCAAATTGCTATTTTTGTTCTTAAAAAAAAAAAAAAAAAAAAAAAAAGTAGCTGATGTAATTGAAAAAAAAAAAAAAAAAAAAAACGGTTAATTTTTGCATCCATAGTGGATGTAAAAAAAACTGATGAGCTGCTGATGGAAAAACTGATGTAAACTTCAACTCCTTTTTTTTTTCTTTTAAATGTTACTGAACTGATAAAATTAACAGTCTTAGGGCTCTTTCACACGGTCCGCCTCCGTAGACGGATCCGTGCTGCTCAGCGGGGATCGATCCGCGATCCCCGCTGAGCCGGCGGATGACAGTTCCGTCTCCGCTTGCAGTGCGGAGAGGGAGGTGTCACAGCCCCTGCTGCTCTCTATTGGGAATCGGATGAGAGCGGACCGCCTGTCCGCTCTCATCCGATCCCCAGGACGGATGGAAAATAGGGTTTCCATCCGTCCGGATTTCACGGACAGGATCGGATGCGGATGGCAGCGGGTGTCACCGCTGACATCCGCTGCGCCATAGGGCTGAATGGGGCATCCGATCAGATCCGCCTAAAAAAACTGACAGGCGGATCTGATCGGACCGCCCGTGTGAAAGAGCCCTTAATGTGTGAAAGGTGCCTTTAAGATTATGCGTTTAGAACCTCTGCCTCTGTCCAAAGATTTTTTTGTTTTTTTTTTTTAAATTGGCCAGGCGCTGCATGCAACATCTGAGTATATTGACACACAGTCAAGCCACAGAATGAAGGGCTTTTCCTGTAGATTGAGGTGTTATATTGGTTTACAGATGCGATTTTCTATTTGCTTTTTTCCAGGTATTTGTGTAAGCTGTCTGACCAGGAGCTGCGGCAGAGTGCGGCTAGGAACATGGCTGACCTTATGTGGAGCACTGTGAAAGAGCCTCTGGACACAGCTTTGTGCTTTGATAAAGAGAGCCTTGACTTGGCTTTCAAATATTTTATGTCACCCACACTAACAATGAGGCTTGCTGGCTTGAGTCAAATAACGGTAGGTGTTTGCCATATCGCTATGGTAACCTCTTAGTAAGAACAGATCTAGTTTTTATTTTTATTGATTAGGTAGAATTGAAAAAAATGAGGTTTTAAAACACCTTTAAAGTTCAGTTCGGAAACCAATGTATTTGCTTTTTGTATTAGAACGGTATTAGAATAGTATTATGCCTATTATAGAAATGTCTTTGTAATATTCCAAAGCTCAGAGATGGGCAGATGCCCATAACGCCTAATCAGAACAAATAGGTGATTTCCCACTGGTTGCCTTAAGATATTGAACTTGCTCCTTCCTTTATGCATATTGTTCAAGGCATTATTTGGGGCTGATCTCCAGAGAACTGCCTGTATTTTCTGTGGGATATGGTCAGCTTTGACTTTTTATTCCTCTTGAAGACCTTGGCAACCATTATGATTTTCCCTTTTACCTTCTATGTGTGATATAGAAAAATCTTCTTTCGGATACTTTGTGATCCAGTTGCGTTTTAACATTGCCAAAAATTTTCGTCTATCTCTTTAGATAGTGTGTTAGCTGTTTTTCCCTTATTTTTTATTTTTTTTTAATAATGGTTTTCTTTTATATAGAACCAACTTCATACTTTTAATGATGTCTGCAACAATGAGTCCTTGGTATCTGACACAGAGACGTGAGTACTTTACTTTTAAGAGAGAAACTGCAGTGTGCTGACATTTGTAATAAAAACATATTTGCCATTCTGAAGCTTCCCTCAAACCACTCTGCATATTACTTAATATATGCTGTGATTCTGTACTTGCCAACTATATGTTGCAGAAATCTCCCTCCACTATGTCTGGCTACAGCCATTTTAACTGTAGGTATCTGAAGCTGCTGCCTGTTCACTTCCTGGATTTACATAGACACACAGCTTTGCAGTTATCATTGGCCCTCCTATGACTCATCCCTCTTCCCTTGCTGGCAAACTCTCACTAGAGTTAGAGAGGGAGAGCTGTGCATGATGTCATTAGCCTAGGCTAATGACCAGACAAGAGAGTAAGTGGGCTGTATAAGGTATTTACTGGTAGAAAAAAAAAAATTGCTATCCAAAGTTTAAACAACAAGGGCAAAGGATTTAATAGATGGAAAGATGAAAAAAAATGACTGAAGAGCCGCTTTAAGTACTTTGTATTATATGTGCCTTATGGGTTTTTAAGAACTGCCTTTGTCACCTAGTTACAGAAATAGTGAAAGTTTTTCAATAAATTTAGTGTACATAAACGTATCTTTATGTTAATGTTTTAACATTTTTTATTTTTAGTGTACATCATGGGACTCAGAGCAACTTCATATCTTTGACAATAGGGTTATGCTGCCACCTTTATATGATTGGACACTGACAAAAAAAGACAGTAAATCTCCTAGGTCCTCCCAGCTAGGCAAGGCTTCAGTTCTCTTACTAGTGTAAGATGGTCATGTATGTGCCATCTCTGCATAAAAAGGTAGCTAGCTTTTCATTGGCTCCATCTGGGATTAGGAGACCAGCACAGTCGCATCACTCATTCACCGTGTCCTGTGAATGGAAAACTACAAGTCCTGACAGCCTTGGAGGCTGTCGGCTTGTATTTCTTAAACTACCACAGCGATGTAAGGGCTGTGGTAGCGAATTGATTCTGTCAGAGTGTATCGGCTTGCCCAGTCAGGCACGAGCTAGCATATACACTAACGGGTCTGTAGGAGTCCTGCATGGCATCAGGGATCTGCTAATTGCTGGGGCAATGTTTTACAGGCTCCTACAACAAAAAATAATAAATGTACGTTTTTTTTTTATCTGCAAAAAAAGTGCATTTATTTTTTTTGTATAAAGGTGAATGTATCCTTTAAGGCCTGATCTTGTCACATAAGAGCAAGAGGGATCCAACTAGTGGAGATACCAAAACAAGCAGAAGCCTGGGGGATTTCCCACACCATTAGCTTCTCCGTGATCACCCTGAAGGACTCCATGCAGCATCTTTATCTTCAGGGGTCTTGTCTGTTCACGTGTGCAGGCTTTGGTCAGTGAAATTACCCTGCAAGAAGCATGTGGAACGTTTACCTTTTTCAAGGCGAAAGTAAGTTTGGTACTGCTTTGTAAGATTACATCCAGAAAATGACAGCGGGTAAGAGTACCCGGTTACTTATTAAAAGTGTAAGCCTACATTTCAAAAACGTGCCCCTCCTATTTCCAAAAAGCATTCCTGTTGCCAGTCTCAGGCCTCTGGCTCTAAGCCCAAACCCAGTCCCAGTTCCGTTCAAAACCATGGACTCCAAAGCCGCTAAACTGGGGGACAAGTGCTCTTACAATGATGGGGCATCTCCACTAATTCAGGTGGGTTTGCCAGTCCTTTGCATTGATTTGAATGATAAATACATCCTCAATATTTTGGCTGCAGCTACAAGCTGGAATTTTATAGCTTTCACCATCTGCGTTTCTGTGTTTAAATATTTTCTTGAATCCACAAAAAGGTTTGCTCTTTTGCAAGCTCTCAATTGTCTTCGGTCTCAAGGAGTGAAGATTCCGGTTACAGAGGGTGAAAAATGTCACAGTTGCTTCTCTGACCTTTTCCGTTTCTGAAATCATTGGCAATGTTAGTCTGGTCTTGGATCTGAAGAGGCTTGGCAAGTTCCTTCCATTGCAGAAGTTCTGGATGAAATCAGTGCAGTCTATGCTGATCTCTCTAGCAGGGAGATTTCCTGGCAACAAAGGATATCAAAGAAGTTTACCTGCATGTTCCAATCTTTCCACCTCACCAGAGGTTTCTGCAGATTGTGGTAGAGGACCGCCAGTCAGTTTGCGTGCCTGTCCATAGCTCCCAGAGTGTTCACCAGGGTAATGGCTGAGGCTCTGGGGCTCCTTCATACCCAGGGTACCCCTATTATAGGATACCTAGACAATTGACTCTTGAGGAAGCACTTACTGCTAGAGATCAATGTTTTTCTTATGGTGTGTGCTCTGGAAAGATTCAGATGGGTTCTGAATTTACAGAAGTCAGCCTCAACACCGGGGTTGGAATATTTAAGTTTGATCCTAGATGCTGTACAGGTGAGAGCGATCCTCCCTCTGGGCAAATGTCTTGACCTCTCAGGTGATCTTGTTCAATACGCAGACAAAGTTCTTGATTTGTTTTTGCATGAGGGTTCAGGAAAAGATGGTAGCCTCCTTTTTGAGTCAGTGACTTTTGCCCAGTTGAATTCCAGGCTCCTCTAGCAGAATGTTTTAGCGGCATGAAACAGGAGGACAGAGTCATTTAATTCCCTGATATTGGACCCAAACATAAGACTGGTCCACTCTCTTGACTGGTAGATCTCCTCAGGGATGCTGGAGATGGGAAAATCACTCCTTCCTCCATCTTAAAGGGTCTTGACAGTGGACGCTAGCCTGATGGGCTAGGTTGGAGTTTTGGATAATATCTCAGTCTAGGGAACTTGGTCCCTGCAGGAGAGGTCGTTGCCAGTTGACATCCTAGAATTTTGAGGGTGCTTTGCCTTGCCCTACTGCATTAGTTGGTGCAAGCTGACGGGCCTTCATGTAAGGGTCCACTCAGACAATGCTGTGACACTGGTGTACTTATTTAAGGTGGCACCAGAAGTCCGGTTTAGGAGGAAGTGGATAACCTCCTGTCTGCTGCCCTGTCCACCGTCCTTATTTTAGGTATGGAAAATTGGATGGCAACAATTGTTGCAGGGGGAGTTGGCTCTTCAACCAGAGGTGTTCGAGGAACTCTGATGATAGTGGGAGACCCCAGAAGTGGATCTTGTGGCATCCAGATTCAATTTGAAATTGCACAGGTTTGTCTCCAGAATCAGGGATCCTTTAGCTTTTTTTGGTGGATGCTTTGGTGATAATTTGCCCTAGTTTATGCCTTCCCACTGTTGCTACTTCTGCTCCACAGAATTTGAGTCAAAGGAATTTCAGAGATCCTGATCACCCTGGGCTGGCCCAGGAGAATATGGTACACCCAACATTGTAGAAATGTTGGCATACAACCCTTGGCTACTTTTAATGGCGAGACTGCTGTAGCCAGGGCCTTGAGAGACAAGGGAGTCTCTGATTCAGTCATTCCTCAGTCATTCCTATCTTGCTAAAAGCTTGGAAATCGACTTTTAAGAAAGATTTACCACACAACTTGGAAATCTTATTTTGCCTGGTGTGAGTCTAGAGGATTTAATCATCGCAAGTACGTCATGCCTTGCATCCTGGCTTTTCTCCAATCTGAAGTTGAGCATGGTGTGGTCTTGAGTATGATAAAGGGTCAGATTTTGGCTTTGGAAGTTCTGAATTGATTACCCGGGCTTTCTTTTGTGCCTAAGAGGGTTTCTTCATTCCATCTCAATCAAGACATCCTGTTGCCCCCTTTCTGTCTAAGCTGCAGATGTTGATGGTCAAGGCTCTTCAAACTATATATGTGTTACCTGAAGTTGACTGCTACAATTCGTTAGTAATCCCTTTTTGTGCTTCCTGAAGGCCCAAGGATGTGTCCACGCATATTCCAAATTACCATGTTATGTTGGATTTGTCAGCTTATTATAGTCTAAAGGACAACCATTTTTGGTGATGTGTGATCAATACATGACTGCTCATTTTGCCAAGTGTTGGTGCTTCCTGTGCTGTCATCTGGCTTCGGTAGCTCAAATTTTTAAAGCTGCTACCTGGTCTTTTGCTCATACTTTAATTAAGTTGTATAGCTGCTTTGGACGCAACCATTGGTCGGCGTGTTTCTAAAGTGCTTACCTTAATTTGGCTTACTTTTTTGGTGCCAGTTGTATTCTTGCAGTGTTGCACCCCATCAAATTCAGGCTTTGGACCATCCCTTTCGTTATGGATATGATCCTTGGTTTCCTGTGATGTCCAATAAAGAAAATGGTATTTTTGGTTTAACTGTAAAATCCTTTTATCCCAGTGTGTGTGTGTGTGTGTGTGTGTGTGTGTGTGTGTGTGTGTGTGTGTGTGTGTGTATATATATATATATATATATATATATATATATATATTTTTTTTTTTTTTTTTGCATAAAGCTATAGATAATCTTGCCTACAGCATATCCCCAAAATTGTAACATTGGTCTGCGAAAACCTGACCCTTGAAGGCTTAATGTATCCATCATTTTTAGAAAATTGCTGTTTAGTGAAGTAATTTCTCTGGGACTGATTTATGAAACTCTGAGCAAAAGCTGAATGCAGCAAGGGAATTCGGCTGTTTGACAGTTGCAGGTTATACGTTTGCTTTATTTGTCCTAAATCGGACCCTTGCTGTTTGCCTGGTTCAATACCAGGAACAATTAATAATCTGTTGTCTTGTTTCAGATCTATCGCAAAGGAGCTTGCAGATTGGCTCATCAGCAATAATGTGGTGGAACATATTTTTGGACCAAATCTACACATTGAGGTTGGTGTATTGATTTATTGTATATTCATTTCTTTTCACACTTTAAATTATTTAAAATAAAAGCCCTCTTTTTTTTTTTTCTTTACAGATCATCAAACAGTGCCAAGTTATCCTAAACTTTCTGGCTGCAGAAGGCCGGCTGAGCACGCAACACATTGACTGTATTTGGGCAGCTGCACAGGTGTGATGTTTTTACTTTTTTTTTTTTTTTTTTTATATCCTTTAACCACTTTACCACTAGAGCATTTTGCTGTCTTACGTCTGGGCCACTTTTTGCGATTCGGCGCTGTGTGACTTTAACTGACAATTGCGCGGTCATGCGACGCCGTACCCAAACGAAATTTTATGTCCTTTTTTTCCCACAAACAGAGCTTTCTTTTGGTGGTATTTGATCACCTGTGCGATTTTTAATTTGTGCGCTATAAACAAAAAAAGAGCGTTTATTTTGAAAAAATAACTATTTTTAACTTTTTTTTATATGAAATTCCCCCCAAAAAAGATGTAAAAAACAATTTTTTTTTAAATTTTTGGCCAGTTTGTTTTCTGCTACCCATGTTTGGTAAAAAAAATCGCAATAAGCGTATTTTGATTGGTTTGCGCAAAAGTTATTGCGTTTACTAACAAAGGGAAAGATTTCTGTCATTTTTGGTGTTTTTTTTTTTTAACGAGTAATGGCGGCGATCTGCGATTTTTTTTTTTTTTTTTTTTGCGGGACTGCGACATTGCGGCGGACAGATTGGACCCTTGACTGACATTTTTGACACTTTTGGGGGTACCAGTGACATTGCTGCAGTAATCGGTGCTATAAATATGCACTGTTACTGTAAAAATGACACTGGCAGGGAAGGGGTTAATTTTATTGGAGAGGGAGGGGTTAATGTATGCCTGGTGCTTACTGACGTGTGGGGGGGGGGGGGGGGGTGAATGTGTGAGACAGGGACAGATCGGATGTCCAGCTATGCTGAACACTCCGATCTGTCACTCCCTGTCACTGAGGAGATCCGCCCGCTCTGTTTACACAGGCGGGCGGATCTCCAAACTGGATTCCCCGACGATCAGGGCAGAGCAGCGGCGATCGCCGCCGCTCCTCCCCTGGCCCGACTCCCGCTGTGAATGAAAACAGCGGGAGCGCGCCGCCTACAGGGGGAGGAGTCTGGCGACGTAGGTCTACGTTGTCAGACGGGAACGAGCCACTTTGCCGCAGTAGTACTCCGGTACATTGGGGTAAAGTGGTTAAGGGGCACAGAATTCTTGAACACCTGGGTTATACTTCTGCCTACATGAGGTTTACACATTAAAAACATAAATTTTACCACCAATTTATTTATTTATTTTTTTCCCTCAGTAATTTTAATCAACACTTAAATCACATTGTTTGACTTAGTGAGCTGTCCAGAGCCATGGCTCAGACTCTGGTATTACCCAGTCTCTGAAGACTCCTACTGTGAGTAAGACCTTCGGGTTGAAGTCTCTTGGTATTTACTCAGTCTAACTTTAGAAGCCCTACCAGCACCCCACTGCACTAATAAATTGCAGGCTAACCTAAAATGCGACTTTCTCTATTGTCCATCGACAGGCGCAGCCTCATCTTCATGAGCTGAGTGGGTTTATGCTCCTCCCATCAGGAGTAGTCTAGGCAGGGAAATTTGAATACACGCCCCAGGGGGCTGTCCCTCCAGGCATAAATTCCCACTGCACAACCCAGCACATCAGTTTGTTTTCTGCCTAGAGAAGGAGTAGACCTAGGTTTCCTGCTGGGACTCCGGTCTCCATTTTTTTTATTTTTTTCAGAATATTTTCTTTTATTTCTCTTTACTCACTTGCTAGCTAGTGTTCAGGGAAGAATTTCCTGGGAATCTACAAGCAATGATGCCGGCTGGGGCTTTGTACTGGATAATCTAGATCCTTATGGTCCCCCCAGTCTGGTCTACGAGCATGAGCAGGTTATGGTTCTGACCTAGGCCTATCCACGACGGTGCACCCTTGTCCAGAGGGCCTGCGAGCGGATGCCTCGCCGGGACGCAGCGACCCAGAACGCCCTGAGTCACATCAAATCCCTTGGCTGGCAGAACCCCCACTTCAGCTGGGAGGCAGTCTGCCTGGAGCAGAGCCCACCTGGTCCATGGTATGGTGAGTAACTGTGCCCCCTTGCCCCTGCTGGCCTTGGGGGAGGGATCCCCCTCCCCAGGGGATAATGGGATTTGTGCCTCCCAAGAGAATCCCCCCCCCCCCGGCCTACCCAGTCTGTGTCCTTCCCTCTCCCTGTCCCTGCGAGAGGCTGTGTGTCTGGAGTGCTCTGGGGGGGGGGGGGGTGACATGGTACCTTGTGCTTGCTGGTCCCTGTTGTGATTCCTGAGGCCTTCATGTGTCGGTCCCTAGCTGCATGGTGCACCTTGGGCGCCGCCATCTTAGGTGCTGGCTATGGAATTTTTTTTCCCCATAGACTTGTATGGGGCGGCCATTTTCCCTGCAAATTCCTATGTTTTGTATGGGCATCCATCTTTGTGTAGCCCTGGTGCTATACTTGGCAGTGTATCCCTACCAGACGACATCACTTCCTGTGTGGTAATTTCCTGCTACTGAGCCGAGGTCACTTCCTGATTCAGGAGGCTGTGTGTTTGAGGAGGTAAAGTATTGAGGGTCCCTGCGGGCATATCCTTGCACTTTCTGCTATCAGTTTGATTTAAAGGGGCTCCCTGCAGACCGCTGTGATCGGTGGTGGATACCGCGTTCTTAAAGCTACAGTACTCTGTTTTTGCAATTTGCCCTATGGAGTCCCAAACTGGAATATAACCCTCAGACCCACTCTGTGTGCCTCCCGGACAGTCCGGAGCGCAGTTGCTGGCTGCGATTTCAGCTGTCCTGGAAAGCCTGGCGACTAAAGTTGATTTAGTCTTGAAAAAGGTTGATAGCCGTAAATGGCTGCTGCCTTCTCCATCTGTGGAGGGGGTCCTCTGATTCAGAGGCTGATGTGGTTTTCCTGCATGCTCCCCTTCCAAAGGGGTCACTTTCCACGCAGTCAGATGGTGAAGAGGACATGTTGTCTTCAGCTGCAGCGCGGGAAAGTGCTTTGGTGGAAGCCCTGATTTCATTGCGGGATACTTTAAAATTGGCTTATGAGCCCATCCCGGCAGGGACGTGGGTGGCTTTTGGCTCTCAGAAGTCTCCAAAAGCTGACAGGGTTTTCCCTGTTTCCCAACACTTTTCACAATATTGTGAATGACCAATGGCGGCGCATTAAGCACGTGTTAGTGGTGCCAAAATGCTTTAAACGCCGGTATCCTTTTTCTGAAAAGGTTTCCGACCAATGGACGGTGCCACCTAAAGTGGACCATCCTGTTTCCAGATTAAACAAATCTACTCTTGTGCCTGTGGCGGATTCCCCAGTTTTTATGGATTCAGTGGACAGGCGGGTAGAATCCTTTCCCGCCATCTTCACGTGCTGGCGGGTTCCATTTTGAAACAGTTTTTTGTGTCTTTGCTAGTCTCTCAGACGGTGACGGACTGGATTAGTGGTTTGCGGTAGTCTTTGGACCCCGAGACTGTTCCTTCGGAACAGCTGGAACTGTTGGACCAGGTGAATCCAGGCTCTGTTGTTCCTGTGTGATGCGTCTATGGATGAGGCTACCCTGGTGGCCAGGGTCTCGGCCGTGGGCATTGTTTTAAGACGCATAGCCTGGTTGAAGAGCTGGTCAGCTGACCAAGCTTATAAAAATGCCTTAGCTGATCTCCCCTTTCTGGAAGACAGGTTGTTTGGCGACTCATTGGATGAGTTGATCAAGGGCCTGACTGGCGGGAAGAGTACTCTTTTTTTTCCTCAATCCTCCAAGGGTAAGACACCCCGTCCTAAGCGGGCTCCCTCCTTTTCTGCTCATAAACAGTTTTTTTGTGCCTCCTGGGTGCAAGAAAATGGTAAGCCATTCAGAACTTCTGGAAGTGCTAAGAAACCCTGGGACAAGTCCAAGGCCGGTCAGTGCTGCAGACAAGTCCTCTTCAGCATGAAGGGGCGCCCTCACCTGTCTTAGAGGTGGGGGGACGTCTGCGCTTCTTTCAGGAACCCTGGACTTCCTTCATTCAGGACAAATGGGTTCGCAAACTGGTTTGTTCCGGGTACAAGATCGAATTCTGGTCCCGGCCATGAGACAGTTTTTTTCAGTCAAATCCTCACCTGCCCCCGGAGCATTTGAAGGATCTACGGGAGGCTGTGGGAGATCTCCTGGCTCAAGTGGTGATTGTGCCAGTTCCCCAACAGGAACACTCTCAAGGTTTTTATTCAAACCTGTTCACCTTGCCCAGAAAGGAGGGCAAGGTGTGTCTAATCCTTGACCTTAAGGCTCTGAACCGCTTTGTGCGGGTGCAGAAATTCTGAATGGAGTCCATTCGGTCGGTGGTGGCATCTTTGAATCAGGGGAATTTTCTGGCTTCCATCGATCTCAAAGATGCGTATCTCCACGTCCCCTTATTCAAGGGACATCAGCGATTCCTCCGCTTCGCGGTGGCAGAAGAGCACTTTCAATTTGTGGTGTTATTCTTTGGTCTCGCCTCGGCTCCCAGGGTTTTTTTCCAAGGTCCTAGCCCCTGTGCGAGCCTTGTTGTGTCGACGAGGTATCTCCATTGTGGGGTATGTGGATGATCTCCTGTTGTGAGCAGTTTCCCATTCGGATCTGAATCAGATGAAGCATCTCCATCAAAATTCGGACCCTTCAGGACTTGGGGTGGATGATCAATGTCACCAAATCTGCCCTGACTCCATCTGTGCGGGTTACCTATCTGGGGCTGATCCTCGACTCTCCTCTGGCGAGGGTCTTCCTTCCCTTGGACAAGCTTCAGAAGTTGCAAAGGGCGGTCCAATTGCTGATGAAGGCCGATCAGTCCTCCTTGTGGGCTTGCTTGAGGGCCCTGGGTCTGGTGGTCTCGACCTTTGAAGCAGTCCCGTTTGCTCAGTCTCACACAAGACGGCTGCAGAAAGAGATTCTGACATAATGGAACAGAGAACCTCGTCCTTGGACCTTAAGATTCGGTTGAGCCATCTCACGAAGTCGGCTCTCTCTTGGTGGCTCCAGCCACCTGTCCTGTGCCATGGCAAGTCCTTCCTGCCTGTATTTTTGACTGTGGTCACCACGGACACCAGCCTATCAGGCTGGTGTGGAGTGCTGTGGAAGCTCAGGGGACTTGGGCATTGGAAGAGTCTTCCTTGCCAATCAATATTCTGGAGCTCAGAGCGATCAAGCTTTGCCTGTTCCACTGGACGAGTTGTCTACATGGCTCCCTGGTTCGGGTCCAGTCGGACAATGCCACGGCTGTGGCTTAAATCAATCATCAAGGGGGCACCAGGAGTGCCCTGGAGGCCACAGAGGTGGCCGAGATTCTGGTATGGGCGGAACATAATGTTCCGGCTCTTTCCGCAGTCCACATCCCGGGTGGGGAGAATTGGCAAGCAGATTACCTGTGCCTCAACAGGAAAGTTCAGAGGTTTGTGGCCAGGTCTCGGGATCCTCTGGCCGACGCCACAGATGCTCTGGTGGCTCCTTGGACTCAGTTTTGCCTGATATATGCCTTCCCTCCTCTAGTTCTGCTAAGGTTTCTTCGCAGGGTGGCGATGGAGGGCATTCCGGTCGTTCTGGTGGCACCAGACTGGCCTCGGCGGTCTTGGTATGCAGAGCTGGTAAAAAATGGTCGTGGATCTTCCATGACGTCTTCCTTTGCGGGAAGATCTGCTATCTCGGGGACCTTTTCTGAATGAGCACACTGTGTGATGCTGATCACTCAATCAGATTTGTTTGACAGTTTTGGTCTTTTGTGATTCCATGCTGTCTATTCCTGAAAATATATATTTCTCTTACGTCCTCCGACAGTCGCCGCCACTTCATAATCTTCACTAATGGGGTATTTGACCTTTTGCTCCGCAGGAGTAGCTAGGCAACAAGATTTGTTAATATCAAAGCTTTTAGCATATCACACCCCTAGGGGGTGGTCCCCTCAGTCAATACCTCCCTGCTTCCTGCATTCTCAACTCAGTTTCTAATGCCTAGCTTAGGAGTAGCTGGCTGATCCTGTGCTGGGGCTTTCAGTCTTAGCCTTCTATCCTCTTTTTGATTTTATTTTGAGTATTTTTCTCTTTCTTTTACTTAGCTGTTCTTTTTCTCAGCATTAGTTTAGTTTCTTCGGATGAAGATGATCATGCGGAGCTGGGTCTCGGACTGGCCACCCTGGATCCCAAGGTTCAGGGCCAGGGGCTTCCCAGCCTGCTTCCCAGGGGCTTCCCAGCCTGCCATCGAGCGTTCAGCTCAGGTTTCCCTGGCATATTGAAAGACCCATCCCTGTTCGCTGCAGGGATGCTGTCTGTGAGGTGGCTACCTCCACTGCGCCCTGACTGCGACACTCCCTGTCCTCAGTGCAGCGGTTTGGTCGCTGGAGAAGGCTCCCCACGCCATCCGGACTGGTAAGTGCAATTCTATGTGGGGACCTGTCTGTTTTGGGTGTCAGTCTGTGACTGTGTGACCCTGCATGTCTGTGTATCTGCTGAGCTCGCTGTCAGATTCCTGTGTGGAATAGCTGCCTTTCTGTGGGCTGCGGGGGAGGGGCGGGCGGGCTCTCCCACTCTGCTATGAGAGAGTATGGGGCAGACTAGGTTTGGACATGCTGTGCGGCGATCGATCATACAGCCACATGTCGGCGCCATTTTCTCATTGCCTAAAATGCCTCAGCCGAGCGGCCATGTTTGTGTAGCCTGAATAGGCTTTATAGGGCGGTCAGTCATTGCATCACTTCCTTTTTGCTCTGGAACAGCGATCGGTGGCAGCAGCCTGTGTGGTCTCTCCAGGTTTTTACTTTTTCCTGTAATTCCTTGCTCAGTGTCCTTATCCCTGTTGGGGTCGATACATACAGTAGTGTGCGGTGGGCTACGCTCGCCGCGGTCTTAAAGGGGCAGTCCTCCTTTTTCAATTATTGCTGGGGCATGGATTCTCAGGATTGCAAGTTTCCTCCCACCTTTGAATAAATCCACTGCGATCCCTGCTGAGGATACCCCGGTGTTTCGGGACCCTACGGACAGGAGATTGGAGTCTCTTGCCCGTCATGCTTATACGGTTGCTGGTTCTATGCTGAAGCCTATTTTTGCTTCCATTTTGGCAGCCCAGGCTATTGCGGATTGGGCGCAGGTGCTCAGGCGCACCCTGGTGGCTGACTCTGCTCCACCGACAACATTGGCTATGGTGGATCAAATTCATCAGGGTGTCATGTATTTGTGCGATGCGGACTTGGATTTAGTCCCTTTGGCTGCACGCCTCTCAAGTGTGGCGGCATTGAACCGTCGCCTGATATGGCTGAAATGTTGGTCGGTTGACCAATCCTCTCGCAAGACTTTAGCTAATTTGCCCTACGCGGGATCTCGCCTTTTTGGCGAGTCTTTGGATACTCTGATAAAGGGAATTTCCGGGGGTAAGAGCACTCTCTTACCCCAAACTCACAAGAATAAGTTTGTTCGCGGTAAGAAGAATACCTCGTTTAGGCCCTCTCAGGGGTCCTTTCGTGCCTTTCGGTCGCAATATAAGGGCAAGCCCTTCAAGGGCCAAGTCTCCCAGAAAAAGCCGTGGGCGGGTAAGCAGAAGTCCGGCCAGTCCGGGTCCGCTGCCCATGCCAATTCGGCCTGAAGGGGCGCCCTCACCCGGTTCCGGGGTGGGGGGACGTTTGCTCGGTTTTCTTCAACCTTGGCTGGCCCGCATTCGGGACAGGTGGGTTCAGGAAATCGTTCGATTTGGATACAAGATCGATTTTTTTCTCTCAAATCTTCAGCTGTCTCCGGAGCACTTGCAGGATCTGCACCTGGCGGTGCGGGACCTGCGGGCCCAGGGAGTGGTGGTTCCGGTACCTCATTGGGACATATTTCGGGGGTTCTATTCCAATCTGTTCACTGTGCCCAGAAAGGAGGGCAAGGTGCGTCCGATTTTGGACTTAAAAGCTCTGAACCGCTTTGTGCGGGTTTGCAAGTTCCGCATGGAATCCCTGCGCTCAGTGGTGGCTGCCCTGGTTCCGGGGGAATTCATGGCCTCCATCAAATTGAAGGATGCGTACCTTCACGCCCCCATTTTCAAGGGTCACCAGAGGTACCTTCGATTCGCCATTGTGGAGGATCATTACCAATTTGTGGCGTTACCCTTCGGTCTCGCTTCGGCTCCGCGGGCTTTCACCAAGGTGCTTGCGCCGGTCCTGGCTTTGAGAGCCCAGGGCATCTCTGTCCTGGGGTATCTGGACGATATCTTGATTCGGTCTGCGACCAGCCAGGTACTGGTGAACGACCTGTCCATCACGATGCAGACTCTGCAGGAGTTCGTTCAAGCGAAGGTCTTCCTGCCGGAAGACAAGCTTCGGACACTTCAGAACGAAGTCAGGTCCCTCAGGGACAATCTGTGCTCGTCCCTCCGGATGTGTATGAGGTGTCTGGGATTGATGGTCTCGGCTTTCGAGGCGATTCCCTTCGCCCAGTTTCACACGCGGGATCTTCAGGCGGAGATCCTGGCCAAGTGGAACGGGCGTCCGCAATCTCTGGATCTGCGGATTTCATTGAGCCGCCTCACCCGAAGGGGTCTTTTATGGTGGCTCCAGTCCCCGGCGGTGTCGGGGGGCAAGTCCTTTCATCCTTTGTCGTGGACGGTAATCACCACGGATGCCAGCCTGTCGGGCTGGGGTGGTGTTCTGGGCGTTCTGTCCGCCCAGGGAACTTGGTCGGAGGAGGAATCCTCCCTCCCGATCAACATTCTGGAATTGCGAGCGATAAATCTCTGCCTTCTGCGTTGGACGGACAGGCTTCAGGGCCGTCCGGTTCGGGTGCAGACGGACAATGCCACAGCGTTGGCCTACATCAACCACCAAGGGGGCACCAGGAGTGCCCGAGCGGCTCGGGAAGTAACCGACATTCTGTCTTGGGCCGAGATTCACGTCCCGGCGATATCTGCAGTTCACATTCCGGGGGTGGAGAACTGGCAGGCGGATTATCTGAGCCGCCAGACCCTGGACCAGGGAGAATGGTCCCTTCACCCGGATGTCTTTCAGATGTTGTGCGCGAAGTGGGGTTCCCCAGATGTGGACCTGTTCGCGTCTCGTCTAAACAACAAGGGCGAAAGGTTCGTGGCAAGGACGCGCGATCCTCGGGCAGACGCCTCAGACGCGTTAGTGGCGCCCTGGCGTCAGTATCGTCTAATGTATGCCTTTCCCCCGATTCAGCTGCTGTCCAGGCTCCTTCGCAGGTTGGCCTCGGAACCGCACACGGTGATTCTGGTGGCGCCAGACTGGCCTCGCCGGTCTTGGTACGCAGACCTCGTGAATCTGGCGGTCGACACTCCGTGGCGTCTGCCTCTTCGAGAAGATCTCCTGTCTCAAGGACCGATATTCCATCCTGCCTTACAGTCGCTGGCTTTAACGGCCTGGCTGTTGAAAGCCAGGTCCTGAAGGATAGGGGTCTCTCCCCTGAGGTCATTCCCACTTTGATCAAGGCTAGAAAAGCCTCTTCGTGGAAGATTTACTACCGTACTTGGAAGGCGTATTTTGCCTGGTGTGAGTCCAGGGGGTTTTCCCCTCGCTCATACTCGGTATCGAGTGTGTTGGCTTTCCTTCAAACGGGCGTGGACCAGCGTTTGGCGTTGGCCACGATTAAGGGTCAGTTTTCTGCGCTGGCCGTTCTCTTTCAACGCCCTGTGGCGTCTAATTCTTTGGTTAGCACCTTTGTTCAAGGGGTGCGACACTTGGCCCCTCCTCGGAGGGACCCTTTACCTCCATGGGACTTGAACCTTGTTCTGTCCGTGTTGCAGCATGCTCCCTTTGAGAAGATCAGGGAGATCTCGTTGTCTCTGTTGTCCAAGAAGGTTTCCTTTTTGGTGGCGATCACTTCGGCTCGCAGGGTATCGGAGCTGGCGGCCTTGTCCTGCAGCTCTCCCTACTTGGTGATTCACTTGGATAAGGTGGTCTTACGACCTAACCCTTCTTTTCTTCCGAAGAGGATCTCGGAATTTCACCTCAATTAGGACATTGTCTTACCTTCGCTTTGCGCGAAGCCTAAGCATCCAAAGGAGGTGGCTTTGCATTCCTTGGATGTGGTTCGGGCGATCAGAGTTTACCTGTCGTCGACGGAATCCTTTCGCAAGTCGGATTCTCTATTTGTCCTTCCAGAGGGACCTCAGAAGGGCATGGCGGCGTCGGCTGCGACCATCGCCAAATGGATCAGACAGACCATTGTGCAAGCCTATGCTTTGAAGGGGAAGGTTCCTCCTTTCCCTGTGAAGGCGCACTCTACCAGGTCTCTGAGTACGTCTTGGGCCTATCGTCATCAGGCTTCTGTGGCCCAGGTGTGTTAAGCGGCGATTTGGTCGTCCGTTCACACCTTCTCCACATTTTACAAGGTGGATGTTCAGGCATCGGCAGATGCTTCCTTTTGCAATAAAGTTCTTAGTGCGGCAGTGCCTTAGGGTTCCTTGTTTGGGTCCTTGGCTGTTGGGGTGTTTTTACCCCTAGGTTACTTGTTCTTCCTGGGTTGTTGCTCCTGTTGAGCACGTTTTTCCTGTTGCCCAGTTGGTTCTCTTACTTTGGTAAGGTTCTTTTTTCTGATGTGGGTACTGCGTTGCTTTAGGTGCGGCTGCGTTTTTCCCACCCCTCATGTCTACACTGCTCTGGGACGTCCCCATTAGTGAAGATTATGAAGTGGCGGCGACTGTCGGAGGACGCAAGAGAAAACGGAATTTTTGTAAAATCTTACCGTAAAATTCCTTTCTCTGAGTCCTCCGACAGTCGCCGCCCCCGCCCCTCTTTTGGGGTTTGTTTATGTACTTTACTGCTATGTTACTGAAACTGAGTTGAGAATGCAGGAAGCAGGGAGGTATTGACTGAGGGGACCACCCCCTAGGGGTGTGATATGCTAAAAGCTTTGATATTAACAAATCTTGTTGCCTAGCTACTCCCGCGGAGAAAAGGTCAAATACCCCATTAGTGAAGATTATGAAGTGGCGGCGACTGTTGGAGGACTCGGAGAAAGGAATTTTACGGTAAGATTTTACAAAAATTCCGTTATATATTTTTTTTAGCTAATTTTTATCTATGTAGTCTTAAACTCTGCAGTATCTTTCCAGTAAAGCTGTTGCCAGTGTCCAAGCAATTGAAAATAGTGGCCTATAACCCAGGGTCTATGAATATCTATGCTGTCCTATACCGTACTGAAATTTACCGGAAAGGCAACTTTTTGTACTTGCCATAAAATAATCTTCGCAAAGTCTATTGGGCGACACAGGTCACGTACCCTGTATTTTTGGACCTTGTAGACTGCTTGCTCACAAAATGGAGTCATGACTGTTGGAGGTGGGGTTATACAGGGGTTGGCCTAATGTTTTTTGTTTGCCACTGTCCAAACCTGTAGGCAGCAGTAATAACCCACCTGTCCAAGAATTACTACATGCCTGTATCCATCAATGGACTTTAAAAGTTACTTCACAGTAAGGGCTCTTTCACACGGTCCGCCTCCGTAGGCGGATCCGTGCTGCTCAGCAGGGGATCGTAAACACAGATCCCCGCTGAGCAGGAAGGTGACCTCTCCCTCTCCGCTCTGTGCACGGAGAGAGAGATGTCAGAGCCCCATGCATCTCTATGGGGGAATCGGATGAGAAGGGACCGCCTGTCCGCTGACATCCGATCCCCTGGATGGATGGAAAATAGGGTTTCCATCTGTCTGAATTTCACGGACAGGATCGGATGCGGATGGCAGCGCATGTCAGCAGACATGTCTCCGCTGACATCCGCTGACCAATAGGGATGCATGGGGGATCCGATCAGATCCGCCTAAAAAACTGACAGGCGGATCTGATCGGATCGCTCGTGTGAAAGGACCCATAGGTTTATTTTTCAAAATAATAAAAGATGTGCATGTATTTGATGCTATAAATATTTTGATTATTCTATCACCTGCCTGTCTTAAAATGCTGAAACTTTAGTTTTCTGTATTACAGTTAAAACATTGTAGTCGCTATATCCATGATCTGTTTCCCTCACTGATTAAAAACTTGGATCCTGTGCCTCTGAGACATCTACTGAATTTAGTATCAGGCCTACATCCCAGTGCACATACAGAACAGGTAAGTGGAGATGTAAAATGGGTTTTATTCCAAAACAGTCCTAGCTTATGACCTTGGAGGGCAACTCCTCCAAAACATGTTTCTTTTACATCCTATGACACTTGTAATTGCTGATTCAGTTGGGCAGTTGTAGTGAAATTGGGCATTTCTGGTGAAATGCGTTGTGATGGAGTTACTAAGGGGTATAGGAGTTCAGCAATCTTGGAAAAAGCTTCCCTACATGTTTTTATAGGAGACCAGTTATGGTTATGGGTCAGTTTTATTTTTTACAGTGCAAGTTCCACTGAAATGGGTATTTTTGGTTTCATTTCCGTTATTCATTTTTAAATCTTCTTAGCTTTTGACCCCGTTCACACTGGGGCGACGCTACTTGCCGGGGCGACCTCACAGGTCGCGGTGCGCAGCTCGCACCGCGACCTCGGAGCGGCCGGCACGGACTTCATATCATTGAAGTCAATGCAGGTCGCTCCATGTCGCCCCAAAGAAGCTCCAGACCCTTTTTCTAAGTCGGAGCGACTTGTGTCGCTCCTATTAGAACGGGTCCACAGCTACTCTATGGCAGGCGACCTACGGCGACCTGTCAGGCGACCAGGTCACCTGACAGGTCGCCCCAGTGTGAACGGAGTCTTAGCCCCCATTCACACTATCGCGACGCTACTTCCAGGGGCGACCTCCGAGATCGCGGTGCGAGCAGCGCGCCGCGACCTCGGAGCGGCCGCCACGGACTTCATAACATTAAAGTCTATGGCGGTCGCCCCAAAGAAGCTCCGGACCTTTTTTCTAAGTCGGAGCGACTTGTGTCGCTCCTATTAGAACGGGTCCGCAGCTTCCCTATGGAAGGCGACCTACGGCGACCTGTGAGGCAACCAGGTCGCCTCACAGGTCGCCTTAGTGTGAAAGGGGGCTTAATCTTATTCGCTTTTAAACTTGTTTGTTTTTTTAAATTTAAAAATAAACGTTTGGGGTTTATTTTAAAGAAAATTGGACAAATGTGACAAGCATTCGCTTATCCTCAACGAATGACCAGTATTCTCAGAAAACAATGTATTGTCTAAAGAGATTTTAAAACCCATTTAGTACTGGAACTAATATATGGAGAAAATATGTATAATATTCTATTTACTCTATTTAGGTGGCGTGAACTTTTAAGGTATATCTGTAACTGTTTTTTGTTTTTTTATTTGGATCAACTAGGGGATGGGTGGAACCCCTGATGTTGTGACTTTGTACTTTTTGCAGCTTTTTTAGTTTTTGTTTAGAGACGGGAAGTGAATTTTCACTGAACTTACTAAACAAGATGAAGCTGTGTTTCAATCAACACATTTTTATTTTCTAGTATATGACTGGGTATTCAACATTAACGAAAGTTTACCCTATTTATGATAAAGTTTTCAAAGTGATTATTCACTTTGCTAAGTGAGCAGCCCCTCTGCTTTATTATATCAATTTTAGCTTCTGTTCAGAATTTTACCTTGTCCTGCTTGGTTTACCCCAATTTCAGGCAGTATTTTCTAGACCATGGTTCAAACTCTCTCGGTTCTCCTCTGTACCACTGCTATGTGCTCTGAAAGTTGATCCTTGCTGTTGCTTGCGATCTTTCTGTGGAAAGTATTGGACCCACAGCCTTTTGTAATTCAAGGCTGGAGTATAAAGTGGAACTGGCTGGGACCTGTTGCAATAATTTTTTGCACTGCATATCTTTTTGTTTTGTTATGTGCTGCTCCAACTGCATTTTAAAATGCCAAAAAACTCATTAAGATAAAAAACCTTCTGACTTTACAACTCCTTTAAGTGTCTTTTGATCATAAGCTTGTATTCTGCTAAAAGGAAGTTGTTTCTTTTTATAGACCTTGTATTTGGCTTCAATGTTGATTAAAGCCCTGTGGAACAATGCACTAGCAGCTAAGGCCCAGCTTTCTAAACAGAGCTCCTTTGCTTCATTACTGAATACCAATCTACCAATGGGCAACAAGAAAGGTGAGTCCATACAATATGCCACAATTTCTTTTGTGAGTAACATTCTGATATAAGCTATGAAGTTCAGATCTCTACAAATAAAAATTAAATGAACCTTGGTAAATATGTTTTTAGGTTCACCAGCAGCTAGCCCTCAGAGCAGCGACAACAGTGACACTCACCACAGTGGCGGAAGTGACATAGAAATGGATGAACAAATTCTAAACAGATCTAAGCATGTACAACAGCGACTTTCGGATACAGAGGTACTAGATCATTTGATAATTATTTCACTAGCTTTTATTTTCATTTGCATGGATGCTTTCATATATATTTCGACAAGTTTCCATTTCACCATTATATTTGCACATAGGGTCAGTCACATTTAAACACTACATATGCTAGCTGAGCAATTCTGCTTAGTAGTGATGCATATAGTGAATGTGCGTCTCTGCTACTTTATCGGTTTATCAAACTAGTTCTGTCTGGTTGAAAATAATACTCTGTAGACTTCACAAACGTGGTGATCTAGGCTGCCTTGACTTTGGGTCAAATAAGTAAGTCTTTGACTTTCAGGGTATACTGCTGCCTACAGGAGAATTGGACACTGGCATGCAAAGGTAGGCCAGTCCAGGATAATCCCTCCTGCTAACAACATGCCTTCTTTTTCTAGGTGGATGGATTTATTTCCTTCAGCTCTGCTTTTTTTTTTTTCAATTTTTCCTTTAATTGCAGAGCTGTCTGTACCTTGCCCAGTTTGTCCCGTGTGACTCTGTGAGATTGAAACTTTCGTTCCTTAAGCGTTTTAAGGAACCGTTTTTGGCTCTCTGGAGGAGATTCTATTCTAATTCACAATGTTATACAACGTAAATTGTGCTTCACTGCTGCCATGTAAGTAAACTTTGTATAATAAGCAATAAGTCCAAATAAGGCAAAGCTAGTGTTGACTCTTTCTAGAACATATACATTCATAATTGCCACCAAAATATCAAAAAGTTCCAACAAAAAGTTGCAACGCTCTCCCACATGACTTCCTCATGGGTAGGAAGAAAGGAGGAATAAGATGTCACGTGGGACAGTGACACAACATGTAGGATGGAAGCCGGGTAATGTAATTTCTGGTCTGGGACCAGAAGTAGCACTGTTTGCACTACTGAGTGTGTTGTAACATGCTACAAGACTTGTTACTTAATGTTAGAGCGGTTTTTATGAACTACTTTTATCCTTTAAAAAATATTTCTCTTTCCTTCACTGACGGACACAGCTCCATGTCTCCTAGACCATTGGGCTGGAGTGGTTGTGGGCCCCTTGGAAAGGGGGCATGGGTGCATTGGGTAGGGGGGCTTGTCGAGTGGTGGGTGGGTGCTGCTGTCGGCCTCCCCTTTTAGGGGATGCTCGTAGCTGGGTGCTGCCGGGGGGGAGGGGTAGGTTGGGGGGGGGGGACGGAAGGGAACGGACTCATGGCGCCGCTATTTTTTCATGGTCTCTGCATTCCCGACTTCAGCAGCCATGTTTCGGGTTTCCCCATAGAGAACGGCAGCCATTTTCCTGTAGTCTGAGTCCGGTGATGTGCTGCGGGGGCCTCTAGTGTCAATGTCGGCGCTTCCTCTTCCATTGCAGTGTGGCAGGCTGTTTGGCGCTCCCCAGCTCTAGGGTGGTGAGTCAGGGCTTTTTGCTTTTACTGTGAAATATTTTTCTCTGAGGTTCACTGACGGACACAGCACCTGCCGATGTGTTGGGTTGAGTTATGTGTTCTTCTGACACGGCTTGTTACAAACTGAAGTCCTATAGCAGGAAGTGATGGTATACCCTCTGGGACTGCCTTTGAGGCATAACCAAAAGGTTTCCGCCTAGTCCTACTCCTAGAAAGAGCAGCATAAAGCCCTATGGTCTAGATGACATGGAGCTGTGTCTGCCAGTGAACCTCAGAGAAAAGGATTTTATGGTAAGACAAAAATCCAGTTGGAGCGATTTTTTTTTTATTTTTATTTTTTTTTATTTTGAGTATTGGACCCTTTTATTTAAAGAGACCAGTGGCACAGCATACAGTATCCTGGTGTACTGAGGAGAGGTGGAGGAAACCTCATTTATTCTAACAAACGAGTTATGACCTGTATATTATGTATAGGTCCATTTCCTAAGGTGAGAGAGCAATCTATGTGGGGGTGGCAGCAGCAGAGAAGTGGAGAAGGGATCCACTGGCAACTTTATACTATTGTTGGGGCTCTTTGATTATTTTTGTAGCACTTGTGATTGTATGTTATATTCTATTATTATTTGGACTTATTGCTTATTATACACAAATTGTTTACTTCTGTTGACAGCTCATCACTATTTTTGTTACAGAACATTGTGATTTATATGTGGGAACACAAATACCGGTGTTTGCAGCAGCTTGTCACTTATTTATGATTTCTCTTACATTTTTGAGTCTTCAAATCTAAAGTTAATTAGTGGCAGCACATCAGAGTTATTTTTTACTTTCTACTCTAATTCAACCTGCGTTCTTTTTTGATTGTCATCGCCTTTGCGAGGCGCGTTGCTGCGTGGCTGACCTTAGACTTTCCATATAGGGAACCCTATTTATTTTCGGCCCTGCAATAGGACTCAGTGAGTTGAGGTCTATGACCTTTGTGACCAAGGCCCTCTGTTCGAACCCAGCTTTCTGGGAGGTGCTTCTTCTCTTTGTTTGACCACAGTTTAAATTGTAAAGCCCCGTACACACGTACCGATCGTCGGCCGAACGATCGGCCGTCTTTTGTCCCCGGGCTGTTGTGTCCCCTGAAAAGTGCAAAAGACTGCACACGAATTTTGTCCGCCAACAACAGCCGACTGCAGAAGTGATGTCATGTGATGGTTAACTTTCCCTGTGTTTTTTCTTTTCTGAGCATGCCCAGTCTTGCAAATCTGCTGTCTGTCGGCCGAGATCTGTACTGACTGGCGAACAATCGGCCGTTCTGGTGTCGGCATACAAAAATTTTAATGCTTGCACGACAGATTCTGTTCGGCCGAAAGTGCGCTGTCGGCTGTCGGAAGCATCATACTAACAAGCCGAAAATATTTTCGGCCGACAATCTGCACGTGTGTACGGGCATTTAGACTCGTTTTCTCTCTCTCCCGCTGATCCTTTTTCTCTTTTCCTCATCAAGAATACGATACTGGCTATATAAAAGTTTCTTGAACCTCTGATTTTAGACATAGAGTCCATTGAGGGTCCACCAGTCCCACCTCTCTGTTTGTTCATGGTTTTGGTACTAAGTATTTTTTCTTTTGTTTGTCATGTCCAGGCAGTGTAACCCAAAAGTGAGACTTCCTGCATCCCTCAATGTGCTCCAAGAAAGATATTTTATAGTGAGGACAAAATTCCTATTTCTCTTTCGTTCATTGATAGACACAGCTTCTTATCTTCTTGACCATTGGGTTTTAAATTTAACTTTTTCCTATCTTTGTTATTTTGTTCCTTTGAGAATTTACAATCAACTGCCGGACTGAACGACCAACTGGATAATCTAGATCCAGAGGGTCCATCCAGTCTGGCCAGTGAGCGATCGCCTGCAGGCCTCAGGTCCGCGCTAGGTCGGCCGCGACATAGCCCCACTGGACAGGGGCTGGCCTGCGAGTTAAACGTCTCGCGAGGCGCATACAACCTGGCCTCCGCCCAAGTCGCAGTGTTCCTCCTGGCCAACAGCCTCCCCCATTCCGATGTAGTGGTGGTCTGTCAGGAGCGATGCCCACCCTGTTCCTGGTATGGTAAGGTAATGCCGTTTCCCCTCTTCCCCTGAAAGTTTTGGGGTTGACATGGGGGCCCCTACCTAGTACGGTAAGACCCTCGGGTTCCCCTCCTCACCCCCCCCCCAGCCTCTCTAAAATTTCGGGGGTCACTGTGGGTCTTCCGGGGTTGGTGGCTAGGGCGCGGATGTCTTCTGGGCTCCCTGCTACAGTTGTTGGGCTGGGTGAGCGGATGAATTAGATTTAGGCCATGGCTTTGTGGCTTACTGGTTGTGAGCTGTGTGGGGCCTCCGCATCTGCCCTCCCCTCCACTGCCCCCGGGCGGTGGACTTTGCTGGGGCTCGTACCCAAGCGGCTGGCTGTCAAAAATGTCGACCACTGCTTGCGACCTACTAGGCCATGCGGCCTTATTTGGGCGCCTCACTTGGGGGGCGGCCCCAGTGAGGTTGGCTGCAGCCCTTGCTCTTTCTTTTGGGCATCTGCCTGGCTGGAATCTGTGCACTTGCGGCTGGGCCTCCACAGAAATTTAGGTTGCGGCCTACTAGCCTATGCGGCAAGCTTGGCGCCTCCCTTGGAAGGGGTGGCGCTGTGAAAGCGGTTTATTTTTTGATGGCAGCCATGGCACCATTATTGTGTAGGACACATGCCCTTTTATAGCGCTGTAGAACCATTAGGGTACCCTGCCTGCCCGTCCGCCGCACAGCGGGTGGCCCCCTTTTTAAGGGGGCTATTTCCTATTATGCAGGCATCTAGGGAGGGGCTCGGAGGGCGACGTCCCTTGTGTTTTTTTTTTTTTTTTGCGGGATCGCAGTCGGCGGCCCTCCCCTGGTTGTTATCCGGTTGATGAGGCAGGGGGCGCTATATACTAAGCTCAGTCTCATCAGATCCTGAATCTATTTCAGCCGCCGCAGACGCTAGTGACCCTACTGGGTCTGCGTCCACGCACCCCGAGTGCTCAAATAGTGAGGATGATTCCTCTGCTCCTCTAGCGCGCATTAAAAAGGCGCTGATGCATGCACTGATTGTGTCAGTGTGTGAAACTTTAACCACTTCCCGCCAGCCATATTGCAAAATGACGGCCAGAAAGATGCTGCTTTATCCTGACTGGCCGTCATGACGTCCAGCAGGATAGACCAGGCGCGCAGAACGGCGATCCGTGGAGCGATGTGTCACTGACTCACCGCATCTCCGTTCCCGGTAAAGAGCCTGATGATGTAGGCTCTTTACCATGTTACCAGCTGTGTCCAATCACTGCTGGTCACATAGTAAATTGGAAGTGCCGTTGATCGGTTTTTCCTCAGTTCGTGCCTGACTGGCACGAGTAGAGGAGAGTCGATCGGCGGCTCTCCTGACAGGGGAGGGGCCTGTGCTGATAATAAGAGCATTGATTACCAGTGCAGACCCTTGGGGGATGCCACTAGAGCCACCAGAGATGCCAATCGGCTCAGGGACCCTTTCAGTGCCCTCCTCATGAGTGCTGCCCATCATTGCCATCTATCAGTGCCGCTCACCAGTGCCCATCATTGCCACCCATCAGTGCCGCCTATCAGTGCCCATCAGTGCTGCATATTAGTGCCCCATCATCAGTGCCTCCTTATCAGTACCTGTCAGTGCGGCCTCATCAGTGCCTATCAGTGCAGGAAAAAAACGTATCTATTTAGAAAATTTTATAACCTAAACAAAAAAATTTTTTTTTTTTTTCAAACATTTTTTTATTTGTGTAGCAAAAAAGAAAAAATCCTTGCGATGATCAAAAACCACCATAAGAGAAAGCTCTATTTGTGGGGACAAAATTACATAAATTTGTTTTAGGTACAGTGTTGCATGACCGTGCAATTGTCATTCAAAATGCAACAGCGCTAAAAGCTTAAAATTGGCCTGGGCAGGAAGGGGTGAAAGTGCCCTGTATTGAAGTGGTTAAAGATGGAGGAGGCGGCTGATGCTGCATCGGAGGCGCCGGTCACTTTTAGCACCCACAGGCCCTCCAAAGCGGTGAGGATGTTCCCCCTTTTCCGCTTGGTCCCGAAGCCTTTTGCTATGCGGTATCCTTGTGAGGATTCCCTGTTTTAAAAAGTAGACGATCCCACCTGTAGTGGACTTGCCGGTTTCCAGGTTAAAGACAGCTACCTTAATTTCGGTTAAGGAGTCCCCGGCTTTTAAAGACCCAGCTGATGGGAGGGCGGAGGCTCTAGCCCGCCATATGTTCACTGTGGTTGGTTCGGCACTTAGGCCAGTATTTACTATTACCCTGGTGTCTCAAATTCTGACCGAGTGAGCCAAACTTTTACGCCAGGACCTGGAGGGAAAACAGGTTCCCTTGCCTTTGCGGAGCTGGCGGATTAGTTGGTGCAGGGGCTACAGTTTATCTGTGATGCCTCTTTGGATGTGGCTCCTTTGATTTTAGGCTGTCTGTATCAGCAGTGGTCCTTTGGCGTATTATCTGGAGGAAATGCTGGTCCGAGGGCAAGGAGCCCCGTCGTAGACGTGGACCATTCTTCTCGGCTCATAAGAGGCCTTTTCGTCCCCCAGGGTCTTAAGGCAAGAGATAAAAGCACTTAAGGGCCCCCACCAGAGGTTCCAAGAGGACCTGGTCTGGCAAGCCAGGAGCGGGCACTTCCAGATCTGCGGACAAGGCTTTCTCTGCAGGAAGGGGCACCCTCACCCGTATCTGGCGTGGGCCGGACGTCTTCGCTGTTTTCCGGATTCGTGTACCAACCTGGTACAGGACAAGTGGGTCCACAAGTCATTCAGTATAACTACAAGATCGAATTTCAGTCTTATCCTCCGGGAAAGGTTCTTCCCTTCCAACCTGCACTCGTCCCCAGATTGCGTACGGGGTCTCTTTGGGACAGTGCAAGACTTGTTCCTTCGAGGGGTGATTGTTCCGGTTCTGACTTGGGAACATTTTCAGGGGTTTTACTTAAACCTCTTTACAGTTCCCAGGAAGGAAGGCAAGGTACGTCCAATTCTGGACCTCAAGACACTAAACTGCTTTGCATGGATACAGACGTTCTGAATGGAGTCCATTCGCACGGTAGTGGCGTCCCTACATCAGGGACGGTCTTGCTTCTATCGACCTCAAGGACGCCTACCTTCACATTCCAGTATGTGCCCGTCACCAGCGCTTCCTCCACTTTGCCGTGGTCGAGGAGCACAATCAGTTTGTGGCGTTACCCTTTGGTCTCGCCTCCGCTCCTCGGGTCTTCAAAAAAGTGTTGGCCCCGGTGCTAGCATTGTTGCGTTAGCGGGGGAACGCGGTACTGGGGTACCTGGACGATCATCTTCTATGAGCGGAGCCTCTAACTGCTCTGACAGACAACTTAGAGATTACTCTGTGAACTCTTAGGGAGTTCGGTTGGATTCTGAACCTTCAGAAGTCTGCTCTGGTTCCGTCCACAAAATTGGACTATCTGGGTCTGACTCTGGAGCCTCAGCCAAGTGTTTCTTCTTCTGCAAACTTTCTAGACATTGCAGGAGGCAATTCAGCTTCTGTTGTCCAGCAGACGGTCATCCCCCCAGGCTTGCATGTGGGTGCTGGGCCTGATGGTGTCTACCTTCGAGGTGGTTCTGTTTGCACAGTTCCAGACGAGATCTCTGGAAAAAGATATTCTGGTGAAATGGGACAAGAATCCATGGTCTTTAGGGGTGGCTTCGTTCTCTGGCACTTTTGACAGGGAAAATCCTTTCCTCCCCCCTGCACTGGACGGTTATCACCACGGATGTCAGCCTGTCCGGGTGGGGCGGCATTCTTGGCACAGATTGTACTCTGGGGGGGTCTGGACTCTGGAAGAGTCCATACTGCTGATTAATGTACTGGAACTTCCGAGTTGTCAGACTGTCTGCATCATTGTAACCATTCATCTTCAGGGGTTTCCAGTACGAATTAAGTCGGACAATGCCAGGGCCGTGGTCTGTCAATCGCCAAGGGGGCAAAAGAAGTGTCCTGGTAGCTCGGGAAATAGCCGGCAGAAAGCAAGGTCCCTAAAGAAATGGCTTAGCGAGTTTGGGGGTGGAGGAACTTGACTAGGCTGCACAGAGTCCTGACCGCAACCTGATAGAACACCTTTGGGATACTTTAGAATGGAGACTGCGAGCCAGGTCTTCTCGTCCAATATTAGTGCCTGACCTCATAAACGCGCTTCTGGAAGAATGGTCAAACATTCCCATAGACACACTCCTAAACCTTTTGGCTATTCTTCACAGAATAGTTTAACCTGTTATATATCTGCAAAGGGGGACAACTCAATATTGAGCCCTATGGACTAAGACTGGGATGCCATTAAAGTTCATGCACCTGTAAAAGCAAGCATTACAATACTTTTAACAATATAGTGTGTGTATGTGTTATTTGAAATGCCTCTGTTTTCTAAGGGTTCCTAAAAGCCGTTCTTGGTAATGTGCAGGGGTTTTCCCTGTTAGAACTCCTATCCTATCCTTGTGGGGTCCCCAGAGCCACCTAAGGCCACACTCTGAAATGTCTCCTGTTTTAGCACAGTCCCTAACATGTTTATTTTTTATCTATTCAGGAGTCTATGCAAGGGAGTTCAGATGAAACCGCAAACAGTGGTGAAGATGCCAGCAGTGGTCCAGGAAGTAGCAGTGGGCACAGCGATGGCTCAAGCAATGAGGTCAATTCCAGTCATGCCAGTCAGTCTGCAGGCAGCCCGGGCAGCGAGGTTCATTCAGAGGACATAGCAGATATGGAAGCTTTAAAAGAGGAGGAGGAGGAAGAGGAGGAGGAGGAAGAGGAGCATTCTCACAACCCTTCCAAAAGCAGCAGAGCAGTTGACCTACAGAAGAGAAAATTGGAGTCTCAAGCGGGTATTTGTTTAGGGGATCCCCAGGGGACAGCGGATATAGGTGCAACAAGCAATGGCACATGCAAGGACCTGGTTTTTAATTCAGAGTCTGTTCAACCAGGTGATAGTCGCATTCGCATCTTGGATGCCTGCTCCCATTCAGAAGAGCCTGAGCATGACATGACGGGGGAGATGAGTGGTGGCCACATGCAAAGCTCTCACGACACCTGCATCGCCCGTAGTGGAGACTTCTTGGGAGAGGCTATCGGGAATGAGCTGTTTAATTGCCGACGGTTTATTGGTCCTCAGCATCACCACCACCACCACCATCATCATCACCACCATCACCACCACCACCATGAAGGGTACGTCATTTTATGATTTTTTTAATAATTAGAAAACTTCTCTCTGTACAATCCAAATCAGGCACAAATTTGAGACCCATTATTTGCAATTTAATTTGTATCCTAATGATAGATACTTATGAAAACAGTAACCAATAACCTTTTTATTATGGCAATAATTATATTGGATTAATGTCCAGGTTTATCACTAAGTGCATTATAATTTTTTTAAATGTAACTTTTGCTTTGATAGTTTCAAACACATCACCAGGACAAGCATACTCAAATCCCACCTAACAAAAAAAAAAAAAAGAAATACAATACTGCATTTTGTGATAATTTAACAAAGTTTCTCTGTTCTTTCACAAGCCGTGTAATATATGGGGCCAGTTCATACTTTCGGGCCCCGTTTACATGGACACAGACCCGTATACCCATGAAGAGAGCTGCGTTTACTCGTCAGAGGTACAGGTGGTCCCTGTAGCCAGCCTTTTCAAATCAGTGGCAGGTGGACAGCTGGGGTATTACTGTTAGATCTGTCCAAATTACCTTCTCAAGTGAGCATTACACCATTCTACCTTTCTTCCAGGCACATGGTAGATGACATGTTGAGTGCGGATGATGTGAGTTGTAGTAGCTCACAAGTAAGTGCAAAGTCTGAGAAAAACATGGCAGACTTTGATGGTGAAGAGTCTGGTTGTGAGGAAGAACTTGTACAGATAAATTCCCATGCCGAGCTGACCTCACACCTTCAGCAGCACCTTCCCAATTTGGCTTCTATTTACCATGAGCATCTGAGTCAAGGTAAGAGGTTTTCTTTACTGCATCACTAGTGTAGTGTTTACATTGTATCATTACATGTGCATGCATGTGATCCATTTTTAAAGCTGTGTGTGTGTGTGGTGTAGTATAGGAAACTGATAGTTAAATTTGGTGTTAACACTAGTTTAACACTAGTTTTACACTAGTTTTACACTAGTTTTACACTAGTTTTACACTAGTTTTACACTAGTTTTACACTAGTTTAATGTAAGTTTAAAGGGTCAAGGGTAAAGGCAAATTTAAAAAAAATTTAAATAATAAATGTATAGCCCTGAACCTCCTCTTCTTGGATTCCCCTGCATGTGATCTTTGCTCCTCTTCTCAGTTTGCCCCCATAGCAAGCCTCTTGCTTTGGGTGCACATGCATGCTTGTTCCCGAGCTGTGTACGTCTGTGGAGCTGCGCTCAATGGACACATGCAGTAGGGCTTGGCCCTGCCTCCCACTTTCTCTCAGCATTTGACAGCGGCTCCTGCTGCTGCCCAAGTCCCTGTGTGAAGAGAAAGAGAGGGTGGAGAAGAGATGCAACCATGCAGAGTGCGGGATCAAATGACAACTCCGATAATTAGGAAGATGGGGGAAGTAGAGCAGGCCATAATATTTTATGGCCTGTAAAATTTTTTTTTTTTATTTTATTTTGGACGATATTTGTGCATCCATTTATCAAAAATATAATATGAATTTTAGAGCACACAAACTCTATGTAATACCCATATTTTATGGGAAAATACAAATGATGGGGTTGCATTTAGTTAATACAGAGCTATATCTGTACCTTAGTTGGTATAAATCCTTTTGACAGATTCTATATAAATTATATTTCTCTATCGTTCATTGACGGACGCAGTCCTCTGATCCATATCAGTAGGGTCCCATAGGATGTCAGTTTTAATCTGCCTAGTCAGGAGAAAGGACCTAGTTCCTTGCTGGGATCTTTGGTCCTGGCATAAAAGTATTTTTTTTAATGTAGATTTTTTTTAGCTAGCCTTTTTCTCTGGAATTTTTTCCTGTGAGATCTTGAAGAAACTATGCTGGGATGGGTGACGGGCTGGATATCTACATCCAGTGGTCACCCCAGTCAGGCCAGCGAGCGCATGCAGGCCTTAGCTCTGCGCTGGGTTGGCCGCGACATAGTCCCACTGGACGGGGACGGGCAACGAGAGTTAAACGTCTCGCCAAGTCACACACTACAGGGTCTAGGCCTATGTCGCAGTGTTCCTATATGACAGACAGCCCCCATTACTGCGGTGAAGAGGGGTCCTGTCAGGAGATGGCACCCGCCTGTGTTCCTGGTACTGTGAGTAAACGTTTCCCCCCCTCTTCCCTGGCGCATTTTGGGGTGGACATGGGCCCCTCCCTGGGATGATCGGACCCTCCCACTCCTGGGTTTCTCTCTGTTCGCAGGGCCTTTCCGGAGCTCCACTGTTCATCAATGCATTTTCAGCAGTTCGAGAAGCATTTGGGCCCGGGTGGAGGTGGCCTTGAGAGGTCGCGGTACGCTGAAACGTTTCTCCACCTACCCCTGCCTCATGCGTTGTCTCGGATTCTGAATGTGATTTAGCCGCCGCAGACGGGGGCCTCCCTGCCGGCTCTGTTACCTCGCACCCGGTCTCCGTGCATGATACAGGCGCTGGTGGATGCACTGTTTTTTTCGGTGCGTGACACCCTGCAATTTGGAGGATGCAGCGGCGGCTGCGCCTGAAGGCGCAGGTTGCATCTGGCACCCATGCCATCCGGAGCAGCCTAATTTGCTTGCATGCTCATAAAGAATGTGACTGAGACGTTCCCCTGGGGTGTTTAAGCGGCTGCTAGATGTTACCCTTTTGAGGAGTCTCTGGTAAGGTGGACTGTACCGCCTAAGGTGGACCTATGGTCTCTAGGCTGAATAGGACTGCTGCTGTTCCAGTGGAGATATCCCTGTCCATTAAGGACCTGGAAGATAGGTTGACGCATGCTGGGGCCCGCGATCTCTACTCCCTGGCAGGGTCTGCACTGGGAACAGTGTTTGTGATTGCCCTTGCCGCAAAGACTCTGCTTGATGGGCAGAGTTCCAAAGCCGTGACTTGGTGAGGAGCGAGTCCCCCCTGCCCTGGGGGGGCTGTTGGCACAACTGTTCAGACAAGTGATACTTCGTTCGGATCCGTCCTTCCTTCCGAAGGTGGTTTCTAGTGTTCACTTGAACGAGAAAATTGTATTACCATCTTTGTGTCCTAAGCCCAAACATTCTAAGGAATGTGCATTGCATACTCTGGATATAGTTCGGGCACTCAAGGTGTACTTGGCGACTACTGAGTCTTTTTGTGAGGCAGGTTCGCTCTCTGTACTCACGGATGGCCCAAGAGCAGGATGGCCCTGCGTCTGCTGCAATTATTTCTAGTTGGATCAGACAGATGGTGGTGCAGGCTTATTCAATTAAGGGTCAGGTCCTACCTTTCCCTGGTTCGACGCATTCTACTCGGACGCCTAGTGCTTCCTGGGATTTTTGCCATACAGGCATCTGTGCTTCGGGTTGCAAGACGGCTACCTGGTCATCTGTTCACACCTTTAACAAATTTTATAAGGTGGATTTGCTGGCATCTACAGATGCCTCTTTTGGCCGCAAAGTTTTGCTGGCTGCTGTCTGGAGGGCTTTTGGCCTTCCTTGAGGGTATTTACTGTTTGTTTCAGGTGGGCCTCATCTTTTGTTCTGATGAGTTCTAGGTTACCTGGTTGGCTATGTTTAGCATTGGGGACTTGATCTTTTCTGCTGTTCCCACCCCCTCATTTTATGGCACTGCTTTGAGACGTCCCTACTGATATGGATCAGAGGACTGCGTTTGTCAAAAAACGGTAGAGAAAACTGGATTTTTGACTTACCGTAAAATCCTTTTCTCAAGTATGACGGACACAGTACCCGCTCCTCTATTTTGAGTTGAGTTGGTGTTATTTTTCTGACACTGCTTTGATACAAAAATGACATCCTATGCTGGAAGAGAGAGGGTGTACCCATAGGCGTAGCCAGAACTTTTCTGCCTAGTCTCCTACTCCTGTAGGGGGCAGTATAACCCTACTGATATGGATCAGAGGACTGCGTCGGTCAATAAACTTAAGAGAAAAGGATGTTACGGTAAGTCAAAAATCCAGTTTTTTTTTTTTTTTTTTTTTACATTTTTTAATTAGTTCTGACTTCAGGAAGACATGGCTGAAAATTTTTAATGTGCTTCCATTGCAATAACTTTAGTTTCCTATTAATAGATTTAAAAATCCTCAGGTAATAATTTATTTTCCGTAATGCTTGCTGCAGTAATTTTGTGCTGTTGTATATAGACTTGCTTTTTTTGGTATTTTCCGGCAACCTATTTACTCTGCTGTTTCTTTTTCCTTAATAATGGTTGTTCAGGTCCCTCTGTACATAAACACCAGTACAACAGTAATGCAGTGATGGACATCAACTTGGACAACGTTTGCAAGAAGGGGAATACTCTTCTTTGGGATCTTGTTCAAGATGAGGATGCTGTGAGTTCATTTGATAGAACCAGTCTGAGAGCACTGAATGCTCACACATGTCATGTAACCAGCTCTGTTTGTATTCTGTAGGTTCACCTGTCTGAGGGTTTAATTAATGAAGCAGAGAAGCTTCTTTGTTCCTTGGTTTGCTGGTTTACAGACAGGCAAATTAGAATGCGTTTCATTGAAGGCTGCTTGGAAAACCTTGCTAATAACAGGTGGGTGAAACGTAAATATTTCATATTTATAGAGGTTATCTTAAATTAAACGCAGTAATAAAGGTGTGATTGATCTCCATGGAATAAGTTGTACAATGTATTTACAACATAAACTTGTGCTACTCTGCTTTTTAGGAACATTCTTTACATTTGGCTGTGAGGGGAGGGAAAGGAGGACGAGGGTTTTAAGATGAGGTGAAAAGTAGAAGGAAGGAAACAAGGTTACAGAGAAAGGGGGGGGGGGGGGAGAAGAGGAGAAAGTTCCCTCGGACTGGGAGGTGCAAAACAGGGAATTAGGGAAGCCAAGGTGGTCGGGTGCAAGGTTGGAAGAATGTAGGACCACGACGTGGTCCTACACCTTTTAGAGTAATTTTTTTTTTAACTTTAATCAAAATTGTCAGTATCACTGTCAGAGCTGGTCTCTGGGTTGCAACTATCCAACATGGCCCATCCTCAGATTGGCCTTTGGAGTGCCGCACCTTGCTGCACTGGGCAATGTGGGACCAGCCTGGATATAACCTTTGGGCACTGGGTTCCGCATAGGGCACTCTCCACTACCCCATTCTGGTAATAACTACCTAATTAGTTGCAGAGTGTATTCCAGGCCTAGAGCAGTTGGCATTGCCTCAAAGCGTGCCCTTTCTCCTAAGGTTTGTTCTGGGAGTAGATGCAGATGTGGTACACTGACTTGATGGACTCCTGGCAGATGTGTTGTTGGCTCTGTGAGATTGTTTGGATCATCTTTTTCGAGGATTGACTTGCCATCCTGCCTCAATCATGGTCTAATCAGCACCCATCATCACTCACCACCAATCATTAGTGAGTCAAATCAACATTAGTTGTTGACCGCAATGACGAGAAAATTTGAAGGAGCAGGATGGACGGTTTTTCGCAAACTAATTTCTAGCAGTGCATGTGGTTTACAGTGAAGTTCGTTCATTCGTTCCGATATCAAATGTTAAATGCAAAGAAAATCTTTTGAAGGCCATTCGAATGTTCGGAACAATTTTGTACACATTTCTCTAAGCCTTTTCCTAACCGTTGTCATTCGAAAATTCTACCCATCTATGGCCAGCTTAAAGCATTCTAATGTGATAGATCTAGTACACGAGTGAGCACCTTCACACATGGATAGGGAGTGTGTTTACTGGCCAGATCACCAGGTGAAAATTAAAGGCAAACACCTGAAACAAAGAAAACGAATGTAGCCACTACATCTAAGGACTGGTAAGCTGCAATATGTTTTATTCTTGGGTCTAGAGTAGGATTTAAAGATCATCCTACCAAAACTGATTTTTAGTAATGGGTGCTTGCTGGTGGGAGAGTCTTAAACTGGCTGTGCAAGTCCCAGTGACTCCGGCTGCAGTATCCTCACTGCAGAGTTCCTGAGCCTGCCACCTCCCCTAATGCATTCTTCGTCTTGATTTTGTAGTCGTCCAGAATGTAAAGTGACAGAAAACCTATATTTGTTTGGGCAGGCAGCACTAAAAACTCAGGTGATCATATACACAGGATTCCAGAAACCATATATGAAGCAGGTGCTAAGCTAAATAATAAAATATTTGTTTTCATGGAACTGGCCCTTTAATTGACCTTTTGAATAGCACAACTATGTGAGTTATGTTTGCTCCGCATGTCTTAATACTTCATACATTAGAGATATTTGAGCTGAGAATTCCCCTGTAAAGTTTTTTTTTTTTTTTTTTTTTTTCTCCTTTGTCATTTTTAGGTCTGTTGTTGTGTCTCTAAGACTTTTACCTAAATTATTTGGGACCTTCCAGCAGTTCGGGAGCAGTTATGACACCCACTGGATCACAATGTAGGTTTTTTTTTTATTTTATTTTAGTAGATCTGTAGTAGATATGAACTATACCTTTTATCAGTTCATTAAAGTGGTAGAAAACTGAATGTGATGTTTTTTTTTTTTTTTTTTTTTTTACCTACGGGTAAGCCTATAATGTTATTTTACTATATAAATCATTAAAAATAAAATATTTTTGTGTTTTCCATAGCTCTTGCTATGTCTCTCAGTATCTTTTATGTGTTTAAATGAGTTTCTATTGTTTTAAAAGTGTGTTTAAAATGCTTTTACACATACAGTGACCGTAAAAAAAACATGCCTACAATGCATTTTAATAGGGTTTTTCTATTTTGCTGATTTTCACTTTTCGCGGCTGGGTCCGGAACGTAACCCCCGCAATGGAGGGGGGTTTACTGTACAGGCTGCTCCACCTGCAGGCATATTTTGAGGTTGCATTTTACTGGACAGCATGGTGGTTCTCCATAGAAAGTACTACTCATGAGTCAGATCGGGTGTGGTTTTCAAGGGAGTTTTAGGAGGTGGGGGTTCACTATTTTTATTTTTTTTTTTTTGTGCTTTCTTTTGGAAAATCTTTTTTTACAGTTTTGTTGTTAGTCCCATTTCCTCATCCCGGGTGACTGCAGCTGTGGCTAGGTACTTTCCAAGCATTATGGTTATCCTATAACTCATGGCTGTCTAGTAATTCCATCGAATGTTAACAGAATAGAAACATGTTATTGCACAAAACAGTGAAATCATAGGCTTTGGGACCGATAGTCATTTTAGAAGAAAATATTTTAATAAAGAAATTGGAAAACCTAAAAGTGCTACTTTAAATGATTCTGAAGGTTGTGATTTTTTTTTTTTTTTTTTTATAACAAACATTCTAATTACCTGATATGTGCAATGGTGATCCTCTTTGCTGCTATGTGTGCCAATAAGGAGAGAGAGAGACCCAGGAGAGCCTCTGCTTTCATGCACATCGCTGGATAGAGATGGGGCCCAGGTAAGTATTAAGGGGGGAGCTGCACCCTGAAAGTTTTTTTTTTTTTTTTTTTTCCCTTAATGCATAGAATGCATTAAGATAAAAAAAAAACATTCTGCCTTTAGAATCACTTCAAAGGTAGTAAAAAAGACGTTAGTAAATGTTAGTAAACAATCAGTTGCTAACCAATACGCTACTAAATATTTCCGATTGTGTGTGTTTTTTTTAATGTTTCTACGTAAATGTTTCCTTTTTACAGTGTAATGTTTTCTATATAAACCTTATAACTTTTTAGGTGGGCAGAGAAGGAACTCAACATGATGAAACTCTTTTTTGATAATCTGGTGCACTATATCCAATCCATCCGTGATGGGAGGCACAAACATGTTTTGTAAGTGTATATAGAAAACCTGCTTATGATATGATGAAAATATAAAAAATGCAGCTTAAAGTTGCACTAAACATACATATTTTTAAAAAATATTCCATACTCCTACTTTGCCTAATGGGACCCGTAACCTATTTTTCATTTAACTTTTTTTTTTTTTTTTTTTCTGCCTCCTTCTAACATCCGCTTTGAGTTCTTGAACAGATCCTCTCCCCTCTCACTTCCATTTGTTTGGAACAAGTAGTGCACTGTCCTTGCAGTCATATGCAGTGCTCTACACTCACAAACCCCATAGTCCCTGGGTCCATCTCGGGAGCAAACCAGAGAGGGTGGCTACATCCCTACCTACAGTGGGACCATTTAGAATGAACATCGCTACCCTCTAACAGGAAGTCAGGTCATAGCAAGAAAAATTGAACTTTTTGGAGGGGGTTGAAGCACTAGAAGGCACTTTTTCAGTTAAGAATACATACTTGAATGTTACCTTTTTTTTTGTTTTTTTTTCTTTCTTTTTAAAAATAGGATTTAATGTCTCTTTAGGTTGATTTCACACTTTCTCTGTGGATTTATTGTTTACAGTTCTTTATATGTCGTTGAAAGCCTATTTAAGAGGGGGGAGCAGTTTGTTAGGAGGATTTAAAAAAAAAAAAAAAAAACCCTAGTCCATTTTACAGTAGAGCAAACAATGCTTCTAGGTATCGGAAGTAAATACTAAACTTAGGGCATTTTTTTTTTTTCCCCCCCTTTCTTTATTCTAGCAGAAAAGAAGCCACCTAAAACACATACCTAAAGCTGGGTTTTGCACCCGAGTTTAAACGTCTTTCAGAATGTTAAGCATTCATTGATTCTATTTGCCACAATGTTTAAAATTAATTTATTCTCTGGGCACTGGGATGAATGCCCCTTTTTCTAATTTGCCTGTGTGCGCATGACCGCATAGACTAATAAAGAAGTGCATTTACAGGCTGCATTTTTGTTTTTTAACTCTGTGCATGAGCCCTAATAGTAAAATGAAGCTTTCTAAGAACATTTTAGCCAGACTTGGATATGTTATTAGTTTAAATTCTATTGTAATTTTTTGATTTTTACTGTTACAGGTACAGCCACAGTGCTGAGGTTCAAGTACGGCTTCAGTTTTTGACATGTGTTTTCTCAACTCTGGGATCACCAGACCATTTCCGTATGTATTTTTGTTGGTTAAATTGGATTCAATAGCTTGTTTGTGCCCAATAATTGTCATGGATGACTATTGTCATCGTGACAGAGAGTAAGGGTAGATTCAAATTTTGCAGTTGTCACTGAAACTGTTAAGAGGGATGTCCTGATCCAAGGCAACTGTTAAGGGGAATTACCCCTTCATATATGGAAATATCTACCACATTTGTCATATGGTTGGCTCAGGAAGAGGGGGGTGGGGAGTAATCTCCATAGTGTGGGGTACGCTTGATACACTTGAAAAGCTTGACTGAAGTTTTAACCCTTACCCATGCTGAAGTTCTAATTTAACTTAACTGTTAGCATATTAGAGATTTTGCATGCTTACTTCACATTTCGTTTCTTTATAGGGTTAAGTTTGGAGCAGGTAGACATCTTGTGGCACTGCCTTGTGGAAGACCTTGAATGCTATGATGATGCATTACATTGGTTTTTAAATCAGGTGCGCAGCAAGGACCAGCATGCTATGGGAATGGAGACCTATAAACATCTATTCCTGGAAAAGGTAATTCAACTGTAGATAGGTCATGTTTTCTTTGTGTACAACAGTACTAGTGCTATCTTGAAATATATATAAATTTTTTTATATGTAGATGCCCCAGCTAAAACCTGAAACAATCAGCATGACAGGACTGAACCTTTTTCAACACCTTTGTAATCTTGCTCGCCTAGCAACCAGTGCTTATGATGGGGGCTCAAATTCTGAGGTGAGTTTTGATTGCAATTTATAGTAAAGCTGGGCATATCCCAGAGATTGAGTAGCCAGAACACCAAGAAAAATGATAGATGATGCCTGGTTCTCTAGAACCTTTACTGATAATGTCAATGTATGCAAATCTCTCCTTACTCACATATCACTGAGTAATAGACTGACATGACAGTCTTCTGAATTCTATGCTATATTGGCTACCATACATTATAGAAGTACTGCTGTTCTATTCACACTGACCTAGTTGATGCATTATCCATTAAAAAAGCATTTTTGTTTTGATTATTCAGTTGTGTGGCATGGACCAGTTTTGGGGCATTGCACTTAGAGCCCACAGTGGAGACGTAAGCCGTGCTGCTATTCAGTATATCAACTCCTATTATATCAATGGTGAGAATGAGATTTTAACGATCACAAGAGATCGTTTTTAGATTGTATCTGGTAAGTGTTTGTTTTTAATGTGCTTTACGATAAATTTATTTTCAGGAAAAACCGGGCTGGAAAAAGAGCACGAGTTCATTAGTAAGTGTATGGAAAGCCTTATGATTGCTTCTAGTAGCCTTGAGCAGGATGCACAGTCAAGCCTCACCATCATTGAAAGAGGCCTGTTGATGCTAAAAACACATCTTGAAGCTTTTAGGAGACGGTAAGCTATACTTTTTATTTGTTTTGCTTTCTAGTTCATATGCACATACGTAAGTGGTGGTTTCTTCTATTGATTTGTATGTGTATCTTCTTAAAAAAAAAAATAAGTCAACCTACTATGTGGTCATATACAGTATGCTGTAAATATGAATGCTAGATCACCTAAAGCGTTTGTAACCCCTAAAATGAAAAACCCTTATATGCGTTCTATTGAGCTTACTGATTAGCGAGTGTTGTCTAACTTTTTTTATTGAGCAAGTTGCTGAAAAATACCTGCTCATTCTGACAGTTCCCTGAGTTCCTTTTTCAAACTGACCACGTTAGCCATAATGGCTTATCCCTCATAGCATGGTCAGTTTGCATCCCTTATGTGCCTGCTAGGAGATATTGAGGGGCCGAACCTACACCTGGCATCCTCGATCTCCATCCTACTCATGGACAGAGGAGATTCAGTACATCGCATGCACTGTGAATGTTCTTTGCCTCTGTCTCTAATCTGTCAGCCCGTAATCACACATCCCCCACCTCCAGATGGATTAGGATCAGTGAGAAGCAGTTTTAAGTGTAGAAAGTGTGTTTATACTGTGTGTGAGAAGAGCTGTTGCTACAGGTACAGTATATGTTGGGGCACTGTGTGAGGTGGAGATCGGCTGCAGAACAGGAGAGAGGAGCTGGCCAGCAAGTGATTACATAGGGGGAGGAGAGCTGCAGGCTGTGTGTAATACAGATACAAGCCCACTATGCAGACTAACAGGGAATGTACGTCCCCTGTTGTGTGTGACATCAGACGCTGCCTGCCCACTTACTAGTGGGACACGCCCACTCTAGAGGGAGAGGGAACTGAAGGAGGACTGTGCAGTCACGTTATTGCAGGATAAAACCTCATAAAAAGGTACAAAACGTCTTCTCTTTCACACAGCTACATTTGATTATGGTTTTCACATGTCATTACCTACATTAAAAAATGTACCTTGCTTCTACTGAATTTACATGTCCTTTAAGTTAAAGGGAATTTTTTTCAGCATTTTTTTCTTCATTGTGCATGTGAAAAAGATAATAAGCTAAAAGGAAAAAATGCCTTAAGCTCTATGTATATGCCTTAAGTAATTGTTTTAGAAACTTTGTGTGTATATATGTAAATCGTACAGTACAGGACACAGGCTTGATATCCCTAGACCCAGGGTTACAGGCTAGTAACTTTAGGTGATTGAACAGTGTCAAACCTTTTGAGGACACGCCTCCTGGGCATCCCTTAATAATGCTACATCACCCTGTGAATCCCCAGTTTTTTGCCCTAAGATGATGGGCCTATTCTCCCTTACAGAAAATCATTTTTGCTTAAACTAGTTTTTCATTTTACTTCTAACAAAATAATAGGGGTGCATCGGATCAGTGCAAGCTCAGTGGAGCCGTGGAAGCCACACCTGGACTGCATATCATGGGGACAGCCTGTAATGTTGTTTTTGGGCACTAGATTCTACTTGGGCACTTACCTTGATGCTTGGTGCAATGCATGTAGTTAGCTGCAGGGTGCCATACAGGTCCAGCGCTGTGGTCCATCCCTATGAAATCCAGACTCTTAAGACCCCTTTGTGGGAGAAAGGGGGGAGGGTTCACCTACCATGACATGAAAAACCTAGACTCTATATAGGTATCAGCAACATGGTAAGACTGGGTCATACTGTTAACTGTTGCTGTAGTCCCACAGCAAGTATGAGACATCATTTCCCCATTAACTGCATTACACTATGTATGTGCATCCTAAATATATTCCGTTTATATGTAAAAATGGTCAGGAAATGTGTTTGGAAGTTATTTCCTTATTTAGTGGTAAACTTTTCAAATCCTGGTGCCACAAGTACCTTGCTACAGAATGGTCATCATCGGGTTACTGCGTACTCACTTCGCTCACATGCTTTTACCCCAATCCTGCATCCTTTTCTGTGAGTACCCCACAGGGGGATACCCTTACATACCAATGGCAGAAACCAGGTGCAAGTTTATGCAGCAGCGTGCCCAGTGGGCACATGTTGTTCCAAACAAACTATTCAAAGTAATGTAAACCTGGAGATAAGTTTTAAAGTGGTTGTAAACCTCAGACCTGACATATGAACAAAGCATATCCCTCTATAGTGTGTACTTATCAAATTAAAGGGATTGTAAAGGCAGAACGTTTTTTCTCTATCGTTCATTGATGGACGCAGTTCTCTGATCCATATCAGTAGGGTTATACTGCCCCCTACAGGAGTAGGACACTAGGCAATAAAGTTCTAGCTATGCCTATGGGCAGTTCAAGAGGGTACACCCTCTCTCTTCCTGCATAGGATGTCCGTTTTAATCTGCCTAGTCAGGAGAAGGGACCTAGTTCCTTGCTGGGATCTTTGGTCCTGGCATAAAAGTATTTTTTATGTAGATTTTTTTTAGCTAGCCTTTTTCTCTGGAATTTTTTCCGGTGAGATCTTCAAGCAACTATGCCGGGCCGGGTGACGGGCTGTATAATCTAGATCCAGTGGTCACCCCAGTCAGGCCAGCGAGAGTGTGCAGGCCTTAGATCCGCGCTGGGTCGGCCGCGACATAGTCCCACTGGACGGGGACTGGCCCCGCTAGTTAAACGTCTTGCCAGGACGCACACGACAGGGTCTAGGCTTATGTCACAGCGTTCCTATTTGACCGACAGCCCCCCCCCCAACTTCGGTGGGGTCCTGCCAGGAGATGGCACCCGCCCGTTTTCCTGGTATGGTGAGTAAACGCCCCCCCCGGCGGATTTTGGGGTGGATGCGGGCCCCCTCCCTGGGATGGTCGGACCCTCATACTCCTGGGTTTCCTTCTGTCCTGTTGTGTGGTCCTGCTAGACGTTACTCTTTTGAGGTGTCTCTGGTACAGTGGACTGTTCCGCCTATGGTGGACGTACGGTCTCTAGGCTGGATAGGACTACCGTTGTTCCAGGTGAAGGAATCCCTGTCCTTTAAGGACTTGGGGGATAGGATGGCGCGGGCTGTGGCCCGCGATCTGTACTTCCTGGTGGGGTCTGCACTGGGAACAGTGTTCATGATTGCCCTTGCCATGCAGACTCTGCCTGATGGGCGGAGTTTCAACGCAGTGACTTGGTGAGGGGCAAGTCCTTCCTGCCCTGGGGGAGCTGTTGGACCAGCTGGCGCAGGGGCTGCAATTTGTTTGCGATGCCACGCTGGATGCGGCTCCTTTATTTGGATCTCCTGTCGGTTTGGCGGTTTTCCGGCGTATACTTGACTGGAGTGTTGGTCTGCGGATCAAACTTCTTAGAAGGCCTTAATGGGATCTCCCTTTTCAGGGGGATCGCCTGTTTGACGCTGCCCTGGATGACCTTGTATAAGGGTTTCATGGGGGTTAGAGTGCCTTTCTTCCACATGCTAACAAGGGTATGGGCCTGCGTCGCAGATGGGGTCCCTCCTTGTCGGCTCACAAACAGTTTCTTCGTCCCTCGGACAGTCCATGTGGCGAAGTCCTTCAAGACTTCCTTGGGTGGTGCCAAACGACCCTAGTCTGGCGACAGAGATCGTTTTTTTCCCCCAGACCTGCGGACAAGGCCTGCTCGGCCTGAAGATGCGTCCTCACCCATCTATGGGGTGAGGGGACGTCCTTGCCGGTTCTCAGATCTGCGGCTGGCCCGGATCCCAAGCAGCTGGGTCCAGGAGGTCATGCGGTCCAGTTGCAAGATCGAGTTTCGATCCGTTTTTTCCAGTAGGGGTTACCCTTCCAATGTATGACTGTCCCCAGATCTCTTGTAAAAAAAAAACGGGGTATGGAGAGAACAAGAATCCCCCCAGAGAAGGAGTCAACTAGGGACACCGTTATGCAAATTAACAAAAATAAACTTTATTAGGCACATGTGCCAGTGCAAGGTAGCAAAATCAGTGTAATAAGGTGTGACATAACATGAATAAAATCAGATTAAAAACACAGTATCATCCACATGAAAAACATCAACCCGGGTTGGATAAATGAGCTTCCCAAGATAATTAAATGGTAGTGCTGATGATAATGATCATAATGATGATGGTGATGAGGAATATCAGGTTACATAAACCAGTATAAGATGAATAAGATCAAACAATCCCAGGGTCAAGGAATCAATCACATAAGTATTGCCCATATACAGTTCAGCCGATGTAATTCCTCAAATAAGAGCTCATCACAATGGTTGAATGGATGTGATTAATGTTAGGGTCCTATATGAAGAACCTGGAATCAACAGGAGCCGAGTAGTTGGTAACTGAATGGCAGGCAGATGCGATTTGCTGATATACACAAACTCTCAGGTAACCCCAACGTGGTGTGAATGATGAGTTCTCTCAAACCATATCAAATAAAGAGACTGTTATAGGGGAGATAGTGAGTTACCATCCTGGAATGTAAGCCATGGAAGTCTTCACGGGAGATGTTGACCCAAATGACCTGTAGACGGTGCACTCCAGCAAAGGCGTTCCCGTGTCTGGCTCCCCTCTGCACGCTTCCCTATGGCGGGAACAGGAACGTCAATAGCAGCCCGACATCACGCCGGACGTAGGGGGTGGGGGAACGGATAAGATCCAGCCGTGCGGTGCCCGATGGTCACGATGGTCAAAATTCAATTAGAGACAAGCTGATGACGTCTACGCTGACATGTTTCACTGGTGCCAAGCCAGTTTCCTCAGAGCTGTCCCCAGATCTCTTGCAGGTGCTCTTGGGGCAGTTTAGGCTCTGGTTCAACAAGCTGTACCTACTGGCCCTTGATGGTTCCGTGTGGATCGGAAATTCAAGATGATATCGGTTCACATGTTGGTGGCTTTCCTACATCAGGGGGATTCCTGGCCTTCATAGACATCAAGATGCCTACCTTCACATTCCGTTATGTTCGGGACATCAACGGGCTCTCTGTTTTTGCCGTAGGGTAGGATCTGATCTCTATCGGTTTGTGGCGCTATCCCTTGGTCTCGCTTCTGTTACTCGGGTCTTCACAGAGGTGTTGGCTCCGGTCTTGGCGCTTTTGCGGTAGCGGGGTGTATAGGTCCTGGTTTCCTGGCCAATCTGCTTCTCCCTGTGGAGTCCCCTATGGTGCTGACAACGAATTTGGAAGTCATCATGAGAACTCTGGAGGAGTTCGGGTGGGTTCTGAACCTTCAGAAGTCATCCCTGGTCCCTTCCATGGGACTAGACTATCTGGGCCTGACTTTGGACTCCATCTCAGTCATGGTGTTTTCTCCCTCCGGGAAACCACTCTTGGAACCTCAGTTTGCGGTTCAGCTGTTACTGTCCAGCACATGGTCGTCTCTTCAGACCTGCATGCGAGTTCTGGGAGTGATGGTGTCGTCTTTTGAGACTGTCCTTTTCGCTCAATCCCTCTCGAGGATCCCCCAGAAGGCAATCCTTCTCGAATGGGACTAGAATCTAAACTCTCTGGACTTTGGATCTGGCTGAGTTGGGTAACCAGGGAGTCTTAATCTGAGAATCCTTCCTCCCTTTTTTACTGGACTATTGTCACCGCGGATGCAAGCCTATCCGGGTGGGGAGGAGTCCTCGGCAGGTTCTCTGCTTCGGGATTATGGTCCCTGGAGGATCCAGGTTACAGATCAATGTCCCGGAGCATAGAGTGATCCGGCTTTGCCTAGTTCACTGGATCGGGCACCAGCAGCTGTCCAGTGCACATTCAATTGACTGCGCCACAAGTCTTATGTCATTCACCAAGGGGGCACCAAGGGTGTCCTTGCGGCCTTGGAAGTGACAGGCATTCTTCGTTGGGCAGAGCGCCTTGTTCCAGCTCTCTCCGCAGTTCCCTTTCCAAGTGTAAAATATTGGCAGGCGGATTGCCTCAGTCGACAGGCCTTGAGTGCAGGGGGAGGGTCCCTTCATCCCGGAGGTGTTCCAGCAGTTGTGCCTTTATTGGGGCACTCCAGACTTGGACCTGTTGGCGTCGCCACTTGATAGTGCAGAGGTTTGTGGCCCGCTCCCGGGACCCTCTGGCGGGTGCAATGGTGGCACCACAGGTTCTGTCATAGGCAAAAAACATTTGCGAAGTTCAACAGGAACGATGCTGAGAAGTTTAGCATGGTCACCTGCGCAAGGCTGACGCCGACATGGTCGTGTGAGAGTGATCGCGGGTGGGCCAAGGTCAGTATCAGCTGCTTGTCTGCCTTTCCTCCTCCTCTTAAGTTGCTGCCAAGGATTCTTTGCGGGATCGAGGTGGAATGGAATTCCGGTCATTCTCGTGGCGCCGGACTGGCCTCGCCGAGCTTGGTATGCCGACCTGGTCAGGCTAGCGGCAGACAATCCTTGGAGACTTCCTCTCAGGGAGGATTTATTGTCTCAATCATCAAGTGAGAGCGCTCCAGCTGATTGTAAATTAGAGTTCAGAGCTCATAAAATTATCAAATTGGAGTCCAGTGTAAAATTCAAGCTCAGGTAGTCCACGGCGAATACAAACTCTTTGCACCAGCCACCTTTATACAAAAAAATGGAGCTTACTAAACATTTAGACCCCACATCTCAAGAGGTCTAACCGCACTTTAGAATGATGGATCCTGTCAGTCTGGATGGATGGAATGACTTCCATCTCCCCCTCTCACAGTTGGATGTTCCTCAAGCCTGTCACACTTCAGAACGGCATGCCCTACACAGCCCCTGAATCACTTCACATAAACTTGACTCAGCAACCTTAATACAGCCTGTCTTTGAGGTCTAGGGATACCTCCTGGGTCCCTGGGAGCCTCGTGGTGCTGCCATTTTCTTGTAGCCTGTGCGCTCAATGCATGGCGGCCATGTTTGTGTAGTCCAGTGGCCATTTTGCGGTTGTTTGCCATTGAAAATAGCGGCGGCCATGACAGTTGAGCCCCGTGGGTGGCGATTTCGGTGGTGGAAGCCCCCCATTCCCTGGTGCTGGCTCCTGGAACTTTTCACTTTGTTCACTGCGCATGGAGTGCAGATTGTCCTGGTGCTGCAGGTGCCTGTTTCTGCTGGGTGGGGAGTCTGGTGGAGTCCTCTCCTTCTTTGCTGAGGATTGCTTGGTGCTTTGTGCCTGGCGACTAGGTGGTGCTGCCAGCGCGGTGGGGGTTGTCCCTTTGTTTTAAATTTTTTGTGGTGGCTTTTGGGCGATGGGCTAGCGTAAAGCGCCCCCTGCCTCATCAGAGCAGATGATCTTTCTCGCATATCACGCTGGTTTTAACTGATCCTTGTGAGTATAAACCTTTTTAACCTCTTAATAAACTGTCCACACTACACTTAGATGGCGCTGCTTTCTTCCTCCTCTTCAGTTTGTGGTGTTACCCTTTTGGTCTCGCCTCTGCTCCTTGGGTCTTCACAAAAGTGTTAGCCCCAGTGCTGGCATTGTTATGCCAACGGGGGATCGCAGTACTGGGCTACTTGGACGACCTCTTTCTGCAAGCGGAGTCTCCTACTGCTCTTGTGGAAAACCTGAAAAACCCCATACGAACTCTGAGGGAGTTCGGCTGGATTCTGAATTTTCAGAAGTCTGCTCTGGTTCCGTCCACAAAGCTGGTCTATCTCGGTCTGACTCTGGACTCGGCCTTAGCCAGAGTGCTCCTTCCTCTGGACAAACTCCAGAAATTGCAGGCTGCAATTCGTCTTCTGCTGTCCTGCAGATGGTCATCTCTCCTGACTTGCATGTGGGTGCTAGGCCTGATGGTGTCTTCCTTCGAGGCAGTTCCATTTGCACAGTTCCGTACGAGGTCCCTGCCATAGGGAGACTCTGACCAAATGGGACAAGACTCCCCAGTCTCTAGACAGTCGGATCCGGCGGAGCCGGGGAATGAGGTAGTCCTTGATATAGTGGCATCATTTTACGGGGCTTTGGCTGGGCAAATCCTTCCTCCGCTTGTATTGGACAGTGGTCACCACGGATACCAGCCTATCCCAGTGGGGAGGCGTCCTCTGCAAGAATTCTGCTCATGGGCTCTGGAAACTGGACGAGTCCAGACTACCGATCAGTGTCTTGGAACTCCCAGCGATCAGTCTTTGCCTGGACCATTGGACAGATCATTCTCAGGGATGTCCAGTGCGCATTCAATTGGACAATGCCACAGCCGTGGCTTATGTTGTCTCTGAAGGTAGCCGGCATTCTAAGGTGGGCAGAACAGTTAGTTCCAGCCATCACTGCCACCATCTCTGCCGTACACATTCTTGGGGTGGAAACCTGGCAGGCGTATTACCTCAGTCGACAGGCGTTGGACCAAGGGGAGTGGTCCCTTTATCCAGAGGCATTTCATCAGTTGTGTTTCATCAGTTGTCTCCGGTGGGGCATCCCCGAGGTTGATCTGGTGGCCTCTCGGCTCAACAGAAGAGGGTGCAAAGGTTTGTGGCAATGTCGCAGGATCCTCTGGTGGACGCCACAGACGTGTTGGTGGCCCCGTGGGGTCAGTATCCTCTGGTTTTCGCCTTCCCTCCTCTCCAGCTTCTTCAAAGACTTCTATGTAGGATTGAGGCAGAATAGATTCCGGTCATCTAAGTGGCTCCCAACTGGCCTCCCTGGGCTTGTTACGCCGATTTGGTGGGGCTGATCCCCCCTACGTTCCTTAGAAGCTTCCTCTCCGGTAGGATCTGTTGTCCCAAGGACTAATCTTCCTGCTTTACAGTCGCTGGCTTTGACGGCTTGGCTGTTGAACTCCAGGTGCTAATGGATAGAGGTGTATCTAAGTTGGTGATTCCAACTCTGTTAAAATCTAGGAAATCTACTTCTAGGAGAATCTATTATCGTACGTGGAAATCGTACATTGCATGGTGTGAGTCTCTTGGGGTTCATCCTCGCTCCTTCTCGGTGGCTCGGATCTTGAACTTCCTTCAGAGGGGGGTTAAACAGAAATTGGCCTTGGGTACCATTAAGGGCCAGGGGTTGGCTTTGGCGGTCTTCTTCCAACAAAACTTTGGCCACACACTCCCTGGTGCATACCTTTCTTCTGGGTGTCTGACATTTGGTTCCTCCAGTACGGTCTCCGTTACGGCCTTGGAACCTCGATTTGATGCTTTCAGCGCTCCTGAAGCCTCCCTCTGAGAATCTTCGGGGAGAGTCCCCTGCTTACGCTGTTCCAGAAGGTAGCCTTTTTGGGGGCTATCGCCTCTGCAAGCAGGGTGTCGGAACTGGTGGCGTTATCCTGTCATTCACCTTACCTGGTGGTTCACAGAGATAAGGTTGTTCTTCGCCCCTGTGCGTTGTTCCTTCCAAAGGTTGTCTTAGATTTTCATTTGAATGAAGACATTGTATTGTCTTCCCTTTGTCCCAGGTCTAAACATCCGAAGGAAATTGCCTTGCATGCCTTGGATGTGGTCCAGGCAAATAGGGTGTACCTGGCAGCTACGAGTGTTTCAGGAAGTAAGACTCACTATTTGTGCTCACGGATGGGCCTCGTAAAGGGTTGTCTGCTTCCTCTGCGACCATTTCCAGATGGATTAGACACAGTGATTCTGACCTATTCCATCAAGCGTCAGGTTCCTCCTTACCCCGTTACGGCGCACTCTACTAAGGCGCTTAGTGCCTCCTGGGCCTTCTGGTTGTCGGTGCACACTTTCACAAAGTTTAAAAAAAGTGGAAGTGTTGGCATCTGCAGATGCTTCCTTTGGCCGCAAGGTTTTGCAGGCTGCTGTTGAGAGTACCTGATCCTCTTTGAGGGTGTATTGTTTTCAGGTTGGCTCCAGTTGTTTTGGTTGAGCTCCTGTTTCCTGGTTGCCTACTGTTTAGCCTTAGGAATTTTTTGCCGTTCCCACCCCTCATGTTTAACAATGCTTTGGGATGTTCCAACGGTTTTGAAGATCTGGAGCAGTGTCCATCAATGAGCGAAAGAGAAAATGGGGTTCTTGACTTACCGTAAAATCCATTTCTCTGATGATCATTGATGGACACAGCACCCATCCCTCTGTGGAGTTGTAATTCTTCTGACACTGCTTGTAACTAAATTGAGTGCCTATAGCAGAGAGAGGGAGTATACCGCTTGGGACTGCCCATGGGCATAGCCAGAATTTTTTTTTTTTTTCTGCCTAGTACCCTACTCCTGTAGGGGGCAGTATAACCCAATGGTTAAGAAGATCAGGAGCTGTGTCTGTCAATGAACTTAAGAGAAATGGATTTTACGGTAAGTGAAAAATCCCATTTTTGCGGGTACCCAGAAAGGGGGGCAAAGTTTGTTCTTTTCAAGTTTTTTTAGGTCCTGAGTCTCCTTGTGCGGATTTAATTCCCGCAAAGGTTCAGGTGATGTCCGAACTACCTAAGGTTCCCCCTATCCCTGTCCAGGGAATTGATTTATCTATGTCTGATTTTAATTCTGACCAACGGTGGTCCTTCCTCTACACAAATTCTAGGAACCACAGGCCGTGATTCACCGGCTGCTGTCACAGTTCTCTCTACCGATTTGCATACAGGTTCTGAGTCTGGTGGTATCCACCTTCAAGACAGTTCTGTTTGCACAGTCCTACATGCAGCTCCTTTAGCAGGTTTGGTCCACGGGAGGATACCAAAGTTTATGACAAGGTGACAGGGTCCTCTGTCAGACGCCGCAGGCTTTCAAGGGCCACAATAAGGCCAGTATCCTCCTTGCCTCAGGCTTCTTCCGCATTTCCTGCGAGGCATCAAGAGCGAGGATCTTCCAATCATCGTGGTGGCTGTAGACGTCGCTTGGGGGCTTCCTCTAAGAGAAGACCAATTGTCCCAAGGGCTAATCTACCATCCGGGGTATCTAGCAGCTACTGAGTCCTTTTGGAGGTCAGACTTGCTTTTTGTGGTTATGGACGGACCAAGAAAAGGGCTGGCTGCTTCTTCGACTACTATCTGCAGATGGACCAGACTGTGACTCTGGCCTATTCCTTTAAAGTTCAGGTTCCACCTTTCCCTGTCATGGCACATTCTACTCGAGCACTGAGTGCTTCTTGGGTCTTCCGTCGTCGGGCATCAATATCGCAAGTTTACAAGGCAGCCAATATCGCAAGTTTACAAGGCATAGCTTCACAAAATTCTATAAGGTTGATACTTTGGCATCTGTGAATGCTTCTTTTGGTTGCAAAGTTTTGCAGGCGGCGGTTTAGGAGGGGTTGTTCCCTCTTAAAGGGGTGTTTTTATTTAAACTTTTATTTTTTCAGATGGGGCTCCTGTGTCCAGGTTAAGGACTCTTATTCTTGGGTTATTTTTCCCACCTCTCATTTTTCCTTTTGGCACTACTTTTTGATATCCCGGTAGTTATGATTTATGGAGCGCTGTGTCCGTCGATGAACAAAAGAGAAAATGGTATTTTTGTACTTACCGTAAAATCCATTTCTCAGAGTTTGACGGACACCCACCCCTCTATGGAGTTCTGATACTTCTAATACGGCTTGCTACTAAATTACCCAGAGCAGAGAGGGGGCTTAAATACCAAGCTGAGGACGACCCATGGTGTTTTTTGTTCTACCTAGTCCTACTCCTGGAGGAGGTAATATAACCCAGTAATGATTTATGGAGCGCTGTGTCCGTCGATTATCTCAGATAAATGGATTTTACGGTAAGTCAAAAATCCCATTTTTTAAATGTTATGGATACCCACAAGCAAAACCATATCAAAGAGCAGATCACTCAGCCACCGGCTCTCGGGATGGGCGTGCTGATGCCGCCGCTAAGCTCTGCCCTTTGTACGTTTCGTCCGATTCAAGGTCTTCCATGGGCAACAGAGTATTAGCAATTTTTTACCACAATGACAACCTATAGCTAAAGAACCAAACCTCCCTTTCTCCCATCTCTTCTTAGTCTACCTCAGCCCCTTACTCTGTTGTGGATCTAGTTCCTCAACAGACCTGTGTGTCTACCTGTAAGGATCCTGGCTTAATCATTCTTCCCCATCAGATGCCGGAGAATATTTTTTTTTTTTTATCCTTCCTAGGTAGAGGGCACATTCCTTGGCATAAAATCTCCGGGGCAGCATTCTGATTTTCCAGAGCAGGTGGTTCTTTTTACATTGTGGGATCCCTGTTTGGTCAGGTTTCCTGGTTCTAACACTGCTGAGCTTCATATAGATACTGATATGTGTTCACCATCTTGAAGGAACAGGAATCCTTGATGCATCAAGAGAGGTAGTCTGGATTCAGTTATCCATGCTGATTACCCTCCCCCCCTTTCCAAGGGAGATCCTCTGAAAGGCAGTTATTCCGAATACTAGCTTTTGGATGCGGAAGAGAGGTTCATAAACCTAAGGGATCCTCAGATGAAGGATGGCCCTGTGTGTCTCCAAGCTATATGCAGGCGGTACAGGCTAGTGTCCTATTACAGGTGCCTTCAGTTAGGAACAGGAATTTTTTCAGGACTCAATGGGCTCTGTACACCTGTGGTTAGATCCCTCTTCTTCTTGTATTGTATTCCTAGTGTGGAAGAGTTGGCTCTGATGAAGGTGTTTCCTTTAAACGCTTAACATGGCATACTATAGGCCAGTGATGGTGAACCTTGGCACCCCTGATTTTTTGTAACTACATTTCCATAATGCTCAACTACACTGCAGAGTGCATGAGAATTATTGGAAATGTAGTTCCAAAACACCTGGGGTGCCAAGGTTCGCCATCACTGCTATAGGCTAAGCTCTTGTCTGCAGTGAAGCCCGGAGTGCTGTGCTGGGTAGAGGAGGGGATATCGTAGGCTGGCCTACAGTTTTTTTTCTGTTTTGTTTGTCAGTGTCCTGTCCTCCTGTAGGCAGCAATATAACTTGACAGTAAATGACTTACGGAGTACAAAAATCCTATTTCTCTTTTTCATTGACGGACACAGATCTCCATTATTCAGAACCACAGGTTTTACTGCCCCTTATAGGAGTAGGACATAAGGCAGAAAAAAGACTTTGCTATGCCTATGGGCAGTCCTAGGTGGTATACACCCCCCCTCTCTGTTATAGGCCTTCAGTTTTTTTTCTGCCTAGTCAGGACCTAGGTCCCTGCCAGGATCTCTGATCCTGGCAAATTTTTTTCCTTGTTAAATGGCTTTTTTTTTTTCCTGTGAGGTCTACATTCACCTGCCGGACTGGGCGACGGGCTGGATATCTAAATCCAGGGGTCCCCCCAGTCTGGCCAGTGAGCATGCACAGACCATAGCTCTGCGCTAGGTCGGCCACGCCATAGCCCCATCGGACAGGGGGGCTGGCCTGCGAGTTAATCGCCTTGCAAGGTTGCATACCAGGGTTTCCCCACCTGACCCCCTCTGAGGATGCAGGTCCCTCAGGGTCCCAGCCCTCCATTGATGCACTGACAGAGGTGGCCTTTGGGCGGAGGGCTAGCAGAAAGTGTCCCCCTGCCTCATCTGTTCGGTCAGATCCTAAAGCTTCCTCGGCCGTTGCGGACGTAGCCCATCCTGCAGGGTTTGCAGCCACGCTCCCTGATTTTGTAGATAGCGAGGATTATTCCTCCACAACTGTAGCTGAGCACGAGAAGGCGCTGGCTGGTTAACGCACTGATTACCTCTGTGTGGAAATTTTAAATATGGAGGCTGCAGCTGAGGTGGAGGGGCCGGGCCATTTTGACACGACAAGCTGCCTCGCACGGTGAGTGTTTTCTTATAACCCCTATTTGACAAATTTGTCTATAAAGAATAGGAGCGTCCAAAATGCCCCTTCGTGGTTCCTAAACACTTAGCTGTGAGGTACCCCTTTTGAGGAGCCACTCCTCAAGAACTGGACTGTTCCACCTGTGGTGGACTCTCCCTGTCTTCAGGTTGAACAAAGCAACCATGTTTCTGGTAGAAGAATCTACGTTTTTGCCTGGTGTTGCAAACACTGAGTGGGCTAAACTTTTGCGCTGTGATCTAGAGGGTGAGCAGATTCCCTCTGCTTTTGCTGAGTTGGCAGACCAGTTGGTCCAGGGGCTGCAGGTTGTTTGCGATGCCTCTTTGGATGCGGCTTCCCTGATTTCTAAGCTATCTTTCTGCAGTGGTGCTTAGGCGTGTATTGTGGCTTAAGTGTTGGTCTGCGGATGAGACTTCTAAAAAAGCTCGGACTGATTTACCCATTTAAGGCGATCGTTTGTTTGGGGCTAATCCTGGGTGACATCATTAGGAGTCTCAAAGGGGGGGGGGGTACCTTTCTTCCACAGTCTGGGAAGGGGAAAGAACCTCGTCGCAGACGTAGCCAGTCTTGGCTCACAAGAAGTTTTTTCGTCCCTCAGGGCCCACTGAAAAGGGTTTAGAACCTTTCAAGTCCTCCTCGGGAGGTCCCAAGCAGCCCTGGTCTGGAAAGACAGGAGCAGCATTCTCTAGACTCGCGGACAAGGCTCCTTCAGCCCAGAAGGTCTGCCCTCACCCGTGCCTGGAGTGGGGGGACGAATTTGCGGGGGTGTTTTTTTTTTTTTTTTTTTTGTGCGTAGACCTTCTTGGTAAACAAGAAATGGGTGCACAAAGTGATACTGTCCAGTTACAAGATAGTTTCATTCTTGCCCACCAGAAAGGTTCTTCCTTTCCAATGTGCGTCTGTCCCCAGACTGATTTCAAGCTTGCTTTGGGGCGGTGCAAGACCTTTTGCTTCAGGGTGTTATTGTCCTGCTTCCAGTATCAGAACAGTTTGAGTTTTTATTCAAACCTGTTCATGTTCCCAAAGGAGGAGAGCAAGATACGGCCAATTCTGGACCTCAAGGCCCTGAACTGCTTTGTGTGGGTACAGAAGTTCAGAATAAAGTCCATTCGCACGGTGGTGGCATCTTATTAGGGGGACTTTCGTTCTTCTATCCACATCAAGGATGCTTAGCTGCACATTCCAATATGTGCCCGACACCAGCACTTCCTTTTGTTTTTGCAGCATTATCAATTTGTGGCTTTGGTCTCCCCTCTACTCCTCGGGTCTTCACAAAAGTGTTGGCCCCGGTTCTGGCGTTGTTACGTTGATGGGGAATTGTGGTTCTTAGCTAACTGGATGACCTCTTTTTGAGTCATCTGCTGCCCTGATGGACGACGTAGAGATTACTATACAGACCTCGAAAGTTTGGTTGGCTTCTAAACTACCAGAAGTCCGCTCTGATTCCATCCATAAATTGGATTATCTGGGTCTGACTCTGGATACAGCTCTAAACAGTGTTCCTTCCTCTGGACAAATTCCAGAAGTTGAGTGCTGCGATTCATCTATTCCTGTCCAGGAGGTGGTCCTCCGTCTGGAATTGCATGCGAGTGCTGGGCCTGATGGTGTCTACCTTCGAGGCGGTTCAGTTTGCACAGTTCCATACAAGGTTCCTTCAACGGGAGTTTCTAGTAAAGTGGGACAAGTGTCATAGGTCTCTGGACAATCCGAATCAGCTGAGCTGGGAAACCAGTGGGTCCCTGGTCTTGTGGCTTTCACTCTTGAGCTCTTCAGCAGGGCAAATACTTTCTCCCCCTGTATTGGACAGTGGTCACCATGGATGCCGGCCTACCTGGGTGGGGAGGTGTCCTAGGACTGAGCTCCGCTCAGGGCTGTTAGATGCTGGAAGAGTCCAGACTACCGATCAATTTCTTGGAACTTTGGGCAATCAGGCTGTGCCTGCATCACTGGCTGGATCAACTCCGGAGGCTCCCGTTATGGATCCAGTCGGAAAATGCCACGCAGTGGCCTGTGTCAATCACCAGGGTGGAACACAGATTGTGTTGGCAGCCCTGGAAGGAGGAGGCATCCTCTGGAGGGCAGAACGCTTCGTTCCGGCCCTCTCCGCTGTACTCATTCTAGGAGTGGAAAACTGGCAGGCAGACTATCTCAGTAGGCAGGCGTTGGACCAAGTCTCTTCATCCAGATGGGTTTCATTAGATATGTCTCCGGTGGGGCACCCCCGAGGTGGATATGGGGCATCCCGGCTCAACAAAGGTACTGAGGTTTGTGGCAAGGTCATTGGGTCCTCTGGCGGACCTGTAGGGCCAGTATCATCTGATTTACGCATTTCATCATCTCAAACTTCTGCCGCTGCTTTTGCGCAGGATCTGGTCATTCTAGTGGCCCTAGACTGGCCTCACAGGTCTTGGTCCACTGACTTGGGGCGATTTTTGTCGTCGACCTCTCTTGGAGACTGCCTCTCAGGGAAAATCTACTGTCCCAAGGGTCGATCTTCCATCCTGCTTTACAGTCACTGGCTTTGACAGCCTGGCTCTTGAAAGCCAGGTGTTGAAGGATAGCGGTTTGCCTGGGTTGGTGATTCTGATGCTGCTGAAGGCTAGGAAGTTTACCTCTAGGAAGATCTACCATCGTTCGGAGGAAAGCATTCATTTTGTGGTGTAAAGTGATCGGTTTTCACCCTCGTTCTTTCTCGGTGGCTCAGATTTTGACCTTTCTTCAATGAGGTGTTGAGCAGAAATTGGCCTTGAGTACCATCTAGGGCCAGGTGTCGACCTTGGCGGTCTTCTTTCGGTGACCCCTGGCCACACACTCCTTGGTGCGTACCTTTTTATTCAAGGGGTTCCACATTGGACTCCACTGGTGCAGTCCCATTTCCGTCATGGGATCTGAACTTGGTGCTATCAGTTCTCCAGAAGTCTCACTTTGAAAATATTTGGGAGATTCCCCTCCTTACGCTGTCCCAGAAGGTGGCCTTTTTGGTGGCTCGCAGGTTCTGAGCTGGCGTAGTTATCTTATCGTGCCCCTTACTTGGTGGTCCACAAAGATAAGGTGGTTCTTCACCCATGTTCATAGTTCCTTCCTAAGGTAGTCTCTTATTTCCATTTGAATGAAGACATTGTGTTGCCTTCCCTTTGTCCTAGGCCCAAACATCCTAAAGAATTTGCTTTGCATGCCCTGGATGTGGTTTGGGCGATTCAGGTGTATTTGGCAGCCACTGAGTCTTTTTGGAGGTCAGACTCTCACTGTTTGTGATCACGGGCGGGCCAAGAAAAGAGCTGTTGGCTTCTTCTGTGACCATTTCCACATGGTTCAGACAAACAGTGACTCAGCCAATTCTATCCGGGGTCAGGTTCCTCCTTTCCCTGTAATGGCGCACTCTACTCAGGTGCTTAGAGCTTCCTGTGCCTTCCGTGATCAGTTGTCAGTGGCACAGGTTTGCAAGTCCACCACTTGGTGCACACTAAGTTTACAAAGTGGATGTTTTTGCATCTGCAGATGCTTCCTTTGACCACAAAGTTTTGCAGGCTGCTCGTTAGAGGGTCTGTTACTTCTTTGGGGGTGCATTGTTCAGGTTGGGCTCCAGTTGTTTTTTTGTTGAGCCCGTTTACCTAGTTGGCTGTTGTTTAGCCTTGGGATTTTTGTTGTTCCACCCCTCATGTTTGGCATTGCTTGGGGACGTCCCTGTGGTTTTGAATAATGAAGAGCTGTGTTAGTCGATGAATGAAAGAGAAAATTAGATTTTTGTACTTGGGTAAAATCCATTTCTCTGAGTTCATGGACGTACACATCACCCATCGAGCTTTAATAATTCTAACACTGCTTGTTACTAAACTGAGGGCCTATAGCAGAGAGGGGGGTGTATTCCACCTCAGACTGCCAATAGGCGTAGCCAAGTCTTTTTTTTTGCCTAGTGTCCTACTCCTGTAGTTGGCAATATAACCTGTGGTTCTGAATAATGGAGAGCTGCGTCCATCAATGAACTCAGAAATGGATTTGACGGTTAGTACAAAAATCTCATTTTTTACTGCGCTCATGGATTTTATTGTAAAAAGAAGGAATGTTATTAGCTCAAAAACTGAAATTTGCTCTTTCTTTGTTTTTTTGTTACCTTGGGTTTGTATTCCCAGTATGTTATTGTAACCACCCCATTTTGTTTCTTACCTAGGTTTGCCTATCATCTAAGGCAATGGCAGATTGAAGGAACTGGTATCAGCAGCCACCTGAAAGCACTGAATGACAAGCAATCATTGCCTCTTAGAATTGTTTGCCAACCTGCAGGGCTTCCTGATAAGGTCTGGATACTACCACCTCTATTATACAGAATGTATTTGCCTTTTCCCATAGCTAATTTTTCTTGTCCCTTGTTAGATGACCATAGAAATGTATCCAAGTGACCAGGTAGCTGACCTGCGGGCAGAAGTCACTCACTGGTATGAAAATTTACAGAAAGATCAGCTAAATCAACAGCCTCAGCTTCAAGAGTTTGGACAGAGCAGCCGTAAAGGTGATTTTCCTGGTGAGGAATGATAATGCTATTCTTTGTGTTATAGTGTAGGTTGCTGTTCGAGGTATTGAGCCCCCATGTTACTGTGAAAAAATAAAGCAAATATTCACGTTTGTTTCAAGCCAATGACCTTTCAAGACAAAAATTCTACAGTCTTGTTAATGGAAATATGTATATGTACATAGAGATATATATATATCTATCTCTATCGTGATTTTTAGAAGCTTATCGCAGGTTGCCCCAGAATCTGACACAACTCTTCTTGGTACTACAGTTATAGGGAAACATGTGGCACACCTTAATGGCCTCAAAAATGCGGTGCTCAGTTAAATAGTGGATGTGCCAAAGATTAAAGTGATTGTAAATGATCACATTGTAAAATAACCCATTCAGTTTAAAATGGAAATGAAAGGCAAAACATTTGTGTATAGATATAAAAAAAAATAAAACTTTTTTCCCCCACTTTTTTTTTTCTTCTTATAAGTGATCACACTCCCTTTCTCAGCTGCAAAAGAACTGGAGGAAGGAGAAGCAACAGTACACTTAACTCCCCAGTAAAAGGCCGTGCAGGGGGGACGTGTTTAGGACAAGTCTGTTCATTGGAGAACATACTGAGTTTTTAGCATAGCTAGGGAACTGACCATGCTGTGCTCTCCTGCTTGGTGCGGTCAGTTTTTATTAGGAAAGCAGAGGGACTGGCAGGAACACCAGGGATTTCACACAAAAGAAGCAATACTAAGAAACCTGGCTAATTTTTCATACAAGTACATAGTAGTACAGCAGGCACATATCAGGAATATTGGTAGTAGTTGGCCAGCAACCTTTTTAGGGGCAGCAGCAGGGAACAGAATAAAAAAATATTTACTTCTCTATTGTCCATCAACAGACGCAGGCTCATCTCCATGAGCGGAGTGAGTTTATGCGCCTTCCATCAGGAGTAGTCTAGGCAGGAAAATTTGAATACACACGCCCAGGGGGCTGTCCCTTCAGGCATAAACATCCACTGCACAACCCCAGCACATCAGTTTTTCTGCCTAGAGAAGGAGTAGACCTAGTTTTCCTGCTGGGACTCCGGTCTCAGGTTTTTTTTTTTTTTTCATTCTTTTCAGAATATTTTCTTTTGTTTCTCTTTACTCGTTAGCTAGTGTTCAGGGAAGAATCTCCTGGTGATCTACATGCAACGATGCCAGCTGGGGCTTCGTACTGGATAATCTAAATCCTTATGTTCCCCCCCGTCAGTCTGACCTACGAGTGTGAGCCGGTTATAGTTCCGACCTAGGCCTAGCCACGATGGTGCCCCCTTAACCAGAGGGGGATGAGCCTACGAACGGATGCCTCGTCGGGACGCAATGACCTGGAACGCCCTGAGTCGCAGCATACCCCTTGGCTGGCAGCACCCCCACTTTGGGTGGGAGGCAGTCTGCCCGGAGCGTAGCCCACCCGGTCCATGGTATGATGAGTAACTGTGCCCCCTTGCCCCTGCTGGCCTTGGGGGGATGTGGGCCCTCCCCTTAGGATAATGGGCTTTGTGCCTCCCAAGAGATCCCCCTGGTCTGCCCGGTCTTTGTGTCCTTCCCTTTCCCTGTCTGTGCTGTGTGTCTGGAGTTCTCTGAAGCTTGGGGAGGGGGCTGACATGGTACCTTGGGCTTGGGCTTGCTGATCCATGTTGTGGTTCCTGATACCTTCATGTGTTGGTCCCTAGCCGCATGGTGCGTTGTGTGCGCCGCCATCTTAGGTGTGGGCTATTGAATTTTTTTCCCCATAGACTTGTATGGGCCAGCCATTTTCCCTGCAGCTTCCTATGTTTTGTATGGGCATCCATCTTTGTGTAGCCCTGGGTGCTATATTTGGCAGTATATCCCTATCAGGGGACATCACTTCCTGTGTGATCATTTTCTGCTGCTAAGCCGAGGTCACTTCCTGCTTCTCTCTCCATGCTGTGGAAGATTCAGGAGGCTGTGTGTCTGAGGTGGTAAAGTATTGAGGGTCCCTGAGGGCATATCCTTGCACTTTCTGCTTTCAGTTTGGTTTAAAGGGGCTCCCTGCAGACCACTGCGATCGGTGGTGGATACAGCGATTGGCGTTCTTAAAGCTACAGTACTCAGTTTTTTGCAATTTGCTATATGGAGTCCCAAACTGGAATTTTACCCTCAGACCCACTCTGTGCGACTCCAGATCGCAGTCACTGGCCACGATTTCAGCTGCCCTGGAAAGCCTGGCGACTAAATTTGATTTAGTCATAAAAAAGTTTGATAGCCGTAAACGGCCGCTGCCTTCTCCATCTGTGGAGGGGTCCTCTGATTCAGAGGCTGATGTGGTTGCCCCGGGTGCTCCCCTTTCTGAGGGGTCGCTGTCCTCGCAGTCAGATGGTGACTGCCTTCTTCAGTTGCAGAACAGGAACGCGCTTTGGTGGAAGCCCTGATTATTTCAGTGCGGGATACTTTAAAATTGGCTGATGAGCCCACGCCGGCAGGGACGCGAGTGGCTTTCGGCTCCCAGAAGTCTCAGAAAGCTGGCAAGGTTTTCCCTTGTCCTGACACTTTTCATGATATTGTGAATGACCAATGGTGGCGCGTTAAGCACGTGTTGGTGCCAAAACGCTTTAAACGCCGGTTTCCTTTTGCTGGAAAGGTTTCCAACCGGTGGACAGTACCACCTTAAGTTGACCATCCTGTTTCCAGATTAAACAAATCTGCTCTTGTGCCTGTGGAGGATCCCCCAGTTTTTTACGGATCCAGTGGGCAGGCCAGTGGAATCCCTTTCCCTCCATCTTCACGTGTTTTTTGTGTCTATGCTAGTCTCACAGACAGTAACGAAATGGATTAGGGGTTTGCGGGAGTCTTTGCACCCAGAGACTGTTCCCCCGGAACAGCTGGAACTGTTGGACCAGGTGATCCAGGCTCTAGTGTTCGTGTGTGAATGCGTCTATGGATGTGGCTCCCCTGGTGGCCAGGGTCTTGGCTGTGGGCATTGTTTTATAACGCATGGTCTGGTTGAAGAGCTGGTCGGCTGACCAAGCTTCTAAAAAAGCCTTCGCTGATCTCTCCTTTCTGGGAGACATGTTGTTTGGCGACTCATTGGATGAGTTGATCAAGGGCCTGACTGGTGGGAAGAGTACTCTTCTTTCTCAATCCTCCAAGGGTAAGGCACCCCGTCCTAAGCGGGGTCCCTCCTTTTCTGCTCATAAACTTTTTTCGTGCCTCCGGGGCGCAAGAAAATGGTAAGCCGTTCAGAATTCCTGGAGGTGCTAAGAAACCCTGTGGCAAGTCCAAGGCCGGTAAGTCCGGTGCTGCAGACAAGTCCTCTTCAGCATGAAGGGGTGCCCTCACCCGTCTTAGGGGTGTGGGGACGTCTGCACTTCTTTCAGAAACCCTGGACTTCCTTCATTCAGGACGAATGGGTTCGCAAACTGGTTTGTTCCGGGTAAAAGATTTGAATTCTGGTCCCAGGTAGGGGACAGGCTTTTTCAGTCAAATCTTCACTTGTCTCCGGAGCGTTTGAAGGATCTGCAGGAAGCTGTGGGGGATCTCCCGACACAAGGGGTGATTTTGCCAGTTTCCCCACAGGAACGCTCTCAAGGTTTCTATTCAAACCTGTTCACCGTGCCCAGAAAGGAGGGCAAGGTGTGTCCAATCCTGGACCTCAAGGCTCCGAACTGCTTTGTGCGGGTGCAGAAATTCCGAATGGAGTTCATTTGGTCGGTGGTGGCATCTTTGAATCAGGGGGATTTCCTGGCTTCCATCAATCTCAAAGATGTGTATCTCCACGTCCCCATATTCGAGGGACATCAGACAAGGAGCACTTTCAATTTGTAGTGTTACCCTTTGGTCCCCCCTCAGCTCCCAGAGTTTTTACCAAGGTCCTAGCCCCATGTGCAGGCCTTGTTGCATCTACGAGGTATCTCCATTGCGGGGTATCTGGACGATCGCCTGTTGTGAGCAGTTTCCCTTTTGGAACTTTTGGAAAACATCTCCATCACCATTCGGACCCTTCAGGATCTCGGGTGGACGATCAATGTCACCAAATCTGCCTTAACTCCGTCTGTGCGGGTCACCTATCTGGGGCTGGTCCTCGAATCTGCTCTGGTGAGGGTCTTCCTTCCCTTGGACAAGCTTCAGAAGTTGCAAAGGTTGGTCCAATTGCTGATGGAGGCCGATCAGTCCTCCTTGCGGGCTTGTATGAGGACCCTGGGTCTGATGGTCTCGATCATCGAAGCGGTCCCGTTTGCTCAGTCTCACACGAGACAGCTGCAGAAAGAGATTCCTTCAAAATCGAACAGAGATCCTCAGTCATTGGACCAGAACATGTTTTGAGTCATCTCACGAAGTCGGCTCTCTTGGTGGATCCAGTCACTTGTTCTGTGCCATGGCAAGTCCTTCCTGCCGGTGTTTTGGACGGTGACAGGACAAGGCGATATGTTGGGCGCTTGTACCAAGGAGAAAGAACCCCAAAATGTAGGAAAACGGCAGTCAGCTGGGAAGGTCAGGGACTTCTGAAGCGTATGATGTGATGTTACTAATGTTAACACTCAGAGCAGCTCTGGCAGGCAAAAGCGAGAATCCCGCTGGCAAACAGAAAGAAAAAACAGGCGCCGCTGAGTGTAGCATAAAATTTATTAGCATGACATAAATGTAGACTCACATGGGGATGCTTTTTTTCCATGGCTCCTGGATCTCTTCCTGCGCACAGTATGTCCGCCTTCCAGCAGACCAGCAACCGGTTGATGATGATGACAGGAAGGGCCGATAGGGGAGCTGGATCAAGCAGAGGCAGCGGTGAACCGCAAGCCTTCCCGGATATGACGTAACGCGTTTTGGAGCATGCGTATAGAGCTCCTTCCTCGACGAATTAAAAAACTCTGCATATCACTGGGCATATGCGGACCAGCGGCGGAAGTGGCAACAAAGGATGTCAGGGGGCAGTACAATCGGTATCAGGAAGTGTTCCAGTGCCATGGTAATTAGACATAGTATATAAAAACATATTGCTGGTATATTTCCATAAAAATTCATTATTATTAAAAGAGAACATGGTTAATATTGAATTATTGCTGATATGTAAAAAAGAGAAACTAAAAGACCACACACATACTAATCATGTGTGGGGTGTCGCATACATAAAAATGCACAATAGAATGTATAAATTGCTGATGGATATATAAAATTATATAAAGAAAATATAAAAATAATATATAAATAATATATAAATATAAAATAAATAATGATAAATTACATATATAAAGAAAAAATGTGTGTGTATATGTATGCATGTATATATGTGTGTGTGTGTGTGTGTGTGTGTGTGTGTGTGTGTGTGTGTATATATATATATATATATATATATATATATATATATATATATATATATATATATATATTATACGCACACATATGTAGAAAAATGTGTACAAACAATACACACACATATAAACATATGTAATAATCACATAACGGTAGACAATACACGAATGAATATTAATAAATTAATGAAATGGAATTGCGATCACGAACGCTCATATGTGGCTGACTAAGTCTTACAGAATGATATTAACATCCAATTCTTCGTTAAGTCCCCCGAGTGAGAGAACGTCCAGGGCATATATCCAATATGTTTCTCTTTGACAGAGCCGCTTAAGCCTCTCTGCTGCAGGGAGACCCTTTTGGATAGATTCAATCACCCATACACGTAAGCCATGGGTGGACTTGGCATGATGGTGGAGAAAGTGTCTCGGGACACTATGTATGTCCTTACCCTCTTGTATATAACGTCTATGCTGACCAAAACGTGCCCGCAACGCCCGTATAGTTCTGCCTACATAATGTAGACCACATGGGAACACCAAACAGTAGACCACAAAATCGGAGGAGCAGGTATGGAATTTATTGATCCCATACCTGGTCCCCTTGACAGTGAAGCCTTTCTGACCATGTGTAACGAATAGGCACGTCAATGAGGTCCAGGGGATAGCCTTTTTCTAAAAACGTATTCTTCAAGGCTTCTCCCTGTTCCTCATAATCAGAGGTTTTAATGCAATTGTGTCTCAATCTGCAAAATTGTCTTTTGGGAATATTGTTAAGCTAGCGCGGATGATGGCAACTTTTATAATGTAACAGGGAATTTCCAGCTGTCGGCTTGGTGTGATTTTTAGCTAGCACTTTCGGATTCTCATGGTATAAGTCCAAGTCCAAAAAGGCTAAATGGTCCTTATCTTCTACGGAAGTGAAACTGAGGCCCATATCATTATTATTGCAATGAGTTACAAACTCATCGACTGCAGAGGCCTCCCCATCCCAAATAAGTATGTCGTCTATATAATGACCGAAGAAGACTATATGTGAAGTGTAAGGGTTATTGCTCAAGATGTAACGAGTTTCCCAATGCCCCATCATAAGATTGGCATACGATGGGGCAAAATTAGCCCCCATAGCTGTGCCATTAATTTGTAAGTAATACTCTTCATTGAACATAAAATAGTTGTGTGTAAGGCAAAACGATGTAGCTTCCATAATAAAGTCTGCCTGTCGGGGATTGATTGTGGTGTCCTTACTAAGAAAAAATTCCAATGCCCTCATACCTACTGGATGTGGTATGAATGTGTAGAATGATTGCACATCCAGAGACACCCAAAGGTATGTGGAATCCCAGGAATACGGGGCAAGCAATTCCAGTAGGTGGATACCATCCTGAATGTGGGAAGGTACATCCTGCACTATGGGCTGTAGAAACACATCTACATATTGTGAGAAGCCACTGGTGACACTATCCATGGCAGCCACAATGGGTCTACCAGGAGGGTTGGAGATACACTTATGCACCTTAGGGAGATGGTAAAAGTAGGGTGTGTAGAAGTACTCTCTGATGATGAACGACATTTCTGATTTGGAAATATTATTCTTGTGGGCCGTATTTGTTATAATAGTAGCTTCCCTAGTGTACTCCAATAATGGATCTTTCCTCAATTTGACATAAGTTTTATTATCTGAGAGTAACCTATTTGCCTCATTAATGTAATCCACCTTGTCCTCGACAACAATGCTTCCACCATTATCCGCAGATTTAATAATAATGTGGGGGTTTGACATAAGGTTTTTTAGTGCCTTATTCTCAGCTCTGGTCAAATTATTACCACGTTTATTGGTTCTATGCGCATTCTGGCACATCTCCAAAAATTCCGAATAGACAATGCAGTAGAACATTTCTATACATGGCAATGGAAAGAAAAGAGATGACGCCTGATGACGCTCAATAAGCGAAATGCATTGTGGTCATTGCTAACCCGGAAGTAACATACAGAGGCATTCGTAGCAGAGGCTGGGACACTCACCCACCGCCGCAATACAAAGGAGGGGGAAAGGAGATATAGGGTGCTGCAGATCCCCGGAGAATATCTTCCTAAGACCCAATACGATTTTGTACTGCCGAATTGCCCAGTGCCAGGAGGGCACAACAAATAGTAAGAGGCTAATTGTCACCCTTTAGTATATGCTTTTTTGAGAATAAAACAGTATTTCACTATTGGAGGCTATTTTTTTCTTCTATATCTTTATATATATATGGGGGGACTATATGGTCCAACTCGAATATTATAGGAGCAAGAGATCCAAGCAATCGAGGAGAGGTTTGATCCACCCATAAAGGGATCACAGGCGTTGGGGGTCTTTATGACCTGCTGCTAGCTGGTAAGAGGCCACGGTTGTCACACCCCAGCACCTGGAGCACTGTGAATGGAAAAAATAAGAATTCACCAAGCACAATTTTGATTGCATGATATTGCCTGGATTTTTAGAGACACTACTTGGAGCACATTTATAATATATTTATATATATATTTTTATATTTTATATATTTTCATATATTTCTATATATATTTTTATGTGATTTTTATATATTTATTCATTGGTGTATTCACTGATCCACATCTTTGTGGATTTATTTACTTTGAGAAGCACGGGCACTTTTTATTGAATTTGCACTGGTATGCACTTTTCTTTTGCTTGTTGCACTAATAGTAGTTTAATATCTACAATTTTTACACTTGTAGCATTTTTTTAATCACATCTATTGCACTTTAAATCACTTATAAATTTTTTTATAATACGTGATACATAAATTAAGATCACCAGCGCCCCCTTTACCTATGATATATTTCTATACATGGGCCTTTTGAGTATGTGGGCTAAAACTGTGATTTGGGTTGGAGATGTGTACGCTTGATAGGAAGGGAGCTCATGAGATGTTGGGTAAATAAAACCGCCTCATCTCCAGACATATCCTTACTATCCCATGATGTTGAACCTTCTATGTAGAGTTCCTCCAACATGGCAAGTGCTATGTCTGTATCACTATTTGAAGACTGTGGGCGGTAATCATGACTATCTGTGGTATCCTGATTATGGTTATTTTTTGATGATTGTATGGAGAAGTGCCTTTTCAATGTAAGATTCCGTATAAATTTGTTAAGATCTTTAAACTATGAAAATGGATTCGGTTTGGTTGATGGAGCGAAAGTAAGGCCACGACTAAGTATAGAGGTGTCTTCAGCTGAAAGTACAGACGAAGACAAGTTGTATATTTTTATGGTAGAAGTCGTGCCTTCCTTAACTGAGGGTTTGTGTGCCTCCCCTTCCCCTGTGGCCTCTGCGCTGTATTTTCTTTTTCGGGGCTGGTTTTGGAGGCGACTTGACTCTAAAAAAGAGACCGCAGTATCATGGATAGATATATCATCAGTGGGTGAAATGTTAAGATATATGTTGGGTTCAGCTGAGGATAATGTATCTGGATTAAGGGTTGAGATACGAGACTCTCAGTCTCTGAGCAGAGTTGAGTTACCTTGGAATTATTATCCTGTACACAGACTGATACCGGGGGGATACTGGAGTCTGTGCTATTGGTGATAGGGTCACAGCTCTTAGAGGGGGAGGGTACCTTGTTACCGGACATGGGGTTGGCACAAGTAGATGGGTCAGATATATCATTGCCCATATTCTTATTTGTTTTCCCATTGTGGTGCGAGTGGTTAGTTTGACTATTATGTTGATGATTCCTTTTTATGCGTTTATTTTTAGGTTTCTTTTTATTCTTATTACATGTATGTTTTTGTGGGTTGGCATTAACTGCAGTATTAGTCCTATTATTTTGTGGAACTGAATTTGATAATTTAGTGGATGGATGTTGTGGTCTTTGACAGATAGGGCCTGTTCCTTCTGTCCTATTCCTAGACATGTTACACTGGGAAGGAAAAGACTGTATAGACATGGGGGGGGGGGGGGGGAGGGAAGGGGGCAATGATGAAGAGGTGGGACTAGCCAATCTTTGGTTCCATGAAAACACAATATTGCTTTTGTAATCATCCAGATCTCTCCGGAATTTACCCACTTTGGTGCAAATTAGAAAATCCTCCTTCCTTTTTGTGTTCTGTTTTAGAGTGTGTAACCATCTGTAAGGCAATGTGGGGGCCAATTCCATAATTTCCTGGCTGAGGATTTGTACCTGATGAACCATTTGTTCATATTTTAATTGCCTCTGTTTAATAATAATCTGCATCCATTTACTGGTGCAGAATTCAGAAATCGCATGCCACTCCTTGGTATGGGAAATATCAAGAAGCGAGCATTGTTTCAAAAACCCTGAGTCCCCTAGGGGTAATGTGTAAAGACAAATATTGTTCTAGAAAGAACCTGTCCCACCAATGGGTGTTGGCGGAATGTATGGTTCTTTCTAATTTCCGAAAGGAGGCACATAGTCTATGGTAATGGGTATGTACAAATTTGTCCATGGGGATAAAAAGGGATACAGGAAAAACTCAATATAATTGGTCCAAAATGCTATATTTACAAGACTCTACAGCAGGGCTTCCCAAACTTTTTTGGGCCGAGACCCACTTCTGAATACAGTTATTTTTCGGGACCCACTTGCTTGTAATTGACTATTGTAAAGCGCTACAGAATTTGTTGGCGCTATATAAATGCAAATAATAATAATACATATTTTAAAGGGAGGGGCATGTTAAATTAAAAATATCAATTTACTACTTTTCAATTTAATATTGAATACACTTGCCAGATGTTCTAAGTGAGGGGTCAGAAACCCCTGGCATATAAGCGATTGTGATCTCAGTGATTTCCGGCTCAGCGCGACCCACTCAAACGCAGCTCACGACCCACCAGTGTGTCCCGACCCACAGTTTGGGAACTCCTGCTTTACAGTATTTAGGAATTCCATTATATAAATTGGGGATAAATTTAATGAAAAATATAAGTGAAAAAGAAATTGTATATATGTATGTGTATATATGTATATCTGTGTGTGTGTGTGTGTATATATATATATATATATATATATATATATATATATATATATAATAAATAAATAAAAATGAAAATAACATCATTTAGCTTAAATATATATATATATATATATATATATATATATATATATATATATATATATATATATATATATATATATATAATGTGCATGAATGGAAAACGCCATATAGTAAATAAATTGAATTACACAGCAGGGTCAATAAAAGACACACAGCTTGAACAATTAAACCACCTTCCTGATGCCGATTGCACCACCCCCTGACATCCTTTGTTGCCACTTTCGCCGCTGGTCCTCATATGCCCAGTGATATGCAGAGCAGAGCAATAATTCAATATTAACCATGTTCTCTTTGAATAATAATGAATTTTTATGGAAATATACCAACAATGTGTTTTTATATACTATGTCTGTAATTACCATGGCACTGGAACACTTCCTGATGCCGATTGTCCCGCCCCCTGACATACTTTGTTGCCACTTCTGCCGCTGGTCCGCATATGCCCAGTGATATGCAGAGTTTTTTAATTCGTCTGAGGAAGGAGCTCTATACGCATGCTCCGATACGCGTTACGTCTTATCCGGGAAGGCTTGCGGTTCACCGCTGCCTCTGCTTGTACCAGCTCCCCTATCGGCCCTTCTGTCATCGTCATCACCCGGCCGCTGGTCGGCCGGGAGGCGGACATACTGTGCGCAGGAAGAGATCCGGGAGCCATGGAAAAAAGCATCCCCATGTGAGTCTACATTTATGTCATGCTAATAAATTTTATGCTACACTCAGTGGCGCTTTTTTTTTTTTTTTTTTTTTTTCTTTCTTTCTTTCTTGGTGTTTTGGACGGTGGTCACCACTCCAGTCTATCAGGCTGGGGTGGAGTGCTGGGGAAGCTCTGTGCTCAGGGGACATGGGCGTCGGAAGAGTCTAACTTGCCGACCCATATTCTGGAGCTAAGAGCGATCAAGCTTTGCCTGTTCCACTGGACGAGCCAGCTACATGGTTCTTCAGTTCGCATACAGTCAGACAATGCCATAGCTATGGCTTACATCAATCTTCAAGGGGGCACCAAGAGTGCCCTGGCGACCACGGAGGTGGCAGAGATTCGGGTTTGGGTGGAAGCCAATGTTCCAGCTCTTTCCGCAGTCCGCATCCCTGGTGTGAAGAATTGGCAAGCGGATTACCTGAGTTGTCAGGTGTTGGATCAAGGGGAATGGTCTCTTCATCCGGAGGTTTCACCTCCTGTGTGCCCGGTGGGGGACTCCAGAGGTGGATCTGTTTGCGTCTCGCCTCAACAGAAAAGTCTGGAGATTTTTGGCCAGGTCTCGGGATCCTCTGCCCGACGCCACAGACACTCTGGTGGCTCCTTGGAGCCAGTATCGGCTGCTTTATGCGTTTCCTCTGCTCGTACTCCTGCCGAGGTTTCTTCGCCGGGTGGCGCTGGAAGGCATTCCGGTCGTTCTGGTGGCACCAGACTGGCCTCGGCGGTCTTAGTACTCAGACCTGGTAAAAATGGTCGTGGATCCTCCATTGAGACTGCTTCTGCGGGAAGATCTGTCTCAGGGACCGATATTCCATCCTGCTTTACTGTCGCTGGCTTTAACGGCTTGGCTGTTGAAAGCAAGGTGTTGAAGGATAGAGGCCGTTCTGACTCTGTGATTCCCACCCTCTTGAAGGCCAGGAAGTCGACATCTAGGAAGATCTATCATTGTACGTGGAAATTGTACATTTCATGTTGTGAATCGCTGCAGCTGCACCCTAGCTTGTTTTCTATAGTTAGGGTTTTGGCCCAAAAAGGGGTTGAGCAGCACCTGGAGTTGGGCACTATCAAGGGTCGGGTGTCGGCCTTGGCTATTTACGGACGTTGGCTACTAATGGCTTGATACGCACTTTTATTCAGGGGGTGCGTCATCTGGCTCCTCCAAGGAGATCTCTGTTACCTCCGTGGGATCTCAATCTGGTTTTGTCTGTTCTTTAACCTCCCTGGCGGTATGATTATGTCAGGAATTCTGTACCAAAAGCGGTACAATTTTTTTCATGAAAATTTGGCGTTATGTATTATAGGCCTACAATTCTTAGTAATTACTGACTTAAACCTGACCAAAACAAGACTCTAGTAGACATCCCAGATGTGATAAATTTGAAACACAAACGCATGAATTATAATCTAATCAATAATATAATTTTATTATATAATGTATAATATAATATATATATATATTATATTATATAATGAAATTATATTATTGATTAGATTATAATTCATGCGTTATATATATATATATATATATATATATATATATATATATGTGTAATGTGTATGTATATATGTGTATATATATATATGTGTGTGTGTGTGTGTATATATATATATATATATATATATATATATATATATATATATATATATATATATATAATGTATATGTGTTTGTGTTTTGTGCAACGTTCAATGTTTGAATTTCCCTCCTTAGTTCCGCTCCCATGCAGCATTGCTGCTGCAGGGAACGGAACTAGGAAGTCATCACACCGATGGAGGAAGGACGAGCGGCGGGGATCTCAGATGGCTGGCGATCACAGCAATGGGAGATCATCGCTGGATCGCCAGGAGAAGGTAAGAGACCGCTGCGTGCTTTGCCCATCCACCCCGAGCGTGACTCGGGGATACCGATAACAGCATAGAAAATCCACCCCGAGTCACCCACGGGGATACCGCTAGCCAGGTTAAAAGCCTCCTTTTGAGAGTATTAGGGAGATTTCTCTGCTTTCTTTGTCGCAGAAGGTTGCCTTCCTAGTGGCTATTACTTCTGCTCGCAGAGTATCTAAATTGGCGGCATTGTCCTGTTGTTCGCCTTATTTGGTGGTCCACAGGGGATAAAGTGGTCTCCGACCTAATCCGTCTTTTCTCCCTAAGGTGGTGTCGGATTTTCATCTTAATGAAGACATTGTGTTGCCTTCCTTGTGTCTTGACGCATCCCAAATAATTTTCCTTGCACTCTTTGGATGTCGTTCGGGTGATGGGAGTTTATCTGACGGCTACGGAGTCCTTTAGAAAATCTGACTTTGTCCTTACGGACGGTCCTCGCAAAGGTTTGGCTGCGTCTTCTGCGACCATTTAGAGGTTGATCAGGCGGATGGTTGTTCAGGCTTATTCACTCACAAGGGTCGGGTTCCTCCTTTCCCTGTGAAGGCGCATTCTACTAAAGCGCTGAGTGCCTCTTGGGCTTTTTGCCATCAGGCCTCTGTTGTACAAGTTTGTATGGCAGCGACTTGGTCGTCTGTGCACTTTTACAAAATTCTACAAAGTGGATTTGTTGGCATCTTCTGATGCCTCTTTTGGCCGCAAGGTTTTGCAGGCTGCTGTTTCGTAGGATAATGTTTTTTGGTTTCTCCTATGGGTCTTTTAACCTGGGTAAGCTCTTGTTGTTTGGTTGAGCTTCATGTTACCCGGTGGGCTATGTTTAGCCTTTGGAGTTTACATTGCTTTCTGGTTGCGTTCTTCCCATCCCTCCTGCCTACACTGCTTTGGGACGTCCCATTCAGCTAATGAAGATGGAGGCTGCACCTGTCAATGGACGATAGAGAAAACACGATTTTTGTAAGTTCTTACCTTAAAATCTTTTTCTCTGAAGTCCATTGACGGACGCAGCACCCGCCCCTCTGATATGGGGATGTTTTTTTCTTCACTGCTTCTAACTACACTGGTTTGCTAAGCAGAGGATGTGTGGGTTATGACTGTGGGGATGATCCCGTTGGCGTGTGCATTTAAAATTTTCCTTGCCTAGACTTCTCTGGCAGGGTGCAGCATAACCCATTCAGCTAATGAATATGGATGCTGCGTCTGTCAATGGACTTCAGAGAAAAAGATTTTACGGTAAGATCTTACAAAAATGTTTTTTTTCCCCACAAAAATGTCATATCACAAAAAAAATTCTCACACATGGCATTGCCATACTTGCAACTACACCCCAAAACGCATACTGCTACCCCTTCTGGGTATGGCGATACCACACGTATGAGACTTTTTTTTTTTTTTTACAGCCTGGCCACATAAATAAGCGCAACATCCAAATAGCACCTTCAGCCATAAAACACTTTTAAGACCAGGCCTTCTTCTGACCCTTTTTGTTTACAGGTAAAATCTGTATTTTTGCTAGAAAATTACTTAGAACCCCCCAAACATATTTTTGTAGCAGAGGGCCTGGAGAATAAAATGGTTGGTTTTGCAAATTTTTTATGTCACACAGTATTTGCGCAGCAATTTTTCGAACACAATTTTACACACTAATGCATAAATACCTTTTTTATAAATTTCGATGCACACAGAGAATAGAATAGCCACATTTTCGGTAAAATATAAATATGGCGTTGTGCTGGGTAAATGGATACCAAACATATGCTTTAAAATTGCGTACGCTTGTGAAATGGCACCAAAATTCAGCATTTGAAAACTTCCATAGGCGACGCTTTATAAGCTTTTACTGGTTACCAGTTTAGAGTTACACAGGTGGTCTGGTGCTAGAATTATTATTACGCATGCGTACAGGGCCAACGTGTTCATTCACCTTTACAGGCGAGCTTGGGAGCACTTTAAATGTTGTTTTTTTTTTTTTTTTTTTTTTTTATTTGTGCGACACTAGTACACTGACAGATGTTGATGTCACAATGGTACACTATTGCAGATGTTTTGTGCACTGGTACAGATGTGATGGGGGACTGACAGAGGTTTTATGCACTGGTACAGATGTTTTGTGGGGACACCGACAGATGTGTATGGGGACAGGGGTGACAGTGGTGCTTAGTGTACTGTTTCTTGGGGATCTGTGACAGCTCTGTGTGTGTAAAATCATCTTTACATACAGGGCTGTCACTGATCTTGCAGATTCCCCCACACTGAGCTCTCATTGAGCTCAGCGGGGAGAACAGTCAGAGACAAGCTGCTCTTTTTACATTGTAAAGGCTGTGATGGGACACATCCGTCACGTCATCAGGAGGGCCAATCACAGCACCCATATCCCGATCTCGTCTTGGCTGTGTCCTGTGATTACAGCCTTCACGGAATTGCGCCGCGAGCAGACGCTCGTTCTGAGGGGCGTACGTGAACGTCCACTCAGAACGACGGTGCTACCACATGGCCATTTATATAGTGGGAGGAGGTTAAATATTTTAGTATTTTATCTTCCGATTCTTCAATCAACCCTCTCGATCTAATGCCTACACAGAAGCAGTGTATCCACATCCATGAAACCTCAGTAAAATCTTAAGATGTAATAAAAGTAAGGTTAATTTCACTTAAAGACAAAACTTAATACAGTGTAATAAAAATCAAGCCAAAAGAAAAAAAAAAAAAAACAAAGCACACCAGCACCTTTCAATCCCTCACTGAAAGTGAAAAAGCAACCAAGTGTCTTTTCAGTGTAAAAAGTCAATGCTTAATCCTCTTCTGAGGCTTGAAAAGCAGACAGTTCTGTAAAACCTTTAATCGGCTCTATGTGAATAGCTACGCGCAGCCCTCCACCTTCCGCTGGACACCCACTTACCATTTTAATTGCCCAATAAGTTAGATTGGGCAATACCAGCCTGGTACACATGTAGAGGTTCCAGCTCCTCCAGCCTGACTCTCCTCTCCACTCTTTACAGAACTCCAGATGATTTTAAATGGCAAAAAACAATAATAAAATGCCATATAGTGTAATTCCACAAAAACAACTAAATTCCTTTATTAACCACTTGCCGACTGCCTAACGCCGATCTACGTCGGCAGTCAGCCCCTCACAGGCAAAGTGACGTAGGGCTACGTCACTAGCTTGTGAGGGTCTAGGGAGCGAGCGCGCGCCCCCGGAGGCGCACTCCCGCTCCCGCGTGGTCACGGACCCCCCCGCGCGTGTGACCGGCGGACCCGATGTCCGCCGGTCACTCGGCGATCGGCGGGGGAGAGGGAGAATGTCAGGCAGCTTGTGTAAACAAGCTGCCTGTCATTCTCCTTGCTGTTAGGATACTGATCACTCGGATCTAGTATGTAGATCCGTTGATCAGTGTCCATACAGCTCAAGCCCCAGCCAATCACAGTAGAAAGCACGCCCCTAGGGATACACACAGCCCCTCCCTCCCAAATAAAGTTAACCCCTTCACTACCAGTGTATTTTTACAGTAACAGTGCATATATATAGCACTGATTACTGTAGAAATGTCACTGGTAACCCCAAAAGTGTCAAAAATGTCAGTCAAGGGTCCGATCTGTCCGCCGCAATATCGCAGTACCGCAAAAGAAAACGCAGATCGCCGCCATTACACGTTAAAAAAAAAACAACAAAAATGACAGAAATCTTTCCCTTTGTTAGTAAACGCGATAACTTTTGCGCAAACCAATCAAAATACGCTTTTTGCGATTTTTTTTACCAAACATAGGTAGCATAAAACAAATTGGCCGAAAAAGTAAAAAAATTTTGATTTTTAAATTTTTTTTTTGGGGAATTTCATATAAAAAAATGTGAAAAATATTGATATTTTTGCAAAATTGACGCTCTTTTTTTTGTTTATAGCGCGTGATCAAAAAATCGCACAGGTGATCAAATACCACCAAAAGAAAGCTCTGTTTGTGGGAAAAAAAGGACGCCAAATTCGTTTAGGTACAGCGTCGCACGACCGCGCAATTGTCCGTTAAAGTCACGCAGTGCCGAATCGCAAAATACCCCCTGGTCGGAATGGGGGTAAAATCTTCCGGGGCTTAAGTGGTTAAGAGTATATACACTCAAAATAAAATAATATAAAAAAATCTTACAGCACGCCACAGTATCTCTCCCTTTGCAGCAACCGTTGGCTTGCAGCATTGTCACAGGCAGCAAGTATATACACTGTACGTACTCCTCCTGCTTGGCCTGCTCCAGTGACCATGGCCTGTGATGTTGCTTTGGGCACTGGATTCTGCATGGGGTATTCACCTTGGTGCAGTGCAGTGCAGTGAGATAGCCACAGGGTGCCCTATGGGACCTAAAATCCCCTCATCAAATTTCTTCACATTTCAAAGCTTTTTATGGAATCTGCAAAGACCTTAATTTCATGAGACAAAGTAAACACGAAAAATGTGCTTTCCAGCCTTCCCTGCGCCTCGAATACTGGGGTGTGATCCTGGATAAATCCCAGGCAGAAAGTTTCCAGAAAAAGTTCTGTCTCTGGTTGCAAGAAAAAACAAAAACAAAATATGACTTCACTATGGCCAGCTTTAAAGGGTTGAACAAAAACCCCATTCTCCCATTCAATAAGAATACACGGGTGAACATTGCACGCTATAGCCGATGGCGCTGATCGATCTGCAAAAATCCGACATGGCGATAGATCGACTTCTGTACAACCTCCCCACCCATACATGGATTGAAATTTGTTGAGGCTCTGCTGAACTGGCTGAATTTAGATCAATGTATGGCCGGAATGGGAGCTCATGCTCATTAGGGAAGCAGTCTTTTGGATATGTGAACAAAAGCCAGTTTTTTTTATGAAAGATTGAGCATATGTAAGCAAATTCATACCAGAGAACACTTTAGGGACTGATGCAATGTTTTTTTTTTTGTTTTGTTAATGTTGTATATGGTTTGATAAGATATGCTGATTCTGAAAATTGCTATGCAAATAGATTTAAAGGGATACTAGCACATTAGCATTGGGGAGCGTGGTACCACTTTTGAATACCATTTTGCACATTGACACACGTTTAGAATGTGTGTATAGGTGTGAGCGATCTGCTTTGTAAGTTTTGTAGTCTTATAGCACTCTAGCACAATATAGCAGCGCACAAGTACACATTTTTCTATTGAAAAATCTTTTCTTCCTTACAGTTTAAAAGTTCTTCCAACAGACGCAAGTCCAATCCTTGAGTTCCGGTTCACACTGATGGGGTGCGGGGAACTGCATGTGATTCTGGCAGGAATCGCACCGCTTTTCTGTTCAAGTCTTATGATTCTTTGAATTTAGGCCATTCATTTTGCATGGCTCAAATCGCACTGCACCCACAGGAAAAAGATGCATGCATGCACCTTTTTCATCACACTGCGTTTTTCAAATCGTTTTTGGGTGTCAACGTTGACACTCTCAGCGGTTCTTATAAATGGAGTACTATTGTGATGTGGTGTGGGAAATGCACAGGAATTACTGCGAATCCTGCACCGCATCAGTGTGAACCGGGACTGGGAGTTTAGGGAACTTCGTCAAGAGAATCCTTCCACCCTGCTTCAGTCTCTGACTTTTATGGCAGGGCTGATGAAACACAGGTGGTAAAGGCTAGAGGGGTTTCTAAGTCTGTGTTTCCTACCTTGCTTAAAAGCAACACAAGGTACTTCCAAGAAGATGTAGTATTTTACCTGGAAATCTTGCTTGATCTGGCTTGAGCATAGTCATTTTAGTCCTATAGTCATTATGGCCTTTCTGCAAATAGGCCTTGACCAGAATCTAGCTTTTAGCACCCTGAAAGAGCAGGTATTGACCTTATCCTTCCCTTTTCAAACACCTTCTGCTTTGCATTCCAAGACCTATAATCAAGTTGTTTCTTGTATCATAAGAATTCTAATAATCGTATCAGACCACCTTTGCAGCACCCAGTGCTTCCCTGATACCTTTAAAATCGTTGAAAGATTTTTTTAGTATATACAAAAAATAAACATGTTATACTTACCTGCTCTTTGCAATGGTATTGCACAGAGTGGCCCCTTACCTGCTCTTCTGAAGTCCCCCACTGTAGCTGTTGGTTCCTCCTTTTCTATGTGTGCCCCCAAGCAAGCTGCGTTCTATGTGTGGCAGCAAGTGATAAAACTTAATTTTAAAGTGCAGTGCTTTGATTATCAAACTTTTTTCACTCAGGGTGCACAAAAACAATTCCAATAAACCATATGGGTTTGTAACATATACTCTCAATCACAAATATATTCTCAAAGAAACATTGCATTAAATATTCATATAGGTCCTATATTTACAATCCCTAATAAAGTGCGTAATGCAAAGTGCATTTATTTTAACCAAGTCCCAATTAAATGCATTTACAAGAAGTCATGCCTTTATAATTCAAATTAAGCTGTTAATAACTCAGCCTTATGTCTTCGTGATTTCTTATCCAGATGTCACCCAAGTGCTCCGTCACTAGCCTTACCACCTGCTCACCTTTAAAACTTGATCTATAGTCAATCTAGGTCAATATGCGCCTTGCCTTTTTGATTAGGGCTTCAAGCATCCATGGGTCTCTCCAGATGTATCAAAGCGGAGTTCCACTCAAAAATGGAGCTTCCGCTTTAGGGCCTCCTGACATGCCTCATTTGGTATGTCATTTTCTCTAGCGCTCATCGACAGACGTAGTCCTCGGTGATACACCACCTTCGGGTTATGTTACCTCCGCAGGAGCAGGACTAGACAGGAAATTAAAAAGCTCTGGCCACACCCTAGGGGCAGTCCCAGAGGGTATATCCTCTCTCTCTCTGCCTCAGCAAATCAGTTATTTTCTGTCTAGTTAGGAGTAAGGACCTAGACACCTTGCTGGGATCTTAGGTCCTGGCAAGAATTTTTTTCTTAAAGGATTTTTTTTTAGACAGCTTTTTTCTCCAGTGTTCCTGTGAGATCTTCAAGCAAGAAAGCTGAACTGGGCGACGGGCTGGATGTTGAGATCCGGTGGTCACCCCAGTTCAGCCTACGAGCGCGTGCAGGCCATAGCTCCGCGCTGGGTCGGCCGCGACAAAGTCCCATTAAAGGACTGTCCACGCGAGTTAAACGTCTCGCCGAAACGCCAAAGACCATGAGTCACGGCGTCCGTATCGGTCGACAGCCCTCCCGCCCCGGTGGAGAGGGGTACTGTCAGGAGTTGGTGCCCGCCTGGTTCCGGTATGGTGAGTAGTATGTTCCCCCTTTTTCCCTGACGGGTGTTGTGGTGAACGCGGGCCCCCTCTCTGTATGGCAAGAAAGAGTCCTTTCTATCCTATAACATGTCACAAATCCTCCTACTTTGAGTGTGATTTATGTGTGCAAAAGCCAGGAGGCTTGGCTTGGGAGCTAACAATCTATTGTATACATGTTTTAAAGATGTAATCTGTGGCATTCTGGGAATCTTATGGGTTAAGTATAAGCTACCTACCAGTCAGAAGCCACGGACATGTAGACTGCCTTCCAAATCAGATCTCCAGCTATTAGCAGGCCTCCCGAACGGCCACGCGGTCCGCCAGGGCCGGTACCGCCAACCACACCATATCCCCATGCAGAGAGAGTGTTGTGTGCCCTGCAGCACACCGCTATTCAGTTTAGGCCGCCGCCATTTTTTTTGCTGGATCGCACGAGCCGCCATTTTGGCGTAGCCTCGTGTCTCCAGCATGGGGGCGGCCATGTTTGAGGTGATCCTACACCTCGTGGAGCTTGGGGGAGGCGCCGGAAGGCGTGCAGAGGGGCGGAGCCGCCTCCTTTCTTCCTGGGCAGCCAGCCAAAAGACTTCTGTTTGTCAAGACAGCGCTGTAAGCTGTTGCAGTTTAACTCTGAGCATCAAGTGGTGAGCCTGGGGGTCTATCTCTCTCTCTCTCGATCGATAGGGATCCCTAAGCAGGTAACACTAAGGGGCTTTTTTTGTGGCGCTGGGGGTCAGAAAAGAAAAAAAAAAAAAAAAAGTTTTTTTCTTTACTTTTGAATTATATTATCCATGAAGTAACTGGAGTTATTATGGACCCTTCCACACATATTCCCCCACCTGTTTCCCTCGAGGGGGCCTCGGGACCCGCCGGTGCACAGAGTATAGAGTCATTTACAGCAATTTTGGAGTCTATGGTGGCTCGGGTGGAGGCGGCCTGTCAGGGACGGGGGTCAAGGAAGCGACCCCCGCCTACCCCTATACCATCTGACATCTCTGACTCAGATTCAGAGATGGTCACGGCAGTTGCAGGTTCCTCTGCAAGGGCTGTTATCCCAGGTAAAGCCCCCTCAGACAGTGAGGAGGACGCTTCTTCTCTTGCTATAATTCAGGAAGAAGCATTGGTGGACGCACTAGTTGTGGCAGTGCAAGAAACCTTAAAACTTGAGGCTTTACCGGCAGAGGCAACTGAAACAGAGAGGCCTTTTGGGACTAATAAGCCCATCAAGACGGCGAAGGCTTTTCCTGTACCTAAATGTTTTGGTAATCAGATTAAAGGAGAATGGGAGCATTCTAAACGTACCTTTACTATTTCCAAGCGTATTGCTAGACGCTATCCGTTTGAGGAATCCATCATTAAGAAATGGACGGTACCACCAGTCGTGGATCCGCCTATTTCCAGGCTGAATAAAGCCACGGTTATTCCAGTGGAGGACACTTCGTCCTTTAAGGATCCGGTGGATCGAAAGATAGAAGCAGAGTCCCGCACTATCTTTTCTCTGATAGGGTCAGCATTTAGACCAGTAATCGTTATTGGTCTAGTTTCCCAGACACTTACGGAATGGGCGAAAATGGTACGCCAAGATCTTAGGGGAAAAGATATTCCCCAGGAGACATCTGATTTGATGGAACAGATCATACAAGGGCTACGGTTTATCTGTGACGCAGCCTTGGACACTACTCCCCTATTAGGGCATGCATCTAAGTTAGCAGTGATCCTCAGACGTGTGCTGTGGTTAAAATGCTGGTCAGCTGACCTAGGTTCCAAAAAGACCTTGACCAATCTCCCCTTTCAGGGGAATCGTCTATTTGGAGCCAACCTAGATGAAATCATTAAGGATGCCACTGGGGGCAAGAGCACTTTTTTGCCACAGGCTGCAAAAGCTAAGGGACCTCGCAACAAGCGAGGACCTTTCTTTACCGCCCATAAAGGGCGCCCGGCTGGTACTAGCGGGAAAGGCAAGACTCCTCCAGGAGGGTTCAAGAAGGGGACCAACCCAGCCAAACCCGAAGCAAAGGAGTACACAGCCTGAAGGTGCGCCCCCACCCGGTTTCAGGGTGGGGGGACGTTTTCACCGGTATTCAGGACATTAGATCGAGCATCAACCACTACTACCGGTGCGATTCTTCCCTTCCAACATTTAAGTACCACAGGAAGCGGTAGTTACCGTTCCCTGAAAAGATCTTTTCCTTTACCTTTTCCTAAGATTAGTCCCGATATCACAGGAATCGGATCTGATTGACCAGATAGGCCAAGTAGCCTCTAGTCGGGTGACTTCGGTCCCTGAGGTTCAACCAGAAAAGATCACCTTTCCTGATAACTATCAGGTATCTGATAAATGTGTGGGAACAGAAAACGACCAGACTTTCTCGGATGGTCGGGGCCAGATAGCTCTAGGGACGCCTGGTTCTGATCCAATCAGCACCAGTGGTCATAGAAATTCTAGGCTGGCCTCCTCAAGCCGGCCTGGCCGACTTGGACATGTTAGTCGCAGACGTTCCGTGGGAACTTCGTCTCAGGGAGTGTCTGTGGTCTCAAGGACCAATTTACCTTCGTGCTTTACAGTCGCTGGTTTTAATGGCCTGGCCATTGAGACCCAAGTACTGAAGGACAGAGGTTTGTCTACTTCAGTCATTCCTACCCTTATTAAAGCAAGGAAAGCGACTTCCAGCAAAGTCTATTATCACACATGGAAGACTTATATTGCGTGGTGCGAATCTTTAGGATTTCCTCCACGTACCTATTCGGTGACTCGAATATTGGCCTTTTTGCAACAAGGGGTTGAGCAGAAGCTAGCCTTGAGCACCATCAAGGGTCAAGTTTCAGCATTAGCAATCTTCTTTCAGAAGCCTTTAGCTACCAAATCCTTGGTGCGGAATTTCATCCAGGGGGTGCGGCACCTGGCTCCTCCAGTCCGCGCGCCCTTACCGCCCTGGGATCTTAATTTGGTTTTGTCGGTTCTACAGAAACCTCCCTTTGAAAACATCAGGGAGATTCCCTTGCTTACTCTATCCCAGAAGGTGGCCTTCTTGGTGGCTATTACTTCTGCTCGCAGGGTGTCAGAACTGGCTGCATTATCATGCCAGTCACCATACCTAGTGATTCATAGGGATAAGGTAGTACTTCATCCTAAGCCATCTTTTCTTCCCAAGGTGGTTTCAGATTTTCATCTGAATGAAGATATTGTACTACCTTCCTTGTGTCCTCAGCCCAAGCATCATCGGGAACATGCGTTGCATTCCTTAGATGTGGTTCGGGCAATCAGGGTATACCTGAAAGCTACGGAATCATTCCGTAAGACGGATTCACTTTTTGTGATCACGGATGGCCCCAGAAAGGGTTTGCCTGCATCTGCCGCGACCATTGCCAAATGGATTAGACAAACGGTGGTACAGGCTTATTCTATTAAGGGTCAGAATCCTCCGTTCCCTGTTAGGGCGCACTCCACTCGAGCGCTCAGTACTTCCTGGGCCTTTCGCCATCAGGCGTCAGTGGTCCAGGTATGTAAGGCGGCCACCTGGTCGTCGGTACATACCTTTACAAAATTCTATAAAATTGATGTGACGGCATCGGCGGATGCCTCATTTGGCCGCAAGGTTTTGCAGGCCGCAATTTGAGGAGACCGGTGGTCTACCTCGAGGGTTTTTTTCTGTTTGAAAAAAAAAAAATTGTTTTCTCTTTTTTTGGTTGAGTCTCATCATTAAGGATGAGCATTGTAAACTTCTAGTTGGCACCGGTTGGGCCTTCTAGATTGGGATTTGATTTCCATTTTCCCACCCCTCAGTTGTGATACTGCTCTGGGACGTCCCGAAGGTGGTGTATCACCGAGGACTACGTCTGTCGATGAGCGCTAGAGAAAAATGGATTTTTGTAAAATCTTACCGTAAAATCCTTTTCTCTTAGCTCATCGACAGACGTAGTCCCCGCCCCTCTGTTTTGGAGTTGGGTTGGGTTAAATTCTCTAAGCACTGCTTTTTCACATAACTGATTTGCTGAGGCAGAGAGAGAGAGGATATACCCTCTGGGACTGCCCCTAGGGTGTGGCCAGAGCTTTTTAATTTCCTGTCTAGTCCTGCTCCTGCGGAGGTAACATAACCCGAAGGTGGTGTATCACCGAGGACTACGTCTGTCGATGAGCTAAGAGAAAAGGATTTTACGGTAAGATTTTACAAAAATCCATTTTTTTGAGGGGGAGGGGGGAGCGGCTACCTAGATTTGACAGGTACCTGCTCCAACTTCCGCTTGGGCTGCCTAGGCGGCTCGAGCGGAAGTTCTCTCCCCCTCCCTCCCTGCAATCTTCTGGGACACCGCACAGGTCCCAGAAGATTGCTCGTCCACTCAGGACGCGCAGTGTGCACCCGGCTGTGAAGCCGCAAGCTGTCACCGCGAGGAGAAGAGGGAGAGAATCGAGGCTCCCGCCGGCCGCATCACTGAACCGTGGGACAGGTGCGTGTGTGATACCAGATATACCAGATAAATTAAAGTAGTAAAACCTTTATTGCATTAAGCTAAAAAAAAAAAAAAAAAAAATTACAACCATTTTAATTTTGGTTCTCGCTACTTTGCAGAAACCACCAGTTGAACCTATCAGAGATATTCCTTTTTGCTCTTTATAACATCTGTAAGACATTTTTCTGAATTGGCAGCCCTTTCCTGTAAGAGCCATTCCTAATACTTCACACTAACAAGGTTGTATTATGTTTGAAAACATCTTTTCTTCCAAAGAAACTTTATGCATTTCATCTCAGTGGGGATGTTCTGCTATCCTTGTTCCCTGCTCCCAAGCATACAGAGCTGCTTTTTCTTTCGTTCATTTATGGACATAGCTCCTGATCTTCCTAACCATTGGGTTATACTGCCCCCTACAGGAGTAGGACTCTAGGCAGAAAAAAAGTCTGACTAGACCTATGAGCAGTCCCAGGGGGTATATTCCCTCTCTCTGCTATAGGTACTCAGTTTTTTGTCTGCCTAGTCAGGAGTAAGGACCTAGTTCCTTTCTGGGATCTTTGGTCTTGGCAATTTTTTCTTTTTGGATAGAAATTTTTTGCCTGTTTTTTTCTTGTAAGATCTACAATCAACTGCCGGACTGGGCGACAGGCTGGATAATCTAGATCCAGTGGTCACCCCATTCTGGCCAGCGAGCATGCGCAGACCTCAGCCCCGTGCTAGGTCGGCCATGGCATAGCCCCACCGGACAGGGGCTGGCCTGCGAGTTAAACTCCTCACTTTTTTACAAACGACCAGGTCTCGGCCCGATTTGCAGTATTCCTCCTGGCCGACAGCCCCCCATTTCGATGGAGAGGAGGTTCTGTCTGGAGCGTTGCCTGCCTTGTTCCTGGTATGTGAGTAGTTGTCCTCCCTTCTCCCCCTGGAGGGTATTGGAGGGAGCCCGGGCCCCTCCTTGGGACTGTCAGACCTCTGGGTTCCCATCAGGCACCCCCTTTATCTGGGGGGGGGGTGTCGGACGATCGGCTGTGCAGGAAGTTGGGTGTACCCGGTGGGGGCTCCTACCAGGGCCCCCTGTCCTTGAGGCCTAGGGCTCCCTCCTGGGTCCTTAGGAGCCTCGTATTGCCACCATTTTCTTGTAGACTGTGCGCTCCATGCACGGCGGCCACGTTTGTTTAGTCTGGCAGGCATATTGTGGTGATTTGCAATTGAAAATAGCGGCGGCCATGACAGTGGAGCCCTGTGCATGGCAATTTCAGTGGTAGGGACCCCTCCTCCTCCCCTGGTGCTGACTCCTGGATCTTTTCACTTCCTGATGGCCGCGCCTGGAGTGCAGATTATCCTGGTGGCTGCAGGGTGGTGAGACTGGTAGGGTTCTCTCCCTCTCTGCTGAGGATCGCTTGGTACTTTGTGCTTGGCGACCAGGTGGTGCTGCCAGTGCAGTGGGGGTTGTCCCTTTGTAGTGTGTGACACTTTTTTTGGGGTCCCCCTGGTGACTCATGGAGTCTTTGGAGCTCATCTCCCCACCTGATCCCCTCTCTGAGTCCTGGAGTCCTTTGTGTCCTGGGTGGAGGTGGCTTTCGGGCCAGAGAAAAGCCCCCCCCCCTCCCCCCACTGCCTTCCCCTGTCTGATCTGTCTCATCAGATCCTGAATCTGATTCGGCCACCACAAACGTGGGTCACCCTGTTTGGGTCTTTGACCACGCGCCCAGAATCCTCATAGTGAAGACGAATCCTCGACACCTGCAATCTTGCATGAAAAGGCGCTGGTGGAAGCACTGATTGTATCTGTCCGTGAGACCTTCAATTTCTGATTTTCATTTGAATTAAGACATTGTGTTGCCTTCCCTGTGTCCCAGGCCAAAACATCCGAAGGAAATTGCTTTGCATGCCTTGGCTGTGATCTGGGTTATTGGGGTGTACCTGGCAGCTACGGAGTCTCTTAGGAAATTAGACCCCCCCTATTTGTGCTCAGGGATGGGCCTCGGAAAGAGTTGTCCGCTTCCTCTGTGAACATTTCCAAATGGATCAGACAGACGGTGATTCAGGTCTATTCCATCAAGGGTCAGGTTCTTCTTTTCCCTGTCAGGGCGTACTCTACTTGGGCGCTCAGTGCCTCCTGGACTTTCTGTCTTTAGGCGTCAGTGACGCAGGTTTGCAATGCGGCCACCTGATCGTCGTGCACACTTCAAAAAGTTCTATAAAGTGTATTTGTTGGCATCTGGGGATGCTTCCTTTGGCCGCAAGGTTTTGCAGGCTACTGTTTAGAGGACCTGGTCCTCTTTGAGGGTGTATTTGTTTTTTTTTTTTTCAGGTGAGCTCCAGTTGTTTTGGTTAAGCTCCGGTTTACCTGGTTTGGCTATAAGTGGCCTTGGGAATTTTTTTTTCGCCGTTCCCATCCCTCATGTTTAACACTGCTTTGGGACGTCCCAATGGTTAAGAAGATCAGGATTTGTGTCCGTCAATGAACAAAAGCGAAAATGGGATTTTTGACTTACCGTAAAATCAATTTCTCTGATCGCTGACGGACACAGCACCCACCCCTCTGCGGAGTTGTTATTCTTCTGACACTGCTTGTAACTAAACTTAGTACCTATAGCAGAGAGAGGGAGTAAACCCCCTGGGCCTGACCATAGGCATAGTCTGACTTTTTTTTCTGCCTAATGTCCTACTCCTGTAGGGGGCAGTATAACCCAATGGTTAAGAAGATCAGGAGCTGTGTCCGTCAATGAACATAAGAGAAACGGATTTTACGGTAATTCAAAAATCCCATTGTTCTCAGCCTTTTTCACATGGAGGAACTCTTGAAACAACTTTTAGGTCTCAGGAACCCCTGCCACCTGTTACTATACCCCCAAGTTTCAGTGCATAAGCGTGGTGGTCTGTAGGACAAAAGCCCCTTACAGCGGTAGCTAAAAAGATCATTGATGTCATTGGTTTTAATTTAACTGAGAAGCAGAAATTGCTCAATGAACCCCTAGAAACTTATGGAGGAACCTTGGTTGAGAAACCCTCATCTAAAACAAGTCTTTCTCTACATTGTCTTGACATAATCAGAGCCGTTGGTGTGCATCTAAAAGGTACTGCTTCCATTAGACCGATTCCCTGTTTGTTTTTTGCATGGTACCTCGCAAGGGACACCTTATTTTAAAATTCAGTACTGCCTAGGGCATAAGGGATTTTATTACAAGAGTTCATGTTCAAAAACAAATATCCTCTTTTCTGCTGTTGGTTGCCTAATTCACCAGATCAGTTGGAGTATCCTGGGCCTCTAAGAACCAAGATTCTCTCTCCCAACCAGCCACCTGGTCTTCTGTTCATACATTTTCAAAAATTTTACCAGGGTGGATATCTGCTGTTCTGAGGGTGCAGCTTTCGACTTAAAGGTTCTTATGGTGACACTCTATACCCCTGTACTTTACTAAGACCGTTTTTCTCAACCTGTTTTCAGTCAAGGCACCCTTTGAATGTATATTCAGTCCCAAGGCACCCCAGTCTAAGAGCTCTTTCACACTTGGACGGTTTTTACAACCCCCAAACTAGTGTCCCTTTACCTTTTAGAGGCAGCAGCCTGGGTTGTACACTTGCAGCTGCAATGCTTTGCAGATGTGGCAGGAATTATACCCCCTGTTGCATTCACTGGGTATTACCAATGAATGGAGCTTCGCTGCAATCACCCTGCAACAACGTACGTAAGGTGTTGCATTTACAGGAAGGGGTTAAAACAGTCGGTGAGGAGATGACACATCACCTCTTCAAAAGTCTCTGAAAAGTCATCTAGCATAAATTGCTTTTCAGGGGAACAGCATTCTTTACTGCTAGTGTGAATGTGCCCTAAAAAAACAGTCCTGGAATAGAATAACAGTTCTGATCATACAAAGTTTGGGGGGTCAGAATCAAGAGTGACGTACATACACACTAATTTTCACTTTCATGTTCAGCACCCCACACTGCAAGATTAACTGTTTATTTATACTTTATCCTCCACTGTAGAGGGAGGCTGAGCAGGTCAGCGCTCAGAGTGAAGCTTCTCCCTTTCATGGGTCTGCATATTGTCACCTCTGCACATTATTGTCGGCTCTCACTCTGCAGACAATTTGGAACCCTGACAGTCTCGACCCTGTATACTGTACAGGGCTGAGACCGGCAGATCTACAAACTGTCGGCACAGTGAGACCTGACAATGTGCAGAGCAATTTCCTAACCAGGATGCCACTGCACCCCAGTTGAAAAACGGCTGCTCTAAGATATGGAATTTACAGGCAAGTCCAAATTCTTCTTCCGTTTTCTGGTAACTTTTAAAAGGGAGCATATAGTAATTGTAATGAATTAAATATGTAAGAGATGGTCTAGATAAAAATACAATTTATTGATGCTTATTCATTTTTAAAAGAATGTTTAATTTTAAGCATAACTGCAATGGATTGTAAAGGTCTTAACGGGGCCATTCACACTGTTGCTCTGTAGTAGTGTAAAGTCAGTGCGTGTAGGTACTATGCAGTGCCATTTATTCTAAAGGCACCCCAACACAACTTTTCGATGGATGTTTGTTGCGATGCCCTGCCAAAAATACTACATGTATCTGTTTTGTTAGGCAGCCCAGTTAAATAAATCACCTGTTGCTAAATTAACACCTGTGCCCAAATGGGTCCTCAATGTTGGCATTCAATAATAAAAGGAAGTGCAAGATAATAAAAAGCCCCAATCACCTCAAGTGCTTAATCAGTATTACAAGCTTGGTAATTAACATCACAGTTTTGCCTGAGGACCATTCTGTTTAAAGACTAGACATTTTTATATTGTGAAATAAGTAATTCAATATATGTAGGACAGTAAATGTGTCCCCCTGTCATTATAATATCAGACAGTATGTTCTATCCAATTACAGCATGTTTTGCATCCTTAAATATTGTTTTGTTTAATATTGTTGTTTGTATAACCTGCTGCGCAAACTGGCTTGCTAGTGCAAAAAGTTAGATGGTTTTGTTTTCTTCCCCCAAAGGTGGTCTTATGGGTCCTGTTCGAATGATTTCATCTGGTCATGAGTTGACAACGGATTATGATGAAAAAACTCTCCATGAACTTGGTTTTAAGGACATGCAGGTATTTGTTATGTAATTGGCTTAACTTGGTATTTTTCTTTAATTACATTTTTTTTTTCCTAACCATTTAAACTTCTGTCTCTTGCTCCCTTTGAATAGTTGTTGGCATCATACTTGCTAAATAAATATTACTTTGTTCAAAGTTGTATGTTCAAAGTTGTAACTACAAAGTTACAGGCAGGTTTCATATATTCTTTTTCTTCCAGGTTCTGGGATAACAGAACGGATAGGTGTCAATATCTTTTAGTCTTTCAACCCACTACAGATGGAAATTATTTTGTAAAATAGAACCACAACTTCACTGGCATTGTCACCATCACGTGTTCAGGGAACAAAACCTGGACTTACAATATATTTTTGCATGTCCTCAACCTTTTGCAGTTATAGTTTCTTTTTTTTTTTTTCTTCAGTGGTTAACCGCTTGACCTCCGTAAGATTTGCCCCCCTTCCTGACCTGGTCATTTTGGCGATCCGGCTCTGTTTTATTTTAACTGACAATTGTGCGGTCATGCAGTGCTGTACCCAAATAAATTTTAGGTCCTTTTTTCCCCCCACAAACCGAGCTTTCGTTTGGTGTTATTTGATCACCTCCTGTGGTTTTAATTTTTTGAGCTATAAACAAAAAAGAGGAAAAAAATAAATAAACAGTATTTCTCTTTCATACATTGACTGACACAGCTTCTGATCTTCATAACCATTGGGTTATACTGCCCCCTACAGGAGTTGGATACTAGGCAGAAAAAAAGGAAGGCTTCGCCTATGGGCAGTCCCAGGGGGGTATATTCCTCTTTCTGCTATAGGTACTTTTTTTCTGCCTAGTCAGGAGTAAGGACCTAGTTCCTTGCTGGGATCTCTGGTCCTGGGAATTTTTTCATTTTAGATAGAAATTTTTCTTCTGTCTTTCTTTCCTGTGAGATCTACAATCAACTGTTGGACTGGCGACAGGCTGGAAAATCTAGATCCAGTGGTCTCACCAGCGAGCGCATGCAGACCTCAGCTCCGCGATAGGTCAGCCGCGACATAGCCCCACCGGACGGGGGCTGGCCTGCGAAATAAAGGCCTCATGAGGTCGCATATGATTAGATCTCGGCCCGAGTCGTAGCGTTCCTCCTGGCTGGCCGACAGCCCCCCATTCTGATGGCGAGGGGTTCTGTCAGAAGCGGTGCCAACCTGCTATGGCGAGTAGCTGCCCCCCTCTCTCCTCCTGGAGGGTTTTGGGGTGGACGTGGGCCCCTCCTTGGGATGGTCGGACCCCCTCCTTCCCGTCAGGCCCACCCACCCCCTTTTCCACTTAGGCTGGGGCCGTGTGGGTGGTCTGGCCACTTCCTGGAGTGGGGCTGGGCACTATGCTGGTGATTGGGCGGGGTGCGCCGCTTGCGGCCGGACGTGCAGGGGGGGGGGGGGGGTTTGTACCTGGTAGGGGCTCCTGACAGGGCCCCCCGTCCTGCCTGGGCCTGTCCTTGAGGCCCGAAGGGTCTCTCCTGGGAGCCTTGTGGTGCTGTCCCTTGTAGCCTGTGTGCTTCACTGCACGGCAGCCATATTTGTGTAGCCCGGCAGACATTTTTCAGTAGTTTGTCATTGGAAATAGCGGTGACCATAAAAGTGGAGCCCTCTGGGGCGGTGGGAACCCCCCTGGTGCTGACTCCTGGATCCTTTCGTTTCCTGATTTCTGCTCGTGCAGTGCAGATTCTCCTGGTGGCTGTGGTGCCTGGTTTCTGTGGGGTGGTGAGTCTGGTGGGGACCTCTCCCTCTCTGCTGAGGATCGATTGGTGCTCTGTGACTGGCAATCAGGTGGTGCTGCCAGAGCGGTGGGGGTTGTACCTTGGCAGTGTTTTACACTTCTTTTTTGTGGGGTCCCTCTGGTGACTCATGGAATCTTTGGAGCACATCTCCCCACCTGATCCCCTCTGGGGCTGCAGGGCCCCCGGGGTCCATCCATCCATCGATCGATCGATGCACTGACGGCGTTCCTGGAGTCCTTTGTTTCCCAGATGGAAGTGTTTTTTGGGCAACGGGCTATCGTAAAAGTGCCCCCGCCTTCCCCTGCCTCATCTGTCTCCTAAGATCCTGAATCTGATTCAGCCGCCGCAGATGTGGGTCACCCTACTGGGTCTGTGACCACACACCCAGATAGGATGATTCCTCCACTTCTGCAACTGCGCACGAAAAGGCGCTGGTTGACGCGCTGATTGTATCTGTGCTTGAGACTTAAAGTTGGAGGACGCAGCTGCGACGGAGACGCAGGTTCCCTTTTGGCACTCACAAGCCATCCAGAGCGGCAAAGGAGTTCCCTTCCCTCCTATTTTGACAGAATTGTCACTGAAGATTGGGGACGACCAAAGCGTCCTCTTGCGGTCCCTAAGCGATTTGCTAGGCGATACCCCTATGAGGATGGGGTGTCCACCGGTGGTGGACTCTCAGGTTTCCAGATTAAACAAGGCAACCATGAAAGACCTTTTCTGAGTTTGCAACGCTATTAGGGATTTTACTCAAACCTGTTTACAGTCCCCGGGAAGGAAGGCAGGTACATCAATTTCTGAACCTCAAGGCGCTGAACTGCTTTGTGCGGTTGCAGAAGTTCAGAATGGAGTTTGTTTGCACTGTGGTGGCTTCCCTGCATCAGGGGGATTTTGTTGCCTTCATCAACCTCAAGGACGCTCACCTTCACATTCCAATATGTGTCGGTCTCCAGCGGGTCTTCCGCTTTGCCGTTGGAGAGAGAAGAGCATTATCAGTTTTTGGGATTCTCTTTTGGTCTCGCCTCTGCTCCTCGGGTCTTCACTAAAGTTTTGGCACCGGTGCTTGCATTTTTATGCCAATGGGGGATTGCGGTCCTGAGCTACTTGGACGTCATCCTTCTGCGAGCGGAGTCTCCTACTGCTCTGGTGGAAAACTTGGAAATCATACGAGTTTGAGGGAATTCTGAATTTTTTGAAGTCTGCTCTGATTTTGTCCACAAGCTGGACTATCTGGGTCTGACTCTGGAATCTGCCTTAGCCAGAGTGCTCCTTCCTCTGGACAATTTCCAGAAACTACAGGCTGCAACTCATCTCCTGCTGTCCAGCAGATGGTCATCACTCCAGACTTGCATGCGATTGCTGGGCCTGATGGTGTCTACCTTTTGAGACGGTTCCCTTTGCACAGTTCCATATGAGGTCTCTGCAGGGAGATTCTGGCCAAATGGCACAAGAATCTGCACTCTCTGGTTCCTCCCCTTGTATTAGATAGTGGTCACCACGGATGCCAGCCTGTCTGGTTGGGGAGGTGTCCTCTGCAAATTTTCTGCTCCGGGGAATCTGGACACTGGAAGAGTCCAGACTACTGATCAATGTCTTTGAACTCTGAGGGATCAGACTGCCTGGAACATTGGACAGATCGTCTTTAGGGCCATGGCTTAGGTCAGTCACCGGGGGGGGGCACAAGAAATGTCCTGGCGGCTCTGGAGGTAGCTGCCATTCTAAGGTGGGCAGAACAGTTCTTTCCAGCTCTCTCCGCCGTATACATTCCTGAGGTGAAAAACTGACAGGCGGATTACCTCAGTCGACCGGCGTTGGACCAAGGGTAGTAGTCCCTTCATCCGGAGGGGGTTTCATCAGTTGTGATTCTGGTGGGGCATCCCCAAGGTGGATCTGTTGGCTTCCCGGCTCAACATAAAGGTGCAGAAGTTTGTGGCTCAGTCACGGGATCCTCTGGTGAACGCCACAGATGCGCTGGTGGCCCTGTGGGGTCACTATGGTCTGATTTTCACCTTCCCTTCTCTTAAGCTTCTGCCAAGACTTCTATGCAGGATTGAGGCAGAAATGATTCCGGTCAAATTAGTGGCCCCGGACTGGCCTTGCCGGGCTTGGTATGGCCATCTGGTGCGGCTGGTCGCCGACGTTCCTGGAAAGCTTCCTCTCGGGAGGATCTGCTGTCCCAAGGACCAGTCTTCCGTCCTGCTTTACAGTTGTGAATCGGTATTTCCAACGCTGTTAAAAGCTAGGAAACCTACTTCTAGGAAGATCTACTGTAGTACGTGCAAGAAGTACATTGCGTGATGTGAGTTTCTTGGGGTTCATCCTCGCTCTTGTTCTGTGACTCGGATCTTGACCTTCCTTCCATGAAGGGTTGAGCAGAAACTGGCCTTGAGTACTATCAAGGGTCAGGTGTCGACCTAGGCAGTCTTATTTCAATGGCCTTTGGCCACATACTACCTTGTGCCTTCTTTTCTTCAGGGATTTAGGCACTTGACGCCTCCGGTGCGGTCTCTGTTGCTGCCTTGGGACCTCGATTTGAAGCGCTATCCTCCAGAAGTCCTTGAGTTTTTTCGGGAGATTCCCCTGCTTACGCTGTTCCAGAAGGTGTTTTTTTTTTTTGGTGGCTTTAACCTCTGCGCACAGGTCGTCTGAATTGGTGGCATTATCCTGTCGTTCACCTTACTTGGTGGTTCACAGAGATAAGGTGGTTCTTTGCCCCTGTACGTCGTTCCTTCCGAAGGTTGTCTCTGATTTTCATTTGAATGAAGACATTGTGTTGCCTTCCCTGTGTCCCAGGCCAAAACATCCGAATGAAATTGCCTTGCATGTGGTCTCGGCAATTAGGGTGTACCTGGCAGCTACGGAGTCTTTTAGGAAGTCACTCACTGTTTGTGCCGGATGGGCCTCGGAAAGGGTTGTCCGCTTCCTCTGCAACCATTTCCAGATGGATCAGACAGACGGTGATTCAGGCCTACTTCATCAGGGTTCAGGTTCCTCCTTTCCCTGTCAAGTCACCCTCTACTCGGGCACTTAGTGCCTCCTAAGCCTTCCGTTTTCAGGCGTCGGTGATGCAAGGTCTGGTCGTCGGTGCACTCTTTCACAAAGTTCTATAAAGTGGATGTGTTGGCATCTGCAGATGCTTCTTTTGGCCGAAAGGTTTTGTAGGCTGCTGTTTGGAGGACCTGATCCTCCTTTTGGGGGGTGTATTTTGAGGGTGTATTTTTTCTTTTTTTGCAGGTGGGCTCCAGTTTTTTTTTTTTTTTTGAGCTTCTGTTGCCTGGTTGGCTACTGTTCAGCATTGAATGTGTTGCTGTTCCCACCCCTCCTGTTTAACACTTCTTTGGGACATCCCAATGGTTATAAAGATCAGGAGCATGTCCGTCAATGAACGAAAGAGAAAATGGGATTTCTCTGTCGCTCATTGACAGACGCAGGACTGATATCTTGATATCCGTAGGGTTATACTGCCCCCTACAGGAGTAGTATACTAGGCAGGAAAAAAGTTCTGGCCACACCTATGGGCAGTCCCAGGGGGTATATCCTCTCTCTCCCTGCTATAGGATGTCAGTTTTTTTTCTGCCTAGTCAGGAGTTAGGACCTAAGTTCCTTGCTGGGATCTCTGGTCCTGGCAAGTTTTTTTTAGATAAATCTTTTTTAGTTAGCTTTTTTCTCCAGTTGTTCCTGTGAGATCTTCAGGCAATTATGCCGGATCTGGGCGACGGGCTGGATGTTGAGATCCAGTAGTCACCCCAGCCGGCCTACGAGCGCGTGCAAGCCCAGCTCCGCGATGGGTCGGCCGCGACATAGTCCCGCCGCCACATAGTCCCGCTGGACGGGGACTGGCCCGCGGGTTAAACGTCCCGCCGAGTCGCATACGACTGGTGGACGGCCGAGTCGCAGCGTCTCATTTGGCCGACACCCCCCCCCCCACTGGGCAGCGAGGGGTTTTGTCTGGAGTGGCGTCCGCTCGGTTCCGGTATGGTGAGTAAATGCTTCCCCCCTTCTCCTCATGACTGACTCTGGGGTGGACCAGGCCCCTCCCTGGGACGGTCGGACCCACACTAATTTGGGTTCCCCTCTGTTCCCCTGTGCACCAGCCCCCCCCTGTGGTGTGTGGTGTTTGTGTATGTGGGGTGGCGGCTAGCTGTCCGTGCAAGCCGCTAAGGGGGTGGGGGATGAGAGGGTCCCGACAGTGCGGGGGGCTTCCTCCCTGGCTTCCCAGGGCCTACCTGCCGATCAATCGCCTGTTAGTGATGTGGGGACCCCCTTCCCACCGCAGCGTGCAAGGCCGCCATTTTCTTGGAGTCCCTCATGTGGCTCATGGGGGCGGCCATCTTGGTACACCCAGCTCGTTTTGTTTGCAGAGCTGGGCAGCTGTGGGAGTTGCTGAGGGCGTGTGAGGGGGCGGAGCCCCTCCCTAGACCCGTGAAGATCGCTCCACAGGACTTCTTGTCATGTAGACAACGCTGAGAGCAGTCCTTTTGAACTCTGTTGCATCGTGTGGTGAGCCTTTTGGTGGTCTCTCTCTCTCTGCGGGGGTCTCAAGGCACGCTGTCTCATTGAGGGGCGCTGTAGCGCTGGGTGACATTTTGCAAAAAAAAAAAAGTTTTTTTTTTTTTTTCTTCAATTTTGTCATACTTTGCCGACGGGTTCCCCTGGTGTTGCCATGGACCCTGCTGCACATGTGTCCCCACCTGATCCCCTCGAGGTTGCCGCAGGGCCCTCCGGTTGTTCGCTCACCATTGATGCGCTTTCGGCGGTCCTGGAGTAATTTGTGTCCCGGGTGGAGGTGGCCTGTCAGGGACAGGGGGGGCTAAAAAGCGACCCCCGCCTACCCCTGTCTCGTCTGATGCCTCAGATTCTGATCCTGAGCCAGTCGCTGCTGCTGCGGGTTCCTCCTCTGGGGCTGCTGTCTCGCGCCCCGTCTCCTCTGATAGTGAAGATGACCTTTCTGCCTCTACCATAGCGCAAGACAAGGCACTGGTGGACGCACTGATTGTGTCTGTCCGGGAGACCCTAAAACTGGAGGTTGCACCTGCGGATGCAGCTCATACGGAAGTTGCCTTTGGCACTCGCAAGCCCTCCAGGGTGGCGAAGGTGTTTCCCTTTCCCAAATGCTTTGACGATATCAAGGAGGAGTGGGTCCGTCCAACACGACTCCCTGGGATGCCAAAAAGTATTGCTAGGCGCTACCAGTTTGAAGAGTCCCTCCTTAAAAAATGGACGGTGCCACCTTCGGTGGATCCGCCGGTTTCCAGACTAAATAAGGCTACTGTTATCCCGTTGGAGGATTCCCCGTCCTTTCGGGATCCAGTTGATCGTAGGGCGGAATCTGTGTCCCGTTCCATATTCTCCCTGGTAGGGTCGGCCTTAAGGCCAATGTTTACCATTGCTCTGTTTTCACAGACGTTGACGGAATGGGCCAAGCTGTTACGCCATGACCTGGTGGGGAGAAGTCTCCCCCCTGCCGTGGCGGAGTTGCTGGAGCAAATGGTGCAGGGGCTACAGTTTGTTTGTGACGCCGCACTGGACGCTGCTCCATTGCTGGGGCGTGTGTCGATCTCGGCGGTGGTCCTCCGACGCATGCTATGGTTGAAGTGCTGGTCGGCGATCAGGCTTCAAAAAAAGCCTTGACTGATCTCCCTTTTCAGGGGGATCGCCTGTTTGGTGCTACCTTGGATGAGATTATCAAGGATCTCACTGGGGGCAAGAGCACCTTTCTACCACAGGCTAATAAGGGTAAGGAACCTCGTCGCAGACAGGGACCTTCCTTTTCAGCTCACAAAAAGTTTTTTCGCTCCTCTGGGGCGGGCGACAAGGCGAAGCCCTCCAAAGCCCCCCTGGGGGGTTTCGAGAGGCCCTGGTCTGGTAAGCAAAAATACGGTCCTTCCAGACCTGAGGATAAGATTGCTTCAGCCTGAAGGTGCGCCCCCACCCATATCAGGGGTGTGGGGGGCGTCTTCGCCGGTTCCCGAACCCGTGGCTCTCCAGGATTCAAGACAAATGGGTTCACGAGGTCATACGGTCGGGATACAAGATCGAGTTTTGATCGCTTCCACCGGTGCGGTTCTTCCCTTCCAATATGCGACTGTCCCCGGATCGCCTAACGGCTCTGTTGGGGGCAGTGCAGGACTTGATGCAACAAGGAGTGGAGTCCATTCGCACAGTGATGGCCTCCATGCATCAGGGGGATTTTCTGGCGTCCATAGACATCAAGGATGCCTATCTTCACATTTCCATTTACGCAGGACACCAGCGGTTTCTGCACTTTGCTGTGGGAGAGGACCATTATCAATTTGGGGCATTACCCTTTGGTCTCACTTCTGCTCCCCGGGTTTTCACAAAGGTTTTGGCCCCAGTTCTGGTGCTGTTGCGGCAGCGGGGCATATTGGTTCTGGGTTACCTGGACGACCTCCTCCTCTGTGCGGAGTCGCCGCAGGCCCAGTTTCATACACGGACTCTCCAAAAGGAGATTCTTCTCAAATGGAACCGGAATCCCGATTCCTTGGACAATCGGATCCGGCTGAGCGAGCGGACCAGGGAATCTCTGGTTTGGTGACTTCGGTCTCCAATGCTCAGTCAGGGGGAGTCCTCTCTTCCGATCTATTGGACGATTGTCACCACGGATGCCAGTCTATCCGGGTGGGGAGGGATTCTCGGCAGGCTATCTGCTCAGGGGCTCTGGTCCCTGGAAGAATCCAGGTTGCCGATAAATGTGTTGGAACTGAGAGTGATCAGGTTTGGCCTGGTTCACTGGACCGAGCATCTTCGGGGCTGCCCGGTTCGGATTCAGTTGGACAATGCCACGGCTGTGGCTTATGTCAATCACCAAGGGGGCACCAAGAGTGTTCTGGCGGCCGTGGAAGTGGCCGGCATTCTTCGTTGGGCGGAACGGTTTGTTCCGGCGCTTTCCGCAGTTCACATTCCGGGCGTGGCGCTGGTTGCTCCGTGGGGGCAGTATCAGCTGCTGTATGCCTTTCCTCCTCTCAAGTTGCTGCCGAAAATTCTTCGCAGGATAGAGGCGGAGGGAATTCCAGTCATCCTTGTGGCTCCGGACTGGGCTCGTCGGGCCTGGTACGCCGACTTGGTCAGGCTGGTCGCGGACGCTCCTTGGCTACTTCCTCTCAGGGAGGATCTGCTGTCTCAGGGACCGATCTTCCATCCTGCTTTACGATCGCTGGCTTTGACGGCTTGGCTGTTGAGAGCCAGGTGCTGAAGGACAGGGGTTTGTCCGTTTCAGTTATTCTTACTCTGATTAAAGAGAGGAAAGTGACTTCCAGAAAGATCTATCATCGCACATGGAAGTCTTATATCGCGTTGTGGGAGTCCCTCGGGGTTCCTCCACGTTCTTACTTGGTGGCTCGGATATTGGCCTTGCTGCAACGGGGGGTTGAGCAGAAGCTGGCCTTGAACACTATCAAGGGTCAGGTTTCAGCATTGGCGATCTTCTTCCAGAGGCCACTGGCTACTCATTCTTTGGTGTGGAATTTCATCCAGGGGGTGCGGCACCTGGCTCCTCCGCTGCGCGCGCCCTTGCCGCCCTGGGATCTTAATTTGGTGTTGTCGGTTCTCCAGAAACCTCCCTTTGAAAATATTAGGGAGATTCCCTTGCTTACCTTATCCCAGAAGGTGGCCTTTTTGGTGGCTATCACTTCTGCACGCAGGGTGTCGGAACTGGCTGCGTTGTCCTGTCGTTCCCCCTATCTGGTGGTTCATAGGGATAAGGTGGTTCTTCGTCCGAATCTATCCTTCCTTCCTAAGGTGGTTTCCGACTTTCACTTGAATGAGGATATTGTGTTACCTTCCCTGTGTCCTAAGCCCAGTCATCCTCGGGAGTTTGCGTTACACTCCTTGGATGTGGTTCGGGCGATCAGGGTGTACTTGGCTATTACTGACTCTTTTCGTAAGGCTGATTCAACTATTTTTTCACTTTTTTGATTCACTTTTTGTGATCACGGATGGCCCTAGAAAGGGGGTTGCCTGCGTCTGCCGCGACTATCTCCAGATGGATCAGACAGACGATGGTGCAGGCTTATTCTTTTAAGGGTCGGGTTCCTCCGTTCCCTGTTAAGGCGCACTCTACTCAGGCTGCTTCCTGGGCCTTCCGCCATCAGGCGTCGGTGCTTCAGGTTTGCAAGGCGGCTACCTGGTCCGTCGGTGCATACCTTTACAAAATTTTATAAGGTTGATGTGCTGGCATCGGCGGATGCCTCTTTTGGCCGCAAGGTTTTGCAGGCTGCTGTTTGAGGGGACCTTTGTCTACCTCGGGGTTTTTTGTTTTTTTCAGGTGGGTCTCATCATCTTGTTTCGATGAGTCCTCTGGTCTTCTGGTTGGCTCTGTTTTGGCCTTCTGGATTGGATTTTTTTTCTGTTATCCCACCCCTCATTTATGGCACTGCTTTGGGACGTCCCTACGGATATCAAGATATCAGTCCTGCGTCTGTCAATGAGCAACAGAGAAAACGGGATTTTTGACTTACCGTAAAATCCTTTTCTCTTAAGCTCATTGACGGACGCAGTACCCGCCCCTCTATTTTGAGTTGGGTTGGTATGAGTCTCTGACACTGCTTTGTTACATAACTGACATCCTATGCAGTGAGAGAGAGGATATACCCCCTGGGACTGCCCATAGGTGTGGCCAGAACTTTTTTCCTGCCTAGTGTCCTACTCCTGTAGGGGGCAGTATAACCCTACGGATATCAAGATATCAGTCCTGCGTCTGTCAATGAGCTTAAGAGAAAAGGATTTTACGGTAAGTCAAAAATCCAGTTTTTTGACTTACCGTAAAATCAATTTCTCTGATGTTCATTGACAAGACACAGTACCAACCCCTCTATGGAGTTGTAATTCTTCTGACACTGCTTGTAACAATACTGAGTACCTATTGCAGAGAGAGGGAGTATACCTTCCTGGACTGCCCATAGGCATAGCCAGACTTTTCTTTTCTGCCTAGTGTCCTTCTGTAGGGGGCAGTATAACCCAATGGTTAAGATGATCAGGAGCTGGGTCGGTCAATTAACATCAGAGAAATGGATTTTACGACAAGTCAAAAATCCAATTTTTTTACTTTCTGCTACAAAAAATCTCCAATAAAAATGTTAATGCTTTCACGAATTTAGGATTTAGGCCAATATGTATTCTGCTACATATTTTTGGTAATAAAAATCCCAATGCGCGTGTATTGATTGGTTTGCCAAAAAGTTATAGCGTCTACAAACTATGGGATATATATATATATATATATATATATATATATATATATATATATATATATATATATATATATATTTTTTTTACTAGTAATGGTGGCAATCAACGATTTTATAGCGGGACTGCGATATTGTGGTGGACAGTTGGACACTAACTGACACTTTTTTGGGGACTAATGACACTAATACAGCGATCAGTGCTAAAACTATGCACTGTCACTATGCTAATGACATTGGCTGGGAAAGGGGTGATCAGGGGCGATCAAAGGGTTAACTGTGTTCCTAGCCTGTGTTTAAGTGTACTGTGGGAGGTGCTTTTACTAGGGGAAGACGTTGATCCATGTTCCTGTAGGAACACAGGATCCATGCCTTCCCTCCTGACAGAACGGCAATCTGCCTTGTTTACATAGGCAGACCACCGTTCTGCCTCTGTGCTTGATAATCGACTGGTGCCGACACATTAAGTCCATGGTAGACCACAACGGAAGCGGGCCGCCTGTGGCGCGCATGCGCGCCCCCCTACTCGGAAGAGTCGGAGTATATGTTGGGTTTACATATTCTTTAAGCTTGATCATTACACTTTTCTGCTAATAAGTATGTTGCCCATTACAAGTTTGCATGCACTTTAATTTGAAAATAAACTCTCTTGGTAATGAAAAATTTGCAGCTGGGAGGCGCTGGTATGAGCATACTATACATTTGTCTATGTAAGACTAGGATTACTGTGAACAGTGTGTAGCTTTCATTTAGGTCATTACTGCAATGTGTATTAAGGGTCTTTGTCAAACCCCAAACCCTATTGAGCAAGGAAAAGCTGCCCTTTCTCCTACCTGGTCAGACAGTAATATAACATAGTATATAGCTAGCATTAATAAAGTATTTTAACAATCCTTTGGAACATGTCTATTTCTTTGTACTGGTGTATAGATGTGTCGTTGCTGCTTACATATTAGTGTTTATATGTAAGAGCACTAAAATGTAATCTGCTTGGGAAGATATTTAAAGTGGTTCTAAACACTAAAGGTTTGCTTTTTTTTTTTTTTTTTTTTTTTTCCTTATTGCATTTACTACATTAAGGTAAAAAATAAAAAAATGTCCCCGCCTCTTCCTCCCTAACATTTGCCTGAGATCTCGATCGAGCCAGCGATGTGTCCAGCTAAAGGTGTTCTCTCCCCTCTTCCTAATTTCACAATTGTTGCTGAGAGCAGTGGTAGCCTTTGGTTTCTTGGTTTCTGCTGCCGTCAATCAAGTCCCGTGAAGAGGGAGCGAGGGGTGTGTGTGTGTTTTGGAGCATGCCTGCATGTGTGCCCCAGTAGCAAGTAGGTTGCTATGATGGCACATGAAGGACACATGGAGTGGAGAGCACCAGCAGGGGATCTCAAAAGAGGAGGTAGGGGGCCAGCTTATCATTGCGCAGAGCAGGTAAGTATAAACCTCCTTTTTAAATTAAAAAAATAAAAAGTTTTGTCTTTACAATCATTTTAAGTAAAGAGAAAACATTTGCAGAAAAAATAAAATATGCACGAGCTGTGTGGTTTCAGTTATCCATATTTCTAGACATGTGCTAGACCTTCAGTTATATGTGCAGCCCTAAATCATAAAGAGCAATTCAAATTAACTGATACTTGTATGTTATGCTCAGATGGTGTTTGTATCATTGGGTGCCCCACGGCGAGAAAGAAAAGGGGAAGGAGTGCAGCTTCCAGCATCGTGCCTACCTCCCCCACAGAAAGAAAACATCCCCATGCTGCTTCTCCTACAGGAACCTCACCTCACCACTCTCTTCGATTTGCTGGAAATGTTGGCTTCATTCAAACCCCCATCAGGCGAAATGAACTTAGAAGATGTTGAGGTAAGGTTTGTCTTTTATCCACACAGTAAAACCTAAAGCTGGGTACACTGAATGCAGTCTAATGATCAGCTTCTGTTTAACCAGGAGGGGCTACACACAGATTATGATTCAGCCGGTCGCTACCGATTTATGCTGATTATGGTCTGTGTATACCCAGTTTAATTCCCACTGCAACTTTTTTTGTTTTTGATTGAGAAAGGGCTAGAATCTGTTAGGTTTAAATACTTTTCATTTTGCATGACACCTGGACAGGTTCTAACTCTTGTCAAAAAAAAAAAAAAAGCTTGTTTGAGGAAATTTCTGCACACCTAATTTTTCCTGTGAGGACGCATAGTAATAGTATCTTAAATGAAAGTCTAAAGGCCTCATGTACACTGGATGTTTTTGCATCTGCTTCTAGGAGCACAAGGCATTTTTGTTTTTTCCCCTGCGTCCAAACTACCGGCATGTTGGCCTATGTGTCCATGCACACTTAGGCTTTTAGCATCATTTAGTGGCAGGGGCTTTTAGAGGCAGAAAAAAACACTGCCAGGGTGTCCAGAAGCAGCAGAGTTTTGGCAGAAAAACTGCTTGTAAATGCATGTTAATGATGGGCACGTTTGGCGCGTGAGCATTAATTAATTTCAAAGGTCAGAATAATTTATTTAATGAAATAAATTAAGGCCTAAGTTCTTGATGCCTGAATACATGCCTAAATGCTTGTAAAAGCATTAGACAATTTTACAAGGCTCAGGCATTTTTTCTGCCAAAATGCTGCTGCCAGGAGGAAAGGCTTGTTTACAGAACGTCCTATGTCCATGAGGCCTAAAGCTTGATACACACTATACAATTTTCTTTAGATTTTTTCCTTTAGATTTACCAAAATTATATAATATGAGGTCAACCCTTAACACTTTCAATTTGTATGCAATCAGGCAGGCCCTTGTACTACATAGTTCAAGGTAAATCAAAAGGAAATCAAACAACAAAGTCTTATAGTGTGTATCCAGCTTTACTCTTCTTCACTCTTCCAAAGCTTAAAGTGAACTTGTGCTTTGCCTATGCAGAGTAACTAATTGAAGTGACTGAAGAACCTCTTTAAGCTTCATATCCGTTCTCAATAAACCTTATACAGTGCTGAGACACCGATGATGTCACATGAGAGGAAGGAGAGTGAATTGCATACGCTACTATGCTTGAAAGTCCTGGATATTTTTCTTCATTTCTGACAGTAAATAGGGCTATAAAGTGGAGTATAAACTGCTCCAGGGACTGGCATTAAAGTACAGGTGGTCCCCAGGTTACAAGCAAGATAGGGACTGTAGGTTTGTTCTTAAGTCGAGCTCAGCTCAGTAAGTGGAGCTTAAGTTCAGCTCCAGTCAAAAGAACACTTTTTTTTGGATAGCATAGAGACGGATTAACACCCCTGTACCATTTTGTTTCGCTGTCTGTACCTCTGGTCAGAAGATGTCACCTCACGTTCTGTCCCTATGACAACTGTATTTTGAAAATGTTGGGGTGGTTGTGGAAACAAGGATTAGTGATAAAGCTTCAATGGAGACACCTTTTTCCCATGAGAACGCTACAGGAGTGAATTTCCCTTACTAGGGTTAGATTTCTCCTCACTTCCTGTTGTCTGCCTCCGTTCATAAGTAGGAGTCGTTTGTAAGTCGGATGTTTGTAACCTGGGGCCCACCTGTAGACTAGACTGGTGTCTGAACTGGGACTATAGTCTATTTCTCAAGCCAGACTTGGGTGTTCAGCATACTTTATTCACCTTACCTGTCTTTGTAATTCCAATCCTAGCACTTTTTGAACAGGCTTATGGTGTCCTATGTCAGAAGTCATATAGAAACAAAATATCCATGGTAAATTTAAAGAGATTGTCCAATGTTTGGGAAATGTTTTTGCTGAAATCACAAATCACGCAAGAGGAATACAGAGGCTGACATGTCCCCCCCTCACTCTGCATTCGTCTTTCCATTGCTTGTCTTAGGAAAGTGCTTATAGTTGAGACTAGCTATAGCTATGAAGCAGCCATCTCCATCATAGCTATTGTCAGAGCAGCTGTGACATGGAGGGGTTTAAGAGGATAGGTTTGACCTCAATACTGGAGTTATAAACACTTAGAAACGAGAGACAAGTTTATACATGCTCTTTGTCCCATAGGGGACAGAACTTGAAAAAAAAAAAAAAAAAAATGATCATCTTTATCTGTTAAGTTGAAATTGAATATTTATAATATATTTCAGATGTTTGATAGAATTGATGGTCATTTGATTACAGAGCGCTAGATGTGAGGAGCTGCATCTCCATGCAGAGAACCTATCCAGGCGTGTGTGGGAGCTCCTGATGTTACTGCCTACTTGTCCCAATATGCTGCAGGCATTCCAGAATGTGTCTGAGGAGCAGGTGAGTAGTGCGTTAACCAACAAGTTCAATTCTTCTTTCCTCAGCTGTGCACTACAAGGTAAAAAGAGTTTGCCCACAAGCTGGACATGGAAGTTCTAAATATGAAATTCAAACAGAAGAAATATTATTAAAACAACTTCTGTGCTACCTAAATTGTGTCTTGATTTTGGCATCTAGTAATCCTCTGCACAGTACCACCTCAGACTGGGAGAGGAAAACACTTCCACCCAGTCAAGGACATGCTGACAATCTGCTGGCAGTAGGAGGGAGTCGCGTTATAATCTAACTGTTCTTCATTGCCCAGTCATCAAACTGGGTGTGATTTTGACCAAGATGTGCTGCTAAGGTCATGGACCTGGCAGTGTTTGGATCCTGGCAGCCATAATCATGAAAGTGGCTGGACAGTATTACAATGAAAATGACTGAACAGTATTACAAGTTCTTTGGCAGTAAGAACAGTGTCTACAGTATATACATTTCAACTGTGCATTTATTTGTTTTGTTTGTTTAGAGATCAGCTTTAGAGTCCATTCACACTGCCGCGACTTGTGAGGCGACTTGTGTGCCCTCAAGTCGCCCCAAGTCGCTTGACATAACAAATCCCATGTAAATCAATGAGAGCCGTCTTAATTGGCACTACTGAAGTCGCTCCGACTTCAGAAAAGGGTCCTGTACTACTTTGAGGCGACTTGTATCCGACTTGTCCCAATAGACTTCAATGGGAGTCGCCTCCAAGTCGGATCCTTATCTTATTTGAAGCGACTTGTGATCCGACTTTGCAGGAAGAAGGAAAATTAGCCAGGCATTCCCCACATTGCAGCCATGCCTACAGTTCCTATATAACATTATCTCTGCCTGGTCTGTGTGAGTGGCACTGGTGGACACTGATATGTGGCACTGGTGGACACTGATATGTGGCACTGGTGGACACTGATATGTGGCACTGGTGGACACTGCTACGCGGCACTGGTGGACACTGCTACGCGGCACTGGTGGACACTGCTACGCGGCACTGGTGGACACTGCTACGCGGCACTGGTGGACACTGCTACGCGGCACTGGTGGACACTGCTACGCGGCACTGGTGGACACTGCTACGCGGCACTGGTGGACACTGCTACGCGGCACTGGTGGACACTGCTACGCGGCACTGGTGGACACTGATTCGCTGCACTGATACGTGGCACTGGTGGACACTAAGGGTGAGGAAAGGGATATGCAGTGTAGTTAGGGTACTATATACCACTATAGTTAGATTCAATAATCTAGTTTCTGTAGGGAAAATGTTAAGTGTCAGGGTGACTGTAGTGTAATTTAGGGTGGACTCTGCTATGCCAGGGTGACAGAACTCATCCATGTCAGGGTGACCGCCATAAGAAAAAGATCATTTTTCTTAGAATTATTATTAGAGCAGGGATGGGGCTCCGCTCCTTTTACACCTGGGCGTTTTTGTTTCAGGAGTTTATTGGGCTTTTTTGTGGACGTCTTTGGAGGCAGGCATGACATCTGAACTTCTGTGTAGGGGTGTATATATATATATATATATATATATATATATATATATACATACACACACATATATGTATATATACACATACACACATATAGGTGTGAAAGGAGCGGAACCCTATCCCTGAGCTACTGAAATTATTTGCAGGGATGGGGTTACCCTCCTTTCACACCTATATGTGTGTATGTGTATATATATATATATACATAGATGTGTGTGTGTGTGTATATATATACCCCTACACAGAAGTTTAGATGTTATGCCTGCCTCCAAAGATGCCCAAAAAATGCCCGAAACAAAAACACCCAGGTGTGAAAGGAGCAGAGCCCTAACCCTGTGCTACTAAAAATTCTAAGAAAAAGTATCATTTTTTTCTGGTTCCGGACATGCTACAGAGCTGAAACTTCACAGGTACACTTTTTAGACCCCCCAGACACTAAATCCAAAGAAATCTTTTTTTTTTTTTTTCAATAATTTTTTCAATAATTGGCTCTCTATCAAAAACGACAATTTTTAAGAACTTTTTTTTTTGTGTGATTGAGCATGACCCAGAACCATATTCTGATTGGCCAAATACAAAGTCGTACAAAGTCGTCTATCATACAAGTCGCGCTGAATACGCACAAAGTCGCGCTAACAAGTCGCCCCTTATGAGGCGACTTAGAGGTCCCGGTAGTGTCAAACGGCTCTTAAAGTTTTCAATTTGTTGGGTATCAATTTATTTTTTCCTTTCTGCTTATAAAAAAGTTTCTTCTCTGTTAAGGGAAATGATGGACCTTGTTGGAAGGACTTGCTTCGCATAAAAAGTGCCCACAAACTTCTCTACGCTCTTGAAATTATTGAAGCTTTGGGCAAGCCTAACAGAAGGATAAGAAGAGAGTCTACTGTAAGTTTTTTTTTTTTTTTTTTTTTTTAATTTTTTTTATTTTTTATTTTTTTTTGTGTGTGTAAATTTTGACTTTTCAAATTTAAAATAGAAAGGAAGGATCTTAATCTTACAGAACAGGGGCAGATTATTCACACACTGTGGGTTATAGGCATGTGCCTTCAGGGGATTGGACACTGGCAAAGCTTTGGAAGACATGTCCCCTGAGTACCTATCCTATAATCCTAAGTCATTACAGGACAGTCTACACCTAGGTTACCACGTACACGCTTACCAAATACTCTGCACTGTGAGTACCCTACAGAGGAAACGCCTCCCTTTTAGCTATGGTGGCGACCAGGCGAAAGGGTGTGAGTGCAAAATCGCATAAGAACATTCACTTTGTTGAAGGCTTGCACAACAACATTCAACCTCAGAGTGACAATGCAGTCCTTGCACTAGAGCAAGAACCGGCTCAAACATCAGTTTCTGCATCTGGGTCTAGCTGTATTTTAGACACGCAAAAAGGGCCTATTTTACCAGAGCAGAATTCTCTGTTGTTGCCCACCAGATGCTTTACTTCTGCACCAGCAGACCATCTGGTCCAGGACAATTCCCTGGTTTCATCCGCTTTAACGCTAGTTAAATTCCTTCAAAAAGATTGGAACCCCAACATTTTTGGCCTTCGATAAATTCAGAGGGGTTGGACCATATTGACTATATTGAGCTTAGAACTCTCCAATAAAACTCTCTCTGTAACCTGAAACAAGGGTGTTGCTGTCCTGAGAATTCAAGTTATATAGTTAACTATAGTAAGACTCCTTGTCTTTGGCAGTGGATCATGCCCTGATTGCCGTGTATATGATTTATGGTTGCATTGCTCCTTTGTTTCTGCAGTGCTCTTGCTAATTTTTTATGTTCATAGAATAATTTGTGGGGCAAACTTACCCAGTTCTTCTAATAGTGAAGCTCTAGTGTGGTTCAGTTCCTGTTGTGTTTTGGGTCTGTGTTTATGTTGTAATTCAAGCTCCGCTGTACGGTTAGTGATTGAAAGGATGGAAGCTTGGCATTCCCATTTTCGCTTTGTGGACATGGTCATAAAGACTCCTCTAGCTACATACTTTTGTGCCTCCCACTGTGTAAGGGAGGACACATCAGGGGTATCATTAGTTTTAAAGTATTCGCTCAAAGCGCGTTTGAGAGCTAAGATTACCTAGGTCGCTCAGAAGTAGAGAGTTTAATCTCCAGGGTTTTGTTTGGATATCTTTTTTTGGCAAAAACCAAGGTGAGGGTTATCAGATGATAATTGGAAAGAATCAATACTCTCGCAGTCTGTAAGGTGGAGATATAAAAGAAGTTGAAGAAATTTAGAAGGTTTATAATACGATTTTATTATTAGAAAAGTGATTAAAGTTCTAAGATTGTAATTGGGTTTGAGGAATGATGGTTTTGATATTAAAAAAATATATTTTTTGAAGGTATCTACAGTTTGGGTTTCTATTTTTGGAGAGAAGGGTTAAGTGCCTGTTCACACTGTTTCGACTTGTCAGGCGACTTGGTTCGCCTGGCAAGTAGCGGACCATGCTGTGCAATTGGAACCGTTCTAATAGGAGCGACTCAAGTCGCTCCGACTTAGAAAAAGGTTCCTGCACTACTTCGGGACGACATCGGAGCGACTTCCATTGACTTCCATTGTGTGAAGTCGTTGCAAGCCGCGCCGAAGTCGCGGTGCACGGGCGACGGCATAACTCGCCCGAAGTCGTGCCGCCCTAGTGTGAACCGACACTAAGAGGAGGAAGGGGCTGTAAATGTATACAGTGTTTCTATGTAACTTAAATGTGTTTTTTTTTTTTTTTTCCCAATAAAAATGATTTGAAGGAAATAAGGTTGGGATATAAACAGGCAATCCAACTGGGATCAGTTGGTCCAGGGGCTGCAGTTTGTGATGCCTCTTTGAATGCGGCTCCTCTGATTGAGAGGCTGTCTGTCTCAGCAGTGGTCCTTAGACGTGTTATTTGGATTAAATGCTGGTCTGTGGATCAGACTTCTAAGAAGGCCTGATTTGATCTCCCCTTCCTAGGGGATCGCCTGTTTGGAGCTTCCCTGGATGACATCATTAAGGGTCTCACAGGGGGGTAGAGTACCTTTCTTCCACAGGCTAGTATCAAAGAGCCCAGTCGTAGACGTGGTCCATCTTTCTTGGCTCATAAGTTTTTTTTTTTTTTTTTTGTCCCCCAGGGTCTCAAGACAAGCGATTTAAAACCTTTCAGGGCCTCTTCCAGAGGATCCAAACGAACCTGGTCTGTCAAGCCAAGAGCGGGCTTCTCCAGATCTGTGGCCAAGGCTCCCACAGCATGAAAGGGCACCCTCCCCCGTATTGGGGTGGGGGGGATGTCTTCGCTGGTTTCTGGACCCGTAGACCTCACTGATGCAGGACAAGTGGGTCCAAGAAGTCATACGGTCTGGCTACAAGATCGAGTTTCCTTAACCTCTGGAAAGGTTTTTCCCTCCAACTTGCGCCAGTCACCAGACTGCTTACCGGGTCTCTTTGGGGCAGTGCAAGACTTGCTATGCCAAGGGTTAATTGTCCCAGTTCTGACTTCGGAACGTTTGCAGAGTTTTTTTATAAACCGGTTTACAGTCCCCAGGAAGGAGGGCAACGTGTCCAATTCTGGACCTCAAGGCGCTAAACTGCTTTGTGCGGGAGCAGAAGTTCCTAAGGGAGTCCGTTTGCACGATAGTGGCATCCCTGCATGAGGGCGATCTTCTTACTTCTATAGACATCAAGGACGCTTACCTTCACATTCCAATATATGTTGGTCAACAGCGCTTTCTTTGCTTTGCCGTGGGAGAGGAGCATTATCAGTTTGTGTGGTTATCCTTTGGTCTCTCCTCCGGTCTTCACAAAAGTGTTGGCCCCGATGCTGGCATTGTTGCGTCAGCGGGGATCACAGTATTTGGGTACCTGGACGATCACCTGTGAGCGGAGTTTCCAACTGCTCTGGTGGACAACTTGGAGATTACTCTGCAAACTCTGAGGGAGTTTGGTTGGGCTCTAAACCTTCGGAAGTCTGATTTGGTTCTGTCCACAAATATGGACTATCTGGGTCTGAGACTGAACTCTGCCCTAGCCAGAGTGTTCCTTCCTTTGGGAAAAACTTCAGAAACTGCAGGAAGCAATTCAGCTTCTCTTGTCCAGCAGACGGTCATCCTTTCAGACTTGCATGCGAGTGCTGGGCCTGATGTTATCTACCTTTTTGAGGTGGTTCCGTTTGCACAGTTTTACATGAGTTCTCTGCAAAGAGATTCTGTTCAAATGGGACAAGAATCCACTGTCTATAGACAATCAGATCTGGCTGAGCTGGGGTATGAGAGGGTCCCTGATCTGGTGGCTTTGTTCTCAGGATTTGTCCTGGCAAAGTGCCGTTCTCCACCTGTACTGGATGTTGGTCACCACTAATGCCAGCCTGTCCGGGTGGAGAGGCGTCCTCTGAAAAGATTCTGCTTAGATGGTCTGGACGCTGGAAGGGTCCAGACTGCCAATCAATGTACTAGAACTCAGAATGATCAGATTTTGTCTGGATCATTGGAGGGATGGTCTTCAGGGGTGTCCGATGCAAATTCAATCGGACTATGCCATGGCTGTGGCCTATGTCAATCACCAAGGGGGCACAAGAAGTGTCCTGACCACTCAGGAAGTAGTCAGAATTCTAAGGTGGGCAGAAAGTTTTGTTCCAGCCCTCCCTGCTGTACACCTTCCAGGGGTGTAAAATTGGCAGGCAAATTACCTCAGTCCACAGGTGTTGGACCAGGGGGAATGGTCACTTCACCCGGAGGTGTTTCATCAGTTGTGCCTCCGGTGCATTACTCCCGAGGTTGACCTGTTGGGTTCTCGTCCCAATAGTAAGGTGCAGAAGCTTGTGGCACGGTCTTGGCTTGTGGCATGGTTTTGGGGCCCTCTGGCCGATGCCACATACGCGCTGGTGGCCCTGTGGGGGTCAGTATCGTCTGATTTACACCTTTCCCCCCTCTCAAGCTTCTGCCAAGACTTCTGCGCAGGATTGAGCAGAAGGGATTCTGGTCATCTTAGTGGCTCCAAACTGGCCTTGCCGTCTTGGTACGCTGATTTGGTATGGCTGGTCACCAGTGTTCCTTGGAGACTTTCTTCCTCAGGTAAGATCTGTTGTCCCAAGGGCCAATCTTCCATCCTGCTTTACAGTTGCTGGCTTTAACGGTTTGGCTGTTGAAAACCAGGTGCTGAAGGATAGAGGTTTGTCTGAATCGGTGATTCCTACGCTGTTAAAGGCTAAAAAATCTACCTCTAAGAAGATCCACCTTCGTACTTGAAAGACGTACATTGCATGGTGTGAGTCTTTGGGGGTTCACCCTCGGTCCTTTTCAGTGGCTCGGATATTGGCTTTTCTCCAATGGGGTGTTGAGCAGCGGCTGGCCTTGAGTACTATCAGGGGCCAGGTCTCGGTCTTGGCGGCTTTCTTTCAATGACCATTGACCACAATTTCCTTGATGCAAACTTTTATCCAGGGAGTTCAACACTTGGGTCCTCTGGTGTGGTCTCCATTGCTGCCTTGGGGCCTCAATTTGGTGCTTTTAGTCCTCCAGAAACCTCCTTTTGAAAATCTTAGGGTGGTTCCCCTGCTTACTTATCCCAGATGGTAGTCTTTTTGGTTGCAATCACTTCTGTGTGCAGGGTGTCAGAGTTGGCGGCGTCTTGTCGTTCACCTTACTTGGTGGTTCACAGAGATAAGGTGGTTCTTCATCCCGGTCTGTCGTCCCTTCCAAAGGTTGTCTGATTTTCATTTGAACAAAAACATTGTGTTGCCTTCCCTGTTTCCCAGGCCAAAACATCTTAAGGAAATTACCTTGCATTCCTTGGTTGGGGTTTGGGCAGTTAGGTTGTACCTGGCAGCTACGGAGTCTTTTAGGAAGTCAGACTCACTATTTGTGCTCATGGATGGACCTCTGAAGGGGTTGTCTGCTTCTGCTGCGACCATTTCCAGATGGATCGAACAGACGGTTTTTCAAGCCTATTCAATTAAGGGTCAGTTTCCTCTTTTCCCTGTTATGGCGCACTCTACTAGGGCGCTTAGTGCCTCCTGGGCCTTCCGTCATCAGGCATCAAAGGTTTGCAAGGCGGCTACCTGGTCGTCTGTGCACACCTTTACAAAATTTTATAAAGTGGATGTGTTGGCTTCTGCGGATGCTTCCTTTTGCCGCAAGGTTTTGCGGGCTGCTGTTTAGAGGACTTGGTCCTCTTTGAAGGTGTATTGTTTTCTCTATCGCTCATTGACAGACGTAGTCCTCGGTGATACAGCACCTTCGGGTTATGTTGCCTCCACAGGAGTACGACTAGACAGGAAATAAAATGCTCTGGCCACACCCTAGGGGCAGTCCCCGAGGGTATATCCTCTCTCTCTCTGCCACAGCAAATCAGTTTTTTTCTGTCTAGTCAGGAGTAAGGACCTAGATACCTTGCTGGGATCTTCGGTCCTGGCAGGAATTTGTTCTTAGAAAAGATTTTTTTTAGACAGCTTTTTTTCTCCAGTGTTCCTGTGAGATCTTCAAGCAAGAAAGCTGAACTGGGCGACGGGCGGGATGTTGAGACAGACAGACGGTGGTACAGGCTTATTCTATTAAGGGTCAGAGTCCTCCCTTCCCTGTTAGGGCGCACTCCACTCGAGCGCTCAGTACTTCCTGGGCCTTTCGCCATCAGGCGTCAGTGGTCCAGGTATGTAAGGCGGCCACCTGGTCGTCGGTACATACCTTTACAAAATTTTATAAAATTGATGTGATGGCATCGGCGGATGCCTCATTTGGCTGCAAGGTTTTGCAGGCCGCAATTTGAGGAGACCGGTGGTCTACCTCGAGGGTTTTTTTCTGTTTGAAAATTTTTTTGTTGAGTCTCATCATTAAGGATGAGCATTGTAAACTTCTAGTTGGCACCGGTTGGGCCTTCTAGATTTGGATCTGATTTCCATTTTCCCACCCCTCATTTGTGATACTGCTCTGGGACGTCCCGAAGGTGCTGTATCACCGAGGACTACGTCTGTCAATGAGCGATAGAGAAAAATGGATTTTTGTAAAATCTTACCGTAAAATCCTTTTCTCTTAGCTCATTGACAGACGTAGTACCCGCCCCTCTGTTTTTGAGTTGGGTTGGGTCAAATTCTCTAAACACTGCTTTTGTGACATAACTGATTTGCTGTGGCAGAGAGAGAGAGGATATACCCTCGGGGACTGCCCCTAGGGTGTGGCTAGAGCATTTTATTTCCTGTCTAGTCCTACTCCTGTGGAGGCAACATAACCCGAAGGTGCTGTATCACCGAGGACTACGTCTGTCAATGAGCTAAGAGAAAAGGATTTTACGGTAAGATTTTACAAAAATCCATTTTTTTTCAGGTGAGCTCCAGTTGTTCTTGGTTGAGCTCCATGTTACCTGGTTGGCTATGGTTTAGCCTTGGGGAATATTTTTCTGCTGTTCCCACCCCTCAAGTTTAACACTGCTTTGGGATGTCCCAATGATTGAAGATCAGGAGCTGTGTCCGTCAATGAACGATAGAGTAAATGGGGATTTTTTATTTCGTTCATGGACGGACACAGCACTTCATAAACCATAACTAGTGTGTTATATTGCCTCCTCCAGGAATAGGGCTATGCAGAACAAAAAACACCTGGCTACATCCATGGGCTGTCCTCAGCTGGTATTTAACCCCCCTCTCTGCTCTAGGTAATCACTTTTAATCTGTCTAGTCAGGAGTAAGGGCCTAGGCTCCCGGCTGGTATCTCTGGTCCTAGCAATTTTCTCCTTCCTTACATCTTTTTTTGTTTTCTCTCGGGAGATCTACAATGAACTGCCGGGTTGGGTAATCTAGATCCAGTGGTCTCGCTGGGGGGTCCCTTTGCAGAGGGTGCAGCATTGCAAAGGGTGCAGGAAAGATCCTGGCAGCATGCTTCAGTGTTTGATGGTGGCCAGTTTCCCTTAGTCTGGCTGGTCTTCAGTTGGAGGCCATGGTTGGGTAGCCGGATGATGTCAGAACCAACCAAAGCCTTGTGAGGATCCCAAAGTTCCTCCTCTTCCTTTTCCTCCTTAGTTTCCTCTTCCTGTGCCCAGGACATTTGAACAGGGATAGCATCCCTGTTTTCTCTCTCTGCTGATAGGTACACCTAGCCTTGAGGGGATCCTTTAGTGGTGTCAAACGCTTCCCATGGTTGCACTGATGATGGTCCTGCAGTCCTTAGTGTCCCGGGTGGAAGTGGCGTGTGGGCAAAGGCCCAGGAGGAAGCACCCCCTGCCTTCCCCTGCTCAGGCTGTCTCATCTGATTCTGGGCCTGATGCTGCCATGGACGCGGCCCGTCCAGGGGGATTTAGTATCGCACCCCCTGATCCATCCGATAGTGAGGATGATTCCTCCATGGTCGCAGCACTGAATGAAAAACTGCTGGTAGACACACTTATCACTGCATTGCGTGAGAGGATGCGGCTGATGTAGCCACGGACGTGACTGTATCGTTTGGTACAGATGCGTCTGGCAGGTTTTTTGTACCTGTGTGACGTGGCCTTGGAGGAGGCTCCTCTAGCAGCTCGGCTGTCTGGTGTCACGGTGCTGCTCCATCGTTTAATGTGGCTGACAAGCTGGTCGGCTGACCAGACTCCAGGAAGACTGTGTCTGACATCCCTTATGAGGGGAATCGTCTTTTTGTGGATTCCCTGGACGAGTTGGTTAAAGGGGGCAGAAGCACTCTGCTGCCCCAGAACCCCAGGGGTAAGTTTTTCCGCGGTAAGCGGGGCCCTTCCTTTAAACCAAATCGGGGGTCCTTTCGTGCCTTCAAGGCACAGGTCAAGGGGAAACCCTTTAAGGCCCAGGGTGGTCAGAGGAAGCCCTGGGCGGGCAAGCTAAAATCCACCCATGCCGGCCCGGCGGGTCCTTCCGCCTCCACCTGCTAGGACGCCCTCACCCATTACAGGGGTGGGGGGACATCTGCACGGTTTTCTAGTCCTTTGGCTGCTCCGGGTTCCGGACAGGTGGGTTCAGGAAATCATTCGATCGGGATACAAGATCGAATTCCATTCGCGGTCAGCGGATGGATTCTTTCCCTCAAATCTTCATTTGACCCCAGGTCGGTTACACGATCTTCATCGGGCGGTTCAGGATCCCCTCGCCCAGGGGGTGATCGTCCCGGTGCCTCATCGGGACAGGTTTCGGGGGTTTTAATCAAATCTGTTCACTGTGCCCAGTAAGGAGGGTAAGGTACGTCCACTTCTGGACTTGAAAGCTCTGAACTGCTTTGTGCGGGTTCAAAAGTTCCGCATGGAATCCCTCAGTTTGGTGGTGGCCTCCTTAAGTCCACGAGATTTCCTGGCTTCCACCGACCTCGAGGATGCGTATTTACACATCCCTATATTCGCGGGTCTTAGAGGTTCCTCCGATTCGCAATCACGGAGGATCACTATCAGTTTGTGTTGTTACCTTTCGGTCTCGCTTCGGCTCCAAGGGTGTTTCCCAAAGTGCTGGCTCCTGTTCTGGCCTGTTGCGGGTGCAGGGGATTGCGGTCTTGGGATATCTGGACGATCTCCTGTTACGATCAAGTGCCAGCCCGAGTCCCTTACGCGATCTGTCGACCACCGCTCAGACGCTCCGGGAGTTCGGATGGACCATCAACGTTCAGAAGTCGACCTTGTCCCCTTCTGTTTGTCTCCCTTATCTGGGAATGGTCCTGGACTCTGCCCAAGTAAAGGTTTCCTGCCAGAGGACATGCTCCGGACTCTACAGGACGTGGCCAGGTCCCTTCGGGACAAGGATTCCACGTCGCTCAGGGCCTGCATGCGGTCCCTGGGATTGATGGTGTCAGCCTTCGCGGCAATACCGTTTGCACAGTTCCACACGCAATCTCTTCAAGCGGAGATCTTGGCCAGGTGGGACAGGCATCCTCAATCCTTGGAAAGGAGGATATCTCTGAGTCGCCAAGTCAGAGAGGATCTTCTCTGGTGGCTCCTGTCCCTGACTCTGACGGAGGAAAACTCCTTCCGCCCGTTGTTGTGGACTGTGATCACCACGGATGTCAGGCTGGGGTGGCGTTCTGGGCATTATGTCTGCCCAGGGCACTTGGTCGGAGGAGGAATCCTCCCTGGCGATGAACATCTTGGAATTGCGAGCGATCAGATTATGCTTGCTACGTTGGTCGGCTCCTCTTCGGGGCCGCCCTGTGCGGGTCCAGACAGACAACGCCACTGCGGTGGCTAACATCACATCATCAAGGGGGCACCAGGAAGTGACCAGAATTCTGTCTTTGGCCGAGACGCACGTCCAGGCGATTTCGGCAGTTAACATTCCGGGTGTGGAGCATTGGCAGGCCAATTATCTGAGCCGCCAGACCCTGGACCAGGGAGAATTGTCCCTACACCCGGAGGTTTTTAGATGCTGTGTGCGAGCTGGGGATCCCCGGATGTTAATCTGTTTGCCTCTCGGCTAACCAACAAGGTGGGAAGGTTCGTGGCACGAACGCGCGATCCTCTGGTGGTCGCCTCGGATGCGCTGGTGGTGCCTTGGAATCAGTATCGCCTGATTTCTGCCTTTTCTCCGTTTCGGTTGTTGGCCAGGTTCCTTCGCAGGTTAGTCTCGGAACCAAAGTTGGTGATTCTGGTGGTCCCAGACGGGCCGCGCTGGTCTTGGTACGTGGCCATCGTCCAACTGGTCGTTGAGACCCCGTGGCGGCTCCCGTTCGAGACGAGCTGCTGTCTCAGGGGCCGATCTTCCATCCTGCTTTACTGTCACTGACCTTAGTGGCGTGGCTGTTAAAAGCCAGGTCTTGAGAGATCGGGGTCTCTCGTCGGCGGTCATTCCTGCCCTGCTCAGGGCTAGGAAGGCCTCGTCCGGTAAGATCTATTATCGTAGTTGGAAGGCTTATTTTGCCTGGTGTTATTCCAGGGGCATCCGTCCTCGCTCCTTTTTGGTGGCGAGGGTGTTAGCCTTCCTCCAATCTGGTATGGACCAGCGTCTTGCTCTGACCACTGTTAAGGGCCAGTTCTCTGCACTGGCCATCCTTTTTCAGCGCCCCTTGGCGTCTAATTCATTGATAGGCACCTTTATCAAGGTGTGCGTCATTTGGCTCCTCCTCGGAGAGCGCCTTTACCTCCTTGGGACTTAAACTTGGTCCTGTCCGTTTTGCAACGTCCTCCCTTTTGAAAACATCAGAAAAGTTTTTCTGCCTCTGCTGACGAGAAAGGTTATGTTTCTGGTGGCTATCACATCCCCTCGCAGAGTGTCGGAGTTGGCGGCCTTGTCTTGCCGCTCCTCTTACCTGGTGGTTCATAGGGATAAGGTGGTCTTGCGACCTAACCAATCCTTCCTTCCTAAGGTGGTTTCTGATTTTCACCTTAACGAGGATATGGTCTTACCTTCGCTATGTGCGAACCCTAAGCATCCTAAGGAGTGTGCCTTGCATTCCTTGGATGTAGTCCGGGCGATCAGGGTCTCCCTGTCGTCCATGGCATCCTTCAGAAAGTCGGATTCTCTTTTTGTCCTTCCTGAGGGTCCTCGGAAGGGTATGGGCTGCGTCTGCGGCCACCATTTCTAGATAGATCAGACAGACGATTGTACAGGCCTATTCGTTTAGGGAACGGGTACCGCCCTTCCTTGTCAAGGCGCACTCTACCAGAGCAGTGAGTGCGTCCTGGGCTTTCCAGCAACAGGCATTCGGTGGCCCAGGTGTGCAAGGTTGCGACTTGGTCGTCGATGCACACCCTTTCCAAATTTTACAAACTTGAGGTTCTGGCATCTGCAGATGCTTCCTTTGGCCGCAAGGTTCTGTGTGCGGCCGTGCCTTAAAGGGGCCCTAGTTTTGCAGGTCCCTGGCTGTTGGGGTTGTTTCCCCCTTGGTTATTTGCTTTCCTGGGTTGTTTGCTCCAGTTGAGCTTTTCTCTTACCCAGAGGGTTTACCTTTCTGTTCAGATAAGGTTACCTTCTCTGACCTGGGTGCTGCGTTGCCTTTGTGACAGTTGTACTTCCCACCCCTCATGTCTACACTGCTTTGGGACATCCCATTTGTGAAGACTGTATGAGTGGGCGGCGACTGTCAGAGGATGTTAAGAGAAAACTGAATTTTTATAAAATCTTACCGTAAAATTCGCTTCTCTGAGTCCTCTGACAGTCGCCGCCCCCACCCCTCTTTTGGGGTTCATGGACGATCTATTGCTTGCTACCAAACTGATTCGGGAATGAGGCAAGCCGGGGGTATTGGACCAGTGGGACAGCCCCCTGTAGGTGTGTTGTATGTAAATTACTTTGTTTTTAACAAGTCTTATGCCTAGCTTGCTCCTGTGGATAAGAGGTCAATACCCATTGGTGAAGACTGTATGAGTGGGCGGCGACTGTCAGAGGACTCAGAGAAAGGAATTTTACGGTAAGATTTTACAAAAATTCCGTTATATCTTCCCCGAGAGGATCCAAGCAACCATGGTCTGGTAAGCCTAGAGCTAGCTTCTCCGGAGCCGCAGACAAGACTCCTTCAGCATGAAGGTCTGCCCCCACCCATTATTGGGGTTGGGGGACATCTTCGCTGGTTTCCGGCCCTGGGACTTCTTTGGTGAGATCCGCAAAATGTTTCTTTTGGGGGTACCCAGAAAGGGGGACAAGGCTTGTGCTTTTCAGTTTTTTTAGGTCCTGAGTCTCCTTTTGCGGATTTAATTCCTGCAAAGATTCAGGTGATGTCTGAACTACCTAAGGTCCCCCCTATCCTGTCCAGGGAATTGATTTACCTAGGTCTGATTCTATTTCTGACCAGGTTGGTCCTTCCTCTGCACAAACTTCAGGTACCTTAGGCCGTGATTCACCGGCGGCAGTCACACAGATAGTTCTCTCTCCCATTTTGCATACAGGTTCTGAGTCTGGTGGTATCCACCTTCGAGACAGTTCTATTAGCACAGTCTTGCATGCAGCTTCTTTAGCTGATTCGGCTCCACAGGAGGATACCGAAGTTCGTGATGTGGTCATAGGGTCCTCTGACAGATGCTGCAGGCGTCCAAAGGCAACGGTAAGGCCAGTATCATCCTCGGCTAAGGATCAGGAACGAGGATCTTCCAATCATCCTGGTTGCTGTAAATATCCCTTGGGGGCTTCCTCTCAGAGAACATCAGTTGTCCCAATGGCTGATCTACCATCCTGCTTTACAATCACTGTTTTTTAATAACTTTGCGATTGAAAGCCAGCTACTGAGGGATAGAGGTCTGTCTGGATCAGTGATCCCTACTATGGTGATGGCGAGGAAGTAGTCTTCCAGCAAGATATACCATTGTACGTGGGAAGCATACATTTCTTGGTGTGAGTCGATTGGCGCTCGCTCATCCTCGATCCTTTTCTGTGGCTCGGATCTTAACCTTTTTTCAACAGGGGGTTGATCAGAAGTTGGCCTTGAGTACCATCAAGGGCCAGGTGTCTGCCTTGGCAATCTTTCAGCGACCCGTATCCAGGCATTTTATTTCATACCTTCATTCAGGGGTTTTTACATGTGGCTCCACGGTCTCTTTTGCCGTCATGGTATTTAAATTTAGTACTTTCGGTTCTCAAGAAACCTTTTTAGTGGTCCTTGGGGATAAAGTGCTTGTTTGTCCCTGTCCATCATTCCTGCCCATTGTGACATTGTGTTGCCTTCCTTGTGTCCCACGCCGGCTCATCCCAAGGAATTTGCTTTGCATACCTTGGATGTGGTTTGTGGCATTCGGGTGTATTCAGCAGCTACTGAGTCTTTTTGGAGGTCAGACTGGCCTTTTGTGGTTAAGGACGCACCAAGAAAAGGGCTGGCCGCTTCTTCGGCTACCATCTCCAGATGGATCAGACAGACGATGACTCAAGCCTATTCCAATGAAAGATCAGGTTCCACTTTTCCCTGTTACGGTGCATTCTTTTTGAGCATGAAGTGCTTCTTGGGCCTTCCGTCATCAGGCTTCAAGGCAGCCACTTGGTCGTCTGAGCATACCTTTACAAAATTCTATAAGGTAGATACTTTGGCATCTGTGGATGCTTCTTTTGGCTGCAAAGTTTTACAGGCTGCTGTTTAAGAGGGGCTGGTTCCCTCTTAAGGGGTGTTTTTTTTTTCTTTAAACCTTTATTTTTTTAGGCGGGGCTCCTGTGACCCAGTTAAGGCTCCTGTGTCCTGGTTAAGGGCTCTTATGTTTATTCTTGGGGTTATTTTCCCCACCCCTCATTTTCCATTTCTTTGAGTTCAACGGACACAGCACCCACCCCTCTATTAAGTTCTGATACTTCTAGTACTGCTTGCTACTAAACTGATTACCTAGAGCAGAAAGGGGGTTTATATACCATCTGAGGAGGCAGTATACCCCCTAGTTATGATTTATGGAGCGCTGTGTATGTTGACGAACTCAGAGAAATGGATTTTATGGTAAGTACAAAAATTCTATTTTCAGTCTTTGCAGATGACACCAAGCTTTGCAGTGGAATAACTTCCTTACAGGATGTCTCCAACTTACAAGCCGACCTCAATGCACTGTTTCATTGGGCAACTATGTGGCAAATGAGGTTTAATGTTGATAAATGTAAAGTTATGCACTTGGTGGCTAAGAATATGCATGCATCATACATACAAGGGGGGAGTAGAACTGGGGGAATCCGGAAAAGGATCTAGGTGTTCTGGTAGATCCTAAGCTTATTAATAGCATGCAATGCCAAGCTGCGGTTTCCAAAGCGAGCAAAGTCCTTTCTTGTATTAACAGAGGCATGGACTCCAGAGAGAGAGATATAATTTTGCCCCTGTACAAATCATTAGTAAGACGTAATCTGCCTTTCAGTTTTGGGCACCAGTTCTCAAAAAGGATATCGGGGAACTGGAGAAAGGGCAGAGAAGGGCAACCAAACTGATAAGAGGCATGGAGGAGCTCAGCTATGAGGAAAGATTAGGGGAACTGAATTTATACTCTTTTGAAAAGAGGAGATCAAGGGGGGATATGATCAACATGTATGAATACGGGGTCCATATAGTGAACTTGGTGTTGTTATTCATTTTAAGGTCATCACAGAGGACAAGGGGGCACTCTTTACGTCTAGAGGAAAAAGATTTTGTCTCCAAAAATGGAAAGGTTTCTTCACTGTAACAGCTGTGAAAGTGTGGAATAGATTTCCTCCAAAGGTGGTTTTGGCCAGCTCACTGGATTGCTTTAAAAAAAGCCTGGATTCTTTCCTAGGTGTAAATCTTATAACTGGGTACTAATACTTATAGGTAAAGTTGATCCAGGGAATATTCTATTGCCTGTCGGGGGATCAGGAAGGAATTTTTTCCCCTGCTGTAGCAAATTGGATCATGCTTTGCTGGGGTTTTTACACCTCCTGGATCAACTGAGGGTATAGGATTGTGTACATGCGATTGTATGGTTGTGTTTTCTGTACTGTTTTTTGTTTTTTATTGGTTGAACCAGATGGACTTGTCTTTTTTTCAACCTGACTATGTAACTATATAACAACTGGAGGGCCACAGTTTGCATATCCCAGGCCTAGAGGCAAAGCAACCCTTTTGGCCACTATTACATCTGCCAGATGTGTTCCAAAACTAGCAGCCCCATTCCTGTAGAGCCTTTCCTTATTCTTCACACACGCCCAAAGCCCTCCTTTCTCCTGAAGGTGGTCTCAGCGTTACACCTCAATGAGGACATTGTCCCCCATCCTTATATTTTGTTCCTAAGCATCCTGAGGAATTATCTCCATATTGTGTGGACGTGGGCAGAACTTTTGGAGTATACCTCAGGGCTACTGCTCCAGTCAGATGGGCAGATTTCCTATTTTTCCTGTTCTCTGGACCTTACAAGCAGGGTGTATTTCATTTAAATAATGATTTAAATCACTAGTCAAAAGGCTTGATTTAAATCAACTCTATTTAAATCATAATTTCTTTTGTTCATTGACGGGCATAGCCCTGGATCCTCTTAACCATTGAGTTATACTGCCCCCTACAGGAGTAGGACACTAGGCAGAAAAAGTCTGGCCACACTTATGGGCTGTCCCAGGGGGATATACTCCCCTCTGCTATAGGTACTCCGTTTTTTTTTCTGCCTAGTCAGGAGTAAAGACCTAGTTCCTTGCAGGGATCTCTGGTCCTGGCAATTTTTTCTTTTTAGATTTTTTTTTTTCCCTCCTTTATTTTTCCAGTGAGATCTACAATCAACTGCTGGACTGGGCGATAGGCTGGATAATCTAGATCCAGTGGTCACCCCAGTCTGGCCAGCAAGCGCCTGCAGAGATCCGCTCTATGCTAGTTCGGCCGTGACATAGCCCCACCGTATGGGGGCTGGCCTTCGAGGTAAACGCTTTGTTGGGTCGCCCATAACTAGGTCTTGGCCCCAGTTGCAGCGTTTCTCCTGGCCGACAGCCCCCCACTTCGATTGCGAGGGGTTCTGTCTGGAGGGGTGCTCGCCTGGTTTCTGGTATGGAGAGTAGCTGTCTCCCCCTGGAGGGTTTTGGGGTGGACGTGGGCCTTTCCTTGGGACGGTTGGACCCTCTGGTTCCCCCTTTTCTCATCAGGCACCCCCCCTTATCTGCCCCACCCACTTATTCTGGGGCTGTGTGCGTGGTCTGGTCCACCTTCTGGGGGGGGGGGGGGCGGGCAGGGTGTTATGCTGGCGATTGGAGGGGGGTGGGGAGCCGGCGACCTGTACCTGGGGGGGGGGGGGGCTTTTGCCATGGCCCCCTCTCCTGCCTGGGCCTGTCCTTGAGGCCTAGGGATCCCTCCTGGGTCCCTGGGACCCAGCGGGGCCGCCATTTTCTTGTAGCCTGTGTGATCAATGCACGGCGGACATATTTTGTGTAGTCCGATGGTTTGCCATTGAAAATAGCAGCGGCCATGACAGTCGAGCCTTCTGTAGGTCAATTTCGTTGGTGGGAGCCCCCCCCCCCCTCATCCCCTGGTGCTGGATCTTTTCAGTTTCTGATCACTGCTCGTGCAGTGCAGATTCTCCTGGTGGCTGTGGTGCCTGGTTTCTGTGGGGTTCTCTCCCTCTCTGCTGAAGATCGATTGGTGCTCTGTGGCTGGCAACCGGGTGGTGCTACCAGAGCGGTGGGGATTGTACCTTAGCAGTGTTTTACACTTCCTGATGGCCGCACCTGGAGTGCAGATTATCCTGGTGGCTGCAGGTGCCTGTTGCTGTTGGGTGGGGAATCTGGTAGGGTCCTCTCCCTCTCTGCTGAGGAACGCTTGGTGCTTTGTGCCTGGCGACCAGGTGGTGCTGCCAGCGCAGTGGGGGTTGTCTTAGTGTTTTATATGCTTTTTTATGGGGTCCCCCCGGGGACTCATGGAGTACATCTCCCCACCTGATCCCCACTCTGGGGCTGTGGGGTCCTCTGGGTCCCATCCATCGATGCACTTATGGAGGTCCTGGAGACCCTTGTGTCCCGGGTGGAGATGGCTTTTGGGCGACAGGCTGGCATAAAACGCCCCTGCCTTCCCCTGCCTCAACTGTCTCCTCCAATCCTGAATCTGATTAGACTGCCGCAGGACTTGGGTCACCCTGCCAGGTCTGCGGCCACACACCTTGAATCCTCAGAATAGTGAGGATGATTCCTCCACTTCTGCAACCGTGCACAAAAAGGGGCTGGTGGATGCACTTGATTGTATCTGTGCTTGAGACTTAAAGTTGGAGGGCACATCTGCAACGGAGGCGCAGGTTACCTTTTGGCACTCACAAGCCATCCAGAGCGGCAAACGAGTTACCTTTCCCCTGCTATTTGGACAGAATGGTTACTAAAGAGTGGGGTCCCTAAGCAAGTTGGTAAGGTTTGTCTTTTTGCTGATGACACAAAGATATGTAACAAGGTTGATGTTCCTGGAGGGAAACGCCAAATGGAAAAGGATTTAGGAAAACTAGAAGAATGGTCAGAACTCTGGCAACTGAAATTTAATGTGGATAAGTGCAAGATAATGCACCTGGGGCGTAAAAACCCAAGGGCAAAATATATATTATTTGACACAGTCCTGACCTCAGTATCTGAGGAAAGGGATTTAGGAGTAATTATTTCAGAAGACTTAAAGGTGGGAAGACAATGTAATAGAGCAGCACGAAATGCCAGCAGAATGCTTGGATGTATAGGGAGAGGTATAAGCAGTAGAAAGAGAGAAGTGCTTATGCCGCTGTACAGAACACTGGTGAGACCTCACTTGGAGTATTGTGCGCAGTACTGGAGGCCATATCTCCAGAAGGATATAGATACTCTAGAGAGAGTCCAGAGAAGAGCTACTAAACTAGTACATGGATTGCAGGAAAAAACTTACCAGGAAAGGTTAAAGGACCTTAACATGTATAGCTTGGAAGAAAGAAGAGACAGAGGGGATATGATAGAAACTTTTAAATGCATAAAGGGAATCAACTCAGTAAAGGAGGAGAGCATATTTAAAAGAAGAAAAACTACCACAAGAGGACACAGTTTTAAATTAGAGGGGCAAAGGTTTAAAAGTAATATGAGGAAGTATTACTTTACTGAGAGAGTAGTGGATGCATGGAATAACCTTCCTGCAGAAGTGGTAGCTGCAAATACAGTGAAGGAGTTTAAGCATGCATGGGATAGGCATAAGGCTATCCTTCATACAAGATAGGGCCAGGGACTATTCATAGGATTCAGATATATTGGGCAGACTAGATGGGCCAAATGGTTCTTATCTGCCAACACATTCTATGTTTCTATGTTTCTAAGTTGCAAGGCTATACCCCTATGAGCAGTCCCTTCTTCAGAAGTAGACTGTTCCACTGGTGGTGGACCCTCTGGTTTCCAGATTAAACAAGGCAACCATGATTCCGGTTGAAGAGTCACTAGCCTTTAAGGACCCGGCTGACAGGAAGGCAGAGGCTGTGACCGGCAATTTGTACACCCTGGCTGGTTCAGCACGAAGGCTGATTTTTTCACCATTGCCCTTGTGTTGCAGACTCTGACTGTAATGGATAAGCTTTTACGCCGTGACCTGGAGGGAGAGTAGCTCCCTCCTTCCTTTGCTAAGCTGGCGTACCTGCTAGTCCAGGGCGCTGCAGTTTATCTGTAAAGCCTCTTTGGATGCGGCTCCCCTTGTGGCTCGGCTCTCGGTTTCGGCAGTGGTCCTATGGCTTGTCTTTTGGCTCAAATGCTGGTCTGTGGATCATTCTTCAAAAAAGGCCTTGACTGATCTTTCCTTTTAAAGGGGATTGCCTGTTTGGTGATACCCTGGATGACATCATTAAAGGTCTCACGAAGGGGAGAGCACCTTTCTTCTGCAGGCTAGTAAGGGCAAGGACCCTTGTAGTAAGGACAAGGACCCTTCTCGGCTCATAAGTTGTTTCGTTCCTCAGGGTTGACTGACAATGGATCGGAGCCCTTCAGGGCCTCCTCTGGAGTATCCAAGTGAACTTGGTCTGGCAAGTCAGGTGCTGGCTTCTTCATACCCGCGGACAAGACCCCTTCAACATAAAGGTGTGCCCTCACCCGTATCTGGGGTGGGGGCACGTCTTCGCTTGCTCCCGAACCGGTGGACTCCCCTGGTACAAGAACAAGTGGGTCCACGAGGTCATTCAGTCCGGGTACAAGATAGTTTTGTTCTTTCCCTCCAGTAAGGTTTTTCCTTCCAACGTGCGACTGTCCCTGGTCCGCTTACAGCCTTTTTTTGGGGCGGCGCAAGACCTTTTACTTTACTGGTGCTGGTCCCGGTTCTGACTTCGGAACATTTTCAGGGGTTTTACTCAAAGCGGTTTACAGTCCCCATAAAGGAAGGCAAAGTGCGTCCTATTCTGGACCTCAAGGTGCTGAACTGCTTTGTGTGGGTTCAGAGGTTTAGCATGGAGTCTATTCGCACAGTGGTGGCTTCCCTGCATCAGCGGGATTTTCTTGTCTCCATCAACTTCAAGGACGCTTACCTTTACATTCTCATGTGTCAGTCTACAGCGCTTCCTCCGCTTTGCTGTGGGAAAGGAGCATTATCAGTTTGTGGCGTTACCCCTTGGTCTCGCCTCTGCTCCTCGGGTCTTCATGAAAGCGTTTGCCCCGGTGCTAGCGTTATGCCAATGGGGAATCGCGGTAGTGGGCTACTTTGACGTCGTCCTTCTGCGAGTTGAGTCTTCTACTGCTCTGGTGTTTCCGTCCACAAAGCTGGAATATCTGGGTCTGATTCTGGACTCGGCCTTGGCCAGAGTGCTCCTTCCTTTGCACAAACTCTAGAATCTACAGGCTGCCATTCCTCTCCTGCTGTCCAGCAGAGGGTCATCCCTTGCATGCCGGTGCTGGGCCTGATGGTGTCTACCTTGTTCCTTTTGCACAGTGCCATACGAGGTCCCTGCAGGGAGATTCTGGCCAAATGGGACAAGAATCCGCAGTCTCTGGACAATCAGACCAAGCTGAGCCGGGGAACGGAAGAGTCCCTCATATGGTGGTTAGTTTATCCGCGCTTCGGCTGGGCAAATCCTTCCTCCCCTTTTATTGGACAGTGGTCACCACGGATGCCAGCCTGTCCGGTTGGGGAGGGGTCCTTTGCAAATATTCTGCTTGGGGGATCTGGACACTGGTAGAGTCCAGACTACTGATCAATGTCTTGGAACTCCAAGCGATCAGACTGTGCCTGGAACAATGGACAGATAGTCTTCAGGGATGTCCAGTGCGTATTTATTCAGACAATTGCATGACTTTGTGTTATGTCAGTCACCAGGGGGGCACAAGAAGTGTCCTGGCGGCTCTGGAGGTAGCCGGCATTCTAAGGTGGGCAGAACGTTTTGTTCCAGCCCTCTCCGCCATTCACATTCCCAGGGTGAGAAACTGGCAGGCGGATTACCTCAGTCGGAAGGCGTTGTACCAAGGAAAGTGGTCCCTACATCTGGAGGTGTTTCATTAATTAGGCATCCCCGAGGTGGATCTGTTGGCGTTTCGGCTCAACTGAAAGGTGCAGAGGTTTATGGCTTGGCCACGGATCCTCTGGCGGTAACCACAGACACGCTGGTGGCCCTGTGGGGTCAGTATCTTCTGATTTACGCCTTCCCTTCTCTCAAGCTTCTGTCAAAACTTCTATGCAGGATCGAGGCAGAAGGGATTCTGGTCATCTTATTGGTATGTCGATCTGGTGCGGCTGGTTGCCGACGTTCCTCGGAAGCTTCTTCTCGGGGAAGGGAGGGGTATCTGCTGTCCCAAGGACCAATCTTCCATCCTGCTTTAGTCGCTGACTTTGACGGCTTTGCTGTTTAATGCCAGGTGCTGATGGATAGAGGTCTGACTGAGTCGGTATTTCCAACGCTGTTAAAAGCTTGATAACCTACTTCTACGAAGATTTACCATCTTACGTGGAAGACGTACATTGCGTGGTGTCTCTCTTTTGGGGTTCATCCTTGCTCTTGTTCAAGGGCTCGGATCTTGAACTTCCTTCAACTGGGGGGTTGAGCAGAAACTGGCCTTGAGTACTATTAACCACTTAAGCCCCGGAAGATTTTACCCCCTTCCTGACCAGGGTTTTTTTTTTTTTTTTAATGCGTGAATTTAACGGACAATTGCGCGGTCGTGCAACGCTGTACCTAAACAAATTTGACGTCCTTTTTTTCCCACAAACAGAGCTTTGTGTGCGATTTTTTGATCATGCGCTATAAACAAAAAAAGAGCGTAAGTTTTGCAAAAATATCAATATTTTTCACTTTTTCGGACCCTTGACTGACATTTTTGACACTTTTGGGGGTACCAGTGACATTACTACAGTAATCAGTGCTATACATATGCACTGTTACTGTAAAAATTACACTGGCAGGGAAGGGGTTAACTGTATTGGACAGGGAGGGGTTAAGTGTGTCCTAGGGGCGTGTTTCTAACTGTAGTGGGACAGGTCTCCTATTGTAAAAACAGAGATCAACGGTTCTACATAGTAGAACCGTCTGATCTCCATTTTTACACAGGGGAGAATGACAGGCGGCTTGTTTACATAAGCCATCCGCCTTTCTCCCGCTCTACCGACGATCGTAGTGTGACCAGCGGACATCGGGTCCGCCGGTCACACGCCCGGACTCCTCTGTGAACGAGCCTCAGCGGGCGCGCGCTCGCACGCTATTGGCTCAAAACCCGGTGACAGGCTAGCGACGTAGATCTACGTCACTCTGCCTGGCCGGGGCTGACTGCCGCAGTAAATATACTGTGCGCAGTCGGCAACCGGTTAAGGATCAGGTTTTGGCCTTAACGTTCTTTTTTCAACTACCCTTGGCCACATACTCCCTGGTGCATACTTTTCTTCAGGGAGTTAGGCACTTGGCTCCTCCAGTGCTTTCTCCGTTGCCGCCTTGGGACCTCAATTTGGTACTCTGTCCTCCAGAAGCCTTCTTTTGAGAATCTTCAGGAGATTCTCCTGCTTACGCTGTCCCGAGAAGGTTACCCCCTTTGTGGCTATCACCTCTGCGCGCAGGGTGTTGGAATTGGTTTCGTTATCCTGTCGGTCCCCTTACTTGGAGGTTCACAGAGATAAGGTAGTTCTTCGTCCCTGTCCATTGTTCCTTCCAACGGTTGTCTCTGATTTTCATTGGTATGAAGTCATTGTGTTGCCTTCCCTGTGTCCCAGGCCAAAACATCAGAAGGAAATTGCTTTGCAAGGCTTGGATGTGGCCCGGGCAATTAGGGTGTACCTAGCAGCTACGGAGTCTTTTAGAAAGTCAGACTCCCTATTTGGGCTAACGGATGGGACTCCAAGGGTTGTCCGCTTCCTCTGCGACCTTTTCCACATGGATCAGACAGACGGTGATTCAGCCTATTCCATCAGGTGTCAGGTTCCTCTTTTCCCTGTCAAGGCGCACTCTACTCTGTTCTTCCTGGGCCTTCCGGCATCAGTGACGCAGGTTTGCAAGGCAGCCTCCTGTTCATCGGTGTACACTTTCACAAAGTTCTATAAAGTGGATGTGTGGGCATCTGCAGATGCTTCCTTTTGGCTGCAAGGTTTTTGTATGCTGCTGTTCCGTGGATCTGATTCACTTTGAGGGTGTATTGTTTTTTCGGGTGAGCTCCAGTTGTTTTGGTTGAGCTCCTGTTTACCTGGTTGGCTATAGTTAGCCTTGGAAGTTTTTTTCACTGTTCCCACCCCTCATGTTTAACACTGCTTGGGGATGTCCCAGTGGTTAAGAAGATCAGTAGCTGTGTCCATCAGGGAATGAAAAATATAATGGGATTTTTGACTCCTGGTAATTTCCATTTCTCTGATGTTCATTGACGGAGCACCCACCCCTCTGTGGAGTTCTAATTCTTATGACATTGCTTGTAACAGAACTGAGTACCTATAGCAGAGAGAGGGAGTATACCCCCGGGACTTCCCATAGGCGAAGCCAGACTTTTCTGCATAGTGTCCCGTCTCCTGTAGGGGACAGTATATCTCAATGGTTTAGAAGATCAGGAGTTGTGTCTGTCAATGAACTTCCGAGAAACGGATTTCACAGTAAGTCTAAAATCCCATTTTTTTTTTAAAAGAACTGTCCCACAGCCTCCTCTGACCCGCTGTTGACTCACCGACCGTTCCATTTGCTTTAATGGGACAACTGGTGATGCGACAGTGACACAACAAGGTGAGGGACGAGGCGGCAGAAGGTGAGTGGATGTTTGCTAACAGGCGCTGCCATGATGAATCTGAAATGACAGGTGCTCTTTAAATTTAAGGACTCATTCTTGCTGGTAGTTAGTGTGAAATTGTGTGAATGCATCAATGCAGTGTATGTTATCTAAGCTTGCAGAGTTTGGATTAATTGTTTACCAAAAATTTGCAGATTATAGAGTCTCATGCTACATAACTAAGCTCCATTTCATGCTGCATAAACTAAATCATGAAGGTATCTTGTATAGAAAATTATCTTTGGATAGATTTTTAGTCTATTTTTACTTAATTAAAATAAATTAAAGTAAATTACGATTTTTTTTTCTTTTCTTTCCCATATAACCCCCCTGCCCCCCCCCCCCCCTGCATATTTTTTTTATTTTTTATTTTTTTAACCGCTTGCCGCCCGCCCGCCGTCATATGACGGCGGAGCGGAGCGACCATTATCCTGGGCCGCCGTCCTATGACGGCGGCACTTTAAGCAGGGCAGGCGCGCGACACCCCCCGTCGCCGGCAGGGGGGAAACAGCCAATGGGCGTGGCTGTTTCCCACGTGATCGGCTGTGTTCCAATGACACAGCCGATCACAATGAAGGCGCCCACCAGATGACCGCGCATGCGCGATCGGGAGCGCGCAGCGCGGTCATGTCGGTGGCACTGTGTTCCGTAGGAACACAGCTGTCACCGGCGGTAGTAAACAGTCACTGACAGTGACTGTTTACTATGTGATCGGCTGTGAATCCATTCACAGCCGATCACAAAATGTAAACAAAGAGCAGTAACTCAGTGTTACTAGCTCTTCTCCCCTCATACAGTTTCCAGTATGAGGGGAGAAGAGCTAGAAATAGTGAGTTACTGATCTGTACACATGTCACAAAGTAAAAATCACACTAATAAAGGTCCCCACACAGTCCTCAGCCCCCCCCAATGTCACCTGTCACCTAACAGTCACCTCATCAGTGCCCAGAAATTGACACCCATAACGTTCACATGTGAGCGCAGAGATCGCAGGCAGAATCACTGCGATTCTGCCCGCGATCCGGAAATCATTGCAAATCGCGGGACGCCTGTGCGTTGCCCCTGATTTGCAATAGCACCCCAAACGCTGTGCGATGTTGCCGCCATTTCCGCCTGCCGAATCGCGGTAACATCGCTCAAACATCGCATGACGCCCAAAAAAGGTACAAGAGTTTCTTTGGAGCGTCATGCGTTGTTTGCGCGATGTTACCGCGATTCGGCAGGCGGAAATCGCAGCAACATCGCACAGCATTTGGGGTGCTATTGCAAATCACGGGCAACGCACAGGCGTCCCGCAATTTGCAATGATTTCTGGATCACGGGCAGAATCGCAGTGATTCTGCCCGTGATCGCTACGCTCACATGTGAACATAGCCTAAAGTTCACCGGTCACCAGAGACTGCCATCAGTACCGCCGTGCACCATCGCCGTCACTTGTCACCCATCAGTGACCATCGCCCGTCACCTGTCACCCATCAGTGACCATCGCCCGTCACCTGTCACCCCATCAATCACCGTCACCTGTCACCCCATCAGTCATCGTCACCTGTCACCCCATCAGTCATCGTCACCTGTCACCCCATCAGTCATCGTCACTTGACACCCCATCAGTGATCGTCACTTGTCACCCCATCAATCATCGTCATATGTCACCCCGTCAGTGACTGTCATCTGTCACCTCATCAATCATCGTCACCTGTCACCCCATCAATCATCGTCACCTGTCACCCCATCAATCATCGTCACCTGTCACCTCATCAATCATCGTCACCTGTCACCCCATCAGTCATCGTCACTTGACACCCCATCAGTGATCGTCACTTGTCACCCCATCAATCATCGTCATATGTCACCCCGTCAGTGACTGTCATCTGTCACCCCATCAATCATCGTCACCTGTCACCCCATCAATCATCGTCACCTGTCACCTCATCAATCATCATCACCTGTCACCTCATCAATTATCGTCACCTGTCACCCCATCAGTCATCGTCACCTGTCACCCCATCAGTCATCGTCACCTGTCACCCCATCAGTCATCGTCACCTGTCACCCCGTCAGTCATCGTCACCTGTTTGCCATATACATGCAATCACTTACTGACCGCCTAACGACTATATGCGTCGGCCATTAAAAGCTAAATACTGGGGTTATGGCAGCAGATAGCCCCCATAACCCCGGTATTTTTTGAAACGGCGGGCGGTCGGCTTTCAGATAAGGGTGTTCCCAGGGGCGGATTCGCCTCGGAATTACCCTTACGGTGCAGGGGAAGAGGTGCCCCCCCCTCCTGCCGCGTCCCAGACGTTTTCCCAGCTTACCGGACCCGCCGGCAGCGGGGAAAACTATCCGGTCCTGGATCCTCAGAGACAGGAAGTCGAGTGAGGGCAAGATGGCCCTCACTCAACTCTATGGTCTTGGAGGGCCGGAGCTACGTCAAAAGACGTTGCCTAGCAACCGGTTTAAAGGGCCGCTTTTTTTTTTTCCTCTTTCAACAATTTTTTTTTTTTTTTTTAGTGTAGTTGTGAGGTGTGAGGTCTTTTTGACCCCAGATCTCACAATAAAGAGGACCTGTCATGCCTATTTCTATTACAAGGGATGTTTACATTCCTTGTAATAGGAATAAAAATGATCAAAACATTTTTTTTTTTAAACTGTGTAAAAATAAAAAAATAATAAATAAAATAAATAGGAAAAAAAATAAATAAATTAAAGCGCCCTGTCCCCATTAGCTCACGCGCAGAAGCAAACGCATACGCAAGTCCCGCCCACATATGTAAACGGTGTTCAAACCATACATGTGAGGTATCGCCGCGATCGTTAGAGCGAGAGCAATAATTTGAGCCCTAGACCTCCTCTGTAACTCTAAGCTAGTAACCTGCAGAAATTTTTAAAATGTTGCCTATGGGGATTTTTAAGTACCAATGTTTGGCGCCATTCTGTGAGCATGCGCAATTTTGAAGCATGACATGTTGGGTATCTTATTACTCAGCGTAGCATTATCTTTGGCATTATGGAAAAAAATTGGGCTAAATTTACTGTTTTCTTATTTTTTAGTTCAAAAAAGTGAATTTTTTTCAAAAAAATCGCATTTGGAAGACTGCTGCGCAAATATGGTGTGATAAAAAATATTGCAACGATCTCCATTTTATTCTCTAGGGTCTCTGCTAAAAAAAAATATATAATGTTTGGGGGTTCAAAGTAGTTTTCTAGCAAAAAAAATGATTTTAGCTTGTAAACACCAAGTGTCAAAAATAGGCCCAGTCTTAAAGTGGATAAATGGACAACTTTGTGTAAAGCGCCACTTGGATGTGAGGCCTATGTATGTGGCCAGGCTGTGAAAAAGTGTTACACATGTGGTATCGCCATACTCAGGAGGAATAGCAGAATGTATTTTGGGGTGCAAGTTTTGCTATGTACATGCGATGTGTTAGAAATATTGCATAAATGGACAGCTTTGTGTAAAAAAAATGTGTTTTCATTTTCTTTCCACATTTTCCAAAAACTTGTGGAAAAAAATGACATATTCAAAAGACTCATTATGCCTCAAAAATTATACGTTGGGCTGTTTGCTTTCCAAAATGGGGTCATTTTATGGGGGTTTCCATTGTCCTGGTGCTCCAGGGCCTTCAAAAGTGCGATAGGTTGTCAGGAAATGATATGTGTAATTTGTGCTCCTAGAATGCCGGACGCTGCTACTCGGATGTTAGGCCTCTGTATGTGGCCAGGCTGTGAAAAAGTCTCACACATGTGGTATCGCCATACTCAGGAGGAGTAGTAGAATGTGTTTTGGGGTGTAGTTGCAAGTATACATGTGCTGTGTGAGAGAAATAACCTGTTAATACGGCAATTTGTAAAAAATAAAAAATAAAAAAAAATAAATCTTCATTTTGCAAAGCATTGTGGGAAAAAATTACAACTTCAAAAAACTCATGCCCCTTATTAAATACCTTGGAATGTCTACTTTCCAAAAAGGGGTCATTTGGGGGGTATTTGTACTTTCCTGACCTTTTAGTGTCTCAAGAAATGAGATAGGCCTTCAGTACATCAGGTGTGATCAAGTGTGATCAATTTTCAATGAATAGCACCATAACTTGTGGACTCTATAACTTTCACAAAGACCAAATAATATACACTTATTTGGGTTTTTTTACCAAAGATAAGTAGCAGTATCAATTTTGGCCAAAATTTGTGAAGAAAAATGACTAATTTGCAAAATTTTATGACAGAAACAAAGAAAAATGCGTTTTTTCACGATATTTTCAGTCTTTTTTTATTTATAGCACAAAAAATAAAAAACCCAGTATTGATCAAATACCATCAAAAGAAAGCTCTATTTGTGTGAAAAAAAGGACACAATTTTTGTATGGGTACAGTGTTGCATGACTGAGTAATTCTCAGTCAAAGTGTGAGAGCGCTGAAAGCTGAAAATCGGTCTGGGCAGGAAGGGGGTGAAAGTGCACTGTAGGCAAGTGGTTAATCCACCTTGCTTGCAAGAGACCCCCTGCTTTCATAGTCAACTATCGCACAATGTAGTTGAAATCTAAAAGTGCTTTTATTCTGAAGGAGAAATGAAGGAGAAATCTCCTCCTGTGCTTTTTCCACCTCTGTGCCGATTCCACCAGATCCTGCCCTTCTATTCCTTGCTCGGGGTAGTCCCATGGTTTATGAATTCTCTGCCTGTGTCCAGTACAGTACTATTAAAATAAATTGAATTATGGCCTGCCTTTTAAGCTTTGTATCTTGGAGTACAGGATGTAGGCCACCCTCCCTTCTATTTCTTGGTTTACTCTATTGCTTGCTACAAAATTGAGGACTCATGGAGGGGGGTAGGGTTTCCAGGGTGAGGTGCCAGTGTCCATTCACCTAAAAGTATATTCCTTTAACCCATTATTTATAAATACACTGCTTATGTCCTGTACTGTACTACCAAGATAATAGAATTTTTTTTTCCTTTTATTTTCATTTGGTGATCCTGCAAGTAACGGGAAGTGGGGGAGGGGGCTGGGGTCTCTACACCGTTGTTGAACAACAACATTGTCAATTTAGGGAGTGGGTAATGTTAGATGCACTAGCAGATTAAGGGTCACCATGCACGTTAAAATCTGACTGTACAATTTTTTGTACAGAACTTTAGATTTACCAAAGCTTTGTCAATTGAGGAACTCTATAAACTATCCAATCACGTTGTATCCAGTCAGGCAGGCCCTTGACAAACCTGGTTTGTAGATCTAAAGGAGATTGTAACAATCAGTGTGTGTTTGGTGAGATTTAGAAAGAACTTTTATAACAAATGAATGCAAACTAATGCAGCCACCTAATATAAGGATTAGAAAGCTGCAATATATTACATTTTTGTTTTTGTGTTTAGTATCAATTTAAGGCTCAATTTGGACTTTGGTCCAAGCTGCCACGCCTCTTTAAAGCGAACCACATTAGGATCACTTTTCAGAGATGTTTAACACCCTGTGATGAGGCAGTGTGATGCCTCTTAATTGCCTGTTTTTAACCCTGTAATTGCCTGACCAATGCACCATAATGGTCTCAGGGTGTTTCTGCCACTTCCCTATTCACTTTAATTTGTCATGTTCAGCAGGTTTTACTACTCCTCGTACACGATGGAAGCAATAGTTTTTGCCACGGACGCAAAGCTTAGTGAAAATCTAAAAACGTGACTAAACTGCATGTTATCACTGGTCTACATGATCCCCAAGTGTCCTCATTTATTCTTCCTTGTGTCAACATGTTCTCATTTGTAGTGGTTTTTGTTTAGTTAGTGTGGCTTTTTTGGTCACATGAAAGCGCCCTTAACCACTTGCCAACCGCCGCAAGTACATATACTGCAGCGGTCAGCCCCTCACAGGCAAAGTGACAAGTGACGTACCGGTACGTCACTAGCCTGTGAGGCTCTGGGGAGCGAGCGCGAGCTGCCGGAGGCGTGCTCCCGCGCGGTCACGGACCCCCCCCCCCCACGCATGTGACTGGCGGACCCGATGTCCGCCGGTCACTCGGCGATCGTCGGAGAGGGAGAAAGGCAGGCGGCTAGTGTAAACAAGCCGCCTTTCATTCTCCCCTGTGTAGAAACGGTGATCATATGGTTCTACTATGTAGGACCATTGATCACTGTTCCTACAGCTCAAGCCACAGCCAATGACACTTAGAATCACGCCCCTAGGGACACATACCACCCTTCCTCTCAAAAAAAGTTAACCCTTTCACTACCAGTGTCATTTTGCAGTAACAGTGCATATGTATAGCACTGATTATTGTAGTAATGTCACTGGTAGCCCCAAAAGTGTCAATGTCAGTCAAGGGTCCGATCTGTCCGCCCCAATGTCGCAGTCCCGCAAAAAAAATTGCAGATCGCCGCCATTACGCGTTAAAAAAAAAAAAAAAACAACAAAAATGACAAAAATCTTTCCCTTTGTTAGTAAACGCAATAACTTTTGCGCAAACCAATCAAAATACGCTTTTTGCAATATTTTTTTTTTAACCAAACATATGTAGCATAAAACAAATTGGACGAAAATGTTAAAAAATTTTGATTTTTACATTTTTTTTGGGGAATTTCATATAAAAAAATGTGAAACATATTGTTATTTTTGCAAAATTGTCGCTCTTTTTTTGTTTATAGCGCATGATCAAAAAATTGCACAGGTGATCAAATGCCACCAAAAGAAAGCTCTGTTTGTGGGAAAAAAAGGACGTCAAATTTGTTTAGGTACAGCGTCGCACGACCACGCAATTGTCCGTTAAAGTCACGCAGTGCCGAATCGCAAATACCCCCTGGTCAGGAAGGGGGTAAAATCTTCCGGGGCTTAAGTGGTTAAAGTGGTTCCAAAGGCTCAAGGTTTTTTTTTACCTTCATGCATTTTATGCATTCTATGCATGAAGGTAAAAAAAAAAACCTTTGTGCAGAAACCCCTTCCCCTACTACTTGCCTAAGCCCCATCACAGTTTAGTGATATGCACGAGAGTCTCGGCTCTCCCTCCCACTGCTGTCAATCACAACCAGTGATCCAGTTGAGAATAGAGAAGGGATGGGGCCGAGCTGTAGCTCTGTGTCTGAATGGACCACGCAGAGCAGCGGCTCGGGAGTGAGCCTGCTTAGGTGCTCCCACAGCAAGCTGTTTGTTCTGGAGGCAAACGGCAGGAGGAAGGAGCCAGGAGTTCTGGCAGGGGACCTAAGAAGAAAAGGCTCAAGGCTGCTCTGTACAAAACCATTGCACAGAGTAAGTAATTATAACATGTTTTTTAAAAAAAACAAACTTGATTTTATTTTTAAGTTGGGAAGTTCTGCAAACATAAATAAAAATGTATTTTACCTGTTAAAGCAATCAATAATCTGTTCTTAAAAATCTTCTTACAGGGTAGTTACAGTGATTTGTATCCAGACTCTGATGATTCCAGTGAAGATCAGATTGAAAACAGTAAAAACACGTGGAGCTGCAAGGTATTATTTTTCTTATATTATTCTTTGGGATACAGAGTGACTGGTGGGGTTGTAAGCTCTGCATCTAAAAAGCTGACCACACAAAAATAAAAGCTGCTTCTCCCCATTGCATTTACCACTGCATCCAGTAGTTGCTGTACAGTTTTGGTTTCGTCTCAGTTGTTAATTAAGGCCTCAGGTACACTACAGCTGCTAAACTGAAGTTTAGGAGCATTTGGCCGCTTTTTTCAGCAGCCCCTCAACTCTCCTCAGTTTTATCTTATGCATGTATGTACACTGTCTTTTATAGTAGTTTAGAGGCAGTTGAGGTTACAGGCATTTTTTGAATGCAGAAAGCTCACATTCAGGACTGTAGTTTACCAGCATTTCAAACGTCAAATGCTTTTAACCGCGCTAAACTAAATTTTTAAGCGTCTGCTTTTATAAGTGTTTTTAAAGAGGAAAACATTTCTAATAAATTTTGAACATTAAAAAATGTTGAAAAAAACACATTTCAAACATGCTGTTGCCTACTTCAATGGATGATGAGTGCATTAGCTATCTACAAGCACACTGCTCTCTCTGCTGCTGCTCTCTCTTCTCACAGAATGGCTGAAATAGTTAATCATTTACTTGTTTTTCATGCATTGTGGGCATTTGGGAGGGTCTCCTGAGGTTATCTTTAAAAAACGCTTCTAACCTCAAATGCTCATAACTAGGGATGCACCGAATGTTCGGCGGCCGAACATTATTCGGCCGAAAATAGAAAAAGTAGCACTTTCGGTGTTCGGCCGAATAAGTAAAAAGGACGAATAAATTTGTGCCGAACAATGTCAGCAGCGGTCACTAAATGGCGGCCCGCGCGATGCTTCCGCCCGGACCGCGAGCCCGCTACCTAGGAGTCCCTTCAGTCCCCTTCCTCATTGTGGCTCCCGGCTCCCTGCTCACACACCGCCGGTGTCCTGTCCGGCCGCGAGTAGGGGGTGTGACGTCACGCGCGCGTCCCGCCCCCTGCTCCTGACTGCGGCTCCTTCACACTAGGTCCAGCGAGCGTGACACTATGTGCACGCCCCGCCCCCCTGTTCGCGGCTTTTGGCTCCGACCTGGCTGCAGTTCAGGTATGTGGAGCACATTTGGGGGAGAATACGGTAGCTGCACAAGCATTAGTGTGCAGACTGGCATATTTTGCCATATGTTGCCACTTGCCATGCTCATTAGAGTGCCCTATAAAGTGCCCCTTAAAAAAAAAAAAAAAGAAAAAAAATGTGCCCAACAGAGTGCTCCCTTGACATAAAATGTGGCCATCAGCGTGCCCCTTATTTTATGCTAAGGGACATGCTGATGAGCATATTTTATGTTAAGGGGCACTCTGATGGGCATATTTTATGTTAAGGGGCACGCTAATGGGCATATTTTATGTTAAGAGCAACGCTGATTTAAATGTTTTGTTTTGCCCATCAGCGTGCCCCCTAACATAAAATGTGCCCAACAGCGTGCCCCCTAACATAAAATGTGCCCATCAGCGTGCCCCCTAAAAATTGGCAAAATAAATGGAAAAAATGCGAAACACCGCGTTCGGTATTCGGCCTTCGGCCAAGCATTTCATTATTATTCTGCTTCGGCCAAGAATTTCATTTCGGTGCATCCCTACTCATAACCGCTGCTAAACTTTTTCCAGCTGTCAGGTTTCCAGTGTTCAACTGCCCTGAGCCCTTATTGTGGCATTTTAGTAACTGTTTACTTTTTTACATCTGTGAATTGTTAATTTTTGGCAGTCACTTCAGCCAATGTAATAAATGCCATTTTTCTGCTATGCTTGACATGAAGCTGTAAGTCACAGAAAAACAGGATCAATTCTGTGTTGCTCAGTATCACAGTAGAGAAATCACCTGCACAATAAAGTCTTTATCCTTGACATGTAGGTCTAATAAGTTGATATTGAATGTATTTTCAGTTTGTAGCTTCTGGGGGTCTTCAGCAATTGATTGAAATCTTTAACTCTGGCATTTTGGAGCCCAAAGAGCATGAATCATGGACTGTGGTGAGTTGATGTTCTTTTCAGTATTTCCATTACATATGCATTACGTAGTGATGTAATTTGAAAATTCTGCAATGCAAACAAGCTAGTTCTCTCTAAATCTTTGTATTTTAAACCTGAGAACAAATATTTATTACCAGTCATTCAATGTGGTATCTACATTAGTTTTCTCTTTTTTTCCTGACTTTGTTCCCATCCTTATTTTTTGGTGCTCGCCCACTAACTACAGGCCCCAGATGTCCTGGATCTGCTTGAATGGCGACTGCAAAATGTTCTAAGGCTAGGATGAATAGGATTGTGGCTAAAGGGCAGCCGTGCCTGGGCCCAGGACCTATTGGAGGGGAATTTTGCTTATTTTACTGGTGCTGCCAGCAGGGCATGAAGTGCCTTTACCCAGGATATGATCTCCTCTCCTAAATCTCATTTGCAAAGGACGAAGAGCTTATATTTTCCTAGGAAAGGATATCAACGCTTTGAACCGGTCAAGTTGCATATATAGTGTCACATAGTAGTTGAGCTTAACTGACCAGATTCTGGCAAGATGGCTGAGCTGCATTGCCTGGTGGACATTGTTGCTCTTGTCTCTCAATTGCACTGCCCTGGATGAGATGATCCAGGAAGGATTCTGTTGTAGTGTGCAGGACCTTCACCAAGATCTTTATATCTGTATTCAGGGGTGAAATTGGTGTATGGTTAGACTAAAGCCAGCCATAGGCATACTGAAAATTGTTCTGCTGGAACTTGACCAAATTTCGATCCGTCTGGGCAGGCTGGTTGCAATATAGTTGCTAATAGTGATCAATGTACTCTGTCAGTGGGGAAGACTCACCACCTGTAGAACACAATAGCGCCAAGGAAGGGATTTCTCCATCAACATTGACTGTATTGATGGCGGGATCAAGTCATTTTTCTCTGTCGCTCATTGACAGACGTAGTCCTCCTTGATTAATATCAACTCGGGTTATACTGCCCTCTACAGGAGTAGGACTAGACATGAAAGAAAACATTCTGGCCACTTCCTAGGGGCAGTCCCAGAGGGTATATCCTCTCACTTCCTGCTACAGCAAATCAGTTTTTTTCTGTCTAGTTAGGAGTAAGGACCTAGATGCCTTGCTAGGATCTTCGGTCCTGGCAGGATTTTTTTCTTAGAAAGATTTTTTTTAGACAGCTTTTTTCTCCAGTGTTCCTGTGAGATCTTCAAGCAAGAAAGCTGGAACTGGGCGACGGGCTGGATGTTGAGATCCAGTGGTCACCCCAGTTCAGCCTACGAGCGCGTGCAGGCCATAGCTCCGCGCTGGGTCGGCAGCGACATAGTCCCACTGGACGGGGACTGACCCTGCGAGTTAAACGTCTCGCCTGGACGCCAATGACTAACAGAGTCACGGCGTCCGTATTGGTCGACAGCCCCCCCACCCCGGTGGAGAGGGGTTCTGTCAGGAGTTGGCGCCCGCCTGGTTCCGGTATGGTGAGTAGAATGTTCCCCCTCTCCCCCCTGTCGGGTTTGTGGTGGACGCGGGCCCCTCTCTGGGATGGTAGGATGGGTCTCCCTCTCTATCCTATAACAGGTCACAGATCCCCCAATTTGAGTGTGATTGTTTGTGAATAGAAACCAGGAGGCTTGGTTTGGGATCTGACAATCTAAAGTCATTGTAAGACTGTAAGGGTGACTGAAGTCAGTGGCAGTACAAAAGGGTATTACTATTGAAGTAGAAGGTATCCTACCTGTCAGAGTGTGTACACAGGTGCCTGAGTTACTGCAGTCCAGATCGCCATTCCTCCAGCAACCGGTCACTTCCACGGGCTGCACAGCCTCCCGACGGCCCACGGACCGCATGCGGCCTGCCAGGGTCCTATACCACCGGCCAGGCTTATCACCATTCAGGGTGAAGTTTGTGGGGCCGAGGCACTCCCGCAGGCCACCAGGCCGAATACATACTTCCCGCAGGCCGCTGCTAGCCGCCGCTATCCTACACAGGCCGCCGCCATTGTTTTGCAGATCGCACGAGGCCGCCATATTGGCGTAGCCTCGTGTCTCCAGCATGGGGGCAGCCATGTTTGAGGTGACCAAACACCTCGAGGAGCTATGGGGAGGCGCCGGAAGGCGTGTAAAGGGGCGGAGCCGCCTCCTTGGCCCAGGGAAAGCAAGCCAAAGACTTCCTGTCTGTAACAGACAGTGCTGGAAGCAAGTTGATAGAAACTTCTGTGCATCAGGTGAGCTTGGGGTCTCTCTCGCTCTCTTTCTGAGGGGTCCAAGCAGGTAGACTGAGGGGTGCTATTGCGCTGGGGGACTAAGTTAAAAAAAAAAAAAAATGTTTTTTTCTTGCAATTAATTTTTTTGTGTTTGCTGGCAAGTGTCTTGTTACATGAACCCTGCCACACATGTATCCCCACCTGATCCCCTCGGGGTGGCCGCAGGACCCTCCAGTACCCCATTTGTGATGATGCATTATCAGCAGTTTTGGAGTCTTTGGTATCCCGGGTGGAGGTAGCTTGTCAGGGACGGGGGTCAAGAAGAGCGACCCCCGCCTACCCCTAGGTCATCTGATACTTCAGATACGGATTCTGAGCTAGTCATTGCAGCCCCTTTTTCTGGGGTTGTTGTCTCAGGTACGGTCTCCTTAGACAGTGAGGAGGACGCGTCTGCCTCCGCCATAGCACAAGAAGCGTTGGTGGAAGCACTAGTTGTGTCTGTCCGGGAAACCTTAAAATCTTGAGGTTACACGGGCAGAGGTAGCGGAGACTCATATTCCTTCTTTGGTACTAGCAAGCCTACCGAAATTATGAAGGGTTTCCCTTGCTCAAATGGGGTCGTCCGTAAACGAGCCTCTGCTATTTCCAAACGCATTGCTAAGCGCTATCATTTTGAGGAATCCCTAATTAATAAATAATAGATGGACGGTACCACCAATAGTGGACTCACCGATTTCCAGACTAAATAAAGCCACGGTTATCCCGTGGGATTGACAGAATGGACCTCACCCATCTCTAGGGTGGGGGGACGTCTTCACCGGTTTCCGGATCCAGGGCTTTCCAGAATCCTGGATAAAGGGGTTCGCAAGGTCATATGGTCGGGATACAAGATCGAGTTTCGATCACTTCCACCGGTGCGATTCTTCCCTTCCAATATTCGACATCCCCGGGTCGCTTAAAAAGCTTTGCGGGGGACAGCTTGATGCAACAAGCAGTGGTAGTTCCCATTCCTTGGAGGAGTTCTTGTCGAACCTGTTCACAATGCCCAGGAAAAAGGGCTAGGTGCGTCCAATTCTGGTCTTGGAAGAGATGGAGTCCATCCATACAGTGGTGGCCTCCCTGCATCAGGGGGATTTCCTGGCGTCCATAGACATTTAGGGTGCCTATCTTCATATCCCCATCTTCGCAGGACATCAGCGTTTTCGTTGCTTTTCCCAAAGATCATCCCTGGTTCCCACCAGGAGACTGAACTATCTGGGCCTAATTTTGGATACATCCTTGGCAAGAGTGTTTTTCCATGCGGAGAAACTCCAGAAGATTCAGTCATGATTCGGATATTACTGTCCGTCAACTGGCTGGGATTGATGGTCGCCTCTTTAGAGGCAGTACCGTTTGCCCAGTCTCATACCCGAATTCTCCAAAGAGGAGCTTCTTCTCATATGGAATCGGAATTTCCGATTCCCTAGACAATCGGATCCGATTGAGCGAGCGGACCAGGGAGGCTCTGGTCTGGTGGCTTCGGTCTCCGATGCTCAGCCAGGGGAAATAATTTCTTCTGATAAATTCCAGGTCACCGATAAATGTGTTGGAACTGAGAGCGATCAGACTTTGTCTGATTTACTGGACCGAGCAGCTCCAGGGCAGCCGGTTCGGATCCAATCGGACTATGCCTCGGTCATGACTTATGTCGATCACCAGGGGGCACCAAGAGTGCCCTGGCGGCCATAGAAGTGGCCAACATTCCTATTGGGGGAACAGTTGTTCCAGTTCTCTCCGCAATAGTTATCACGGGGGTGGACAGGCAGATTATTTCAGCCGTCAGATTCTGGATCAAGAGGAATAGTCTCTTCATCCAGAAGTATTTCTCCAGCTGTCCCTTCATTGGGGCACCCCGGAGATGGATCTGTTGGCAGGTTGGCTCAACAGGGCTCGCGCCCGCGATCCTCTAGCGGACGCAGCAGACGCGCTGAGCGCCCAGTAGGGGAAGTATCAGCTACTGTATGTCTTCCCCCTTCTCAAGTTACTGCTGAGATTTCTCCGCAGGATAGAGGTGGAGGGAACTCCAGTTATCCCGGTAATTCCGGGCTAGCCTCGTCAAGCCGGGTACGCCGACTTGGGCAAGACTAGTCGCGGACGCTCCTTGGAGACTTCTTCTCAGGGAGGATCTGCGGTCTCAAGGACCGATCTTCCATCGTGCTTTACAGTCGCTGGCTTTAACGGCCTGACCATTGAGACCCAGGTACTGAAGGACAAGGAATTGTCAGCTTCAGTTATTCCTACTCTAATTAAAGCAAGAAAAGCGACTTCCAGCAAAGTCTATTATCGCACATGGAAGGCTTACATTACGTGGTGTGAATCGTAGGAGTTTTCCCCCACGTACCTATTCGGTGACCCGAATCTTGGTTTTTTTCTGCAAAAGGGGGTTGAGCAGAAACTATCCTTGAGCACTATCAAGGGTCAGATTTCAGCGTTGGCAATCTTCTTCCAGAAGCCTCTGGCTACTCATTCCTTGGCGGAATTTCATCCAGGAGGTGCAGCACTTGGCTTCGCCAGTGCGCGCGCCCTTACCACCCTGGGATCTTAATTTGGTATTGTCGGTTCTTCAGAAACCTCCCTTTGAAAATATCAGGGAGATTCCCTTGCTTACATTATCCCAGAAGGTGGCCTTCTTGGTGGCTATCACTTCTGCACTCAGGGTGTCAGAACTGACTGCATTATTGTGTCATTCCCCATATCTGGGGATTCATAGGGAGAAGATAGTTCTTCATCCGAAGCCATCCTTTTTTCCTAAGGTGGTTTTCAGACTTTCATCTGAATGAAGATATTGTGCTACCTTCCTTGTGTCCTAAGCCCAGTCATCCTCGGGAATGTGCGTTGCATTCCTTGGATGTGGTGCGGGCAATCAGGGTATACCTGAAGACTACGGAATCGTTCCGTAAGACAGATTCACTTTTGTGATCACGGATGGCCCCAGAAAGGGGTTGCCTGCATCTGCCGCGACTATCTCCAAATGGATTAGACAGTCGGTGGTACAGGCTTATTCTATTAAGGGTCGGAATCCTCCGTTCCTTATTAAGGCGCACTCCACTCGAGCGCTCAGTACTTCCTGGACCTACTGCCATCAGGCGTCAGTGGTCCAGGTGTGCAAGGCGGCTACCTGGTAGTCGGTGCATACCTTTACAAAATTTTATAAAGTTGATGTGATGGCATCGGTGGATACCTCATTTGGCCGCAAGGTTTTGCAGACCACAATTTGAGGAGACCGGTGGTCTACCTCGAGGGTTTTTTTCCGTTGGAATTTCTGTTGAGTCTCATCTTTTGTTTGATGAGCCTTTTAAACTTCTAGTTGGCACCGGTTGGGCCTTCTAGATTGGATTTTGATTTCCATTTTCCCACCCCTCATTTGTGGCACTGCTTTGGGACGTCCCGAGTTGATATTAATCAAGGAGGACTACGTCTGTCAATGAGCGACAGAGAAAAATGGATTTTTGTAAAATCTTACCGTAAAATCCTTTTCTCTTAAGCTCATTGACAGACGTAGTACCCGCCCCTCTGTTTTTGAGTTGGGTTGGGTTAAATTCTCTAAACACTGCTTTGTGACATAACTGATTTGCTGTAGCAGGAAGTGAGAGGATATACCCTCTGGGACTGCCCCTAGGGTGTGGCCAGAACGTTTTCTTTCCTGTCTAGTCCTACTCCTGTAGAGGGCAGTATAACCCGAGTTGATATTAATCAAGGAGGACTACGTCTGTCAATGAGCTTAAGAGAAAAGGATTTTACGGTAAAATTTTACAAAAATCCATTTTTTTCTTTCAACCTGTGGGAATCGTAACAATGTTGGCTTGGAAAGAGTCTGGGGCGGAAGGAGTCCCCTTTCTTAAGATAAAAGCTGTGAAGTTTGGGATAAGAATTTCTTGTAGAATCAGGCACTATAGCTATTTTGAGATTTGAGAATTTTTATTGCCAGGTGGAGTTCCTTCACAGTGATATCAGCATTCAGGGAGGAGAGGTTGAAGTCTGCGATAGTGGGCTGTCCCATATTTCAACTGGACTCTTCCACTTTTTCTGTGGGCAAGGGGCCAGGTAATGATCAATTGCCAGTTGTGCATGTAAAGGCATAGAAAGGGTTATATTTGTCAGTGTATCCTGTATGGTGGCAGAGGGTCAAGGATGCGGATAGAGAATCTTGGCATGAAAGAGCAGGGTACTGTAATGAGCCATAAGGTGAGGGTGGGAGATGGACGGATATTGGAAGAACAATCTAAAGCAGGATACCCCGCAGAGGGTCATTGGAAACGGTCCTCATTATGAAGGTTCCACAGAAATTCGTAGGTCGTCCTTCCTGTCTTAGCGGTCAGAAAATGGGACAGAGAGCTGAAATTGCACTCTGTAGAGCTTGGTGAGGTGAGCTTATTAGAGGTAAAGGTGCACCGATCCGACTTTTCTAGTCCCGATACCGATACCTGGCTTTGTGTATCTGACGATAACGATCCGGAACTACACTATATATATATATATATATATATATATATATATATATATATATATATATATATATATATATATATATATATGCGCACACACAGTATACAGTGCTAGAAATAAGGGTACTTGCAGGGATTTTCTTCTAGGCACTGTGTCTGTCTGTGGCTGGCCCGGGAAGCATGTGGCTGCAGTACAGAGCTAAGCCTCCTTCATTTGATATCACTCCACCTGTGTGCTGGACCTATACAGGAAGTAGCGGCTCCGTGCAAGTAAGGAATGAAGCAGCAGATGGAAATTACACTTAGTGCTTATTGAGACAAGTACACACTATAGAGGGATATGCTTTTTCATATTTCAGGTCTAAGGTTTACAACCACTTTAAAATGATGCTAATCTGGTTTTATATCTATGTATGTATTAGGGCTGAACAATATTCGATGTGCACATCGACATCGTGCAGTGAGCCTGGGCGATAGTCACATCGCCGGACATGCGATAGTGTGGAAGGCAGAGAAGTGTGTACTATCACACACAGCGCTGCCTACAGGAAGGGGGAGGGGGCACGCAGGACATCTGCAGCCCGTTGTCCCACTCACAGCGATCATCCTGCTGTAACAGCAGACACCTCTCTCCCCACTGGCAGCCCACACATCTCACTGAGCATCCCCCGCCCCCTGCACATGTTCGGATGTAAACAGACAGGAGGAGGGAGGGAGATTTCACTGCCAGAGCCGCGCTGATGATCTGAGGTCTGTGTAGTGTTATAGCAACCGGGAAGGGCAAGTAGCACACATGATTTGGGGGGGGGGGGGGGGCGGCGCAAGAGGATATGTATTGGGAGGAGAGAGTACTTCTGCTAGTGGGGTGGGGGGGGGGGGGTCCTCTTAACCTGCCATGATACTTCCCACCCAGTTCCCTACAGTAACATTAACCCTGTATGGTACAATTATTAGAAGGCTGCAGTACTGCCCTACATTACCTTAACCCTGTATGGTTAGAAGGCTGCACGTTCCGCGTGCCTGCACAGTCACATGTCATTGGTTTGCTGTGCCACGGCTCGCCGCACAGTCACAGCCAACATTCACAACATTCATCATGCGTGACGAAGAGCATCTCCCGCAAAAAAAAAATATCGCAATATATATATAGTGGGGAAAAAAAATATCGCAATGTGATTTTTTTTTTTTTTTTTCAATATCGTGCAGCCCGTGTGTGTGTGTGTGTGTGTGTGTGTATATATATATATATATATATATATATATATAATATAATATCTCACAAAAGTGAGTACACCCCTCACATTTTTGTAAAGACTTTATTGTATCTTTCTCTCTCGCCCATTGACAGACCCAGCTCCATATCTTCTTAGACCATTGGGTTATTCTCCACCCATCAGGATTAGGACACTAGGCAGGAAAATGCTTTACCAAGCCTATGGGGCTGTCCCTGCAGGCATAACCCTACACACTCTGCTACAGCTTCCAGTTTGTTTCTGCCTAGTTTAGGAGGAGATATACGAGAGGCGGTACAAGATTTGCTTGCACAAAGAGTGAATGTGCCGGTTCCCTCTCAGGAATCCCAGGTGGGAAGAACTGGGAAGCCGATTACCTGAGTCAGGTGTTGGATCAAGGGGAATGGTCTCTTCACCCGGAGGTGTTTCATCTCCTGTGTGTCTGGTGGGGGACACCTGAGGTTGATCTGTTAGCTTCTCGTCTCAACAAGAAGCCTAGTTCCCTGCTGGGACTTCGGTCTTAGCTCTATAAAATGGAAAATTTTGTTATTTGTAAGACTTCGTATCGGTAGGACACAAACTACAAATGGAACAATACAATCCTGTTTTACAGTCGCTTTCTGTTAAAAGCCAGGTGTTGAGACATAGGGGTCTTTCTGACACTGTGATTCCTACACTGTTGAAGATCAGAAAGTCGACCCCCAGTAAGATCTATCATCGTAGGTGGAAATCGTACATTTCATGGTGTGAATCATTGAAGGTGCACCCTTGCTTGTTTTCAGTAGCTAGGATTCTGGCTTTTCTGCAAAAAGGGGTTGAACAGCAGTTGGCTTTGGGCACTATCAAAGGCTTTGGCTATATATTTCCAACTAGAAAATCTATATAAGGTGATAAACCCTACACCTGCGCAAATGAATAAAAGTATAAAGAAACAAATATGTGCAAATAAATAAATAGTGACTAAAAACAGTTATAAATTAGCAGCGTGGGAGTGATCCCAAATTATTAGTGGCAATCGGCACATAAACGTGAAAAATGACAAAAAATACTTATTACTAAATATGATTGTGCTAAACTAAAAACACTGTGATAATGATAAAGTTCAAAGATGTGTACAAATATGTAGTGATACAATAAAAAGTGAACATTCAATAAACTGACTAAATCAATTAAACCATATCATATTAAAGTGTCCATAAAGCAGTCCATATTGAGTAGCAGCAAATATCCAGAGTGTGTTACCAGGAGCCGGAAGTGAGGTTGGCGCAGTCACAGTTCCTTGGGTCCCGACGCGTTTCGTAAGCACGCCGGCTTACGTCATCAGATGCCCCTGATGTAAGCTGGCGTGCTTACGAAATGCATCGGGACGTAAGGACCTGATAACACACTCGTGGAACGCGGAAGGCGTCCGTGAACCGGAGACCGCATTATGTGACTATATGCTCTGTTTTTACTTACAAAATGTAAGTGCACCCATCTCTTAATAAACTCTTTTGCTTAAACGTACTTCACTATCGAACCCATTTTTGTTTTCTCCCTGGATATGTTGTTTGGAAGGCCATTGCCCGGGTTAACATATTGGGATCATCAGTGAATACAGGGAGAAGGTGCCTCCTTCTGATGTCTGGTGCTTATGATTTTATCTGCGTATTAGACACCCTATAATAAGGGGTCCACAGCTTCTGGTAAGCGCATATACACTCTGGGTGAATTGGTGGAGGTGTATAATGCCATACAAAAAGTTTATCAAGTGTTTACCAATATTTGGATATTCGCTGCTACTCAATATGGACTGCTTTATGGACACTTTAATATGATATGGTTTAATTGACTTAGTCAGTTTATTAAATTGTGCACTTTTTATTGTATAACTACATATTTGTGCACATCTTTGCACTTTATCATTATCACAGTGTTTTTAGTTTAGCGCAATCGTATATTTCGTAATAAGTATTTTTTGTCTGTTATATATTTCCAACGCCCGTTACGCATATCAAACTTTCACCATCCTGTATGGAGACCACCACCAAGTAGAAGAAATGGCCCCTTACCGCAACGCAATGATCCCCACCACAGAGATCATTGACCGCTTGTAATGGAAATCAGATGGACCAAGTAGATGACAGTCCAGCTCACTAGGAAGATTTCAATGGCTCCACTCGATGTGAGTACAAATAGATCACAAGGAACAGTTTCTTACAGAAGTTCTTCACTGTTTTTCTCCTTTGGAAAGAACTGCAATCCTTGTTGTTTGGCCAGGGATCTTGCCTGTTCAGAGATGTGGTGATCCGTGGTTTGTCTATACTGAGGTGGCCCATCATCCAGATCCAGTAAGGATATTATTGAAAGGCGTATTTTCTACCAATTTCTGGTAAGCATATGAGCTTGTCTGGCTAACGGATGCACTGCGGAGGAAGATTGAATATAGCTGTGGTGGAGGAGTTCACATCCTTTTCTTCACATTGATCATTCACTCAGCACATTTGTTCTGGACTTTATTTTTCTTTTCTGTTTTATGCACACAATAATTTTTTTTAGCTATTTATAGAGCTGTTTACACACTTAATTGTTGTGGGCACAATTATTTGCTGCTGCACCTTTTGTTGCACCCTTCTTTACTTTTATTTCTTTATTTTGAATTGATTACATGTTTGATTCATTATTGCGCATGTGCATTATTTAACCTGTATTATGCTTCACTATAAGAACATTGCCAAGAAGCTAAAACTGAGCTGCAGCACAGTGGCAGAGACCATACAGTGATATAACAGGACAGGTTCCACTCAGAACAGGCCTCGCCATGGTTGACCAAAGAAGTTGTGCACGTGCTCAGCCTCATTTCCAGAGGTTGTCTTTGGGAAATGGACGAATGAGTGCTCTCAGCATTGCTGCAGAGGTTGAAGGGAGGGGGGGGTCAGCCTGTCAGTGCTCAGACCATACGCTGCACACTGCATCAAATTGGTCTGCGTGGCTGTCCCCCCAGAAGGAAGCCTCTTCTAAAGATGATGCACAAGAAAGCCTGCTAACAGTGGAGGCTGAAGACAAGCAGACTAAGGACATGGATTATTGGAACCGTGTCCTGTTGTCTGATGAGACCAAGATAAACGTATTTGGTTCAGATGGTGTCAAGCATATGTGGCGGCAACCAGGTGAGTAGTACAAAGACAAATTTGTCCTGCCTACAGTCAAGCATGGTGGTGGGAGTGTCGTGGTCTAGGGCTGCATAAGTGCTGCCGCCACTAGGGAGGTACAGTTGATTGAGGGAACCATGAATGCCAACATCTACTGTGACATAATGAAGCAGAGCATGATCCCCTTTCTTCGGAGACTGGACCGCAGTGCAGTATTCCAACATAACGGCCCCTAAACACACCTCCAAGACTACCACTTCCTTGCTAAAGAAGCTGAGGATAAAGGTGATTGACTGGCCAAGCGTGTCCCCAGACCTAAACTCTATTGAGCATATGTGGGGCATCCTAATGGAGGGTGGAGGAGTGCAAGGTCTCGAACATCCACCAGCTCAGTGATGTCGCCATGGAGGAGTGGAAGAGGACTCCAGTGGCAACCTGTGAAGCTCTGGTGAACTCCATGCCCAAGAGGGTTAAGGCAGTGCTGGAAAATAATGGTGGCCACAGAAAATATTGACCCTTTGAGCCCAATTTGGACCTTTTGACTTAGGGGTGTACTCAATTTTGTTGCCAGCGGTTTAGACATTAATGGCTGTGTTGAGTTATTTTGAGGGGACAGCAAATTTACACTGTTATACAAGCTGTACACTCACTACTTTACATTGTAGCAAAGTGTCATTTCTTCAGTGTCATCACCTGAAAAGATATAATAAATTATTTACAAAACTCACTTTTGTGAGATACTGTGTATGTGTGTATATATATGTGTGTGTGTAATATATATATATATATATATATATATATATATATATATATATATATATATATATATATATATATATATATATATATATATATATGTGTGTGTGTGTGTGTATATGTATTTTTTTTTTTTTTTTCTAGTATGTATTAACTCAGAAAAATACCTTCTGTTGCGCTCAGCCTCTTCCAAATTCCTTTTTTGTCCTGTTAGAGGGGGGCTACATTCTTTCTCCACGCAAAGTATCCAGATTCTAAATTGGGCCCAAGTCACTCTCAAGATTGACTACAAACTATGTATTGCAATCCGTGGCATTTGTAGTGTGCATAGAGCAGTGCACATGACCACAAGTAACATCCGCTGTTTGTTTCAAACGAATGGAAGTAATGGCAGGAATACACGATAAGAAAACGATTGGCCGATTTTCTACTCCTTGATGCCCAGCAATCAATACCCGATATCGATATTATGAACGAAAAAGACCGATTGAAAAATTTGAGAAATTCTGTCGTATCGTTTGCGAACGAACGATTTTCTATTCATTGGTTTGACGGTCGTCAGTAGAAAATCTATAGAACATTATTACGCATGAGCGGAAATAGTTGGCGACCCGGAAGCAGTGTTCAAGAACGAAGTTTCGTAAACATGAATGAAAAATTCCAAATGAAAAGGCAAAAAATGTCAGCAAAAAATATCTAATTGAATATAAAAAATCATGTTGTTTTTTTAAATAAAGATTTAACAAGTCTTGTATTTCTAAATGTATTTATTGAAATGTGTCATAATAAATATCTCAATACATTTTTGTAATTGAGTATATATGTGTATGTATGTATATATATGTATATATATATATATATATATATATATATATATATATATATATATATATATAATATATATATATATATATATATATATATATATATTCCTATATCTATCCTATAGAGATGTGTACAATCTCCCCTAGAATGTGCAGTACTTTAATTAAATAAAACCGTATGTACTTTATTTCTTGCCATATTTGGAATTAAAAATGATAAATAATGTACTGCTAAATGAAAAAAGAATGAATACAAATGTCTTTAGGAACATCTTAATGGTTCTCTCTGGTTGGATTAACCACTGCTGTACTGGAAGGATTTGTCCCCTTAACCAGTCCATTTTTTTTGCGATCCGGCACTGCATTACTTTAACTGACCACTGCGCGGTCGTGTGACGCTGTACCCAAATACAATTTATGACCTTTTTTTCCTCACAAACAGAGCTTTCTTTTGGTGGTATTTGATCACCTCTACAGTTTTTTGATTATGCGCTATGAACAAAAAAATAAGCGACCATTTTGAAACAAAGCAGTATTTTCCACTTTCTGCTATATAACATTCCAAAAAAGGCCAGTTTGTATTCTTTTGGTAAAAAAAAAAAAAAAAAAAAAAATCCAAATAAGTGTATTTTGATTGGTTTGCGCGAAAGTTATTGCTTCTACAAACTAGGTGAAAGATTTATATCCTATGTATATAATATATATATATATATATATATATATATATATATATATATATATATATATATATATATATATATATTTTTTTTTTTTTTATTTACTAGTAATGGCAGCGATCTGCAATTTTTATTTTTTAACAAAACAGGGTTGCTCTTTTTTGGAATAAAGTCTGATACAGAATAAAGACAAAGGTGTAACAAGTGTACAACATCATTGAAACAGGAGATACGCAGGTATTATACCAACACAGTGATGCGATCATCATACACTATACAATCCAATATGAGAGTCAGGATGCTGTCACAGCACATCAGCAGTCCAGCCATGGTTGCCAGATTTTTTTCAAACTTCTGGGGGCAATTCTTATTAATATAAGTCAGTTTGTACATTGGCAAGGCCCCATTGACGATGGCCTCCCACAAAGTTGTAAGCGGGTGTTGATAATGTCAAACGCCTCCCTCCAGAACTTGGCCACCCGTGGGCACGTCCAGAACATATGAAAGTAAGTACCTTCAGAGTAAGACAACTAGTACAAGCAGGAGACCAGCGGGGGTAAGTTCTGTGCAGACTCTGGGGTGTATAATACACTCTGTGTAGGAACTTCATCTGAATTAACCTGTCTTTGGATGCTATCATCAGTCTGGAGCAGTCCCCAAAGCAGTCCTCCCAGTCCATATTAGGAATATCTGCCAGCCACCGCTGCCAGATCCTATCCAGCCTAGGGGAATCCACCCTCATTAAGGTGGCATAGATCGCCGACAAGGGTTTAGATAGTGTTTCCCACGCCAACAGGTCCTCCAAGAGGTCAGTCTCTAGTACAGGAGGGACAGGGAATTGAGCCCGAACCGCATGCCGCAATTGAAAGTATCGAAATCCCATCCGAGGGGCCAGGCCAAAAATCCTTTGCAAGTCTAGAAACAAAACTTTAACTATGAATACCGTGCCTGGCCCATAACTGTGGATCAGGAATCCACAGAAGAGGGTGAGGCAGGGTGGGATTACCCCACAGGGGCTGATATGGGGTCCAGTGATGAGGATTTAGAGAACAATCCCTGGCCACAGTCCACACACTGAGAGTCGTCCTGGTGGGGTGTGGAAGGGAAATATATGCACCCGTACCCTGATAAGCTAAGTTTGGCCAAAGAACCCAGACAAGCTACCTCTAAGCAAATCGCTGCATTCAGTCTTGAGCCTGAGAACCACCAACAACCGCCCAAAAATACAGCCCCCCATTGCCCCCGCAATCAATCGGGAGCTGCGGGGTGGCCTTTGCCAGATGAGGGCTAGCGCCCGGCCAAACAAAAAAGCTGATACAGCCCTTTATATCTTTAAAAAAGGAATTAGCGATCCAGCAAGGGGAGCTGCGAAAAACGTATAAACATTTTGGCAAAAATATCATTTTGATGATGTTAATGCGACCAAGGATGTTTAGGGGTAAGGTAGCCCATGAGGGGCACCGTTCACGTAATCAAATAAGAATAGGGTGAATATTGTTCCCAAAATATGCACTGAAATCTTTAGTGACCCGGACGCCCAAATATTTAAATTCCTTGACCCAAAGCAAGGGAGTGGGAGCAGCCAGGGCTCTAGCATCCAAGTCCAACAGGAAGTGCACGAATTTACTCCAATTTATCCGAATACTGGAATAATGGCCAAAATTTTCAAAAATTGTCAGAGTGGCCCATAAGGAGGAGTTCCCATCAGCCAGGTACAAAAGGGCATCATCCGCGTAGATCGATATTTTCTCTTCCAGGGTGCCGATCCTCCAGCCCCGCACCTCGTCAGACCCGCAAATTAATATAGCTAACAGCGCAAGGGCAAATAGCCCAGGCGACAAGGGGCAGTCCTGTCTTGTCCCCCTAGCCAGCGGAAACGCATCTGAGGTTTTACCGTTAGTACGGACACAAGCCCATGGGGCTGGCAATCTGCAATTTTTAGCGGGACTGCAACATTGCGGCGGACAGATCGGACACCTACCTGACATTTTTGGGGGGACCAGTGACATTACTACAGTAATCAGTGCTAAAAATATGTACTGTTACTGTACTAATGACACTGGCAGTGAAGGGGTTAACACTGGGGGGCGATCAAAGGGTTAAATGTGTACCTAGGGAGTGATTCTAACTGTGCAGGGGCCAGACTTGCTGGATGGACACAGGGCTCCTTTGTTCCTAAATAAGAGGAACACAGGAGCCCTGTTTCTATCTCTGACAGATCAGTGGTGTGCCGTATTTAAAATGGCACACCGGCTTCTGTCTCTCCCTGCAGCGACCGCGGGGTTCCTGGCGGCCGCTGGACCTGCTGATTGACTTCCGGGCTAGCCAAGGGGCGTGTGCCCCAGGAACGCTCCTGCACATTCATTGTCGTTGCCATCAGAGTCCAAATTGCAATATGGTTGGAGAGCGTTTTGCAAGACAAGCAATTTTTTTTTATAAGTCTTGACTTGATAAACAAGTAGCATCATGTCACAACTGGGTATAAAAGAGAAGAGAGGTGCCTGTAAGTGTAGCAATATGGTTACATTTAATGAGTGCAACATTTAGCAACTCACATGGTTGATGATTAAAACAGGCAGATCTAAGTATGCAGGCATCCGGGGTAAAGCTATCCCCATAGGCCATCCTCCTCATCACCATCAATGTCATCCCTTCAATGCTGCACTCCATGAGCGCTTCAAGTCTCACTTTCAGATCCCTCTACTGCAGGGTAGTCTTCCCGGTCACAACTACAGACTGCCAGCAGTGAGAAGCATGGTCTATGTAGACAGCTTTACCCAAGAAGCCTGCAGTATTAGATGTGCCACTTTTAATCATCAAACCATGTGAGTTGCTAAATGTTGAACCTTCATTAAATGGAACCATATTGCTACACTTAGAGGCGCCTCTCTTCTCTTTTATATTCTGTAGATCCTGCTGGATTTTGCTTCTAATCCCCTGCCATTTGTGGATGGACATTTTATGGTTACACAATCACATTTCTATAATCTTTTTAAATGAACTATAAACTGAAGGACTTATGAATTAATGGTTGTGGAACGAATCGTCTTATTTTCCATTATTTCTTCTGGGGAAATTTGCTTTGATATAAGAGTGCTTTGGATTCCAAAAATGTTTCCGGAACGAATTATGCTCGCAATCCAAGGTTTTACTGTATTTGAATTTCAAACATCACACTCCCAGAAGACACGGTAAATGCTGAAACCAAGTATTTATTATTTTGTTCAGACAATAGCCCAAAATTACAGAAACATGGGTTTTGTTTGAATATTACAAAAATATATATATTTTTATTTTTGCCAAATGTTTGCATAGCGCAAAGGTATGCATTGTAACAGAGACATACTCACAACAAATTACAGATTGACAATAACCGTGCAAATTGGCCATATTTGGAAGTGGTATAGTGCTTTCTAAAACACAAACAATATGCAAGCATAATCAATGGGAAATTGAGTCATGGTGTAGGTTTTGATTATTTGTATGTTCAAGTCCTTGCAGGTTATTTTAGGACATCTGTATGCCATAATGGAAACTTAACTTCACTTTGCAACTTGTGTAATCCAGAGATGCAATGGGAAGTTAAAGCAGTTTTTCAAATGGATGTGAATGAGGGCAGATTATTTTTTGTTAATTATCACTGTCATAGGATAAGCAGAAATTGAAGCTCTGAAACATTTCCAAAGCCATAGATGTATATACCATTGATTGACAAGCAAGAGGAATAATGACAAGTATTCTCTGCTATTAAGAAATTCACAAAGAAATAGCACTAGACATATGTATCAATATCTATATGACCATGAGTGCAAAACAAAACATCAACTATTACACAAATATCTTGATGCAATTAAATATATGTCATGATAGGGAAATGTTGTCAACCTATCAATACATATAGATACAAAGAGGTTGCAACGGCGCTACATTTAAAGTGATTGAGTGCTGTGAAGGTGCCAACTTCAATAAACGTGCTGGTATGCTATAAGTTAATAAATATAATTTGGGTCCAAAGTAAAGTGCACTAGTGACTTGTGATGTGTCAAGATTAACCATATTGTTTATCCTGGACCCAAAAAATGTGCAAGTAAATAAAGTGCAAATTACTGTGCCATATAAATACTGAAATAATAAAAATTCAGTGAATTGCAGGAATTGAAAGTGCAATTTATTACTGTGCCATATAAATACTGAAATAATGAGAATTCAGTGAGTTGCAGGAATTGAAAGTGCAATTTTCTAGTGATAAGTAGTTGTTTTTCTGAAAACCAACTTCAATACAATGATAAATGAATAATAAACAAGTTGTTTCCGCAATAAAAGTGCTGAGTGTGATTTGAGTGAGAATACCAATTAATGAAGGGTTAAAAATTAAAGAGCGGTATTCAGAGAGATAAAAAAATGGGGTTGCAATCTCTAGTGTAACCACTAGATGTCGCCCCTTGTATACGACCTATTATAGGCAATGGATGATCCGGGGGTTCTCCAGTGGAATAAACCTTTAGTCCAGCTTTGGTTTTCTCAAATAGAGAGAAAGGACCCCATGATGCCGTATACAATAAATAATAAAGTAGTGGATAGTAGTGACTCACAGTTAGGCTGTCCGAGATCAGTATTCGCGGCCGGGAAGCTTCCACGGCCCGGGCTCCGAAAACCGGAAGTGACGTAATGACTTTATGACTCCATCCTACGCGTTTCGTCAGAGGACGTCTGCTGGAGCGGCCAATACATATATCCTCCACATAAAATCCCTGAACAATAATGATAATAGGAAAGTTTAAAGAATATGTGCACATTTCTTTACATTTTATCTTTTGTAAAAAAAACTAATCAACAGGTCTTTGCTATATGTAATGGAGACATGCACATTTTGAATCATTATCCATTCAACAGCTGTCCAAAAAACTTCCATAATAAAATGTTTTATTTTTGTCTGATAAAACATTGATAGTTTTTATTTTCTAATGCCACACTTTCCAAAACCCACAAAATAAAACCTCAAAACCATGACATTTTAACTAGACCCTGTTTAAGATATCAGCACAGTCCATCAGTCTTTGCTGTGAGTGAATATTGCATGTCTTCCATTAATGCACAACATTTTAGCAGCTCAACAGTGATCTTGGCTGCAGTAGCACTATCCAGCACATGGCCAAAAAAAAAAAAAAAAAAAAAAAAAAAAAAAAGCATTTGATGGTAGTATATTGTATAATATATATGAAGTGGGCTTCTTGTTCAGTAATATCAATGTCAAAGTTCAGTACAATAGGAAGGTCATCATCCCCACGTAATCTGGCATTGTTGCTGTAGTCTTCTTGATCTAATATTCTATGCTCTTGCTGGATGTTTGGTGTGTCTATTTAACAAACCTAAAAATTATCTTGTAGTGTATCAATGCAAATACGCATTCCAATAAAAATGTTACATGCATGCTACATATTTTATGATCACAAACCCTACTGCATCATCATATACCAAAAGTCCTTTTGTCATCCTGCGCTCGTAGTAGCGTCCTTCCCTCAAAAGTCAACAAGAGCCATTGTCTCCTGTTGTCAACCAAATCCTTTTCATGAGTGCAGAGTATGTAGGAGGCATGCTTTTAAATGTTATTTTTAAAACAGCATGGCTTTAAATTTCAGCAGCACGTTCCCCCCTCTGTAAGTAATTTAAATGTCAATAATCAGAAAAGACTATCATGACTATCCATGTTCAAAAGACGTGAACAACACAAAAGGACCTAAGCTCCTAATAACTATTCTCATTAAAAAAAAAAAAAAAAAAAAAATAATCTCAAAATTGGAGAAACACCACTGATGATTACAAAATACACAGCTACAAAAGCACACTTCAATCATAACGACATCTCTAATCTCAACTTACCTATCCCTCCATGTTTGAAACGCACATCGTCCTATTTTCCAATATCACAATCTGGTTGGTATCCCTTTGCATGCTTGTAACCAAGTGTGCATCATGCACCGATGTCTGGCAACCTGTTTCTTCATCAGAATAGTGAATTTCTTCCTTTGCATGCACTTTTGGATGCTTTTTTGATGTTTTTATCTGATGTTGGCCTGTAAATTACAAGAATTAAATGACATGTATGAAGCAAAACTATTTTTTCTCTTACGTCCTCCGACAGTCGCAGCCCACTCATACAGTCTTCACCAATGGGTATTGACCTCTTATCCATAGGAGCAAGCTAGGCATAAGACTTGTTAAAAACAAAGCATTTACATAGACACACCTATGGGGGCTGTCCCACTGATCCAATACCCCCCCTATCAGCCATCCCAACTCAGTTTGTCTTCTGCCTAGTTAGGAGTGAGCTAGGCTCTCCCTGTGCTGGGGCTACAGTCTCAGCCTTCTTTTTTTCTTTATGATTTTATTTCAGGGAATGTGTTCTTCACATTACTAGCTGTTTATTTCTCAGCTTTTAGTTAGTCACTTCTTCAAGATGACGGCGTTGCGGAGCTGGGAGTCGGACTGGTCGTCCTGGTTCTCCAGGACAGAGGGCCTTATGGAATCCCAGCCCGCCATCGAGCATTTAGCACGCTATGTTTTCGCCCTGGCCTCGCAAACGACCCATCCCTGTCCTCAGGGATGCAAACCTGCGAGGTGGCTACCTCGCCTGGACGTCTCCCCACGGTTCTCCGTGCACTGTTAGCATCCTGCGTTTTGGCTGACGGCACCCCTGCCATCTGAGGGTGGGCGGTTTCCCGTCGATGAGAGGCACCCCACGCCATCGGGTACAGGTAAGTACATTCTGTGTGGGGCCTCTGTCTGGGGCTGGCAGTCCTGTGTGTCTGTGTTATCCCCTCATGTCTGTGCATTTTTTGGGCTCCCTGAGCCCGGTCCGTGCGGGGGGTTTTTCTCACAGCCTGTGTGGGTTTGTGGGGGGTCCCTCTCCTGTGTCACTTTAGGGTGCTTTGGGAGGTACAGACACGTGTGGCGACCGCTGCGGGGTTAAACACCGCCGGTCCGCCATTTTAGGTGTGGGCAGCATGTCTGGCTTCACTGTGGGCGCTTATACAGCATTGTATGTGGTGTGTTTTGGCGCCTTGCGGCGCCATCTTTTGTGTGGCAAAACGCTCGTTCCGAGCACACTTCGGCGGCCATTTTCCCGAAGCCTCCCATTACTTTGTATAGGCAACCATTTTTCCTTGGCCTGAAGTCTCTGTTCAGTCTCTTGCGGTGACATCACTTCCTCCTTCTGTTCAGGAGAGATCGGCTGCGGTGGTAACGCTTTGTGGGGGTCTGTATGCTGTCCTTTTTTTTGTTCAAATACTTCTGGCTATCAGTTTATTCCTGCTTAGGGGTCTGTTTGTCACAGTCTTGTAGCGGTGTGCTGCGGGGGTATGCGGCGCGCTTAAAGGGCCAGCATCACAAAAAAAAAAAAACTTTTTTACTATGGAATCTCAGGACAGCAAATTTCCCCCAGCCTTAGTGGGGGGTTCAGGTTCATCTGAACCTTCTGCTCTGACTACTTTGTCTGCTGCAGTGGCAACTTTGGTGTCCAAAGTGGATATTCTGATGACTGAACGAGCTAATAGAAAAAGGCCTAGGGTTTCTTTTTCTTCTGATTCTGAATCTGACATGGTTGCCGTAGGTAGCGTGCCCCTTGCAGGGCCTCACTCTTCTCAGTCTGAGGGGGAGGCGGAGGTTGCAGGGGTGGATGATTCCCCCCTGGGACGGCCGAAGACCGTGCAGCTATGGATGCGCTAATTCTTGCCATTAAGGAAACACTACATTTAGAGGATGAGCCCAATCCTCCGGGAATTGTGTCCTCTTTTGGTACACACAGGACCCGCAAGGCGGCGCAGGTGTTCCCTTGCCCCGCTGAGTTTCACGCTACTGTGAATGATCAATGGCGTCATTTAAAATGCACCTTTGTGGTGCCAAAAAAGTTTCACCTCCTTTATCCCTTTGCGTCTCTTACAGATTCGCGCTGGTGTGTGGCTCCTCAGGTGGATCACACTGTGGCCAGATTGAACAAGGCCACTCTGGTACCCACCGAAGATTCTCCGGTATTTAGGGATCCTACGGATAGGAGGATGGAATCCCTAGCCCGCCATGCCTACATGGTGGCGAGTTCCATGCTGAAACCTATTTTTGCCTCTGTCATGGTGGCTCAGGCGGTGGCGGATTGGACGAAGGTGCTGAGACGCACCCTCGTGGCTGATTCTGCCCCCCCCCTACTACCGTGGAGATGGTGGACCAGATTTATCAAGGGGTCATGTATTTGTGCGATGCAGCCTTGAATGAGGCCCCATTAGCTGCGCGCCTGTCCAGTGTCGCGGTGATTAACCGTCGCCTGATATGGTTGAAAAGCTGGTCGGCTGACCAGACTTCCAGGAAAACGGTGGCTGACATCCCCTATGCGGGGTCTCGCCTTTTTGGGGAATCCCTGGATGAATTGGTTAAAGGGGTCACTCTGCTACCCCAGAATCCTAAGGGCAAATTTTTCTGCGGTAAGCGGGGCCCCTCCTTTAAACCAAATCAGGGATCCTTTTGTGCCTTCAAGGCACAGAACAAGGGAAAACTCTTCAAGGGCCAGGGTGGCCAGAGAAAGCCCTGGGCGGGCAAACCAAAAAACGCCCAGGCTGGTGCGGCGGCCCAGTCCCCCTCTGCCTGAAGGGGCGCCCTCACCCGTTTCAGGGGGGGTTTCCTCCAACTTTGGCTGCTCCGAATTCCGGACAGGTGGGTTCAGGAAATCATTCGATCAGGATACAAGATCGAATTCGTTTCGCGGCCGGCGGACAGATTCTTTCCCTCAAATCTTCATTTGATCCCAGGGCGGTTACAGGACCTGCATCGAGCGGTGCAGGATCCCCTCACCCAGGGGGTGATCGTCCCGGTGCCTCATTGGGACAGGTTTCGCGGGTTTTACTCGAATCTGTTCACTGTGCCCAGAAAGGAGGGCAAGGTGCATCCAATTCTGGACTTAAAAGCTCTGAACCGCTTTGTACGCGTTCGGAAGTTCCGCATGGAATCGCTCCGCTCGGTGGTAGCCTCCCTGAGTCCAGGCAAATTCCTGGCCTCTATCGACCTGAAGGATGCGTATTTACACATTCCCATTTTCGAAGGTCATCAGAGGTACCTCTTATTCGCTATCGCGGAGGAACATTATCAGTTTGTGGCTTTATCTTTCGGTCTCGCTTCGGCTCCGAGGGTGTTTTTCCAAAGTGCTGGCTCCCGTTCTGGGCCTGTTACGGGCACAGGGCATTGCGGTCTTGGGATATCTGGACGATCTCCTGTTAAGATCGAGTGCCAGTCAGAGCCTGCTGTGCGTTCTGTCCACTACACTTCAGACACTTCAGGAGTTCGGATGGACCATCATTGTGCAGAAGTCAACCTTGTCTCCTTCGGTTCATCTCCCATACTTGGGAATGGTTCTGGACTCTGCTCAAGCAAAGGTGTTCCTGCCGGAGGACAAACTCCGGACCCTACAGAACGAGGTCAGGGCCCTCAGGGACAACGAATTCTCGTCACTCAGGACCTGTATGCGGTCCCTGGGGTTGATGGTGTCGGCCTTCGAGGCCATACCGTTTGTACAGTTTCACACGAGGTCTCTCCAAGCGGAGATTCTTGCCAGATGGGACAGGCTGCCTCAGTCCTTGGATCTGAGGGTGTCTCTGAGTCACCAAACCAGAATGGATCTTCTGTGGTGGCTTCAGTCCCTGGCGGTGACGAACGGAAAATCCTTGCGGCCGTTACTGTGGACAGTAATTACCACGGATGCCAGCCTGTCGGGCTGGGGTGGAGTCCTTGGCAACCTGTCTGCCCAGGGCACTTGGTCGGTGGAGGAATCCTCCCTCCCCATAAACATATTGGGAGCGATCAGGCTGTGCCTGCTCCATTGGTCGGATCGTCTCCAGAGCCGTCCTGTTCGGGTGCAGACGGACAATGCCACTGCGGTGGCTTACATCAATCACCAAGGGGGCACCAGGAGTGCCCGGGCAGCCCAGGAAGTGACCAGGATTCTGTCTTGGGCCGAGACTCATGTCCCGGCAATATCGGCAGTTCACATTCCGGGTGTGGTGAATTGGCAGGCCGATTATCTGACCCGCCAGACCCTGGACCAGGGGGAATGGTCCCTGCACCCGGAGGTATTTCAAATGCTGTGTGCGAAATGGGGATCCCCAGATGTGGATCTGTTAGCGTCTCGGCTAAACAACAAGGTGGAAAGGTTTGTGGCAAGAACGCGCCATTCTCAGGCAGATGCCTCGAATGCGCTGGTAGTGCCTTGGCATCAGTATCATCTGATGTACGCCTTTCCTCCGATTCAGTGGTTGTCCAGGTTCCTTCGCAGGTTGGCCTCGGAACCAACATTGGTGATTCTGGTGGCACCGGACTGGCCACGCCGGTCCTGGTACGCGGGCATCGTTCACCTGGCCGTCGAGCCTCCATGGCGGTTGCCAATGCGAGAAGATCTACTGTCTCAGGGACCGATCTTCCATCCTTCCATCCACTCTACCAGAGCGGTGAGTGCGTCCTGGGCCTTCTGGCATCAGGCTTTGGTGGCCCAGGTGTGTAAGGCTGTGACTTGGTCATCAGTGCACACCTTTTCCAAATTCTACAAAATTGATGTTCTGGCATCAGCTAAAGCCTCCTTTGGCCGCAAAGTTCTCTGTGCGGCAGTACCGTGAGGGGACCCTGTTTTTTTTTTTTTGCGGGTCCCTGGCTGCTGGGGTTGTTTATCCCCTTGGTTATTTGCTTTCCTGGGTTGTTTCTCCTGTTGAGCCTTTTTTTGTTACCCAGAGGGTTACCTTTCTGTAAGGTTCCTTTCTCTGATGTGGGTACTGCGTTGCCTTTCTAACGGTTGCGTTTCCCACCCCTCATGTCTACACTGCTTTGGGACATCCCATTGGTGAAGACTGTATGAGTGGGCGGCGACTGTCGGAGGACGTAAGAGAAAACTGAATTTTTGTAAAATCTTACCGTAAAATTGCTTTCTCTGAGTCCTCCGACAGTCGCTACCCCCGCCCCTCTTTTTGGTGTTCTTGGACTCTTAACTGCTTGCTACCAAACTGAGTTGGGATGGCTGATAGCAGGGGGAGTATTGGACCAGCGGGACAGCCCCCATAGGTGTGTCTATGTAAATGCTTTGTTTTTAATACGTCTAATGCCTAGCTTGCTCCTATGGATAAGAGGTCAATACCCATTGGTGAAGACGGTATGAGTGGGCGGCGACTGTCAGAGGATTCAGAGAAAGGAATTTTACGGTAAGATTTTACAAAAATTCCGTCATACTAAACTAGATATACATACTGAATACCATTGGAGTCTCATAACTTTTGATGCAATGATCAAGTCTGCTCTTATGAGGGGAGCTGGGATATTACAAGGGGCCAGTACAACAAAGTTGGTTGGGAATAAATGATGCCATAGGCTTTGTAATTCTTTGGATTCAAAATCTTACCGCCATTGTATCACTTTGGGGAATAGTGCACCATCGTAAATGTCAGTTTGTTGAAAATTACCCCATTGTTTGTGTAAGGAATAGTGCCTCACCGTATAGTAGGAAATAGTGCACCAAGGGCCACATAAACAGAAGGCCACATCCAGCCAACAGACTGAAATCGAGAGACCCCATGTTTAGAGCATAACATCTGTTTAATACAAAGATCAAACATTCAATAATAAAATATCAAAATGTATTGTAATTTGAAGTTATCTGCATCTTTAGAGTCTGTTCTTCAGGAGTTGAACTACCAGGCATCAGTTAATTTGTCAATTCCTCAATATTTGCATCCACTGTAGACTCCTCTGATGTTGAAAAACAAGATTTCTTTTTCTGGAAGTGTGCTTGCCTCTTGGCTTTGTTACCTTTAAAAAAAATATATATTTTTTCAAAGAACCATTTTACCTTAAATTATTAATACTAGAAATAAACCAAATCATCCATCAAAAGCTATTTACAAGATAAATTGCAATATATTACAAGATCTGCATAGAAACCTCACAGGTTTTATTTAAATAAAAAAAAAATAATTACCTGCTCTGCATTTTTTTTTCTTTAGAGCAGCTCAGCTACAGCTTGCCAATTTGCCTCAACTTGCTACTCTATATGTTCTATAGGCCTATGTCAATCACATAAATTGAAGAGCAAGTGTATTACTTATAATACAAAAAGCATGGCTTCTTCATTCTGTCTTACGTTTTCTGATGATCTTGTGGATTTCTGCTAGTTGCTCCTGCTCCCTGTGTTTCGGATCTAACCACCTCTTGCGTAGCTGATCTTTCGAACATTCAGCGCCACGCTTCTGTGAAATAACATCAATGACCTTGTCCATTATCTTGTCTTTCCTCATGTTGGGCTTAGCATAGTTGCTTAATTTCCCATCATAATAATTTTTTTTTCGTGGTTACGCCGCTCGGCGTGCGTTCCATGGGCAGGAAGTAGCCAACCGGAAATGACGTGCCGCTCCGTGCGTGGCAGGAAATACGTCAGCGCGTTTCGCCGTAAGTTCCGGCGTTTTCAAAGACCTATCACGTTTGGAGCACCTTATTGTATATCAGCACTGGAGCACTTTACTTTTGGATCACCATAAGGACACTATTGTATAATTTATTGTATGGACTTTTTTTATATACTTCACTTTAATATCACTAGATTGCGTTCTACTAATGTAGTTTTATTATGAATATTTTTTGAGGATTTTTTACACAATTGAGCACATACTATTAGTGTTATTTATATATTTTAATTGGAAAACAGTATTATAATATATCACTTGAGTGCCAGCGCTGCTTAACTTTGTGTATAATATTCTGTCTAAGATTTTCTTAGTGTGCAGCAGCTGTACTCTATATACACATTCTCTTTATATATTTTTAATTTTTATTTATTTATATATTTTTCACATAGTTCAAAGATATAATTGATTGATTCACCAGAGTATCCATAAGCGCGGGTATAAAATCGTTTTTCACCAGTATGGATAAATTCACTACCCTCTTCTTGCACGAGACCCTATTTCTAGCTAGGAAAGTGATAGCACGACAATGGATGCGAGACAAACCCCCCACCTTCCGTGATTGGCTTTGAGAGGTTAACAATACATTGCCCTACAAAAGGCTGATCTATGTTCATCGCTTCAATAAGATATGGGACAGATGGCTGCAGGCTCCGGAGACGTGCTCCTGAGTCCAGTTTTGCTGCTCTATTACATATGCAGATTTTTCTCCTATTTCATGTTTGCTACCAGACACCAACCATTCTCCAGCTGTGTATCCCCTCTGTTTACTGACCATAATGCATGTTCCCACTTGTATTTTTGAGCCCACTTTACTTGCTATATTCCCATGGATGGCTATCTTTCATTCTGTTTGTTCATTTGCAATTTTTTTTCAATAAAGAACTTGTTTGATTAAAAAAAAAAAAAAAAAAAAAAAGCATGAGGCCTATGTCAAGCTGGTCGAGCTATGCACTGCAGTAAATGCACAAGCTGATGTTAAATATGTGAAATCAAAAATATCAAATCTGCAAACCGTTTTTAAAAAAGAGCTCAACAAAAGAAGATCCCCAAAAGTCCGAAGTGGGTGCGGTATTTCGAAAGTCTTCATTTCCTAACTGATCAGACTGAGATGAGAAGCTCTATCAATACGCTGGCTTCCAATTCTGCAGAGCCAATGTCAGCAGGAGAGGAAGATTTGGAAGACCCCCAATGCATCGCCCATTCATTGGGTAAGCATGTTTTGCATACCTGTATCTCTTTACTTGTATATTCTAGTTATTTTAATTATTAGATAGGCATAGCACTGCTACATTTTTCTCAAACACTTGGAACCACCAAGCTTTCATTGCATTAAAAAATGGGAAGAGTAGAATGGTTTGCAAACACTTGTTGTGTTAACTATGCATCTCTTCCAATTAAACAGAGCATGCGGGCAGCACAGTGGTGTAGTGATTATCACTTTTGCCTGCCAGCACCAGGGTTGCTGGTTCTAATCTCAAGCTGGACACTACCTGCCTGGAGTTTGCATGTTCTCCCTGTGCCTGCTTGGGTTTCCTCAAGGTACTCCGGTTTCCTTCTACTCTAAAAAAACATGCTGGTAGGTTAATTGCATCCTGTCGGAATTATGTATGTATAAATGTGGGACCTTAGGATTGTAAGCTCCTTGAGGACAGGGACTGATGTGAATCTACAATATATATGTAAAGCACTCTGTAAACTTAAAGCACTCTATAAGCACTCGTAATAAAATAATACAAATTATACATTTTTTACTCCATTTTAAATGAAAATGTACTACTTTTTTTTTTTTTTTTTTTTTTTTTTTTTTGGGGGTGACTCCATCTCCCCCAAGAATCTCACAAAGCATGCCTCGTAAATGAAAAAATATAGATGAAGCAATGAATAGTTTCTTGATCCAGGCTACAGCTGCTCTGCTTTGTAAAATAGATGACTGTGATGCCTATGGAATTGTGACTGCGAATAAACTAACGAAGATGACAGAGGTGCAACAACAACAGTTTTTTGAACCTTTATTGGTGCAACTACTCAATAAAGGCATTAAGGAAGAACTTAACCAAAATACATTCGTTGGAGAATCTCCAACAACACCGATGTTGCATACTCCTCAGCATCGTGCTACTTCACTTCCATCCTATTCTCAACAGCATCAGGCTACTCCACCAATATCGCATCATCAGCAGCATCAAACTACTCAATGCTATTACAGTGCCTTGCTAAAGTTTTCTGCCCCCTTGAACTTTGCAACCTTTTGCCACATTTCAGGCTTCAAACATAAAGATATAAAACTGTAATTTTTTGTGAAGAATCAACAAGTGGGACACAATCATGAAGTGGAACGAAATTTATTAGATATTTCAAACTTTGTTAACTAAAAAACTGAAAAATTGGGCGTGCAAAATTATTCAGCCCCTTTACTTTCAGTGCAGCAAACTCTCTCCAGAAGTTCAGTGAGGATCTCTGAATGATCCAATGTTGACTTAAATGACTAATGATGATAAATAGAATCCACCTGTGTGTAATCAAGTCTCCGTATAAATGCACCTGCACTGTGATAGTCTCAGAGGTCCGTTTAAAGCGCAGAGAGCATCATGAAGAACAAGGAACACACCAGGCAGGTCCGAGATACTGTTGTGGAGAAGTTTAAAGCCAGATTTGGATACAAAAAGATTTCCCAAGCTTTAAACATCCCAAGGAGCACTGTGCAAGCGATATTATTGAAATGGAAGGAGTATCAGACCACTGCAAATCTATGAAAACCTGGCCGTCCCTCTAAACTTTCAGCTCATACAAGGAGAAGACTGATCAGAGATGCAGCCAAGAGGCCCATGATCACTCTGGATGAACTGCAGAGATCTACAGCTGAGGTGGGAGACTCTGTCCATTTGTATACTGCACAAATCTGGCCTTTATGGAAGAGTGGCAAGAAGAAAGCCATTAAAGATATCCATAAAAAGTGTTGTTTAAAGTTTGCCACGAGCCACCTGGGAGACACACCAAACATGTGGAAGAAGGTGCTCTGGTCAGATGAAGCCAAAATCGAACTTTTTGGCAACAATGCAAAACGTTATGTTTGGCGTAAAAGCAACACAGCTCATCACCCTGAACACACCATCCCCACTGTCAAACATGTTGGTGGCAGCATCATGGTTTGGGCCTGCTTTTCTTCAGGGAAGATGGTTAAAATTGATGGGAAGATGGATGGAGCCAAATACAGGACCATTCTGGAAGAAAACTGATGGCGTCTGCAAAAGACCTGAGACTGGGATGGAGATTTGTCTTCCAAAAAGACAATGATCCAAAACATTAAGCAAAATCTACAATGGAATGGTTCACAAATAAATAACCATATCCAGGTGTTAGAATGGCCAAGTTAAAGTCCAGACCTGAATCCAATCGAGAATCTGTGGAAAGAACTGAAAACTGCTGTTCACAAACGCTCTCCATCCAACCTCACTGAGCTCGAGCGGTTTTGCAAGGAGGAATGGGCAAAACTGATAGAGACATACCCCAAGCAACTTACAGCTGTAATCGCAGCAAAAGGTGGCGCTACAAAGTATTAACTTAAGGAGGCTGAATAATTTTGTACGCCCAATTTTTCAGGTTTTTACTTGTTAAAGTTTGAAATATCCTATAAATTTCGTTCCAGTTCATGATTGTGTCCCACTTGTTGTTGATTCTTCACAAAAAATTACAGTTTTATATCTTTATGTTTGAAGCCTGAAATGTGGCAATAGGTCCAAAAGTTCAAGGGGGCCAAATACTTTTGCAAGGCACTGTATCCTTCATCTGAAAGATCTTTGTCATCATGGGGTTCAGATTTCCAGTACACTAACCTTTAAGATGTTTTATAATGTGTTAATGGCCTTTTGGTCTTTTGAAATAATGCTTTTGTCCCTATAGGTTCTGGAGGTCTGCTTAGCTCCAAAATGTTTTCTATAAAGGATTGTTTAACTATTTTTTTGTTAATAAAACCTTGACCATTGTTTGTGGCGTATTTGATGAGTATTTGAAAGCTTCACCAGTTAAGAGTCTCTTTTCAAAAAGATGGTAACAAACTATTGCGCATGCTACATGCCCTCTCCTTTTTTTTTATTTTTATGGAAAATTTTCTGTAAACACTAGAGATGGTTGTGTGGGAAAATCCCAGTAGATCAGCAGTTTTTTTAAATACTTAGAACAGCCTGCCTGTCTCCAGCCTGTCTGGCACCAACAACAATGCCATGTTCAAAGTCACGTAAATCGCCTTTCTTCCCCACACTGATGCTCGTCTGAACTTTAGCAAGTCATCTTCACCACATCTAAATGGCTAAATGCATTGAGGTTCTTTTATCTGTTTGAGTTAACAATTGGTGTTCCCAAGCAAATGAACAGGTCTACCTTCTAAAACGCCCATGGAGTGTTTTGTTTTTTTTGTAAGGTTTCGTAAAGGAAAGGGCTTCAAAAGATGCTCTCCCAGAGCAAATGCGTCATCAGCGAGGAAAACAAAGTTTACGTTTTCCACCGTTTCCTGAAATGTGGGCAAGTTTTGTGTTCCATTTTTGAGACGTTGGTAGAAATCAGTTTTTTTGATAACCCCTCCATCCGAGTTCCTACCATTTTTGCCAACATCAACAAATAAAAATTCATAATTAGCATTGACAACTGCAAGAAGGATTATACTGAAGAATCCTTTGTAGTTGTAATAGAAGGATCCAGAGTGTGCTGGCGGTGAAATCCTAATGTTTCCGTTTCCCATGTATTGCTTCGCCACAATTTGGGAAGTTCCACTTTTTCATTGAATTGCTTTGCAGTTTCCATCCAGTCCTCTTGAGTTGCTGGAATCTGTGGATGCATTAAAACAAATAAAATTATTATAATGTTGAAAATATGTCTTTTACATCTACAAAACGTTGATGCTTATCACCTACATATAACATTAATTTAAAAAAATAAGTAAGGAAAAAGGAAATTTATAAAAGAATATGATACATTACGAGACATTACAAGACATATGTCGAGGGATTGAATGTTATAATATAAAAGTAGAGTATATTATCTTTATGTACTCCTTCTGAAGGACCTTGATAATTGCACAGCAAGTCTCTGGCATAATCCTTCCTAGAGATTGAGAGGATATTCCGGTAGTGTATTTTAGGTCCTGTAAGCTTCCTCCAGTTGCTAAAAACCTCAGGGTGGCAATTAGTCTTTGCTCAGTAGTGATGGAGTCCCTCATAACTGTGTCTTACTTTCGAATATGTGGACCAACCACAGATAATTGTTGGAAACGGGCATCAGACATCCTGAGGTAGTTCCTGTAGTCATTTTGATTATTTTCTTTAAACTCTCAAATTAGTTCAATATGTGAATATTGATCCCGCTTCTGCAGCCAATGTTTGGTCCAAATTCCTCGCTTTCTAGTGGTCTTTTGTCGATATTTATGGATGGCCAAAACACCAAGTGCATTGATGCAAATGTTTGATCCTGGGGCCTCATCCATATTAAATATCAACCGTACGTTCGTGAACATACAACGAAGATTCACATTGAGCGCACGTAGATGCTTTCACTACAGAGTCAGTGAATTATGCGATTTCAATGACGGCCCTGTCAACGAAGAGCATAGGAACGTTCGTGCTGGGAGGAAGGGCGTGGCTACAAGGTCACACGCACAATACATCACTTCCACTTGTTCGTGAAATCTCAATACTACATACGAAATCGATTTGCTCTTGAAAGATTTTTTTCAATTGCTAAAGTTGGCGACGATTTTGACCAACGAACGCGGTTTCGTTGTTCGACGATCGAACAATAGGTCGATATTCGACCCGTGTATTCCTGCTATTAGAATGAAAAGGAAAGGTTTGAGAGCTCATGGAGGACTTTACAAGGAGGCAGAAAAACACAGCAAAAATTATTTCACTAAAAATCTATTGCAGGTTTAAGTAGTGGATTTGTTTGGCTAATTTTCGTAGACTAATTGAATTGTTTAATGCCACTTTAGGAAGCTAATGTAGCCACCACATTTAAGGACTGGTAATCTGCAATATATATTTCTCTTATGTCCTCCGACAGTCGCCGCCCCTTCATAATCTTCACCAATGGGTAATTGACCTTTGCTCCGCAGGAGTAGCTAGGCAACCAGATTTGTTAATATCAAAGCTTTTAGCATATCACACCCCTAGGGGACGGTCCCCTCAGTCAATACCTCCCTGCTTCCAGCATTCTCAACTCAGTTTTCAATTGCCTAGCTTAGGAGTAGCTGGCTGTTCCTGTGCTGGGGCTTTCAGTCTCAGCCTTCTATCCTCTTTTTGATTTTATTTCAAGTATTTTTCTCTTTCTTTTACTTAGTTGTTTTTTTCTCAGCATTTGTTTAGTTTTCTTCGGATGAAGATGATCATGCGGAGCTGGGTCTCGGACTGGCCACCCTGGATCCCAGGGCTGAGAGCCAGGGGTTTCCCCAGCCTGCCATCAAGCGTTCAGCTCAGGTTTCCCTGGCATATTGAACGACCCATCCCTGTTTGATGCAGGGATGCTGCCTGTGAGGTGGCTACCTCACCGGACGCCATTTGCGGTTTCGCACCGCAGTCCACTGCGTCCTGGCTGCGACACTCCCTGTCCTCAGTACAGCGGTTTGGTCGCTAGAGAAGGCTCCCCACGCCATCCGGAATGGTAAGTAAATTTCTATGTGGGGACCTGTCAGTCTGTGACTGTGTGACCCGCATGTCTGTGTAAGTGCTGAGCTCCCTGTCAGATTCCTGTGTTAGCTGCCTTTCTGTGGCGGCGATCCACGATCGCTCCTGCAAGCACATGTCGGCGCCATTTTCTTATTGCCTAGATTCCCTCAGCCGAGCGGCCATGTTTGTGAAGCCTTCATAGGCTATATAGGGCGGTCAGTCATTGCATCACTTCCTTTTTCACTGGAACAGCAATCGGTGGCAGCAGCTGTGTGCTCTCTCCAGGTTTTTACCTTCCTTATCCTGTATTTCCTTGCTCAGTGCCCCTTATCCCTGCTTCCATTATGGCAGCCCAAGCTATTGCGGATTGGACGCAGGTGCTTAGGCGCACCCTGGTGGCTGACTCTGCTCCGCCGACAACATTGGCTATGGTAGATCAAATTCATCAGGGTGTCATGTATTTGTGCGATGCGGACTTGGATTTAGTCCCTTTGGCTGCACGCCTCTCCAGTGTAGCGGTGTTGAACCGTCGCCTGATATGGCTGAAATGTTGGTCGGTTGACCAATCCTCTCGCAAGACTCTAGCTAATCTTCCCTACGCGGGATGTCGCCTTTTTGGCGAGTCTTTGGATACTCTGATAAAGGGAATTTCTGGGGGTAAGAGCACTCTCATGCCCCAATCTCACAAGAATAAGTTTGTTCGCGGTAAGAAGAATACCTCGTTTAGGCCCTCTCAGGGGTCCTTTCGCGCCTTTCGGTCGCAATACAAGGGCAAGCCCTTCAAGGGCCAAGGCTCCCAGAAGAAGCCGTGGGCAGGTAAGCAGAAGTCCGGCCAGTCCGGGTCCGCTGCCCATGCCAATTCGGCCTGAAGGGGCGCCCTCACCCGGTTCTGGGGTCGGGGGACGTTTGCTCGGTTTTCTTCAACCCTGGCTGGCCCGCATTCGGGGCAGGTGGGTTCAGGTAATCGTTCGATCTGGATACAAGATCGAGTTTCTCTCTCGGCTGGCGAGCAGATTTTTTCCCTCAAATCTTCAGCTGTCTCCGGAACGTTTGCAGGATCTGCACCTGGCGGTGCGTGACCTGCGGGCCCAGGGAGTGGTGGTTCCGGTGCCTCATCGGGACAGATTTCGGGGGTTCTACTCCAATCTGTTCACTGTGCCCAGCAAGGAGGGCAAGGTACGTCCGATTCTGGACTTGAAAGCTCTGAACCGCTTTGCGCGGGTTCGCAAGTTCCGCATGGAATCCCTGCGCTCAGTGGTGGCTGCCCTGAGTCAGGGGGAATTCATGGCCTCCATCGATCTGACGGATGCGTACCTTCACATCCCCATTTTCGAGGGTCACCAGAGGTACCTTCGATTCGCCATTGCGGAGGATCATTACCAATACGTGGCGTTACCCTTTGGTCTCGCTTCGGCTCCGTGGGTTTTCACCAAGGTGCTTGCACCGGTCCTGGCTTTATTGAGAGCCCAGGGCGTCTCTGTCTTGGGATATCTGAACGATATCTTGCTTCGGTCTGCGACCAGTCAGGGCCTGGTGAACGACCTGTCCACCACGATGCAGACTCTGCAGGAGTTTGGTTGGACGATAAATTTTCCAAAATCAACGTTGTGTCCGTCGGTTCGTCTTCCCTACCTGGGGATGATCCTGGACTCTGCTCAAGCGAAGGTCTTCCTGCCGGAAGACAAGCTCCGGACACTTCAGGACGAGGTCAGGTCCCTCAGGGACACTCAGTGCTCGTCCCTCCGGACATGTATGAGATGTCTAGGTCTAATGGTCTCGGCTTTTGAGGCGATTCCCTTCGCCCAGTTTCACACGCGGGGTCTTCAGGCGGAGATCCTGGCCAAGTGGGACGGGCGTCCGCAATCTCTGGATCGGCAGCTTTCGTTGAGCCGCCACACCCGAAGGGGTCTTTTGTGGTGGCTCCAGTCCCCGGCGGTGTCGGGGGGCAAGTCCTTTGTCGTGGACGGTGATCACCACGGATGCCAGCCTGTCGGGCTGGGGTGGTGTTCTGGGCGTTCTGTCCGCCCAGGGAACTTGGTCGGAGGAGGAATCCTCCCTTTCCGATCAACATTCTGGAATTGCGAGCGATAAAACTTTGCCTTCTGCATTGGTCGGAACGGCTTCAGGGCCGTCCGGTTCGGGTTCAGACGGACAATGCCACAGCGGTGGCCTACATCAACCATCAAGGGGGCACCAGGAGTGCTTGGGAAGTAAACGGCATTCTGTTGTGGGCCGAGACGCACGTCCCAGCGATAACGGCTGTGCACATTCCGGGGGTGGAGAACTGGCAGGCGGACTATCTGAGTCGCCAGACCCTGGACCAGGGGGAGTGGTCCCTTCACCCGGATGTCTTCCAGAAGTTGTGCGCGAAGTGGGGTATTCCGTATGTGGACCTGTTCGCGTCTCGTCTAAACAACAAGGTGGAAAGGTTCGTGGCAAGGACGCGCGATCCTCAGGCAGACACGTTAGTGGCGCCCTGGCATCAGCATCGTCTGATGTATGCCTTTCCACCGATTCAGCTGCTGTCCAGGCTGCTTCGCAGATTGGCCTCGGAACCGCACACGGTGATTCTGGTGGCACCGGACTGGCCTCGCCGGTCTTGGTACGCAGACCTCGTAAATCTGGCAGTCGACGCTCCGTGGCGCCTGCTGCTTCGGGAAGACCTTCTGTCTCAAGGGCCGATATTCCATCCTGCTTTACCGTCGCTGGCTTTAACGGCCTGGCTGTTGAAAGCCAGGTCCTGAAGGATAGGGGTCTCTCCCCTGAGGTCATTCCCACTTTGATCAAGGCTAGAAAAGCCTCTTCGGGAAAAATTTACTACCGTACTTGGAAAGCGTACTTTGCCTGGTGTGAGTCCAGGGGGTATTCCCCTCGCTCATACTCAGTGTCGAGAGTGTTGGTTTTCCTCCAAACTGGAGTGGACCAGCATTTGGCGCTGGCCACAAGGGTCAGATTTCTGCGCTGGCCGTTCTTTTTCAACGCCCTGTGGCGTCTAATTCATTGGTTAGCACCTTTGTTCAGGGGGTGCGACATTTGGCCCCTCCTAGGAGGGAACCTTTGCCTCCATGGGACTTGAACTTGGTTCTGTCCATGTTACAACAGGCTCCCTTTGAAAAGATCAGGGAGATCTCGTTGTCTCTGTTGTCCAAAAAGGTTGCCTTTTTGGTGGCGATCACTTCGGCTCGCAGAGTGTCGGAGCTGGCGGCTTTGTCCTGCAGCTCTCCCTACCTGGTGATTCACAAGGATAAGGTGGTCTTGCGACCTAACCCATCTTTTCTTCCGAAAAGGATCTCGTAGTTTCACCTGAATGAGGACATTGTCTTGCCTTCGCTTTGCGCGAAGCCTAAGCATCCGAAGGAGGTGGCTTTGCATGCCTTGGATGATGTTCTGGCGATCAGGGTTTACCTGTCATCGACTAAGTCCTTTCGCAAGTCGGATTCCCTATTCGTTCTTCCAGAGGGACCTCGGAAGGGCATGGCGACGTCGGCTGCTACCATCGCCAAATGGATCAGACAGACGATTGTGCAAGCCTATGCTTTGAGGGGGAAGGTTCCTCCTTTCCCTGTGAAGGCGCACTCTACCAGATCTCTGAGTACGTCTTGGGCCTTTCGTCATCAGGCTTCTGTGGCCCAGGTGTGTAAGGCGGCGACTTGGTCGTCCGTTCACACCTTCTCCAAATTTTACAAAGTGGATGTTCAGGCATCGGCAGATGCTTCCTTTGGCCGTAAAGTTCTTAGTGCGGCAGTGCCTTAGGGTCCCTTGTTTGGGCCCTTGGCTGTTGGGGTGTTTTTACCCCTGGGTTACTTGTTCTTCCTGGGTTGTTGCTCCTGTTGAGCACGTTTTCCTGTTGCCAGGTTGGTTCTCTTACCTTGGTAAGGTTCCTTTCTCTGATGTGGGTACTGCGTTGCTTTATGCGCGGCTGCGTTTTTTTCCCACCCCTCATGTCTACACTGCTCTGGGACGTCCCATTGGTGAAGATTATGAAGGGGCGGCGACTGTCGGAGGACGTAAGAGAAAACGGAATTTTTGTAAAATCTTACCATAAAATTCCTTTCTCTGAGTCCTCCCGACAGTCGCCGCCCCCGCCCCTCTTTTGGGGTTTGTTTATGTACTCTACTGCTATGCTACCAAAACTGAGTTGAGAATGCTGGAAGCAGGGAGGTATTGACTGAGGGGACCGCCCCCTAGGGGTGTGATATGCTAAAAGCTTTGATATTAACAAATCTTGTTGCCTAGCTACTCCTGCGGAGCAAAGGTCAATTACCCTTTGGTGAAGATTATGAAGGGGCGGCGACTGTCGGAGGACTCAGAGAAAGGAATTTTACGGTAAGATTTTACAAAAATTCAGTTTTTTGGTTCTTGGGTTTAATTGTACTTTAAAAACAGCTCTTATTTTAAAGTAAGAGCATCATATATTTTCAAAATGGAGAGCTGTTAAAATGAATGATGAAAGCTTGTCATATTTAAGTAAAGTAAAGAAAAAAAAAAAAGCTTAGTCTAATTAAATTTTGCTCTGTGCCTCCACAGTGGCAGCTGGACTGCTTAGCATGTTTGTTAAAGTTGATCTGTCAGTTTGCTGTGGACCCGGCTGATCTGGATCTGGCATATCATGATGTCTTTGCTTGGTCGGGATTAGCAGAGAGCCACAGGAAAAGAGCCTGGCCTGGAAAATCGAGAAAGTCTGGTGCAGATCATTCAAAAGGCCTCCATATACCTCGTTTAACAGAGGTAAATAATTTACATACATTCTCTTCTTGATTTATGAAGATTTTAGTCAGGGTGATTGCATTATTTCTGAAGAACATGTATATGTAGTGATTGACTTTGCACATTATTTTCTTTCACCCCTAAACACAGGTTATAGTTAAACAACGCCATACAGTGTAAATTTACAGAACTGTAGTTAGCTTACCAATCTTACTAGGTTCAAGACTGACAGCTCTTAACACTCGTGCTAAAAGGAAGATAGAAAAGTAGCATTAAGATCTAGATTATAATTTTATTGATGGGGTTGAAGGCTAAAACCAAAGATGGGTATTTTACACGAGATGCTTTTTGTTTCATTTCAATGTGCTAAGAATGACTTGATTACCAAAGCATCTCCTGTTGTGCAGTGCCATGCAATGCTTGCACCCTACTCCCTCTTGCAATGCAAATCTAAGTGAGCCGACTCATTGACAACAATGACCTCTGTCTTTTCTCCTCAGTTTTTAAAAGGTCAACTCTTGTCTGCTGAAAGCTCCTACATATTTATTCTAAAAATGAAAACAATAACAAAGCAAGTATGTAAAATGTGACAATGGAGGCACAAGTTACTTTAAAGAGCTTATTCAGTGCAAAGTAACAGTGTCTCCTGATAGTCCACCAAGGATGGGTTTCGTCATAAAAACGTGTCATCCAAATATGGGCGATCATGTGGCGGTGTTTGAGCCTAAGCATCGTCTTAATGAGGGAGTGCCTTGGTAGCCATACAACCAGTCCTGACCTGAAACTAATATGTTGCAGTGTGCTGACTCACTAAGGGCTTGTTTACACTTGCTTCAAAACATGGCATTGGACATGTTTTTTAGGGTTCCATTCACATTTGGGTGTATTCTGCTCTAAGTGCCATTTCACCCATATGCGATGCAGGAACCCTGCAAATCCACTGTGGGTTCCCGCATTGCACTCGACTTGCAGGCATTTCACACTGCCATATGCGAATCGCTGGGGGTGTCAATATGCAGTTAACACCCCCAGATCAGTTTGCATATCCCAGTGCGAACTGTCAGTTCGGACATGAATCGAATCGCATAGGTGTGAACACCCATGCGATCCGATACTGGCGCGACTTTGGTCCGAATGCTATGTGAATTCAGCCATGCAATCTGTATGGCTGAACTTGCAACGCGCAGACATCACGTGATTTGCAGAGCAGTGCGCTGCAAATCACATGCGAGGCTGACATCATTGAAGTGTGAACCGGCACTTAGCCTCAGCTCTCAAAAACACCCAACAAGACCATTCCCATTAATTTCAATGGCCCCTGTTCACATCTGAGCATTCTGTTGCCTTAAGCAAAATGCCCATCGCTCAAAAAAGTAAATGAGCTTCTTATTTGTCAGATTACAGGCGTTTTTATTTTTTTTCATTGGTCACTTGTCAACCTAAAAATGCCTGCACAAAAACTCTGCAAAAATGCCTGTGAATTACCCCGAAAAAAAGCCTGAAAAATGCATGTAAAAAAAGCAACGTCTAGATGTTAACGGAGCCCTAAAACACTCTGAAAGCCAATAAAACAGCTGACAGTAAATAAAATGTTTAACGCACAGTCCTGATGCAGTTCAAGTAAAATGGTGTCTCTTAAAGTGGGTCTCCCCTCAATACTTGATTACCTCTCTTGTTTTGATACTTGCCATAGCGAGTTTTCTACCATTGTTGTTATTTGTTTCTCTGCCACAGCTGACATATACCCTCCTGGGATATGATAGGTTCTCCTATACCACCTATCTCCACTTGGGCCCTTGTGGACCTGGAAGTTTTAATGTGAGGCATGCTCCTTTACTGACTACTGATGTATACTGTGATTGACCTATCTGTATGTTTTCTTTATTCTCGTTTTCTGCTATGTAAAACAAAAGTTTTTTCTCCTTCTTTTTCAATAAACAAAGATTGAACTTAAAAGTGGGTCTCAAATGATGAAAAAATAAAAGTGGGGAAGAAGAGGAGTGCGTTGCTACCTGTAAAGAGGAAGAGCAGGCGTCCTTCCTTTAAGATCTCCAGCGCACACATTACCAGTGCTTCCAGTTCCAGGCAGTGCTGACGGCCTCAAGCCTGACCCTGACCTGAACCCAAGCCTTTGGGGCAATTTCAGAAAAAGCCTTGGGCCCAAAAATTAGACAAGTCTTCCTCTAATCCCTCTCAGTGAAGGGGCACCCCCACTCTGGGTGGGGGGAATGCTCCTGCAGTTCTCAGGGGTATGGGTGGACTTGATTCAAGGCAACTGGGTCGTCTCCACCATTTCAAAGGGATACAAGCTGGAATTTCAGGTGTTCCCACATCCTCGGTTTGTGAGGTCAAGTATACCAACAGATCCCCTAAAAGCAAGATCTATTTCAGGCATTGGAGAGCTTAGAGGGTGATAACCAAGGTTCCAGTGAATGAAAGGTTCAAGGGTTTTTACTCCAACCTATTCATAATCCACAAACCAAACTGGGATGAGAGACCTATTTTGGATTTCAAAGCGCTGAATCAGTTTCTGAACATTCTTTCTTTCCACATGGAATCAATTCGTTCAGTCATAGCCTCCCCGCAGGAAGAGGAATTTCTAGCATCCATAGACATAAAAGATGCATATTTTCATGTGCCTATATTTAAGACCCATCAAAGGCTCCTTCGTTTTTGCGATTGGAAACCATAATTTCCCCTTTGTGGCCCTGCCTTTCAGGTTGGCCACAGCACCAAGAGTGTTCACAAAGATCCTAGCTCCAATATTGGTTGTTCTAAGGTCCCGAGGGATATCGATAATAGGATATCTGGACGATCTATTACTAAACGATCGCGTCGGCTCTAAGCCAAAATATCCTTCAGACTGTACATTTTTTTGAAATGTCTGGGTTGGATTCTGAACTTGGCAAAGTCAGCATTACAGCCAGTCCAGCATCTGGAATACCTGGAGCTTCTTGTTGACACGGTGCAGGCAAAGATATTCTTGCCAGCAAGAAGGGTCTCAGACCTAAAGGGTCAGGTTCTGTCTATAGTAAGACATCAATCTATACGTCTTTGCATGTTGTTACTGGGGAAGATGGTGTCCACATTTGAGGCAATTCCCTATGCTCAATTCCATGCCAGACCCTTGCAGAACAATGTTCTGTCTGCATGAAATGGAAACATTCTGTCCTTGAACCGGTTCATATCTCTGCTACCAAGAGTATGACAAAATTGGTGGTTGTTGACCAGAAATCTAGAAAAGGGGAAATCCTTTCTTTCTTCCAGTGACCTGGAAGGTGGTGACTACAGATGCCAGTCTCTCCTACTGGGGAGCGGTTCTAGATGAAGCCACTATCCAGGGGAAATGGTCTTGGGTAGAGAGTCGTCTCCCCATCAACATTTTGGAAATTCGTGCGGTCAGTCAGGCTCTTAAGTTCTAGACGCCCAGACTTCAGGGTAACCCTGTCAGGGTGCAATCCGGCCGTGGCTTATGTCAACCATCAGGGATGCACAAGGAGTCGATCAGCCCACAAAGAGGTGGATATTATCCTGACTTGGTTAGAGAAGTTTGTGCCATGTCTGACAGCAGTGGTCATTCAAGGAATAAAGAACTGGGAGGCAGATTTCTTGAGCAGTCAACAGATGTTTCCGGGGGAATGGTCTTTACATCCTGAGATTTTTCAATTGATCTGCTTACGCGGGGGGGTCCCAGACATAGATCTGTTGGCATCCAGGTTCAAAAACAAATTGGAGAGATTTGTGTCTAGGACCAGGGATCCACTCGCAGTCGGAGTGGATTCTTTGGTGACACCTTGGGAGGAGTGTTCCCTGATCTATGCTTTCCTCCAGTACAGCTGATATCTCGTTTTGTTGCGCAGGATCCAGCTGGAGGGGAAACCAGTATTTCTGGTAGCTCTGGCTTTGCCGAGGAGCATTTGTTATGCATAAATCTTGAGTTTGGCAGTGACGAGGCCCTGGGTCCTTCCACTGTGTCCGGACTTGCTCTCTCAAGGTCCTATATTCCACCCTGCTATACAGTCTCTAAATTTGACGGCTTTGCTATTGAAGTGTCGGGATTCGAACCCGTGACCAGCCACATCCCAGGCGGTAGCCCTGCTTACTAGGCTACCGTCCTCTCTGGACTTTCCTCCCTGAACATTCCTCCCTGAAGCCTATTATTCAACCTTAGTCTTGCCAAGCCTTGCTCATCACCCTTGATTCCTGACACCTGGTACTTCGCTATATAAGTCCAGCCCCGTGCACTCAAGCTTGCTGATTATTGAGCTCCTGAGCCCTGATCAAGCTTCTCCTCATCTGCTGCTCTATCTACTACCACAAATCCAACGCTGACCAGGAATTGACTACCGACTACTCTTCTGCTTTGTCCCTACCTACTGAACTGCTACCTCTGTTGCTGATCCGGATTGTCTGACCACGCTTACTGCTGCCCGCCCCGACCTTTGGCTCGTCTGACTTCTCTCTGGTTATCCCTTGTTTGCTTCTCCGCCTTCGGACCAAACCTGCACTCTGCCTGGCTGGGTGATCCTGAGGACCGCGTCCTGGTGTTAGCTTGCAACGCAGTCTATCCCCACCATCAGGGGCTCTAGTGAAAACCAGCTATCACTTAGTTTCCGCACCTCAGGTGAACCCGTGTCCTCAGCAGAGTACTACCTGGTGTCCATCCGGCATCCATCACTGCTACCACCGTAGCCAACCCGGATTATCTGACCAAGCCTCTGCCAGACTTCCTGCACCTACTATCGGCCTGCGGTCCTTGCCACTGGGCTCCACTCATACCTCCGGCCAGCAGTCCTCTGACTCAGGTGAGCCTGTAGGATTGTTACATGAAGCCTTTATCTTAGAGAAGAGCAGGGTGTGTCTGGCCCCGCAGTTCATACACTAATAAACGCCAGGAAAACAGTCTCTAGAAATATTTAATACAGGGTCTGGAAATCCTACATTGCCTGGTGTGAAGCCAGGATATGGAATCCCTGCACATATATTATCAGGAGAATTCTATCCTTCCTGCAAGCAGGGGTAGATATGAAATTAGCCCTGAGCACGATTAAAGGACAGATTTCAGCTTTATCGTTTTTTTTCCAGGAACCAATCGCTTCCCATTCGTTGGTTCAGACCTTCGTCCGGGGAATATTGCATTTGCTTCCAGTCCACCAGTGAAGCCACTGTTGTGTCCTTGGGACCTAAATTTGGTGTTGGCAGTTTTGCAAAAACAGCCTTTTGAACCTCTGGGGCAGGTTCCCCTGGTTTTTTTGACCAAGAAACTGGAATTTCTCTTGCGTCCTCCGACAGTCGCCGCCTCCTCTAAGTCATCACTATTGGGTATTGTCCACCTATCCGTAGGAATAGCTAGGCATATAGACTTAGTCAAAAGACAAAAGGCATTAGCATATACACACCCACGGGGGCTGTCCCATCTGGTCAATACCCCCTTGCATCACCACTCCCAACTCAGTTTTAGTTTGCCTAGCAATCAGGAATAGCCACTTTTGGGGGTCTTCACAGCTGTGACGGTAGCGGTGGGCTGCGCACTCCGCAGCGCTATTTAAGGGGACAGTACACTATTTTTTTACACTGTAGTTTTTTTATTATCTCGAGCCATGGATTCTCAGGAAAGCAAGTTTCCTCCAGCTTTAGTGGGGGGCCCCAGTTCTCCTGTGGCCCCGCTGCGACCTGATCTGGCTGCTGTAGTTGCGACTTTAGTGGCAAATATGGAAATGCTGATTTCTGAACGGGCTGCGAGAAAATGGCCAAGGCTGTCTCTGTCTGTCTTCTGATTCAGATGGGGATATGGCTGCTGCTGCGAGCGTGCCCTTTTCAGGGTCCCGCTCATCCTTAGACCCCCCGGGGTCTGAGGGGGAGGCTGAGGTGGAGGGTGTTGATACATCCTCCCCAGGGTCACCTGAAGAACGGGCGACCATGGATGAGTTGATTGTTTCTGTTAGGAAACCTTACATTTAGAGGATGAGCCCTGTCCTCCGGGCGTTGTGTCCTCATTTGGGACGCACAGGACCCGCAAGTCTGCGCAGGTTTTTCCCTGCCCAGCGGAAATCCATTACACTGTTAATGAAATGTGGCGCACGTTAAAACGTCCATTCCTGGTACCTAGTCGGTTCAAATTACTTTATCCTTTTGCTCCGGCTACGGAATCACGATGGTGTGTGCCTCCACAGGTAGATCACACTGTGGCCGTGCTGAACAAGGCTACCTTGGTTCCTACTGAGGATACCCCGGTTTTCCGGGATCCCACGGACCGGCGGTTGGAGTCTCTAGCCCGCCATTCCTATACGGTGGCGGGTTCGTTGCTCAAACCCGTTTTCACGTCCGTTATGTTGGCTCAGGCGGTGGCTGATTGGATTAAGGTGCTTAGAAGCAACCTAGTGTCCGATGACGTGCCGCCTGCACTACTGGAAATGGTGCACCAGATCCATCAAGGAGTCATGTATCTGTGTGATGCAGCCCTTAATGAGGCCCCCTTGGTGGCTCGCCTCTCGAGTGTCGCGGTACTTAACCGGCGACTGATATGGCTGAAGAGCTGGTCGGCCGACCAGTCCTCGCGGAAAACTGTTGCTGATTTTCCCTATGCTGGTTCTCGCCTTTTTGGCGAGGCGTTGGATACCCTGGTGAAGGGCGTCACGGGGGGTAAGAGCACTATGCTACCCCAGAACCCGAAGAACAAGTCTTTCCGTGGCTAGCGGGGTTCTGCGCCCAAGTCAGGGGTCCTTTCGTGCCTTTCGGAACCAATCCAAGGGCAAGCCCTACAAGGCCCAGGGCAACCAGAAGAAACCCTGGGCGGGTAAGCAGAAGACCGGCAATGCCGATTCGGCGGGATACTCCGCCTCTGCCTGAAGGGGCGCCCTCACCCATTTCTGGGGTGGGGGGACGTTTGCGCAGTTTCCTCCAACCTTGGCTGCTCCGGATCTCGGACAGGTGGGTCCAGGAAATCGTTCGATCAGGTTACAAGATCGAATTCCTTTCCAGGCCGGCGGACAGATTCTTTTCCTCCAATCTCCATTTGCTTCCGGGGCGTCTGCAGGACTTGCATCAAGCGGTGCAGGACATGCTTGCTCAGGGGGTGATTGTCCCGGTGCCTCATCGGGACAAGTTTCGGGGGTTTTATTCGAATCTGTTCACTGTGCCCAGGAAGGAGGGCAAAGTGCGTCCTATTCTGGACCTGAAAGCGCTGAACCGCTTTGTGCGCGTTCGGAAGTTTCGAATGGAGTCTCTCCGTTCGGTTGTGGCCTCCTTGAGTCCAGGAGAATTCCTGGCTTCGATAGATCTGAAGGATGCGTACCTGCACATCCCCATTTTCGAGGGTCATCAGCCCTACCTTCGGTTCGCTATCGCAGAGGACCACTACCAGTTTGTGGCGTTACCGTTCGGTCTCGCTTCGGCACCCAGGGTTTTTACCAAGGTGTTGGCACCGGTTCTGGGCCTGCTGCAGGCCCAGGGCATTGCGGTCCTGGGGTACCTGGACGATCTGCTTCTGAGATCGCGTGCCAGTCAGGACCTTGTGCGCGATCTGTCCATCACGGTACAGACGCTCCAGGAGTTCGGGTGGACCATCAACGTTCAAAAATCAGCGTTGTCTCCGTCGCTTCGCCTTCCCTATCTGGAAATGGTTCTGGACTCTGCTCAGGCAAAGGTATTCTTGCCGGAGGACAAGCTCCGGACTTTGCGGGACGAAATCCGGTCCCTCAGGGACAATCCGTCCTCGTCACTCAGGGCCTGCATTCGGGGCCTGGGTTTGATGGTGTCGGCCTTCGAGCCGATTCCCTTTGCCCAGTTCCACACAAGGGCTCTCCAGACGGAGATCCTGGCCAGGTGGGACAGACTTCCTCAGTCCTTGGATCTGGAGGTCTCCTTGAGTCGCCGGACCAGATTGACTCTTCTGTGGTGGATCCAGTCCCCGTCGGTGGTGGAAGGCAAGTCCTTCCGCCCGTTGGTGTGGACGGTGGTTACCACGGACGCCAGCCTGTCGGGCTGGGGTGGAGTCCTGGGCACCCTGTCTGCCCAGGGCACTTAGTCGGAGGAGGAATCCTCCCTCTCGAAAAATGTGCTGGAACTACGAGCGATAAAACTCTGTCTCTTCCAGTGGTCGGACCGTCTCCAGGGCCTGCCTGTTTGCGTACAGACAGACAATGCTACCGCGGTGGCTTACATCAACCACCAGGGGGGCACCAGGAGTGCTCGAGCAGCCCCGTAGGTGACCGACATCCTGTCTTGGGCCGAGACTCATGTCCCGGCGATTTCGGCAGTTCACATTCCCGGGTGTGGAGAATTGGCAGGCAGACTATCTGAGCCGCCAGACCCTGGACCAGGGGGAATGGTCCCTACACCCGGAGGTCTTTCAGATGCTGTGTGCGAAGTGGGGATCCCCAGACGTGGATCTGTTCGCATCCCGGCTAAACCGAAAGGTGGAAAGGTTCGTGGCAAGAATGCGCGACCCGTTGGCGGACGCCTCGGATGCGTTGGTGGCCCCTTGGCATCAGTATCGTCTGATGTACGCCTTTCCTCCGATTCAGTTACTATCCCGGTTCCTTCGCAGATTGGTCTCGGAACCGCACATGGTGATTCTGGTGGCGCCGGACTGGCCTCGCAGGTCTTGGTACGCCGACGTTGTTCACCTGGCAGTGGCGCCTCCATGGCGCCTGCCGCTGCGGGAAGATCTACTGTCTCAGGGTCCGATCTTCCATCCTGCTTTACAGTCGCTGGCTTTAACGGCCTGGCTGTTGAGACCCAGGTCTTGAAGGACAAGGGTCTATCTTCTGAGGTTATCCCTACCCTGATCAAGGCTAGGAAATCTTCCTCTGGTAAGATCTATTACCGTACCTGGAAAGCCTACTTCACCTGGTGTGAGTCCAGGGGGTTTTCCCCTCGTTCTTACTCGGTGTCGAGAATCTTGGCTTTCCTCCAGTCTGGAGTGGATCAGCGCCTGGCGCTAGCCACTATAAAGGGCCAGGTGTCAGCACTGGCGGTCCTTTTCCAATGCCCTGTGGCGTCTCATTCCTTGGTGCACACATTCATTCAAGGTGTGCGACATTTGGCTCCTCCTAGGAAGGAGCCTTTACCTCCATGGGACTTGAACTTGGTCCTGTCCGCATTGCAGCGTGCTCCTTTTGAAAATATCAGGGAGATATCATTGCCTCTGCTGTCGAAAAAGGTTGCCTTTCTTGTGGCGATCACTTCGGCTCGCAGAGTGTCGGAGCTGGCGGCGTTGTCTTGCCGCTCCCCTTACTTGATAATTCACAAGGATTAGGTGGTGTTGAGAACACCCCCGTCCTTTCTTCCCAAGGTGATCACTGAGTTCCACCTTAATGAGGAAATTGTCTTGCCTTCGCTTTGTACAAAGCCTAAGCATCCTAAGGAGATTGCTTTGCATTCCTTGGATGTTGTCAGGGCGATCAAGGTTTACCTGAATTCTACGGAATCCTTTCGGAAGGCGGACTCTCTCTTTGTTCTTCCTGAGGGATCTGTCTGATCCACTTGGCAATAGTCGCTGCCGATGCACCCAGCCAGGGGCATGGCTGCATCGGCAGCGACTATTGCCAAGTGGATCAGACAGACCATTGAGCAGGCCTATGCCTTGAAGGAACGGGTTCCGCCCTTCCCTGTTAAGGCGCACTCTACCAGGTCTTTGAGTACTTCCTGGGCCTGTTGGCATCGGGCCTCGGTGGCCCAGGTGTGCAAGGCGGCGACTTGGTTGTCGGTGCACACTTTTTCCAAGTTCTACAAAGTAGACGTTCTGGCATCGGCTGATGCTTCTTTTGGCCGCAAAGTTCTCAGTGCGGCTGTGCCATGATGGACCCTTGATTTTTTTCTCTGGGTCCCTGGCTGTTGGCATTTGCTTTCCTGGGCTGTTGCTCCTGTTGAGCATTGTTTTTTTCTGTTGCCCAGTTGGTTCTTACGGTGCATGTAAGATTCCTTTCTCTGATGTGGGTACTGCATTGCCTTTTCTACGGTTGCGTCTCCCACCCCTCATGTCTATACTGCTTTGGGACATCCCAATAGTGATGACTTAGAGGAGGCGGCGACTGTCGGAGGACGTAAGAGAAAACTGAATTTTTGTAAAATCTTACCTGTAAAATTCTCCTCCTCCGACAGTCGCCGCCCCGCCCCTCTTTTGGGGTTCTTATTACCTACTGCTATGCTACCAAACTGAGTTGGGAGTGGTGATGCAGGGGGGTATTGACCAGATGGGACAGCCCCCGTGGGTGTGTATATGCTAATGCCTTTTGTCTTTTGACTAAGTCTATATGCCTAGCTATTCCTACGGATAGGTGGACAATACCCAATAGTGATGACTTAGAGGAGGCGGCGACTGTCGGAGGACTCAGAGAAAGGAATTTTACAGGTAAGATTTTACAAAAATTCAGTTTTTTGATTGCGATAACTTCTGCTAGAAGGGTATCAGAGCTAGCAGCTTTTTCTTGTAAAGAGCCATTCTTGATATTTTATCAAGATAGGAGATAGTTATTTTACGTCCTCACCCAGCTTTTTTGCCCAAGGTGTAGTGTCTGCCTTTCATTTGAATCAGGACATTCTACTACCTTCTTTTTTTCCAGATACTCACTCACAGGAGGAAAAGTGATTGCATTTTCTTGATGTAATGCAAGCACTTAAATTTTATTTGCAGGAAACAGCTCAGATTCGTAAGACGAGAGCTTGTTTGTGCTGCCAGAAGGCCCCAGAAAGGGGATGGCAGCATCTAAATCTACGCTTTCCTGTTGGATTTTCCAGGTTATTTTCCAGGCATATGGTTTAGTAGGAAAGGTTCCACCTTTTCCTGTAAAGGCACATTCTTCCAGAGTAGTAGGTGCCTCTTGGGTACATCGCCGTCAAGCCTCTATGGCTCAGATTTGCAAGGCCGCGACCTGGTCGTCGGTGCATACGTTCACTTGTTTCTATAGAGTAGATGTTGGGACCCAGGAGGAGTCTGCATTTGGCTGCAGTGTGCTGCAGGTGGTGGTGTAATCCTTCTGTTAAGAGTCAGATGGCAGTATTTTTTGGTGTCCCTCTCCCCTCAGATGCGTTGCTTTGGGACTTCCCATATGTCATGAGCTATGGCTCTGTGTCCCTTGATGTACGAAAAGAAAAATGGATTTTTAATTCCTACTTACCTGTAAAATCAATTTCTTGAAGTACATCACGGGACACAGAGGTCCCTCCTTTATTCTTTGGGGGTCTTTTATTGCTTGCTACAAAACTAAGGTGCTTCCTGTGTGAGAGGAGTTATATAGGGGGTCATCAATTCTCATTGTTTGCCAGTGTCCTTCACCTGTAGATGGCTATATAACCCATATGTTATAATTTATGGCTCTGTGTCCCCTGATGTACTTCAAGAAATGGATTTCACAGGTAAATATGAATTAAAAATCCATTTATTTTTTTTAAGAGACACAGTTCTAGTTGCGCTGCATCATTACTTGCATCATATCTTAGATAGGTGAAGTGATAACGGTGCTGGGCAGCAACTTAGGATTCACAGATTTGTGAGCATGTTGATTTCCTTGTGATTGATATACATTAGATTTATGTCCGAGAAAGATTATGGTATGTTGTGGTGTTAGTGACTGCGCTAATTGGCTTTCACTTTCTATAGCTTACAGTCCTGTTCAGATGTTGTTTGCTTTACTTTGCTTAAATTATTTAAGCATCGCAGAAGCATCAAAAAAGCATGTTGAAGCGGTATGCGCTTTAATGTGTGTTTAAAGTTGAAGCAAGTGTTAATGAGAGAGTGGATGTTGCTATCCATTGTACTCCGGCCATATGACCGGCTTCTCCTTCAGGCCTTTTTTTTTTTCCTCCTTTCTTTTAGTCATACTTTTAAGGCTCATTTACACTTGCTTTGACTTCAACACTCATTAAAGCGCCTACCGCTTCAACATTCTTTCTTGCTGTGTTTTTGGTACTTCTGCGATACTTCGTGGTGTGTTTTTTGGACGCTTTAAAGTAGTTGTAAAGTCAAGAAGATTTTTTTATCTTAAAGCATTCTATGCATTAAGCTAAAAAGCCTTCAGTGTGTAGTAGCCCACAAGCATCCACTAATACTTACCTGTGCCCCCTCTCTCTCCAGCAGTGTCCACGAGTCCCTCGGCTGTCCTGGGACTCTCCCTCCTGATTGGCTGAGATACAGCTGCGGCGCAATTGGCTCCTGCGGCTGCCAAACAGGAAAGAGAAGGTGCGTGGCTGAATGGCAGCTCCATGTCTGAATGGACACACAGAGCTGCAGCTCGGCTCACGTGCCCCAACATCAAGCTGCTTACTGTGGGGGCACTCAGTAGGAGGGAGGGACCAGGAGCAGGAACGAGGGACCGGAGAAGAGGAGAATCCTGGCTGCTCTGTGCAAAACCAACTGCACAGAGGAGGGAAGTATAACCGGTTTAAAAGGAAAAAAAAAAAAAAAAAGATTTTAATTTCACTTTAATGAAGCTTGCCAGAAGCCCTGTGTAGGTGTATATATTGCATACCCTCAATTTCTCCAAAGCGAAGCTAAAGCTTAATAAAAGCATCTCAAAAGCTTCATGTGCTTTATGCAAGCTTTGTCATAGATGGAGGCGTTAAAGACACTTTGAAGCACCACTAATAAGGCCAGGTTCACACTCCCCTGATACGAAAGCCAGATGATTTCTGATCTTACTTTGCCCTGCGACTTAATGTCCAAATTCTATGCGACTTCAATGAACAGGGTCTGACTTTGACCTGACCATACCAGGCCCTTTGAGTCTGCCATAGATCTTAAAGAGGAAACCCCAATGCCCCCCCCCCCCCCCCCCAAAAAAGAAAAAAAAAAAAAAACGCTGTGGTTTCCCCCTGCCCCCTCCTCTTACCAGACCCTTATCTGAGCATGTCGATGGGGACAAGGGCCTCTTCCTGACAACCCTGGGCGGTGGTTGTGGGGGTCTGTGGGGAGGTGGCTAATCCAAATCTGGAAGTCCCCTTTAACAAGGGGACCCCCAGATCCTGGCGCTCCCCCCACCCTAATGTGAATGAGTATGGGGTACATTGTATCACTACCCATTCACCCCAAAAACAAGCAGTGTAGTGTAAATAAAAACAACAAACGTTTTTTGACAAGTGCTTTATTGAAAAATTTAGACTGTCCCCTGTCGCAGCTCCAACGTTTCTTCCCCCTCAGCTGCTGTCTTCTCTGCTGCCAACCGACCGGTCCTCCACCGATGCTGGCTCACACCATTGTCATTTCTGATGTCTGCCAGTTCTTATATAGCCAGTTGGCATGGCTATCCTGTGACTATACCAGGCGACTCCGCCCTTGTGACATGTCGTGATGACGTCACTGGATAGCCATGCCCTCATGGCTATATAAGAACTGGGAGACATCGGAGATGAAACAATGGCGGGAGCCAGTGTCGTATGAGGACCAGGTTGGTGGTGGAAAAGACAGCAGTGGAGGGAGAAGGCCTGGAGGAAGAACACCTCACTGGAGGGAGAAGACCGGAGGAAGAACATATACTGGCACTACGATGCGGGACGTTCTTCATTTTCAATAAAGGACTTATCAAAAACGGTCTCTTGTTTTTATTTACACAACGCTGCTTTCTTTTTCAAAGGGGGCTTCCAGATTACAATAAGCCCCCTGCACCGAGACCCCCACAACCACCACCCAAGGTTGTGTCAGTAAGAGGCCCTTGTCCCCATCAACATGGGGACAAGGTTCTTTGGGATAGGGGGCGCAGAGCCCAGCCCCACTGTGTTAAGGGCATGTGACCTGCTATGGGCCTGCCAAGCTGCATACTTGGATAAGGGTCTGGTATGTTTTTTGGGGGGGACCTAACGACACTGATCGGACCAGTTAAGGCGGCTCTCATAGGGAATCATTTATTTTGACATGTCAATGCGTCCTTGCCCTGAAGCGACATAGGGGTATCTTTTTTAAAGCCAAGCAAATGCAAGGTGTAAACAGGACTGTAAGCTAACAATTTTTACTAATTATTTAGTGACGGGAACTTTGAGTGCTTTAAAAAAGCATGTTTGAAGCAAGTTTTAACGAGCCCCGAAGTCTGTCTGGCTTTGCTGGAGGAGCACAGGACACATCAAAGCACTTCACTGTCCATGGTCTCCACTTTTGTTGGGAATAAAAAAAATTCTCTTTGGGTGATAAATGTACATTGCAGGTATTTTAACAACATTATTGCAGAGTCCTACCGATTTCTGCTCTGGGGGAAAAAAAAAGCTGTTATCTGCAGAGTGAATCTGAATGGTAGTGATCTTTTAATTATTAATCAGCTGATGCGCTTGCAGCCTTCTAATGAGGAAAATGCAGGGTCTGCATCCCTTTAGAAGTGATTAACCCTTGTAAGGTATATTACCAAAAATGAAATATTTGTTGCAGTAATTGCCCAAAATCTGACATCTTTGTGTAGACTTTTGGGAAAATCGGTGAGCCCATCACACAAGGAATTAAATTACATCTCCTACATCTCCTGGGAGTGTTCTGTACACCATTGATCAACAGAATGCCTCCAGGTTGCTATATTGCATTGAAAATATTTTTACTGAAAATTACTGCACTGCAGAGTAAAAAGGAAAAGTACATTTTAATGACATTCAATCACAATATAACTTCTGTATCAATTGAATAAGGTACATTATTTTATTTTCTATTTTTTTTCCCACGGAAGTGAAATTGCTCTTTTAAGCTAGAAGGCTAATAAAAACTATAGGAGTTAGTAGCTTCTAAAATAAGTTGACAAAACAGCACAGGCATTTTACTTTTGGTTCCCATTTAGTCACCTATTCAATTTTGATTTAGGTTAGTGGGTTTTTTGCCCTTTAATTTGTATATAAATATATATATATATTTTTTTTTTTTGTCTCTCTAAAAGGTTTTTTTAGTTCTGGTACAAGGAACATGTATGATTCAGAGGTTGATGTCTGTTGCTTATACCTATGACAATTTAGCCCAAAGGTGAGTTATCAGTTTACACTTACATTCATGTGGGACATAGTATACATATGGGGTATAAGTCTTGCTGTATATGTTTAACTGAGCCATTAGATCCAGTACTCCCATTTTTTTATTTTTTGGTTAGAATGGGGAAGATTTAAAAAAACCCTGCCAATTTCTATTGCTATCCTGATTAAAGATTTTGAGAGATTTTTTGTTCTGGTGACAGCATCAAACTTGCGTAGCATTCCCTCACTTCCCTTTGTCCCCCCCCCCCCATCCCCAATTACCTTTTGTTATGCTGGGTTATCCATCATTACTTACCTGCCCAATAAATACAGGATTGTCCTACTGCAATACACCACTCTGCTGCCAAAGCATGGGTCTCTTGCCATCTTGTGTTTCTGCAGGAGGCCCAGATGATGCATGCCAGATCCACCCACTGGCCACTGTTACTGTTCTTGCAGCCTCATGGAATGTGTGACTTGATATACCAGGAGGCTGAGGGAGCAGGGACATGTCATTCTTGCCTAGGTGAGAATGGGGGTCTAGGGGCAGAGCTGCAATAAAAAAGTTAACAACTTAACCATAGGTGGACTTCATATTACGTCCTTAGATTGAATTGGAGATATTTGAATGATGCTTGCAGCTGCAGGCATTATTCAGATATTGTTTTTTCTAGCCGGCAATTCCTTCTCATGTAAAAGCAATCATAATGACTGTTCTTGATTGCTTTTACAGGCATCGGGAGGGGAGGCCTGGAGATTTTTAAGTACCGACCTTTGGCGCCATTACACGAGCAATTTTTAAGCGTGACATGTTGGGTATCTATTTACTCAGCGTAACATTATCATTCACATTATGCAAAATCTGGTTTAACTTTTCTTTTTTTTTTTTTTGTTTTTATTCATGAAAGTGTTTTTTTGAGCCAAAAAAATTGCGTTTAAAAAAATTGCTGCACAAATACCGTGTGAACCTAAAAAAAAAAAAAATTACGACCACCATTTTATTTCTTAGGGTCTCTGCTAAAATATTTAATGTTTGGCGGTTATGAGTAATTTTCTAGCAAAGAAAAAAGATTTTTAGATGTAGAAGAGGTGTGCCAGAATAGGCCTGGGCTAGAAGTACTTAAACGGAGAGAAAAAAAGAAAACCCCTGAGGTTTACCTTAAGCATAACTAAGGCTGGGTTCACACTTGATTCCCATGTGGCTCATAGCAGGTCGGGCCTGAATTTTTGCCTGAATTCGGACCTGAAACTGAGCCAACGATGCACAGGATGCCTGTGCAATTCGCTCTGGAGCCGCCCTGGAGTTGTGTGAACCGGCTCCATTGAGAATCCCGCATCTGATTCGCATACATGTGGACCCAGCCTAAAGACAAAATCTTTTTGTGGAGAAGGTATAGAACACCTGTCGGGCTTTTCATTTCTGCCTGTGTCCCCAATAATGGCCTAGCTTTACCTTTTTCTTTTTAGAAAAAATAACACATGCACATATTTTTGCAGGTTAAAAAAAAAAAAGTAATTTTATAATTTTCACTCCTGATCAGGGTGGCAGGAAGAGAAGAGGCAAGAGCTAGAACATGTTGCACATTCCACCCTAAATACCGGTGCAACATGTAACACATTCCAAAGGTGATCTTGTCCTTTAAGAGCCAGTTCACTCTACATGCAGTGACAGTCCAGTGCGTTTTTTTTTTTTTTTTTCCATCAAAAACCCCATGGAAAGTAGGTTATATGGTTTCCAGTGGCATAGTTCACATCAGTGATTACAGTTTCAGTGCCAGAAAAAAAGTAGAACATGCTGCATTTTTCCTGCACTGGACTGTCCTGGAACGCTCTAAAACCCACTGGAACACACCCGAAACGCACCAAAAACGTTCTGGAACACGTCCTTATTCAAGGTTAAGAAAAAAAATGCACAGGACTGCTTTAAAAACTTATAAAAACGCATCCGGACTGCGTTTCCATGGTGTGAACTGGCCCTGTGGAGCATCACATTCTCTATTTGGCCTGTTCACCGTTTTCACTAGGGATGAAAATGAAAGCAAATCCCGTTAGAACACGAATAGGGGGGACATTTTCCAATGGGGAACACTTGTGCTGGTGACAAGGGATTTCCTCACTTTCCATTTTGGATATGGGACAGGAAGTGAATGGAAATCTCTCTAATCATACACAGAGGGCAAAAAATACGGGTTTTAGCTTAATTGATCCAAAAGGAAAAAAAGTTTGGTCTTTAAGTCTACTTTTAATGAAAAGAAAATTACTTTTGTCCTTTTTGTTGCTTTGGCCTCATACACATTTGAACTAAAAAAAAAAAAAGTACTGCTTTTACAGTTTTTTTTTTTTTTTTCCCTCTGTCTCTAAACTCGCCTCTATTTTAACCCCTCACACCATAGGTGTGTATTGGAGTTTAGAGGCAGAAAAAAAAATACACCTCACTTGTGCGTTCAGGAAAGGAGCTTTTGAGCATAAATACCGGCTGCCGGGCCTAAACACGTGTTAATGCTAGCCGCTTCTAGCACTTGAACATTTTTTTCATTTCAATGGGCAGGATAAAAAAATCTGACTAGTGAAATGAATAAATGCCCAAGTGATTGACATGCATAAACGTGCTTGGAAAAAATGTGGTTTCGGAGCTGCTTTTCTCCTCACAGAACATCCTCAGTATTGAAAAGAAAAAATGCAGAGGGCGCACCAACCTAGCGCATTACCTTTAAAACTGTTAATTGTTTAAAAATGTATGTACATCATACTCCCAAAAATGGATAAAGAATGGGCACCAAGTATGATGATAGAGCCACCAGGAAAGTCCACTGGGCGTAGTTCGCTGATACAGACCGTGATGGGATGTAGAACCTCTAAATACAGCTTACGTGTTTTGGGGGTGTACCTCCTTCCTCAGAGCTAATTTGAGGTACAACTGGCTAAGCTTTATATACCCATAGTAATGGTAGGTCACAAGATTTCTGCCATGGGGTCCACCCCATTTGGGTATCAGCGAACTACGCCCAGTGGACTTTCTTGGTGGATCTATCATCGTACTTTGTGCCCATTCTTTATCCATTTTTGTGAGTATGATGTACATACGTATTTAAACAATAAACAGTTTTAAAGGTAACGCGCTAGGTTGGTGCGCCCTCTGCATTTTTTCTTTTCAGTTTTCTTTGAGGTTTCCCCAACCCTCTATGAGCGGCAGCACAGCAGGACAACAATACCAGCTAAAGTCTGTCTCCAGCTATCCAAGTTGCATAAACAACCCCTCAATCGCAGGAGCATTTATTTTCTTTAACATTCTCAGTATTCATGAGGCCCTAGAGAAATTTCCCCTAACTTCCGGTTCCAGGAACAACCGGTTTCTTCAGCAGAGCCTCCAACTGCAGTAAAACCTGAAGGGAGTTCTGATCCTACCTCATTGCAATCCCAAATATAAAAAAAAAAAAAAAGGTTTGGGTATAGATGGACTTCAATAAATTACAGCAGCAAGATATTTTTGATAGTGCAAGATCCTCCTTTCTTATGTTTCTCATTATAGTTAGTGATAGTTGTCTAGTAATTTTGCAGATCCGTGGTGCATCACCCTTAAAGCTTCGTACACAAACACTTCAATGGAAAATGGAGTGACCTTTATAGTTTAGTGCATTTGCAGGCTCAGGCTGTTTCCTCCTACTTTCCTGATCTGCTCTACAATGGCCATCTGCTCTTCCCAGCTCAGCATAAACTTTAATTCCCTTTAAAGAAGTTATTACTCTTCTGTAAGCTATAAATGTATTACAGATGGCTGCTTATCTGTATTGTCTAATGTCATTTTCAGCTTTTAACTTCAGGCCTACAGTATTTTGTTTGTTCTAAATGTTAAAAAGTTTTAACATGAAAAAATGGAACTTGCTTGGTAACATGTTGTGTCCTTATTGCAGGGTACTGAAAGCCCAATCGGATCATAGGTCAAGGCATGAAGGTAACTGTTTTTCTCTGATAAATTTTCATCCGTTGTATTTTCTTGCTTCTGCTTACTTCATGATTTGCTTGAACTGCCAGCATTCTTGTATTTCTCTTTCATTCATTGACAGACACAGCTCCTGATCTTCTTGTCCACTGGGTTATACTGCCTCTACAGAAGTAGGACACTAGGCAGAAAAAAAAGACGGACTACGCCTATGGGCAGTCCCAGGAGGAATACTCTTATCCCCCCCCCCCCCTGCTATAGGTACTCAGTTTTTTTTTTTTTCTGCCTAGTCAGGAGTAAGGACCTAGTTCCTTGCTGGGATCTCTGGTCCTGACAATTTTTTCCTTTTTTAGTTACATTTTTTTCTCCTGTTTTTTTTTCTGCTGGACTGGGCGATGGGCTGGATAATCTAGATCCAGTAATCACCCCAGTCTGTCCAGCGCGCGTGCAGACCTCTGCTCTGCGCTAGGTCGGCTGCGACCTAGCCCCACTGGATGGGGGCTGACCTGCGGGTTAAATGTCTCTCATACGACCAGGTTTCAGCCTGCGTTGCAGCATTCCTCCTGGCCGACAGCCCCCCCATTTTGATGGCGTGTGGTCCAGTCTGGAGCGGTGCCCGCCTGGTTCCCGGTATGGTGAGTAGCTGCCTCCCCCCCAGGGTTTTGGGGTGGATGCGGGCCCCTCCCTGCAATGGTCAGACCCTTTGGTTCCCATTTGGCACCCCCCCTTTGTGTCTGGTGTTCCTGTGGGTCATCTACCCCCATCGCTCCCTCTCTCTACTGCAGGATTGGGGGGGGATGCTCTGTGGCTGGCGACCAGATGGCGTTACCAGCGCAGTGGGGGTGTCCTTAGCATTATTTTTTTTGCATGTTTGTTGGGTACCCTTATTCCTCATGGAGTCTTTGGACCATATTTCCCCACCTGACCCCCTCTCAGAGCCGGCGGGGCTCCGGTCCCAACCATCCATTGATGCACTGACAATGGTCCTGGAGTCCTTTGTGTCCTGGGTGTAGGTGGCGTTTGGGCAGCGGGGTATTAAAAACCGTCCCCCAGCCTTCCCCTGCCTCATCTGCCTCCTCCGATCCTGAATCTATCTGGGTAGCTGCATGGTCTGCGCCATGTGCTCGCCCTGAGGGGTCTTCGGCCACACACCCTGATTTCTCAGATAGCGAGGATGATTCCTCCACTGTAGCCACGCACGAAAAGGCGCTGGTGGATGCACTGATTTTGTTTGTGTATAAGACTTTGGAAATGAAGGACGCAGCACGTAACTTCGTTAGGGATCAGGGACGAAGTCACGTGCCTAGTGACGCAACGCGTAGGCGGTGCCAGGGACGTCATTCTCAGCTGATCGATTACGATCATGTCACCAGGAAGCCGTGAAGCCGGGGAACCGGATCACAGTGAGAGCTACAATTCAGTCTGAGCATTTTTTATTCAATGTGAGTGCACAATTTGGATCTGTTTTTATGTAAAATGCATTTTTAAACCTACTACACTATGACTCACTTCTTTTTATATTTTCACGGAGCTACACATGTTGAGGATTTGTAAAGGAAGCTAAAGGAGCTCTAGGTGGATCCTCCCAATGATTACTTTCTGCACATTTCCTTTGTGCTGCGGGTGAGCGGCCATTGCACACAGGTTGTTTGTTTTTTGTGAAAGGATTCCCGCACCATTAATTGTTTATACTTAGAAACACTGCACTATATTGGCTTCAGCTTACTGCCCTCGTTTATAGAGTTCTTTGAGAATTGTTCACATGTGTATGCAAATTCACAGACTTTATTCACTTTATGATTGATGCTATATATATTTTTTGTTCAATTGTTGATGTATTCATTTGTTATTTTCATGATTTATTTACGTTATAAGTAGCGTACCTTTTCTATCTAATCCAGATATTTCATGCTCCAATTCATCTCCTGCTGTCCAGCCGGTGGTCGTCCCTCCCGATCAATGTCCTGGAACTCTGAGATATCAGACTGTGCCTGAACCACTGGGCTAATCACCTTTAGGGGTGTCCAGTGCGAATCCAATCTGACAACGCCACGGGCGTGGCTAATGTCAATCACCAGGGTGGAATATGAAGTGTGTTGGCAACTCTGAAGGTAGCTGGCGTTCTCCGGTGGGCAGAAAGTTTTGTTCCGGCCCCCTCCACCGTACACATTCCAGGGGTGGAAAATTGGCAGGCTGATTATCTCGGTCAGCAGGCAATGGACCAAGGGGAGTGGTTCTTCATCCGGAGGTGTTTCATCAGCTGTGTCTCCGGTGGGGCACCCTGAGATTGATCTGTTGGTGTCTCGGCTCAACAGGAAGATGCAAAGGTTTGTGACACTTTTATGGGATCCGCTAGCGGATGCCACATGTACTAGTGCCCCCCCTGGGGGCGGGGGGGGGGGGGGTTGAGCAGAAATTGGCTTTGTGTACCATTAAGGGTCAGCTGTCGGCCTTGGCATACTTTTTTCAATGACCCTTGGCCACGCACTCCCTGGTGCGTACCTTTATTCAGGGGGTTTGACATTTGACCTCACCATTGCGGTCCTCCCATACCACCTTGGGATATCAACTTGGTGCTTTCAGCTCTGGAGAACACTCCCTTTGAAAACATTTGGGAGATTCCCCTGCTTACACTGTCCCAGAAGGTGGCCTTTTTGGTGGCTATCACTTCTGCTGATGGCTGAATTGGCAGCGTTGTCTTGTCGCACCCCTTGGTGCTCCACAAAGATAAGGTGGTTCTTCTCCCCTGTCCGTCTTTCCTTCCAAAAGTTGTCTCTGATTTCCATCTGAATGAGGATATTGTGTCGGCTTCCCTGTGTTCCAGTCCAAAACCTAAGGAAATTGCGTTACATTCCCTGGATGGGGTTCGGGGTATTCGGGTGTACCTTGCAGCTACGGAGTCCTTTATTAAGTCAGACTCACTATTTGTGCTCAAGGATGGGCCTCAAAGGACCATCTGCTTCGTCTAAGACCATTTCTAGATGCATCAGACAGATGGTGACTCAGGCCTATTCGAATAGGGGTCAGGTTCCTCCTTTCCCTGTGAAAGTGCACTCCTTCCATCATCAGGGGTCAGTGACGCAGGTGTGCAAAGCGGCTACTTGGTTGTTGGTGCACACTTGCACAAAGTTTTATAAAGTGGATATGTTGGCATTTGGAGATGGTCCCTCTTTGGGGGTGTAATGTGTTCAGGTGGGCTCCAGATGTTTTTTTTTTGGTTGAGCTCCTGTTACCTGGTTGGCTACGGTTTAGCCTTGGGAATTTTTTCTTGCTGTTCCCACCCCTCACGTTTGATACTGCTCTGGGACGTCCCAATGGTTTTGAAGATCAGGAGCTGTGACCATAAATGAACGAAAGATAAAATAGGATTTTTGACTTGCCATAAAATCCATTTCTCTGATGTTATTTGATGGACACAGCACCCACCCCTCTATGGAGTTGTAATACTTCTGACACTGCTTGTAACAAAACGGAATACCTATAACAGAGAGGGGAAGTGTACCTCCTGGGACTGCCCATAGGAGTAGTCAGTCTTTTTTTCTGCCTAGTGTCCTACTCCTGTAGGGGGCAGAATAACCCATTGGTTAAGAAGATCAGGAGCTTTGTCCGTCAATGAACACCAGAGAAATGGATTTTACTGTTAGGCAAAAATCCAATTTCTCTTACGTCCTCTGACCGTCGCAGCCTGTTCATAAGTTCTTCACTATTGGGTAATGGCGCCCTCTGCAGGAACAGGCTAGGTAGTGAAAACTTGACAAAAAAAGTTATACAAAGACACACCTTTAGGGGGCTGTCCCTCTCTGCATTATCCAGCCATTCAGTGCCGCTCTTCAGTTTCGTAGCAAGCAGTATAGGAAGACAACGAACCCCAAAAAAGAGGGGCGAGGCGGGGGCTGCGACTGTCATAGGACTCAGAGAAAATAATTTTACGGTAAGTTCTTACAAAAATTCTATTTTCTTTTACGTCCTCTGACAGTCGCAGCCCGTTCATGTGTTTTTCACTATTGGGATGTCCCAAAAGCAGTGCAGGTGTGAGGGGTGGGAAAAGACGCAACCAAGAAACGGCAATGTGTCAACAAGACCAGAGAAAAAATGGAGCCAACAGGGCAACGTAAGCTCCACAGGAGCCAACCCTAGAACAAAATACACCCCAAGAAGAGAAAAAACATGTCTATTCAACAAACCACAGTGCAGTCGCAGCCCGTTCATACGTTCTTCACTATTGGGTAATGGCGCCCTCTGCATGAGCAGGCTAGGTAGTAAAAACTTGACGAAAAAGAGTTAAAGACACAGCTTTAGGTTCCTCTCGACATTACCCTCAGCCATTAAGTGCTGCTCTTCAGTTTCTTGCTGCCTAGCATTAGGAGTAGGACTAGGTTTCCTGCTGGGACTCCCTTCTCAGATTTTTATTTTTCTTTGAAAATGTTTTTATTTTATTTTTCTCACTCACTATCGCCAGTTAGTCAGGGGAATCCTCCTGGAGAACTACAAGCGAAAGCCGGGGCTGGGCCTCGCACTGGATAATCTAGATCCTTATGGTGTCCCAGCCGGGCCAGCGAGCGTGCACAGGTTATTGGTCCACCCAGGCCTCGCCACGACGGTGCCCCGACGGATGGGGACAAGTCTGCGGAGAGATTTTTCTTAGCCGGGACGTCTCAACTCTGAAACGCCCTGTGTTGCAGTGTCCCCCCTTGGCTGACGGCACCCCCACTCAGGGTGGGAGGTGGTCCGTTTCAGAGCGGAGCCTGCGGTCCATGGTATGGTGAGTGATGCTACCCCCCGTGTCCCTGGGACGGTTATCTGAGGCGGAGTTCTGTGGGCCCACTCCTTTGGGGATGTCAGAACATGCAGTCTCTGTAGTGTCCCCCCTCTGGCCGGTTTGGATGGTCCCTGCCCCCTGTGGGGGGCGGTCTGCGGTAAACGCTGCATTGGGGAGGGTGTAGGGTGGTCTTACCTTGTCCTAGATTCCCGCGGTGGCCAGGTCCTGGTTTCCTGAAAAAATTGGCGCAGTTTGTTTCGGCCGCCATTATGGGTGAGGGCAGCCTGGCTGACTATCTGTAAGGGCAGCAGCCATTTTTTTGCTTTTTTGGGCACCGATTCCGGTGCCATCTTGGATGTGGGCAGCCGCCTAGTAAGGGCAGCGGTCATTTTTTGTGTGATTTTTTTTTTTCCCATTGACTTCTATTGACATCCATTTTTGTGTGGCTCAGGGCGCTATTCGGCCTCTAGTGGGTGAGGTCACTTCCTCCATCCATCTTTGTTTGCTGCAGGGGTGAGCGTTTTTTTGTTTCAAACGTCTGTCATTTTGGGTGTTTTGTCATGCATTCTTGGTTTTTTTTTTTCTGAAAATCCACTTCTCCCTCAGTTATTATAACTATGTAAAGGGGAACTCCGGCGGCAGTTGCTGGATCGCAGGGGGGACCGCGATCTCGCCGATTTTAATGGGCCAGTGTCCCGTTTTTTTGAAGTACTGCCAAAAATAGAGTCCTGGTTTAACTATTCCCCCACTGGTCTGTTTTGCACCTCTGGTGCATGCTCAGCTTCTGTACCTGCAGCAAAATTGCTACTTTGGCATCACAAATGACGTCTGTGTGCTGTTCTGTTGTCGGTCTTGGCCATTTTCTGCCAGCATCCCTTGGTGACTAATTACTTTGATTTGCACCTTTATTCCAGGGGTGCGTTGTCTGGCTCCCCCGCGGAGGGCTCCTTTGCCTCCGTGGGACCGGGATTTGTTTTTTGTCCGGTTTGCAATGGCCTCCCTTTGGGAACTTCAGGGAAGTAGCTCTGCCTGTATTGTCCCAGTTGCCTTTTCTGGTTGCTCTCACATCTGCTCGCAGAGTGTCTGTTTTGGCGGCTCTGTCCTGCCGTTCGCTTTCTCTGGTTGTTCATTGGGATAAAAGTGGTCCTGCGACCCAATCAGTCTTTTCTCCCTAAGGTGGTGTCAGCTTTCCAACTTTACGAAGCTATTGTGTTGCCTTCGCTTTGTGCGAAGCTCAAGCATCCCAAGGAAATTGCCTTGCCCTCATTGGATTTGGTTTGGGCGATCAGGATTTACCTGTCGGCCATGGAGTCTTTTAGGTATTCTAATTCCCTGTTTGTCCTTTTTGAGGGACCTCGTAAGGGTACGGCTGCGTCCGCTGCAACCATTTCCACATGGATCAGACAGACTATTGTTCAGGCCTATTCACTAAAGGGTCAGGTGCCTCCTTTCCCTGTGAGAGCAGGTTCTACTAGGGCTGTGAGTGCCTCCCAGCCATTTTGCGGTTGTTTGTCATTGAAAATAGCAGGGGCCATGACAGTGGATCCTTGTGTGCAGCGATTTCGGCGGTGGGGGCACCTCCTCATCCCCTAATGCTGACTCTTTTTACTTCTTGATTGTCGCTTGATTGTCGCATGTGCAGTGCAGATTATCCTGGTGGCTGCAGGTGCCTGTTACCCCTATGAGGAGTCCCTTATTAAGAAAGAAACTGTTCCGCCGGTGGTGGACCCTCCAGTTTCCTGATTGAACAAGGCAACCATGATTCTGGTTGAAGAGTCCCCCGGGACTGGAAGGCGGAGGCCCGCAATATGTATAATCTAGCTGGTTCGGCACTGAGGTCGGTATTCACTATTGCCCTGGTGTCACAAACTCTGACTGAGTGGGCTAAACTTTTACGCCGTGACATGGAGGGAGAACAGCTCCCCCCCCCCCCGCCTTTGCTGAGCTGGTGGACCAGCGGGTCCAGGGGCTGCAGTTTTTCTGTGATGCCTCTTCGGACGCAGTTCCCCTAGTGGCTCGGCTCTCTGTTTTGGCAGTGGTCCTTCAGCGTGTCTTTTGGCTCAGATGCTGGTCTGTGGACCAGACTTCTAAAAGGGCTTTTACTGATCTAACCTTCAAGGAGATTGCCTGTTTGGAGCTACCCTGGATTACATCATTAAAGGTTTCTTAGGAGGTAAGAGTACCTTTTTTGCCTGCAGGATCTGTTTACAGTTCCTGGGAAGGAATGCAAGGTGCGTCCAATCCTGGACCTCAAGGCGCTGAACTGTTTTGTGTGGGTGCAGAAGTTCAGAATGGAGTCCATTAGCACGGTGGTGGCATCCCTGCGTCAGGGGGGATTTTCTTACCTCTATCAACATCAAGGATGCTGACTTTCACATTCTGATATGTGCCGATCACCAGCGCTTCCTCTGCTTAGCCGTGGGAGAGGAGCATTATCAGCTTGTGGCGTTACCCTTTGGTCTCGCCTTTGCTCCTCGGGTCTTCACAAAAGTGTTAGCACCTGTTCTAGTTTTTTATGCAACGGGGGATCATGATACTGGGCTACTTGGACGACCACCTTCTGCGATCGGAATGGAAGTGAGAGTTGGACGATCTACTGCTCTTTCGGAAAACCTGGAGATCACCATACGAACTCTGCGGGAGTTCGGCTGGATTCTGAATTTTCTGAAATCTGCTCTGGTTCCATCCACAAAGCTGGACTATCTAGGTCTGACTCTGGATTTGGCCTTAGCCAGAGTGCCTCTTCCTCTGGACAAACTCCAGAAATTGCAGGCTGCAATTTGTCTCCTGCTGTCTAACAAATGGTCATCCCTCTGGACTTGCATGCAGGGGCTGGGCCTGATGGTGTCGACTTTTGAGGTGGTTCCGTTTGCACAGTTTCATACGAGGTCCCTGCAAGGGAGATTCTGGCCAAATGGGACAAGACTCCGTAGTCTCTGGACAATTGGATCAGGCTGAGCCGGGGAACGAAGGACCGGAGATGTTTCATTAGTCGTGTCTCCGATGGGGCATCCCCGAGGTGGCTCTGTTGGCGTTTCAGCTCAACAGAAAGGTGCAGAGGTTTATGGCTCAGTCACGGGATCCTCTGACGAATGCCACAGACACGCTGGTGGCCTTGTGGGGTCAGTATCATCTGATTTACGCCTTCCCTCCTCTCAAGCTTCTGCCAAAACTTTTACGCAGGATCGAGGCAGAAGGGATTCCGGTCATCTTGGTGGCTCTGGACTGACCTTCCCAGGCTGGTCGCCTGCTTTCCTTTTGAAGCTTCCTCTCAGGGAGGATCTGCTGTCCCACGGACCAATCTTCCATCCTGCTTTACAGTTGCTGACTTTGACAGTTTGGCTGTTGAACGCTAGGTCCTGAAGGATGGATGTTTATCTGAGTCTGTGATTCCTACACTGTAAGTTGAAGACGTACATTGCGTGGTGTGAGTCTCTTGGGGTTCATCTTTGCTCCTTCTTGGTGGCTTGGATCTTGACCTTCCTTCAACGGGGGGTTTAACAAATGGTGGGCTTGAGTAACATCAAGGGCCAGGTGTAATCTTTGGTGGTCTTCTTCCAACGACCCTTGGCCACACACACTCTGGTGCATACCTTTCTTCAGGGTGTCCGACATTTGGTTCCTCCAGTGCGGTCTCCGTTGCCACCTTGGGTCCTTAATTTGTTGCTATTGGTCCTCAAGAAGTCTCCCTTTGAGAATCTACAGGACATTCCCTTGCTTACATTGTCTCAGAAGGTGGCTTTTTGGTGGCTATTACCTCTGCGCGCAGAGTGTCGAAAAAAAACGTTATCCTGTCGTTCACCTTACCTGGTGTATCACAGAGATAAGGTGGTTCCTTGCACCTGTCCAGCCTTCCTCCCAAAGGTTGTCTCTGATTTTCATTTGAATGAAGACATTGTGTTGCCTTCCCTGTGTCCCAGGCTGAAACATCCAATAGCCTTCCATGCCTTGGATATGGCCCAGGCAATTAGGGTATACTTGGCAGCTACGGAGTCTTTCAGGAAGTCAGACTCACTTTTTGTGCTCACGGATGGGCCTTGGAAAGGGTTTGTCTGCTTGCTCTGCAACCATTTCCAGATGGATCAGACAGACGGTGATCCAGGCCTATGCCATCAAGGGTTCCTCCTTTCCTTGTTAAGGTGCACCCTACTCGGGTGCTTAGTGCCTCCTTTGCCTTCCGTCATCAGGTGTCAGTAATGCAGGTTTGCAAGGTGGCCACCTGGTCGTTGGTGCACACTTTCACAAAGTTTTATAAAGCGGTTGTGTTGGCATCTGTAGATGCTTCTTTTGGCCACAAGGTTTTGCAGGCTGCTGTTTAGAGGACCTGATCTTCTTCGAGGGTGTATTTTTTTTTTTTTTTCTTTTCAGGTGGGCTCCAGTTTTTTTGGGTTAAGCTGCTGTTGACTGGTTGACTATGGTTTACTCTTGGGAATTTTTTTTCTGTACCCACCCCTCATGTTTAACACTGCTTTGGGACATCCTAATGGTTATGAAGATCAGGGAGAGGGAGTAAACCCCCTGGGACTTGCCCATAGACGTAGCCAGATTATTTTTCTGCCTAGTGTCCCACTCCTGTAGGGGGCAGTAGAACACAATGGCCATGAAGATCAGGAGCTGTGTCCGTCAAACATCAGAGAAATAGTTTTTTACGGTAAGTCTAAAATCCCATTTTTTACATTTTTGGCATTATTTTGCCATAACTTTTTTCTCCAATTTAATTCTGATTAAAGCGTTTCTTCACCCATGAAAACCTTATCACTCCATTCCATCCCCTACTCTCGACCTCTACATGAATAGCAAGATTTTTTTCTTTACTTTTTTTTTTTTTAAGATGTCTGGTCCCACATTCCTTGCATGTCATTTGCTGAAAAAAAATCAGCATTTAAAAAAATTCACTGTTCTTTTTGCAACTAAGCTCCTGTTTGGTATATTATACATACAATAATGCAGTTCTATATTTATTTATTATATTAAATGTAAATACCTGAATCTGATTTGATGTCAGCCTCTTGCAGTTCACTGTAAGGCTTAGGCTTCATGTACACTAGCCTACATTTGCCACGTTAAAATGTTTTGCATTTTCACGCACCTGGCAGTCAAAACGTACCTAGGTTGAAGCTCACACAGGCTTTTATGGAGTTGAGTTTAGGAGCGTTGGCAAAAACACGCCACAAGCTCCTAAACTCAGGTTTAGGAGCTGCCAGAGTAGGCTAGTGTACATGAAGCCTTAAACAGAGTTCAAATTGGGAACGGGAGACGCCGCTCAAATATTTAGTCAGTTGGTCTGCATGCTGATAGGAAGAAAAAGCAGAGTGACAGATTAACTTATTAGTCAGCTGTGTAAAGGAGTTACACTGTCCAGTCACAGGATGCACATTTGCCCAAGTTTTATCCCTGCACAGACCTTGCAAGTTCAGAAAAATACCCATTAATCTGCCAGTAATACACTCAGGTCTTAAGCCCTTATGTTGGCTAACACAACGTTGAACTGCATGGTGCTAGCTGTGCCCCATGTCTTCTGCTAGAGTACTCATCAAACCACACTCATATCTCTCTGTAGCACAAGATAAAGACTAGGAGGGCTAAATAGACTTTTTGAGAATGCAGAAAGTGGGCAAGGGGACCCATGACAGTCCTGAATTTGACAAGATCAACAGGTTTTTCTTCACTTATCAGATATACAAAACTGCTTCCAGTGCAATATTTAACCGATCAAAAAAGTCTGTTGGCATAGCTATATAAATCCTAGAAGTAGATGGACAGAAATAACGGAATTTTTGTAAAATCTTACCTGTAAAATTCCTTTCTCTGAGTCCTCCGACAGTCGCCGCCTCTTCATATTCGTCACATATGGGGGTATTAGACTTTGCTCCGAAGGAGTAGCTAGGCAACAGAATATGTTAACAATAAAGCTTTAACATATCCCACCCTCCAGGGGTGGTCCCCTCAGTCAATACCCTCCTACTTCCTGTAACCATATCTCAGTTTTAGTGGAATAGCAGTAGAGTATACATACAAACCCCAAAAGAGGGGCGGGGGCGGCGACTGTCGGAGGACTCAGAGAAAGGAATTTTACAGGTAAGATTTTACAAAAATTCCGTTTTCTCTTACGTCCTCCGACAGTCGCCGCCTCTTCATATTCGTCACATATGGGGACGTCCCAAAGCAGTGCAAACATGAGGGGTGGGAAACGCATCCGCGCCGAAAGGCAACGCAGTCTCCACATCAAAGAAAGGAACCTTACCAAAGGAAGGAAACCAGCTGGGCAACAGCTAAAATAAGTGCTCAACAGGAGCAACAACCCAGGAAAAGACAAAAAACCAGGGGATACAAAACTTATCCCAACAGCCAGGAGTCCCCAACAAGGGACCCTAGGGAACAGCCGCACTAAGAACCTTGCGGCCAAAGGAAGCATCCGCTGATGCCTGAACATCTACTTTGTAGAATTTTGTGAAAGTGTGCACGGTCGACCAAGTCGCCGCCTTACACACCTGGGCTACAGAAGCCCCATGACGACAGGCCCAAGACGTACTCAGAGATCTAGTAGAGTGCGCCTTCACAGGCACAGGGGGAACCTTCCCCTGCAAGGCATAAGCCTGTTCAATGGTCTGCCTGATCCATTTGGCAATGGTAGAGGCGGAAGCCGCCATGCCCTTCCGAGGACCCTCTGGAAGAACAAACAAGGAATCCGTCTTTCGAAAAGACTCAGTCGATTTAAGGTAAACCCTAATCGCTCGAACAACATCCAGAGAATGCAATCTCACCTCCTTAGGATGTTTAGGCTTCGTGCACAACGAAGGCAAAACAATATCCTCGTTAAGATGGAATTCCGAAACTCGTTTCGGCAGAAAAGAAGGATTAGGTCGCAAGACCACCTTATCCAAATGAACAACCAGGTACGGAGACTTGCAGGACAAAGCCGCCAGTTCCGACACTCTGCGAGCCGAAGTGATCGCCACCAAAAAGGCGACCTTTTTGGACAACATAGACAACGAGATCTCCCTGATCTGTTCAAAAGGAGCACGTTGTAACACAGACAGGACTAGATTCAAGTCCCAAGGGGGCAAGGGATCCCTCTTAGGAGGAACCAGATGCCGCACACCCTGAATAAAAGTGCCAACCAAGGAGTTGGAAGCTACGGGACGTTGAAACAGAACGGCCAGCGCAGACACCTGACCCTTTATCGTAGCCAGCGCCAAACGCTGATCGACACCCGTCTGAAGGAAAGACAGCACACGGGAAACCGAGTACGTGCGGGGTGAAAACCCCCTGGACTCACACCAGGCAAAATAGGCCTTCCAAGTACGGTAATAAACCTTTCCCGAGGAAGACTTCCTCGCGTTGATCAAGGTATGAACAACCTCTGGAGAGAGACCTTTCTCCTTCAGGACCTCGGTCTCAACAGCCAGGCCGTCAAAGCCAGCGACTGTAAAGCAGGATGGTAAATCGGTCCTTGAGACAGTAGATCGTCCCGAAGAGGCAGACGCCAGGGGGCGTCGACCGCCAGATTCACGAGGTCTGCGTACCAGGACCGGCGAGGCCAGTCCGGTGCCACAAGAATCACCGTGCTGCGTTCCGAGTGTAACCTGCGAAGGAACCGGGACAGCAACTGAATCGGTGGAAACGCGTACATCAGCCTGTACTGATGCCACGGGGCCACTAACGCGTCCGACGCGTCCGCCCGAGGGTCGCGCGTCCTTGCCACGAACCTCTTCACCTTGTAGTTGAGGCGAGACGCGAACAGGTCCACATCTGGAAGACCCCACTTCGCGCACAACATCTGGAAGACAGCCGGGTGGAGAGACCATTCCCCCTGATCCAGGGTCTGGCGACTCAGATAGTCCGCCTGCCAGTTCTCCACTCCCGGAATGTGAACCGCCGTTATCGCCGGGACATGAGTCTCGGCCCAAGACAGAATGTCGGCCACTTCTCGAGCCGCTCGGGCACTCCTGGTGCCCCCTTGGTGGTTTATGTAGGCCACCGCCGTGGCATTGTCCGTCTGCACCCGAACCGGGCAGCCCTGCAGCCGGTCCGTCCAGCGATGAAGACAGAGCCTTATCGCACGCAATTCCAGAATGTTGATCGGGAGGGAAGACTCCCCCTCCGACCAGGTCCCCTGGGCGGACAGAACGCCCAGAACACCACCCCAGCCCGACAGGCTGGCATCCGTGGTGATTATCGTCCACGAGATCGGACGAAACGACTTGCCCCCGGACACCAACGGGGACTGGAGCCACCACAGGAGGTTTTCCCTGGTGCGATGACTCAACGAGATCTGAAGATCCAGAGATTGAGGTCGCCCGTCCCACTTGGACAAGATCTCCGCCTGGAGACCCCGCGTGTGAAACTGCGCGAAAGGAATCGCCTCGAAAGCCGAGACCATCAATCCCAGACATCTCATACACGTCCGCAGAGACGAGTTCGGAACGTCCCTGAGGGACCTGACTTCCTCCTGAAGAGTCCTGAGTTTGTCTTCCGGCAGGAAGACCTTCGCCTGCACCGAGTCCAGTATCATTCCCAGATAGGGAAGACGAACCGACGGACTCAGAGTCGACTTTGGAACATTTATCGTCCAACCGAACTCCTGCAGAGTTTGCATCGTGACAGACAGGTCCTTCTCCAGACCCTGACTGGTCGCAGACCGAATCAGAATGTCGTCCAGATACCCCAGGACAGAAATGCCCTGGGCTCTCAATAATGCCAGAACTGGTGCAAGCACCTTGGTGAAGACCCGCGGAGCCGAGGCGAGCCCAAAGGGCAACGCCACGAACTGGTAGTGATCCTCCGCAATGGCAAATCGAAGGTATCTCTGATGACCCTCGAATATGGGGATGTGAAGATACGCATCCTTCAAATCGATGGAGGCCATGAATTCCCCCGGAACCAGGGCAGCCACCACCGAGCGCAGGGATTCCATGCGGAACTTGCGAACCCGCACAGAGCGGTTCAGAGCTTTCAAGTCCAGAATTGGACGAACCTTGCCCTCCTTTCTGGGCACAGTGAACAGATTGGAATAAAACCCCCGAAATCTGTCCCGATGAGGCACCGGAACCACCACTCCCTGAGCCCTCAGGTCCCGCACCGCCAGGTGCAGATCCCGCAGGCGCTCTGGAGACAGTTGTAGATTTGAGGGAAAAAATCTGCTCTCTGGCCGAGAGAGAAACTCGATCTTGTAACCAGATCGAACGATTTCCAGAACCCATCTGTCCCGCACACGGGCCAACCAGGGCTGAAGAAAACCGAGCAAGCGTCCCCCCACCCCAAAACTGGGTGAGGGCGCCCCTTCAGGCCGAACTGTTATGGGCCGCAGGTCCGGATTGGCCGGACTTCTGTTTTCCAGACCAGGGCTTCTTCTGAGAGCCCTGGCCCTTGAACGGTTTGCCCTTGTAGTGCGGCCGAAAGGCACGAAAGGACCCCTGAGAGGGCCGAAAATTAGCATGCTTCTTCCCAGAAGCCCCCTTAGCCTTGGGGAAATGGGGCAAGAGAGTGCTCTTACCCCCAGTAATCCCCTTAATCAAACCATCCAGGGACTCCCCAAAAAGGCGAGACCCATCATAAGGCAGATTGGCTAAGGTTTTACGTGAAGATTGGTCCACCGACCAACATTTCAACCAAACCAGGCGGCGAGACAACACCGCCACGCTGTGCACACGCGCGGCCAACGGAATCAGGTCCAGGTCCGCATCACACAGATACATGACACCCTGGTGGATCTAATCCACCATATCCAGGGTCGCCGCTGAGGCCGAATCGGCCACTAGGACGCGCCTAAGCATCTGCGTCCAACTTGCGATCGCCTGGGCCGCCATGAGAGAAGCAAACAGAGCCTTAAGCATAGAACCCGTAACAGAATAAGTATGACGGGCAAGAGACTCCAGTCTCCTATCCGTGGCATCACGGAAAATAGGGGATCCCTCTGCAGGGATCGCAGTGGCTTTGTTCAAAACCGCAATAGCATGATCTACTGGCGGAGGCACACACCACCGTTCATCAGTGGCAGGCGAGAAAGGATAACGCAGCTTAAATTCACTTGGTACCGCAAAAGGCTTGCGCAAATCGCGCCATTGGTCCTTAACAGCGCGCTGAAAATCAGCATTGCAGGGAAAGACCTGCGGCGTCCTGCGTTTTCTCTGCGTCCCATAAGCCGCCAAGGCAGCTGGGGGACACACCTCGTCCTGCAAACGTAGCGTCTGCTTAATGGAAGCAATCAACTCATCCATGAGTGCAAGCTCTTCAGGCGAGCCAGGGGGAGAATTATCAACCCCCTCAACTTCAGCCTCTACCTCAGACCCCACTAGATCCAGAGAGGAGCGGGACCCCGATAGGGGGGTCCCCGCCAGAACAGCCCCATCACCTTCACCCTCAGAATCAGAGGACAGAGCAACTCTGGGCCGTTTAGTAGATTGAGCAGCCACCAGCATTTGCACCTGTGCAGCAAGGCCAGCCACAATAGTGGCCAAATCCCCCCCTGGGGGGGAAACAGCGGTCCCCCGGCTTTCCACCAAGACTGTGGGAAATTTGCCCTCCTGAGAATCCATTGCCCCTGTATGCCAGACAACCAAGGGTTAACTGCCCCCTTACAGCAAGCGCGGCAAGCGCAGCCCACCGCACCACACTCAGGCACAATGAGACCCCCACAGGGAATATACAGACTGAATACAGGCAATGGAACACAGGAATAGAAGGATAAAACCTGAGGAGACTCCGCTGCTGCTGCTGCCTCGATCGGTGCTTCCAGGAGAGAGGAAGTGATGCTGCCAGGGCGCTCTATGTAAGCCTATGGAGGCTACAAGAAAATGGCCGCCGTGCATGTAAACCATGCGGCCGGAGCGGGCGCCGGTAAAATGGCGCCGTTTGGCGCCGAAATCGCCGCTCCACAGTGCATAAAATCACACACAATATCATCCCATAATATGGATACATGTTAGATCGCCGCAGCGATCGCTGTATATGCCCCAACATGCCATTAAAAACATGCCCCACAGCACACAGCTCCTCACACTGCCCAGCCTGACATACTCAGTGTCATACAGCTCCCCCCCCCCCTTGCAGTCCACAGCATGCAGCCGAGAGATAGGGAGACAAGCAGTGTGATTAAAGGCAGGTTACACAGTCCCAGACTGAGACCCCCCCAGACAGACAGGTCCCCACATAGATACACTTACCTCACATGGCGTGGGGAACCCGCACAGGCGAACAAGCCGCTGCACATGAGGCAGGGAGAGTCGCTACTCAAGACGCACACAATGGCGGTTCAGAAACCGTACAGCGTCCGGTGAGGTAGCCACCTCACCAATCATCCCTGCACCGAACAGGGATGGGTCGTTCACCGTGCCAGGAGCGTTACCTGGCTGAACGCTCGATGGCAGACTGGGAAGCCACTGACCCACGACCTGCGACCAGGGGGATCAGCCCGAGACCCAGTCCGCATGATCCTCTTCGTCCGAAGAACTAACTAATGCTGACAAAAATAACAGCTAAGTAAAGGTAGAGAGAAAACTCAAACAAAATATCAAAAAGAAGAAAGAGTCTGGGACAAAAAGTCCCAGCACAGAGAGAGCCAGCCACTCCTGACAAGCTAGACATTAAAACTGAGATATGGTTACAGGAAGTAGGAGGGTATTGACTGAGGGGACCACCCCTGGAGGGTGGGATATGTTAAAGCTTTATTGTTAACATATTCTGTTGCCTAGCTACTCCTTCGGAGCAAAGTCTAATACCCCCATATGTGACGAATATGAAGAGGCGGCGACTGTCGGAGGACGTAAGAGAAAAATACATTTTAGGTAGCAAAAAACTTCCATGATGTATTTCATCTGTTCATTTAGCCATTTGCCTGCCGTTCATCTTTAATGGCTATAACGCAAACAGCAGGGGTGTGCAGTTATTAGCAGCCAATCCTATTTCAGGTTTCAATACCTTTTTGCTTTCTCAAACTAAAGAAATAATTAAATATTTTCCGTATTCCTGTGCCCTGTACTGTAGGCTATTTTCCTGCAAGTTTGAAGCTATTTTGTGACTGTACTACAGTACCTTAACATTGTTTGCTTTTGTGGTAGTGATAGCCATTTTAAAGCAGAACTTGTGACTATTTACATATTTCCCGTATTTTTTTTTTTTTTTTTTCATTCTCTAGTTACACATTATTCAATGTGGCTCCTTGTTAGTTGGGCTCATTGTTGTTCTATGGTGAAATCTAGCCTTGCCGACAGTGATAATTTACAAGATTGGCTGAAAAAATTAACTCTTCTTATTCCTGAGGTAAGATTTCAAACAACATTGTGCCTATCATTGTAGTGGAGATTCAGTAAAGAAATGGAACGTTTGCTTAGAATTTTTTATTTTTTTAAATTTTAAAAATGTCAAGTTTTGGGTCTTCTAGTTAAAGCAGTAATTAAGTGCACTAGCATTTCTTTTTTTTTTTTTTTTTTTATGGGCCCCCTGGTGGGTTATGCCACAAGGTGCTAGAATGCACAGCAAATTGGCACATTATGACATACATGTCAAACTGAGCTCTCTGGAGTTGCGCTGTAAATGATCCGGTGGATCCCGGTCGCTTCTATTTTTTCCTTCCGGGTTCGATGCCTTCGGCCGCTTGCATGGCCAGGCCATTATGTCACTCGCGCGCATTAGCACAGCGGCACAGATCAGGGCTGTAAATGATCGCTCAGTGTACATGACAACTGACAAGCAGGAGGAAGCCTTTATCATGGAAGGGACCAAATGGGTCTCTTCTGTCATAAATTTCCTGTCAGCAATTTTTTTAAAAACACAGTTTACTACCGCTTTAAAATTGTTCAGGAGATTCAATTAAAGCCGGTTGTAAACCTTTGGTATATCTCACCTTTGGTATATCTCTTACACAGCTCCCAGCTTTTATCCTAATGTATTATTTTCACATGTTTGCTGAAGTCAGTCTACTTTTTGAATAATTCCTGCTGTAGGGCACTGCTGGCTGTTTTTAGGGAGTTTGATGGGGTATTTAGGAAATATGTACAGTGGGTATGGAAAAGAATTACCCCCTTTAAAATCATCCCATTTTGATGCTTTGCATCCTGAAATGAAAACAGACAGTTTTTGTTTTATCCAGCTGTATTTACTTAGTGCAACTTATAATATTCAAGTGAAAGGTATAACACCAACATGTCAGAAGAAAAAAAATAAATCAAAAACAGAATCACGGAGTTGAAAAAAAGGTCACCCCATTATGTCAGTATTTTGTTGAAGCACCGTTTGCTTTTATTACAGCCTTTAGTTTGTCTATGTTTCTACTAACTTTGCACATCTAGACTTTGCAATATTTGCCCACTCTTCTCTGCAGAACTTCTCAAGTTCAGTTTAATTTTTTTGGCAACTGTTTGTGGACTACAGTCTTCAAATCATTCCACAGATTTTTTGTGGGGGTTTAGGTCTGGGCTCTGACTAAGCCATGCAAGTACATTCACCTTTTTCTATTTTAACCACTGTGTGATAATCTTTGCTGCGTGCTTTGGGTCATTGTCGCATTGGAACGTAAACCTTCTTCTTGTTGACAACTTTTTGGCAAAGGGCAGCAGATTTTCCTCAAGAATTTGATGGTATTGTGCCCCATCCATTTTCTTCGATCCTGACCAGTGCTGCAATTCCTGCTGCAGAGAAATATCCCCATAACAGGATATTACCACCTCCATGCTTTACTGTAGGCATGATGTTATTTAGATGGTGAGCTGTATTGATTTTCCACCAGACATATTGTTTTGTATTTAGACCCAATAATTCATAATAATAATTTGTCTCATCTGACCACCTTAAAGTATAACTAAAGGCAAAACAGTTTTTTCAGTTTTGGATAGAGTGGCAAGGGATTAGAACCAGTCAGGTTTTTATTACACTCTCTGCCTCCGTTAAGGAAATTTACCTTCTTTATTTGTTTTATTTATCATTATAGTGAAAGTGAATGTAAAAAAACAAAAAAAAAAAAAAAACTAATTTTGGGTTCTCACAAGAGGGAAATCTTCCAATATGGACACTAGTTCAGGTGACCTAGGGTTCCCCAAGGAATTCCTTTAATTTTCATTTCACCTCCTGTTTGGATATGGGACAGGAAGTGAGGTGAAATATTTGCAATGGGACACAGATGGTGGGGGAAAAAAAATTGATGGGTTATAACCCTCCCTTGCTCTATCCAAAATTAAAAAAAAAAAATTCCTATAGTTCTACCTTGAAGATTGAGGCCACACGGAAAAAGGTGTTACGGTCAGATGAGACTAAAATTGAATTATTTGGCATCAACACCAAACGAGATGTCTGACAGAAATACAATACAGGTTACTATCCAAATAATACCATTCCTACAGTAAAGTGTAGAGGTGGTAATATCCTGTTTTGAGGGAATTTCTCTGCAGCAGGGACTGAAACACTTGTCAGGATAGAAGAAAAATGGATGGGGAAAAATACCATCAAATTCTTGAGGATAATCCGCTGCCCTCTGCCAGAAAGTTGTCAATGGGACAAAGGTTTACCTTCCAACATGCCAATGACCCAAAGCACACTATATATTTTATAAACATACTGATCATTGGTCCTATTGTTTGGAGAAGTATAATATTGATCCTTGATGGGTTAAAATAAGAGCAGGAGTGTTGTATATTGGGCTTGGTGATATGTCTCTAAAGTTATCACTGTGTGCGAGAGCATAGAGTTTGGTACCTACAATGGAAGAGTGTCTAGTCTAGGTGGGTTTAAGCCCCGGTTCACACTTATGCAATGCGGGAAGGCTGCGAATTCGCAGCCTGTTCCCGCATCGCAAAAGCACCCCTGGCAGTTCACACTGCCATATGCGATACGCTGGGGGTGTCAATGAAATCTTAACGACACCCCCAGTTTGATCGCATATCGCAGTGCGATCTTGCAGTTCGCACAGGATCGGATCGCACAAGTGTGAACCGATGTGCGATCCGATCCTGATGCGGCTGAAAAAAACACATGTACATGTCGGAACCATACCTGTGCACTGGATCCTGCATTCAGTGCTCACCTTGATACGTGTTAGTAAGTTTTTATACAGGCCCAGGGCTGTGATCTATTCCAATGGTTCCCAGATCCTGTAGACCCCTTAGGGGTATGCTCATTGTGATGGGGCAAAGCCTGGACCCTAAATGGGACCAGTGAAGTGGACATAGTAAGAAACTGTTTCCCTGTACCTTTATACAAAGGTCCCTCACTAAACATATTTTGCCACATTTCCTGGATATGCAGTAGAAGCTACACTCTATCCTTTTAAGGTTGAATATATTTTATTAACATAAAATCTGAAGAGAGACAGACATGTACTTGAAATGAGTGAAAACAAATGCACATTAACATTGATAACAAAGCGAAAATTCACTGCTATGGAAAACAACAAAAAGATGAAAAAAAAAAACTGTTTCTCAATACAAAAAAGAGAAAAGAGGTGGTCAATCTCTATTAAAAAAAAAAAAAAAAAAAAGTACTATTCTGAGGGTAAACATATAGGAAAATAAAACCTATGTGAGGATGACCAAACCGTGCACATAATCTGTGCAAAAACAAGAGATCCGTAGACATCAAATGTGTGACAATATTCATGGCAAGAGTCTAAAGGTAAAAGAGGAAAGCATAGTCAGGAAGAGGAATAGCGAAAAATGGAAAGAAAGCGAGAAAAAAAACAAAGTGGAGACGAGTTCTCTCGGGGTATAATGCAATCAGAAGGTTAGAGTTTTTTTTTCGAGGGATTCTATCACTCAATTTCCCCGATGAGGAATAATAAATCCATATGTACCAAAGTCTGGTAAACTTTTCCCACTTATCAAGCTCTCTCGCTTGCATGTCCTTAATGAGCATGATGTCGGTAATTTAGCTTACCCAAGAAGATAAGGTTAGGGTAGAGGAACGTTTCCAATATCTAGATATTTATTGTCTAGCAGCGGAGAGGAAGAATCTTAGTAGGCTAGATTTTTGAGTTTTAACGTGCCTGAGAGGATGGATAACGGAGCTATGGAGGGAAAAGGGATAAAGGGGTTCATCATAAATCTTTGTGTGGATCTGAAATATCTGCGACCAAAAAGGGCAGATAGTCAAATTCCCACCAGATGAGCAGATATGTTCCTCTCCTCATGTTGCAGCGCCAGGATGTGTCTGTGGAAGTTGGAAAGGTCTGATTAATTGTAACCGGGCCCGGTACCATCTGCCATCTTGATAGTAGTTTGTAGGTGTTCTTCTTGAGCATAATCTGAGATAGAAGATTTGTGAGAAAATAAGAATGCAGTGTGCTATTCTCCGGCTGGGACCTCAAACCCCAGCTCCCTGGACCGCAGTTTAGTTAACGTTGGGAGTGTATTATGGGTGTGAGCCAATATTGATTTGTATATTGCTGATAAGGTATAGCGGGGTATCTCTGGGAGGAGACACATATGTTCGAATTTTAACAAGGGCATTTGTTTCGAGACAAATAACGTTTTACAATAAGTCGACAGTGGGAAGTTTATCGACCAATTTATCGCAGAAGATGCAGCATTAGGGTGGGCTAAGGACCCAAGAGAGGCAAAGAGCGTCCTGTAGGCCAGGAGGATCGGTCATAGGACCCGAATGGCTAAACCTCTCTACTTGTCACAAGGGCTGGATTGGCAAACCACGGGGTTAATGAAAATGGGTTGGAGGAGAGCGAGTAGACCTCTCTCTTGTGGTACCAAACTTGGAGGGATTACACTGTCAGGGGGGAGATTGGCTAGGGATTTAAAGGAGTCCTAGCCCCATAGCAGATCATGGAGGTCTACAGGAGACATATCCTGTTCAATCAGAGTTGAGGCTTTGTGCAATGGGCGAAGGAACCATTCTAGAAGGCGAGACACAATTGCGGAAGTATGGTATAAATTGAAGTCTGGTAGGCCCGTCCCACCTTCAGACTTGGGGTAACAGAGAGGTTTATGCTTTAGCCTGGAGTGGCTACCACGCCAAATAAACGGAATCGCAAGGGAACGAAGAGTATGAAAGAAAGTGGAATGGAGTGCAGTCGGTAAAGCCTGAAATAAATAAAAAATTTGGGAAGGATATCCATCTTTAATATATTGATACGACCAAACCAGGAAGCCTGGATGTCTTGCTGTGTTTCAGTCAACCGCCTAATCTTTGCGAGGAGTGGACTATAATTAAGACCGTACAGGTCCAATGTGCGCATGGGGAATAGTGGTACTAAAGTAGGGAATAGCGGTACCTAAGTAGGTATTTGCTTTAGGTTGCCAGCGGAACTGAAAGTTGGCTTGGTGGGTGGAGAGAGTTTTATATGGTAGGGAGATATTTAAGGCCTCCGTTTTAGCGAGATTAAGCTTAAAATTACTGAACGTGCCAAGTCTTTGGATTTAGGCGAAAATGGAGGGGATGCTAATATGTTGCTGTGTGACATACAGGAGGAGGTCATCCGCATAGGGAGAGAATTTTCAATGGGCTAATAGAGTGGGTATGCCATTAATTGAGGAATTAGATCTAATAGCTTGGGCAAGATGTTCTATAACAATGGCAAATAGGAGGGGGCGATGAAGGGCAGCCTTGACGAGTGCCATTTGCAATGGAAAATCGCTTGGTTTGGGTCCTATTAACCATTACCATGGTGGAAGGAGTCTAATATAGAGACATGATGCAGGAAAGCATTTTGGGCCCTAAACCTATTTGAGTAAGTGCTTGACGAAGAAAAGACCAGTTGACCCTGTCAAAGGCCTTCTCTGCGTCATATGAGAGAAGGCAAGCTGGAATAGGGTTACGTTGAGCAAAGGAAATGAGATGGAGCTTTTTGGTGGTGTTGTCCCGGGCTTCATGCCCTGAAACAAACCCCAGTTGATCTCTATGGATAATTGAGGGAAGAAAGGAGACAAACGTTTCGCCAATATTTTGTCACTTTAGGTCAACATTTAGTTAGGAGTTTGGCCTATAATTACTGCTGATGGAGAGATCCTTCCCTGGTTTAGGGATGACTGCTATTTTGGCTTGTAAAAGGAGAGAAGAGGGGAGGTGAGATTCAGCGATTTGATTCAAAAGCTTTGGATAGAATCAGAGCCGGGAGGGGCGCAAAGGTATTGTAAAAATGGGGAGAGAACCCGTCACGGCCAGGGCTCTTACCGTTCTTAAGACCCTTAATAACCTGCAGGAATTCTACATCTGTTAGAGGGGAATCTTTCCTCTGTATCAGGCTGAGGGATGGTGGGCAGAGCTATGTCATGGATAAAGGGGTGCATATCCGGAGTTCTACAGGAAGGGGAGGAAGAGGCTGTCAGGGAAGGCAAGTTGTATAAAGAGGAAAGGGATCTACCGAATTTCTCAGCCATTTCCGAGTTAGCATTTCATTTGATGTTTGAGGGGGACAGGAGAAAAGGGATCCTTGAGCAATGTTGTCTGGGGTGTAGTACATGGGCAAGATGTTTTTCTACACTTATTGGCCTGGGAAGAATGGACGTGTTGCCCTTTATCTCTGGCTATCAGGGAACGCTCTGCTAGTAGGCGCAAAAGATCCCGACGAGCGTTGGATAATTCCACTAATGCCAAAGGATCAGGAGTACGCTTATGAGTGGCCTCTAGTGTGACCATCTGGGATAGAAGGCGTTTGATACCCAACGTACGCTCCCTTTTAAGTCGGGAACCGTGTTGAATAAATATACCCAAAGCCCAACTGTGGATAAAATCTAGGGCTCTGAGCCAGCGCCCATTTGGGACAGCGTAAGAAAAGTAAATGGAGCAACACAGTTAACATGATGAATTTAACAGTAAATATGAAAAACCATGAGGAAAGTACAGGATGTAAGCAAGATAACCAGTAACAAAAGACTGGGAGACTGATCACCTTCAGGTACAGTCCCATTCTTCACCCTGCAGGGAACTTGGAAACGTTGGATCTGGAATGCTTGTTTTTAGAGCGTTGTAGCCAACCTGTGGACATAGGGAGACCAGGGGTAGCAGGTTTTAAGGGCCAGTCCGGTATGAAGATTTGAGGAAGATCAGAGTGCGGAAGACAGCAGATTTGCCCTCATACAATGCTGAAAGATGAAATGGAAAGCCCCAGTGGTATTTCATTTGTTTAGCTTGTCGTGCAGTAGTGAGTGGCTTTAAGGTTCGATGCATGTCCAGAGTTAGCTTAGAAAGGTCGGTCAGCAGTTTAACTGGGGTGTCGTTTAAAAAGATGGTGTTCTGTGTGCGGGCAGCTTGCATCATTTCTGCATTAACTTTGTAAAAGTTTACTCTGCAGATGACATCTCTGGGAAAAGCAGGATTGGGGTTTCTGGGCCCCAGGGCTTTATGTATGTGGTCAAGCTCTAGAGGGGCATCTTTGGGCTGTTGAAGTAGCTGATTAAACATTGCCGTAGCAGCTGAGGCCAGGTCCTTAGTCTCCACAGTCTCAGGTAGGCCACGTATGTGTAGGTTGTTGCTCCTGGTCATTCTGGTGATAAAAGCTGTTGGATTTGCACGGTGTGTTCCTTGAGGATAGCCTCATGCGTGTTCAGCTTAGACACAACTTCCAACATGCCAGCTACATTCTTGCGGAGGTCAGCTATTATCCTGCTTCTATGAATGTTCTAGCCGTTTTACATAGGCCTCAAAATCATGATGGGTCAGAAGGGCTTTAATATATGCCTCCATGTCCCATCCGTCTCCTAAGTGCTGCAATTCAGGTGAAGGCATTCAGAGTGGACCGATCCACAGTCCGACTCTTATGGGTAATGGGTGCGGTGCCTTGTCACCTGAGAAGCTGCATGCTGCGTCGATGAGCGGGTCGGCGCCATCTTGGATGAGGGGGAGCTACTGTGATTTGATCCGGATCGGGTAAAGTAATGTTCGATCTCTCCCTCTTTTTGTGTGCCTGGGGGTTGGCGACCCTCACTGCTGCTTCTCCTCCCCATTGCTGGTTGTTCCAGAGGCTAAGTGGGCGCTGGGAGCCGAGGAAACTCGCGTCTTACCACTTCATGCGCTCAGCCACACCCACCCCTATTTTTTTTAAATCTATAAGACATTGCTAAGTACACAGACGACTTGGAGGGCCTACGTTATGCACTATAACACCATCGCTTTAGCCCCCTAAATCGGGCTCCCTCACAGACTTGCAACATGTGGCTTGTTTGATTAAAGCAGACTTCTTTAGAAAAGCCGGTGGCTGATTGCTCCATGCCAGGTTACTGGCACATACTTTCTACTACATGTGGAGGCTAGCTCCATTACATTGACCCCTCTTTTTTGGCCTGCAACCCTCAGACTTAGCCCTGAGTCTTGATGTGTCCTCTTTCTCACCCTGTCAAGGTCAAGAATCACAGGATTAAGTCTTTTTGCTCTTGCAGCCTTAAAATGGCTTTGACGCTGGTAGACTTCTATGTCACCCTAGTAATGGAGACGGTCACATCCCCCTTGTCCTCTGTGCCCCCTTTTTGTGCTTTTGTCCCTCCACATGTGGTCTACAGATACCTTGGCATTTATCTGTAATTTTATCAAACCTATTTAATTATGTGACCATACAAATTCTCACTTGGAGATCTCCAAGCATCTGCCCTAATATTTGTCAGGCAGCCTCTAAATTGGGTGATTTTCCTTCATGGGGACCCCCCCCCCCCCCCAAACTCTGTAATTATGAGAGAGTTCTCACTTAGTGTGATAAGGCGCCCTATCCTTGAAATTGTTCCCATTTCTCATCCTGCAATTTCTTCCATTGAGCTTACAAGTCACAACTCTTGGTGCCTGGCAATGGTCTTGGTTAGTCCTTGTATGTCATCTTCAAGACCTTTTGGCCCGAAACTCCTTGTGCATTACCTTTTGCAAGAAGTTTCTATTCTATGACACCTTTGTGTCCCTTTCTGTGCCTCGGCAGGCCTTCCTCAGGTGCCTTCCTCCTCTTCCACCTGGTTTTGTGGTTAAATTACCTTTCCCTAGGGCTTCTGCCCAGAGGGAACGAGTCACGCTTTCCCTTTCTGCATCCATTTCCCCAAGAGATTGGGGGTTCTGGAGTTCTTTACGGCATCTAGCAATTAGTCCTTCTCAAGGGTTGCAGAGGGTACTGCCTGTTCTTCTGTTCACATATTTATTTGTTTTTCTTATGGTTGTTTGAGCCACTGCTGCTCTTTGTTTTGGCTTCAAGGTGCTTCTACTGTTGTCTGCCTTGTTTGGGTGTGTTGACCCTTGTTCTTCCTTTGATCCCGTTCCTAATTTTAGCTGATTTTTGCCCACCCCTTAACTTATTGCTTCTCATGGTCTACAAATCAACTCCGGTGTCCTGTACTTGACGATTAAGATAACATACATTTTTGATGTACCTGTAAATTGCATTTCTTGTACTGGGTACAGGTCCCTCACCTCTTTTTTTTTATCTGCAATCTTTATACTGTGTGCTTAAATACTGAAACCTCTGAGTGGGTAGGCATTATTATGTGGGCACACTGGGAGCAGTTCCTAGAAAAGCTTTTGCCAGTGTCCAATCTCCTGAAGGTAGCAGCATATAAACCATCATCTAAGAATCAACTCTTGTGTCCTGTACTGTACTCCAAGGTATGGAATTTACATAATAAAAGATTCCGGACAGCTGCACTTCCAAAAATCCTCTATTGAAGCTTCATGTGACAGGTGGTTAACAGATGTTGCAGGGGACAAATGGGTAGACGCGTATTAGCAAATGTTAGCGCTTAGTCTCTACCATTAGTAATGACTAAGTGCTAATGTTTGTGCGACACGCGTCTACCTCTCTGTCCCCTGCTCTTTCTGTTAACTACCTGTCACATGAAGCTTCAAAAAAAAGGAATTTTGAAAGTGCAGCTGTCCAGAATCTCTGCTTTGATACACAGCATGCGAGCTAGGCTAGCACCTCGCTCAGGTCAGCAACCTTTCCACTTAAGTGCCAGATTCATTGTATGTGACACCTGCTAAAAAATGAAGATCATATCCTAACCTAGTAATGACAGTACAGGTTTACCTCACTTTAAGGTGCGTCACTAACACAAAGCCAGTTCACCCTGAGGGAGTATGTGACTAGGGATTCGGATTTTACTGCCCCCTCCCCCATCCTGGCACCCAAGGGTTGCTGCCACCAGCCCTGCCTGCTAGCATGATCTGGAGATGTGGTTTCTGTCCCTAGGGAAAATAAGGGTTCCTGCCCTTAGGGAAGATAGGGTCCCTGTCCCCCGGTGATAAGGGGTCCCAGTCCCCAGGTGAGATGGGATCCCTAATAGGGTCCCCCACATTTCAGTGTCTGCTGAAGTTAACTTTTAACATTATCAGGCTGATGATTGGTTGCTAGTATCGCCCGGCAACCAAATCACCAGCAGTTCCTGCCCCCATCCAGCCCTGTGATACCAGCCACTGTCCAATGAAGAGGAGAGCGGTGAAAATGGCCGGGGGGGGGGGGGGGGGCGTAGGTTACCAACCCCTGACCTGACTAGTGTGTGTGGGGATTAATTGGAGACTCGCTTACCTGGAATTGCTTTCTTTGTTTGTTTCATTGAGGTATGAAATATACAGGTATGTATAGAATTATTTCTTTTTCGGTTTGTGTAAATTTGGAAAATTATAGATAAAATCAGATTTAAAAAAATCAGGCTATATATAAAAAGAGTATTTTAATACATTTATTCCCTGTAGTAACCACTGAGGTGGGCTTGTGGGAGCATAAGACTAATATGGGTTTTCATTATTTTTCTTAGGGCTGGGACTTGGGAGAAGGGGGTTATAGATGTGGCAGCATTCTGGGCCACAACTAAATGAATACAGATTTGTTTGTGGACTAATTGGACTATATAACACAACTTGCCAGAAATGCATTTTAGAAATTCTTGGTATTTTGCAATGGAATTAAAGCAGAAATAGGCAAATAACACTATAAATCAGATTGACATCCCATTTATAACCGATTTAAACATACCCTGTCCATATAGTAATTAGGAAACCTGTTTTTAAGAGCAGTCATCCTTATCCTGGTTTTACTGCTTGGTGATTTACTAGAACAGAAATGCAGGTCAGGAAGTATAACTTCCCTGTCTACTTACTTATTTTGGTTCAATGAAATGACTTGCTAGATTGTAAACAAAGATGAAAGCCCTTGGAGTTTATACTGTTTTTTACTTTGGCAGTTTCCATATTCATATTACATAATCCTTTCAAAGTAACACATTAGAAAGTTTAGAAAAATTCAAAATGATCTTAACCTGTTTAATATATGCATAGTTTGGATTGAAGTGTATAATAAGTTGTTTCCCTGAAAGACTGCAGTTCGGCACGAATCATGCAATGGTCTATACAAGCTGTCCCTTTCTGGTCTGGATGGCGGTGACTCAATAAATCGATCATTCTTGCTTCTGGCTGCATCAACATTATTAAAGTTTCTTCCTGATGCTCAAGCACTAAAACCTATTCGGGTAAGTGGGAATATTTTCAGTACATCACGTGTAGGTGCTGCTATCTTGCTATTTCTATCCTTTATATCAGTACTGCCCTAGAAGTGGCACATAAATCCTAAATGTCTTTCACCTCCCACCAATATTTCCTTTAACCTCTTATGTTCCCTCCTCATATCTTAAAGCGGAGGTCCAGTCTTTTTGTTTAATAAAAGTCAGCAGCTACAAAAGGTGTAGCTGCTGACTTTTAATAAACTCCATTGCCCTGCGATCCAGGAGTGTGGCCGCCCAAACACTTGGTCCTCTCCCTCTCCTATTGCTGGCGCCGGCATTACAATTGTGGGCACCTGTCTGTGGCAGCTTGTGGCTCCACAGCCCGGTATGCACTGGACATGTGCAGGTCGTGCTGCGTCTCAATAGAGGACAATTTTCGGGGACCTGTGACATGTCCAAGAAAATTGCAGGGAGGGAGGGAGGCGCTCAAAGCAAAATTGGGAGAGGGTACCTGTCGAAGCCTTGAGTAGCTCCACAGTGTCTCGTTAGAGATCAATTGAGATCCTGTCTGATAATAATGGGGGCAAAAAAAAAACCCAGAATACCTAAAAATCCAATTTTTTTGTAGGATATTTAAAGGATAAATTTACCTTTTCAGAAAATGTTACGTGTTACACCCATATTTAGGTGTAACATGTTCAGCATCTGCACACTCTCCCTCAATCCCCCCCCTCCTCCCTGTGACAGCTGGCTGGGGATCTTCTCCCTGCACTCGCTGTCACTATATAAAAGAGCTTGGCTGTTAAAGGCTCTGCCTACACAGCCGTATTATTCATTCACAGAGTTATGTGAATGAATGAATACAAGTATCAACAGCCTTTACGGGCGGCGGCTTGTAGTTCCTAATTAACTACCAGGGTACTGATTAGCACTCTAGGTAGTTCATTGAGCTTCCTGTCACTCAGTAACTGTGTCCCCATATCAAAAGTACGGGCAGATAGCTACACAGTCTGCAGGAGCCTGGCATTACACCTACAATCTGCTGACTGCAGGTGCAGTGCTTTACAGCCTTCTTGTAAAAAAAGGTGTATTTTTTTTTTTCTTTTAAAAATAGTGCATTTATTACATTTTTTTAAGGCGAACTTCTCTTTTAACTGCCTGGAGTGTCATTTTAAAACGGTAGGAAATCTTACTTATTAGTCTATTTGATGCAAGTTATGACATTTAGTTATGTCCTTTATTTGCCAAAATGTTAGCGTTTCGAGATTCCCTTCTACATAACCTGCAAAGTTATTTTTCTTTTTAACCCCCCCTTATCTATCCAAACATGATCAAACACACCCTGCTGAAGCACACAGATATATATACATTTATATACATATTATGTTCTACTTGCAGGTAGAGGACTATGAGGAAGAAACCATTCTGCGACCTGGATGTAAAGAATATTTTTGGTTACTGTGTAAACTGATAGATAACATTCATGTCAAGGATGCTAGCCAGGTATATATGGACTAAATTTTACTCTATTGTAACAGAAAAATGACTTAAGTTACTAAAGGTTACATTCTGCGAAAGTGTAGTGTTTTGGACCTTGTAATGCAAAACTTACAAGTTGCTTTTATTTTATTAATGTCAATTTTCTAATCCGGAATGATGTGTATGTCATGCAGTTTAAATTGGAGGATATATTAGGATCAGGCCATACTGGCTTCATATTTTATTTGTATCTCAAAGAAGAACATTGTATTGTCTTAGTTTGAGTATATTTGTTACAAACTCTAAGGGCTTGTTCACAATATATGTGCATGAAAATGTGCAGAGACATGAGTTTTTTACATCAGTTTCACATCAGTTTTCATGTGCATTTCATCAAGTTTTTATGCATGATTTCAGTTTTCATGGGCGTCAGTTTTGTGCCCAGTGTTCACCAGTGTCACATTATTTTTTTTTTGTTTTTGCTCTCTATCGTTTGACAGACGCAGCTCCATATCATCTTAGACCATTGGGTTATGCTCCTCCCATCAGGAATAGGACACTAGGCAGGAAAAAGCTTTACCACGCCTATGGGGCTGTCCCTGTACGCATAACCCCACACACACTGCTACAGCCCTTAGTTTTGTTTCTGCCTAGTTTAGGAGTAGGATCTAGTTCCCTGCTGGAACTTCGGTCTTAGTGATTTAAATGGGAAAATTTGTCATATGTAATTTATATTTACTAGTTTAGAGTTCCTGGTGAACTACAAGCAACAGCCGGCTTGGTTTCAGACTGGATAATCTAGATACTTATGGTCTCCCAGCCTGGCCAGCGAGTGTGAGCAGGGCATAGTCCAGCACTAGGCCTCACCACGTCAGAGCCCCAATGGATGGGGACGAGCCTGCGAGTGGACTGTCTCACTGGAACCCCCTGGGGCACAGCATACCCCCCTGGCTGGCAGCACCCCCACCTCGGGTGGGAGGTGGTCTGTCCGGAGTGGCGCCCACCTGGAACCGTGGTATGGCAAGTAATGCTGTCCCCCCAATCCACTGGCGGTCTCAGGGTGGACGTGGACTCCCTCCTGGGAATGGTCGGACCTTTGGGAGATCCCACAGTTCCTCTGGCCTCCCGGACACCCCCCCCCAGTTATTTCCCCCCTTCCCCTAGTAGGTTCCTGTCTTGGGGGGGTGGCAATATTATGGCCGCTGTGGCATTCCTGTGGGGGGGGGGGGATATTTGACTGTCCTGGTGGGAATCTTTGTTATGGATCTTTCGGTGCCACTTGCCTGGGACCCCCCTTGGCATGACGCGATGTGGGGGCCGCCTTTTTGCGTTAGAGTCGTGCTCATTATTTTCCATTGACAATGTATGGACAGCCATTTAATGTTAATTCCCCATAAGAATGCATTGGGCGGCCATTTTCTTGTAGTCCAGATCGTTAGAAAGGCAGCAGGCATGGCACATTTGATCTAGCAATGACCCAGGCATTTTTTTCTAATTCTATTTCCTCTGTCAGTTCCTCTGGGTAATGTTTTTGGGGTCCCTTGTAGGTTTTCCTTACTCACTCCACTTGCTATCAGATTGTACTGGATTGGGATTTTGTGATACCGCAAGTGCAGCGCTGGGATCTCGATTTTGCGATCTTTTTAAAGTGACAACTGCATTATTTATGGATCGGTGTCCTTGCATTCTGATGGTAGAGGACCTGTCCTCTTCAGCCGCCACGCGGGAATGCGCATTGGTGGAAACATTCATAGTTTCTGTGCGAGAAATTTTAAAAATGACAGATGAATCTACAGCGTCAGGTACGCAGGTGTCCTTTGGCTCCCGCAAAGCCCAGACATCAGGCAAGGTGTTTCCTTGTTCGGAGCTTTTTGACAACATTGTTAATGAACAATGATGGCGCATCAAGCACATGCTAGTGGTACCCAAGTGCTTTAAACGCTCTTATCCCCTTGTGAAGGCGGTTTCTACTCGATGGACCGTGCCACCAAAGGTGGATCACCCAGTTTCCAGATTGAATAAGTCTACTGTGGTTCCGGTGGAGGAATCTCCGGCCTTTACAGACCCCATGGATAGACGGATGGAGTCTCTGTCCCGTCATCTACACGTGTTGGCGGGTTCCATATTAAAACCTATCTTTGTGAACATTCTGGTGTCACAGACGGTCACTTAATGGGTAACGTTTCTCAAGGGGAACTTGGAATCTGAACAGCTCCACCCCAGCGCTGATTGAACTCTTGAACCAGATGGCTCAAGCCCTAGTGTTCATGTGGGATGCATCCTTGTATGCGGCCCCCTAGTGGCCAGGGTGTCTGCAATGGGGATTGCCATTGGACGCATGGTGTGGTTAAAAAGCTGTTGGCGGACCAGGCTTCCAAGAAGGCCTTGACTGATCTCCCCTTTATGGGAGAGAGGATGTTTGGATCCTCTCTGAATGAACTGATCAAAGGTCTTGCGGGTGGGAAGAGTACTCTCATCCCTCTATCCTCTAAGGGCAAGGCGCCAGGTCATACACGGGGGCCTTCCTTCACTGCTCATAGGCGGCTTTTTTGTACCTCCAGGTCGCAAGAAAAAGGAAAGACGTTCAGGTCTTCTGGGGGTTCCAAGAAACCAAGGTCAGGTAAATCAAAGACCGGCCAGTCCGGTTCTGCGGACAAATCCTTGTCTGCATGAAGGGGCGCTCTCACCCACTTCTGGGGTGGGGGGACATCTTTGCTTCTTTCCGGAACCATGGACCTCCTTGATTCAGGACAAATGGGTTCACAAACTGATCCGCTCAGGGTACAAGATCGAATTCTGGTCTTGACCGTCAGACTGGTTCTTCCCGTCCAATCTTCATCTATCTCCAGACCAGTTAAGGGATCTGCAAGAGGCGGTACAAGATCTGCTTGCACAAAGGGTGATTGTGCTGGTTCTCTCTCAGGAACTCTTTCAAGGGTTTTATTTAAACCTGTTTACTGTGCTCAGGAAAGAGGGCAAGGTGCGTCAAATCCTGGATCTCAAGGCTCTGAACCGCGTTGTACGTGTACAGACGTTTCATGTGGAATCCATCCACACGGTAGTGGCGTCCCTACACCAGGGAGACTTCTTGGACTCCATAGATATCAAGGATGCATAGCTACACATCCCTATCTACGCTGGGCATCAGCGATTTCTTTGCTGTAGCAGAGGAGCATTGTCAATTTATGGCGTTACCCTTTGGTCTCGCCTCCGCCACCCAGGGTTTTTACCAAGGTACTGGCCCCGGTGTTGGCATTGTTGCGCCAACGGGGGATTGTGGTACTGGGGTATCTGGAAAATCTCCTCTTGAGCAGACTCTCATTCAGCCCTGTTAGGCGATCTGTCGTTTACTGTCAGAACCCTGCAACAGTTCGAGTGGAATATCAATTTCAAGAAATCCGCCCTGATGCCTTCATTGAGACTGGGTTATCCGGGCCTGACTCTGGATTCTGCTTCGACGAGGGTCTTACTTCCCCCGGACAAGCTGCAGAAGTTGAAGGAGGCGATTCAGTTGCTGTTGGCAAACAATCTGTCCTCTCTGCGGATTTGCATGTGGGCCTTGGATCTGATGGTATCAACCTTCGAGGCGGTTCCATTTGCTCAGTTCCATACGAGACCGTTACAAAGGGAGATTCTTGTCAAATGGAACAAGGATCCGAAGTCCTTGGACAATTTGATTTGGTTGAGCCGCAACACAGTCTGCTCTTGTGGTTGCTTTCATCTCCAGCACTATGCCAGGGCAAGTCTTTCCTGCCAATGTTTTGGATGGTGGTGACCACGGACGCCAGCCTGGGAAAGCTCTGTGCCCAGGGTACCTGGACAGTGGAAGAGTCAAAACTACCAATCAATGTTTTGGAGCTCAGAGCAATAAAGCTTTGTCTGAGCCAATGGACGACACGTCTACAAGATTTTCTCTTTTGAATTCAATCAAGCAATGCCACGGCTGTGGCTTGCATCAATCATCGGGGGGCACCAAGAGTGTCTTGGTAACCAGGGAGGTGGCCGAGATTCTGGCTTGGGCTGAAAAGTTTGTTCCAGCCCTCTCTGCTGTACACATCCCTGGTGTGGAGAACTGGCAAGCGGATTACCTGAGTCGTCAGGTGTTGGATCAAGGGGAATGGAAACACCTCCAGGTGCAGGGACATCTCCTGTGTGTCTGGTGGGGGACTCCCGAGGTCGATCTGTTTGCTTCCTGTCCCAACAGGAAGGTTCAGAGGTTCGTAGCAAGGTCTCAGGGTCCTCTGGCTGATGCCACAGACACCCTGGTGGCTCCTTGGGGTCGGTATCGGCTGATTTATGATCTTTCTCCGCTGAAACACCTGCTTCTACGCAGGATAGAGGTGGAAAGGATTCCGGTCGTTCTGGTGGCCCCAGACTGGCCTGGCTGGTCTTGGTACGCAGACCTGGTAAGGTTGGTCACCGATGCTCCTTTGAGAATTCCTCTCAGGAAGGATCTGCTGTCTTAAGGGCTGATCCATCCTGCTTTACAGTCCCTGGCTTTAACGGCATGGCTGTTTAAAGACAGGTGTTGAGAGTTCAAGGTCTTTCTGTTTCGGTGATTCCTAGACTATTGAAGGCCAGGAAGTCGACTCCCAGACAGATCTCTCATCGTACGTGGAAATCGTACATTTCATGGTGTGAATCATTGAAGGTGCACCCTAGCTCGTTTTCAGTAGCTTTCTTCAGAAAGGAGTTGAACAGTATTTGGCTTTGGGCACTATCAAAGGCCAAGTGTTGACTTTGGCTATATATTTCCAACGCCCGTTTGCTGCGCATGCCTTGATTCACACTTTTCATTCAGGGAGTGTGTCATATGGCTCCCCCGAGACGATCCCCGCTACCTCTGTGGGATCTGAATTTGGTATTCTCTGTTCTTCAAAAGCCTCCTTTTGAGAACATTCGAGAGATTTCTCTGCTTTCATTGTCTCACAAGGTTGCCTTTTTTGTGGCTATCACTTCTACCCGCAGAGTGTCTTAATTGGCTGCATTGTCCTGCCTCTCACCTTATTTTGTGATTCACAAAGATAAAGTGGTACTCCGACCTAATCAGTCTTTTCTTCCTGAGGTGGTTTCTGATTTTCATTTGAATGAAGATATTGTGCTGCCTTCACTTTGCCCAAGCATCCCAAGGAAATTGACTTGCATTCTTTGGATGTGGTTCGGGCGATTAGGGTTTACCTGGCAGCCACTGAGTGTTTCAGAAAATCAGATGTTCTTTTTGTCCTTACCGAGGGACCTCGTAAAGGATTGGCTGCATCTGCTGCGACCATATCCAGATTGATTAGGCAGATGGTTGTTCAGGCTTAATCACTGAAGGGTCAGGTTCCACCTTTCCCTGTGAAGGCACATTCTACTAGGGCGCTGAGTGCCTCTTGGGCTTTTTGTCATTAGGCGTTAGTGATGCAAGTTTGCAAGGCGGCAACTTGGTCGTCTGTGCATACGTTTACAAAATTCTACAAGGTAGATGTGTTGGCATCATCGGATGTCTCTTTGGGCCGCAAATTTTGCAGGCTGCTGTTTAAAAGAGAACCTTTTTGTTTGTTCATTTTGAGCTTGTATGTTTTCTGGGTGAGCTCCAGTTGTTCCTGGTCTCATGCATAAACTGCTTTGGGATGTCCCAATGGTCTAAGAAGATATGGAGCTGGGTCTGTCGATGAACGATAGAGAAAACTGGATTTTTGTACTCGCAGTAAAATCCTTTTCTCTGAAGTTCATTGACAGACGCAGCACCCACCTCTCTACTTGTGAAAGAAATGGGTTTTTTTTGTCTTCTAAATACTGCTTGCATCGAAACCAAGGGCTGTAGCAGAGTGTGCAGGGTTATGCCTACAGGGACAGACCCATAAGCGTGGTAAAGCTTTTACCTGCCTAGTGTCCTATTTCTGATGGGAGGAGCATAAGCCAATGGTCAAAGAAGATATAGAGCTGTGTCTGTCAGTGAACTTCAGAGAAAAGGATTTTACGGTAAAATCCCCCCCCCCCCCCCCCCCCATACAAAAAATCTGCATACACATTGCAGATTCCTGCATAGAAAAATTCCACACCTGATGCCAGTGTTGTGGTGTGACCAGGGCACTTTTGTGCTTTTGCAGAACGCGTGCAGAAATGCTGACGTCTCTGCACATGGTGTGAACGAGGCCGAAGTAAAGCATTGTTGCTTAAAGGAATTTGTAGGGCAAATGTAAAACAAGGTTCCATGAATATGTGAATTTTTAAACTGCCAACATTCTCTGCTTGCCAGCAGAATTTTAACTCTGACCCAGAATGTTGTGGAGTGTGCCTCCCAAGGGCTCTACTCATCTGCAGGAATTTACTGTCCTGTGGCAATACCTAGGGCATATTTATAAAACTTTAACTGGTGGTGACTCATTCACTGTCGTCTAAAATACATGCTTCAGGAAGATTTATCTGGAAGGAATCTGGTATTCACTGCTTTATAAATGTCCTGCATAGTGTAGATCTGAAATCTGTCTCATATTTCTGTTTATTTAGACCAAGTACTAGATATTAAGTGTTGTTTTTTTTCCTCAAATCAGACAACATTGCTTGATTTGGACGCGTTAGCAAGACATTTAGCCGACTGCATTCGCAGGTATGCCTCTTATTGTAATTGTAGATGCAACCCATTTTGTCTCCCCTTCTTAGATTTTTTTTCAACATTGTTCAGTTAATCTTCTCCAACCTTATGGCCAAACTCCATTTTTGTGATCTCTGAGCCTTTACAAACTAACCTGCTTTACTGTCTTAATGTTCTGAAGCTTTAACAAATGCTAAAGGAAGTATATTTATTAAAATATGTCTAAAAATAAAAATGTAATGTATTGTAGATTGTGGCTTACCAGTCCATAAATGCTGTGGTTGCATTACTTAGGCTAAGTACAATTCTTCAAGTACAGTATCTTTGTAACTTCCCATATACAGAACTGAAATCTCAATTTTATCCCCTTTCCAAGCTGCCTTCTGTAAAATCAACAACCCCTCTTCTCTGCATAATAAGGATGAGAAAGGGGTGCTGTTTGTAGTCTAAATCAGGAGTGCAGGCTACAGTGACAGTGCTGCTCCTCCCTATTTTATAGTACAGTGAGTGAGTGTTACAATCCTTTAGAATAGTCGAAGCATGTAAAATAAGTTTTGTCATCCTTTCTTTGCAGTCGCTTTTGCCCAGTAAGCGCAAAGTGTTAAATTTTTTTTATTTATTCCCACTGGACCTCTTTTATATTCATTTTTGTGTTTAAAAGGTAGTCTAAGAAAAAGGTGCTTGGACATACAGCAGTTCACTAAAACATAGTCTCTGTCCAGGTTTATTTTACTTTACCTCTGAATTTCTCACCATTTCAAGTGTCCATTCACCTTTAGCACTTAAATTTGAATTCCGATATTATGCTTAACGTAGATTACAATATGAATGATGTTAATAGCTTTTATGCAAAATTTCAGTACCTCTGGTTTCTGCTATCCCTAATTTTCTGAGCTATTTTAAAAAATGCACTCAAAGCTTCTCTTACTGCTTCAGGTTTCCTTCAGGCAATGTCATCTAGGACTGTAGTTCACTGAGATAAGCAACTAGAACTCCCATGAATCATTGCATTCTTTGTGTGCCTGTATATGAAGAGCTTGTCAGGCACATAAACAAGCTTTTCACTTGCTCTGCTCAGCATTCTCCTCCCCTATGTGATCTCCACACAGATGTTCTGCAGGCAGGGTAGTTCACATAATAAAAAGAATACGGATGATGGCGTTGAATGCGATAAAAACACTGCAGTCTCAGAGTAAATTTCTGCAGTGTAGAATATTCAGCCCCTGTTCACATCAGTTGGACTTGTAATGCGGTTTGACAGCTCCAAATTGCATGACAAGTCACACCTTATTGCCGGCAAGGGAACCATTCATATCACCGCGACTCCTGACGTAGCAATTGTGAAAACGGTTCCTGCACTACTTTTTGTTGATTTCATTGCAACTTTCTTAGACTTCTCTTAAAGTCACAAGCTGCAATGAAATCGACAGTGCAAATCACACTGGTCTGCAACTTTGAAATTGAGCTGAAGTACCGCAGTTTCCAAGCTGCACCAGAGTGAACCAGGACTTAATGTTGCACACAAAGATGTGTATGTATGTATATGTATTAAATATATTTATATAATCTTTCTTTCTCTATGTAATATAGAGAGAAAAAGAACAAGATGGAGATAAGCAAATATACAATATATATCTACACTTTCCGCTTTATCTCTCAATGTTTATTTCTTTCCCTCAATCTTTTTCTCACCCTGTATCTCTGTCTCTCTCTGCCAGATCAATAATGCTGATCGCATTTAGATATTTGTGTGTTATACAAATTATCTCATGCAAAATGTAAAGTGTCAATTCACTACCAGTAAATATTGTAAATTTAGTAATTAACCTTCTGTAAATATTGCATAGAAAATGTGATATTACATTAACATCAGTTCACAAAAAAAAAACGAAAAAAAAAAAAAAAATCAACTTTTTTTTACCTTGTCCAGTCTCACACTATTTAGCGAATTTATTATTTAGGAGGTGAAATATTTAGCAGCAGTATTCCAACGTAACAGTTCCAGCTCAGGGATCCTGGTTGTCGGGGTCGTCACCCGCCAGCATCCTAGCAACCAAAGACTCATCCCTGCCTTACCCTTTTAGCGGTCAGCTGGGGGTTTCTGGCTGATAAGAAAACGTAAACAAAAAAAACTAGATTGTTGCTTAAAGGGAAAAAAAAATGTGGGGATTCCTCCATCATCCATTCCAGGCCCTTTGGGGATCGGAAGTGAGTGAGCGGCTCCCCCTGACCCCCACCTCATCCCGAATTATACCAGGCCACTTCCCCACAACCCTGGACCAGTGGTTGTGGGGGAGGGGAAGGGGCTGCAGGCAGGAGCTTATCGGAACTTGGAAGTCCTCTTTAGCATTAAGGTAGCACCTAGATATTTATTTTATTTATACAGAAAAAACTTGTTACTTTATAAAAAGCATGGAATCTATGGAATCATACATGACTTTAAATGAATGCAAGTTCAAATTCTGACCGGTTTCGCCGGGTTGGCTTCTTCAGGGATTTGAAAAAAAGAAGACTATAACAAGATATATACATGTGAGATGCATTAAATACACAAGATTACAAAAATATAAACCTTATCAATTATTCTTATTATGTTGGGTCCAGTGAATCAATGCACAAAATGCTGGATTGTGTCATACCTGCAAATTGAATCCTATGATTATGGTAAGTGTGGAAATTGATCAAAGGAACCACACCCTCTAATGGACAAGGGCTGTAAGTCAATATACGATGGACCCCACCGAGTGGATCTCCCACAGAGGGGGTATATCCGCTCATCATAAGATTAATAAATCTGATTAAAAACCTGTCAAAAATGATATTGGTAAGTGGTGCATAAACACTCTAAAGTTAAGATTATATAGATATATAGAAATTCATTATTGTAATATACTTACAAAAAGTTGAAGTATGTAAGGAGTCATGCCAAGTGCGCCTAGTAAAAGTGTATCCCAATGTAACTCTTTAATGAAGAGGTTTCAATCAAACATATGGGAAGTCAATTTCCACACAATGTGTTAGTCAAAACTGAAAAGTTTGAAAGAGACTTCAGATCCAATTTTATGGGATAGGGCAGAATAAATTCCACCTACACCGCAAAATACAGAAAAAGCCTTTAAAAATTTGATGGTATTGAAAGGTCCAATATAGCTTCATGAAAGAGAGTATTATTACCTTTACCACAGATGTCCACAGGTCTAATAATAACAATAAGAATAATTGCTAAGATTTATATTTTTGTAATCTTGTGTATTTAATGTATCTTACATGTATATATCTTGTCATAGTCTTTTTTTCAAATCCCTGAAGAAGCCAACCCGGCGAAACCGGTCGGAATTTGAACTTGCATTCATTTAAAGTCATGTATGATTCCATGCTTTTTATAAAGTAACAAGTTTTTTCTGCATAAATAAAAATAAATGTTTTTACATTAATTTGTTGTATTCAAATCCTTCTTTAGGGCTTATTTTCCCCTTTTCTCTTTTTGATTAAGTGAGTACCTTAAAAGTTCCACATCCTAGATTTCTCTATTTTTCAATATTTATATAGGGATGTTGGTACTCGTAATAAAATTATAGCTCCTTCCACCACCTCTTAAAATATAGCACCTAGATATGGCTCCTGCCTCATGTGAATAAGTACTCATTTACTCCAAAAAATTGTAACCCTAGAAATAGCTGATTGACAGTCACCAGCTCTTTGCTCACGGAGCTGTGAGAACCGATCTGCAGTATTTGAGCGCTTAGTTCTCAGTGTTAGAACTGGCAGGGTACAGATGCAGCATCGGACTGATGCTGTATCCTCCTAGGTAGGTATGAGTCAAAAAAAAAAAAAATTCTGATTTAAATAGAGATGGAGATGTCAGTGTGGCTTTGAATTTCTGAAAAGTGGAAGTTGTGGTTTTACTGCAGGTAAGTCAAAGAGAAACATTTTTCTTGTACTGCACAGTGCTTTGTAGTCCCCTTTAAACTAGGCCACAGGATGAACATGTAGTTTATTAAATGAGCCCTTATGAAGCTATAAAAAATATTTTTTTTTAAATGTATATTTTAGCCGAGAAATCCTGGACTACCAAGATGGTAATGTAGAAGATGATGGTATGACAGGACTCCTCAGACTTGCTACCAGTGTGATCAAACATAAGCCCCCTTTCAAATTTTCAAGGGAAGGGCAGGTAGGATCACTAATTTATTTTGTGTCTAAATCTTTCCCCTAGCTCAGTTGTCAAAGTGTAATAGGATTTTTTTTTTTCAGGAATTCCTCAGAGATGTTTTTAACCTCCTGTTCATGCTACCCAGTCTTAAGGACAGACGGCAGCCCAAATGTAAATCTCATTCTTCCAGAGCAGCAGCATATGACCTATTGGTGGAGATGGTGAAAGGCTCCGTGGAGAACTATAGACTATTACACAATTGGGTTATGGCACAGCACATGCAGTGTAAGAGCCAGTGTATTTATCATCTTTTCGATTCTGTGCTTCTACTTTCTGGGCAAACTTAAGTTGAAGACTTCTAAGAGTTCTAAGAAGGATGAGGGCTAGGAGAGGTTGTGTGTTTTCAGTTCTACTAATGGCAGAGGTTTTTATTTTGATGCTTAATCATTTCAAACCTAGGCCAATTCTGGCATTTCTCACATACATGAACAAAGTCTGCATTTTTTTTTTCTACGTAGAACCCCCAAACCTATGTTTTCTAAAAGCACAGGCTTTGGAGATTAAAAAAAAAAAAATGCTGTTGCAATTTTTTATGTCACACGATATTTGTGCAGCGGTTGATGAAACACAAATTTTCAGGAAAAATGCACTTTAATTCATTTTATTGCACACAAGCACAACACAAATATAAAATGATGTTATGCTGACTAAACGGATACCCAAAATGTCATGCTTTATTATTGTGCACACCTGTGGGGACAAACTATGGTACATTAACCATTTCAGCCCCGAAAGGTTTTACCCCTTTAATGACCAGGCCATTTTTTGCGATTTGGCACTGCGTTGCTTTAACTAACAATTGCGCAGTCGTGCACCGCTGTACCCAAATACAATTGATGTCATTTTTTCCCCACAAATAGAGCTTTCTTTTGGTGGTATTTGATCACCTCTGCAGTTTTTAGATTTTGTGCTATAAAAAAAAAAAAAGCGACAATTTTGAAAAAACAATATCTTTTACTTTCTGCTATAAAACATTCTCAATAAAAACATTAAAAAAATCTAATTTTTTTTTGTCCATTTAGGCCAATTTGTATTCTGCTATATATTTTTGGTAAAAAAAAAATCCCAAAAAGCGTATATTGATTGGTTTGCGCAAAAGTTATAGCGTTTACAAACTATGGGATAGATTTTTGGACTTTTTTATTTTATTTTTTTTGTTTTTATTAGTACTGGCGATCAGCGATTTTTTTTTTTTTTTTTGCAGGACTGAGACATTGCGGCACACAAATCTGACACTGTGACACTTTTTTGGGGACCAGTAACACCAATACAGTGATCAGTGCTAAATTTTATGCACTGTTACTGTATAAATGACACTGGCAGGGAAGGGGTTAATACTGGGGGGGATCAAGGGGGTTAAGTGTGCTCCTAAATTGTGCATACTAACTGTGGGGGGGGAGGGCTCTGTGACAGGCACACAGAGAAAAGTGTTTCAGCTTAGCCTTGTTTACATAGGTGGCTCTCCTGTCAGTTTCCCTGAAGATTGCGGGAGGCCGGCGGCGATTGCGCCCGCTCCTCCCACGACCTGGCTCCCGCTGTGTCTAATCACATGCACATAATCGCGTAGATCTACGTGATTATGCGCAACCGAGCTGCCCAGCTGAAGTAAATATGCCTAGGGTGGTCGGCAAGTGGTTAAATTATCCTTTGGCAATGATTTAAAAGCCTCTACAGGTTACTATTTTAAAGTTACGTTGGAGGTCTGATGCTAGAATTCTTGCTCTCACTCTGACATTTGCAGCAATACCTCATGTGTGGTCCAATCACCGTTTACATATGCACATGGACCTACTTATGCGTTCACATTTGTGCATGGGTATAGGGGGGGGGGGGGTGGGGGCTTTTAAATAAAAATGTATTTATCTTACTAAATACATTTTTTTTTTACCCGATTTTTTTTTTTTTTTTGGGATCAACCTTATTGCAATCAGAAGGAATGAACAGCATCCTTTGTGATAGCATGGGCAGTGACAGGCACCTTTTACTGAGAGATCTTCTGCCCTCAAAAGCTCCTGAATAAACCAAGATCTGTTTGATGTAATGCTTTACAGATGCTTCCAATTTTTTACATCAAGGGGTCGGGATACATTATGTTTACTGGACCTGACAGGTCGGAACAATCCCAGGCTTCCTGATTGCACTGAAGAGCCTGGGAACAGCAGTTGTAAGGGAGGCCCCTTTCTGCGCTCTGTAAAAGTGATGGAGCAGCTGTAGATCTGCTCAGATCACTACTACATGAAAGCCCAATGCCAGCTAAAGGAAAATGAAACCAGGATCATGGCTGTATCAGCAGCATCCTAGTATCACTGCTTTCAGACAAAGATGTATATAATTGGTTGAGCCAGATAGTCTTTTTTCAACCTCACTATGTACCTATGTAATATAAATGTGTACGGTGATCGGGAAGCAGTTAAAGTCTGTTTTAATACCTTGGACTAGTTTCCACAGCAGCACTCACGGGTATCTGTTTAGAATAGTTTGGTTGGATAGTTTTTTGGCACCTAAAACATCACTATGAGAACTTAAATTTGGAAAAAATCTAGCCAAGAAAAGGTTAGTGTGGTTTGGTTGTATGGAGGTTATGTTTAATATAAGAACATTACCGATTTAAATCACCCAAAATATTCTAAACCTTATTTATACAACAATGAGCAAAATGTACATTGCCTGAAAAGAGGAATAGCCAGTTCAGGAAGCTGTTGTGGTGCTGGGGGTGCTGACGTTGGTGACAGTTGGGAGGCAGGTGAAGCAAATTAAACAGTGAAAATGTGTAAAGATGTCACAGATCACTACTGTATTATTAGAGGTTAGTTGATGCTCACCCTATCTATGAAGTCTCAAATCTAGAAGAGCTGACACCAGATTCCAATGAGGACTCTGCTACATAGAGAAAGGAAAGAAAAGCTGACTAGTGTTGATGCTGAAAACAGCATTTGTTTATATGCTGTTAAATACTGCTCAGCCTATAAGTAATACAGGTCGGTTCTCCTTCCAACCTTGTAAGCCTGAATTTTCCAGAGGCTGTAACAAATCTGTGTGTCTAAAAACTGACTGGATAGCAAAAGTTTACTTTTGCACAAACGGCACAATTTAATGCAGTTTTTTATTAGAGTTATAGTTGCATGTATGTGTATAGGAGCACTAGCAAATTATAATTTAAAATATTTTTTTTTATTTCTCTATTGCCTGTTTAACTATGATCTTCACCACATTTCCTCTGTTGGTTGAGCTTATCTTTTGCACCAAATCCCTGAGATCTTTTATCCCCAAAATGGTGAAGTGAAAAAAAAAAACGAGATAAGTGATTAGCTGGGTAACAAGTACAGAATGACTGTTGAGTTACACGATTCTGCATAAAATGTGAATCACAATTTTTTTACTCAGAATAAAGATCACGATTCTCACAATTCTGAAGAACTTTTTTATTTTAAAGATTTACAACCCATGAGCATTATGTTATCAAAAAAGGTGGCAATAAAAAAAAAAAGACATAATATTCTTTGCCTGCTTCAATCGAACAAGATGGCAATAAAATAAGACCTAATACTCTCTGCTTCAATCAACTTTAAAGAAGTGTAATTAAAAAAAAAAAAAAATGTAATGTGTAAAGAATTAAAAAAAAAAAAAAACGACCATTAAGTTTTATTAGGGTCTTTTTTTTTTTTTTTCTTTTTTTTAGTACTCGCTGATACCATTTACTGATGCCTACTGCATTTCAACAATGGTATAAAGTATTAAAATGTAATTTTAAAAATGAATATTTTAATTTTATAATTTAGTGCTTTTTTCAATATGACACGTGTAAATATATGTTAAAGATAGAAAAAAAATAATAATGAACAAAGCAAATAAAACTCTTTTTTAATTAAGAATAGTTTTAAAATAGAAGTAAATAAAGTAAAAAAAACAGCAGGAAAATATTTAAATGGAGGAGTTAAGACTGAATTGTTATTAAGGGTTAAAAAGAGTTTAAACAGAGGAACAATTTAATAAAAACCACCAAAAAATAAAATAATTGTTTTACTTAACAAGGTTTCTTTAGACGCCATTCACACCATATGAGCATATTGTTTTCAGGCGTTTTTTCGGGCGTTTTTTCAGGCATTTTTTCTGGCGTTTTTAGGCTATGTTCACATCTTGGCGTTGCTAATTACAGGCTTTTTTTAGGCATTTTTATGGGCGTTTTTACAGGCGTTTTTGTGCAGGCGTTTTTAGGTTGAAAAAAATAAAAACACCTGTAATCTGCCCAAAAAGAAGCTCATGTGCTTTTTTGAGCGTTGGGCGTTTTGCTTAAAACGTCAAAACGCTCAGATGTGAACAGGGGCCATTGAAATGAATAGGATTTGTCTTGTTGGGTGTTTTTTTGAGCTGATCCTAGAGCAGAAAAACTCCCCAAAAACGCCCCAAAACGCCTACATGTGAACTTAGCCTTAAGGCGTTTTTTCCAGGCTTTTTTGGGGGCAGGCATTGACATCTGACAAAAACGCTGGTAATCAGCCCAAAAAGAAGCTCCTGTACTTTTTTCAGCTACAGGCGTTTTGCTTCAGGGGACAAAACGCTCAGATGTGAACAGGGGTTATTGAAATGAATGGGATTTTGAGGCCCTGTTCACACCTGAGCGTTTTTCAGCTCATAAAACGCTCATCTGCGAAAATCCAAAACGCCCAACAATCAAAATCCCATTCATTTCAATAGCCCCTGTTCACATCTGAGCGTTTTGTCACCTGAAGCAAAACGCCTGTAGCTGACAAAAAGTACAGGAACTTCTTTTTGGGCTGATTACCAGCGTTTTTGTTAGATGTCAATGCCTGCCTCCAAAAACGCCTGAAAAAAATCCCCTGAAAAACGCCCAAAAAATGCCTGAAAACAAAATGCTCAGGTGTGAATGGAGCCTGATTGTTAGGCGTTTTGGATTTTCACAGATGAGCGTTTTATAAACTGAAAAACGCTCAGGTGTGAGTGCCGTTTCACACTGATCCGACTTGTCAGCCGACTTGGTCGCCTGACAAGTAGCTTCCAATGCTGTGCAATGGAACCGTTCTAATCAGAGCGACTCAAGTCACTCCAACTTAGGAAAAGGTTCCTGCACTATTTTTTGCAAAGTCGGAGCGACCTGCATTGACTTCCATTATGAGAAGTCATTGCAAGCAACGCCGAAGTCGCGGTGCACGGACGACTTCATTCGTTGCCTGAAATCGGGGCGACTTCGAGTCATATCAGTGTGAACCTGACACTGAACAGGGCCTTAAACTGACTTCATTTGCAGACCAAAGTTCATCCCTTTGATATGTAAATGAATAAACAGAAGGACGGATAAGATACAGTTTCTGTTTATCTGTCTTTTTTCAACACTGAGCAGTGTTGTTAATGTTGCCAGCTGCTTTTATTTATTTTTTGACAGCTGTTAGCAGGGGAACTCCTCTGCAGTTTTTACATGAATTGGGGAATTGCTGGATTAAGATCGTGTGTGTGTGTGTGTGTGTGTGTGGTGGAGGTCAAATCGAGATTGTGATCTTTTAATGATTAATCGTGCAGCGGTAAATGACTCTGCTGGCAGCTCTCCCCCTTCCGATTTTTTGTTTAGATTTAATTTGTATTGAGGTCAGTGACACATTGAGGTTGATTTTCTAAAACTGATGCACAATCTGATGTAGCTCTGCATAGAAAACAATTGTTTCCAGTTTTTTTTTTTATTTATTTTTTTTCAAAGCCTAATTGAACATGATGAAGTTATAAGTTATAAGCTGGCCATACACTAGCTGAAAAATCATTTGAAAATCTGTCATTTGGTCCGATCGTTCGTTTTTCGTCCAATTAATGGACACAGTTTGCACTAGGTATATGTGACAAACTGAACGAAAAACTGATTCATTTATGTCCATTGAACAATTTATCTTCGAAATTCAGTAATTACATGATGGCACGATCGTCTGCTCTCACGGCCGATTTTTAGTTTTTCGAAAATGAGTTTGAACGATTTTTCGCCTAGTGTATGGCCAGCTTAAGAAGCTGATTGGCTACCATGCTCTGCTGCATCAGATTTTGCACTCTCCAGTTTTAGTAAATCAAGCCCACTTTGTCACAGTTGACACTGTCTGGAAACAGAGAGGTTGCTGCATGGCCCAACAAAATTTTGCTATTGTGCCCCATGGTATGTAGTTATACCCTGTCCCTAACTTCCTGATTTGCGTATAATTTTTCCAGGTTTTTCACTTTCCAAGATAAATATTCGAGTAAAATTGCATTCAGTTGTTTAGATTTAAAGTGAGATCAATCTTGGGTGTAACTTGTTCTCTAGTTTCTGCAGTTCTAAGGCAGTTTGAAGGCCTCTCTCCTAAGGCAAAAATACTGGGCTTGAAATCGGAGAATTAAACTTCTGTAAAACAATAGCTTTCTATAGACAGTAGATGTAGAACTGGTATTGGAATTGCTCAGCTGTGGAGTTTATTAGCATTTACGCTTGAGATTTGAGAAGACAGTGGACCTGCCTAAGCAGTGTACAGTGTATTATCAGTCAAGTAGGCCCTTATGCTTGATATATGAGACTCCCTTCTAGTTCAGAGGCAGTGAAAATGTTGTCACAGGGATTAGAAATAGTAGAAACCTCAGTTGTGCACACAGGCAGCAATTAAAACTTGGTTTAAATAGGGCGGCAACTAACGATCGTTTTCAGAATCGATTAGTTGGCCGATTATTGTATCGATTATTCGGATAGTAACCTTAAAAGAGTGGTGTATAATTTATTTTAGTTTAATATGTAAAGTTTAAAAAAAAAGGCAATTCTTAAATATCTATATGCAGTGGTAAATATAAATACCCAACTATATGGTTAGGGAGCAAAATCTCCTATCCACTCTGAGAATAACAGACAGAAGAGATATACTGTATATACTATTAGAGGTTGAATCTGGTAAATGTCATCAGACTCCAAGATCAAATTTTTTATTTAAATAAAAAAATTTAAATGTTGTCGATTTTTAGACTGAACTGTAATGTATTATGTATGACAGACTCCCTTGTCATAGGGTGGCTTGATAAAAGCTACCTGCGCATGTTGTACTGGCCATACAAAAAACAAAAACTGGCCATACACGTATACTGGCCATACAAAAACAATGTCTTCCTTCCTTCAAAAAAAAAGAAAAGAAAAAAAAAAAAAGTAATTTTATGAACATTTGTTCGATTTTCTGATTGTTAGTGCGGTCAAATAGACTTTCGTTTTCGACCACAGTGACAGGAAAATTTGAATGAGCAAAATAAAAAAACTTCTTGGTCAATGGAGTTTTCAGACAGTGTATGTGGTTTTCGTTCAGAAATTACATTCGTTTTGAAACTGAATGTTAAAAACAAGTGAAAATTTCAATCAACGTGCTTTCATTCGAATGCACATGTTTTCGTATGAATATTCTCGTTCGAAAATCGATACGTGTATGACCAGAATAAGTCTTGGTTCACACCTATGCAGCTTGCTTCTGATCTGTTTCTGCAGTACTTTTTGCTGTGCATTTTGCATTTTTGCACACGCGATTTTGCTGCGATTTGCGTTTTGCTTTTTTTATGCTTTTTTTGGCCAATTTATTGTTGGGCAGTGTAAAAAAAAATAAAATTGTGACAAAAATGCACTACATCCTTTTCTGCAGCTTCAGTTTTGCGTTGAAAAAAGTCAGTGACCCTTTCAAAATACGCAGCGGCTGAAAAAAGCGTAGATGTGAACTTGTCCCATAGGAAACTAATGGTAAATGACCTGTAGTGCATTTCTGCAAAAAGCACCAAAAAACGCATAGGTGTGAACCAGGCCTAAGACGTTTAGCAGGAGCATGCTTTTTTTTTTTTTTTGTATCGCCTTTCATAATGGGGTTAAAAAAACTAAAATTAGCCTTTTATGGTACAAAAAGAGCAGAGAATTTCTACTATAAGAGCTTAATTTATACCGTGAAACAGTGAAAGTAATATATATTATTTATATTTTATATATAGTAACAAATACCCCCAGAAGTATTATATATGGGCCGTTTTAAATAAAAGTCAGACATGAAGCTGTACGAAGGGTGGAAGGGAGATATAAATCTTTTATAATAAAGTAGTACTAAAAGATTAGACTTTTTTTTTTTTTCATGGATATGATTGTTTTGAATCGAATGCACAATACCGGTAAAAGTTTACTTTAAATGTAATATTAATGCCTTTTATTTCTTCCAGTCTATCAGACTCCACCTTCTCTGGGTTTAGATGCTGTTCTTCCCTACACAGCCTTTTATAGTAATTTTTTATTAAACAAACTTGTTATACTTACCTGCTCTGTGTAATGATTTTGCACAGAGCAGCCCTGATTCTCCTCTTCTGGGGTCCCCCCACCAACGCCTCTGGCTTCTCCTGCCTTCAGAGTGCCCCAATAGCAAGCTACAAAGCATAGTATAGAGTAGCCCTATAGCTAGGTAAGAAAAACTTCTGCCTTCAGAACCACTCACTTCCTGCCCAGGACTACATGTCCCATGATGCATTGCTCCTCAAACATTCATATTTACAAGATCTTAGGCACTTATTGACATGTATGGATGATGTACTAAGCTGAATGTGTACTGCACTGTGCCTTCTGACATGTATAAACAGTGTACTGAGCTGTATGTGTGCTGCACTGTACCTTCTGACATGTATGAACGGTGTACTGAGCTGTATGCGTGCTTCGCTGTATTTCCTGATATGTAAACAAATAATGCTTTCTGTATGCAGGCCAACTAATCGGCTGACCAACTAATCGATTATGAAAATAGTTGACAACTATTTTCATAATCGATTAGTTGACGAATAATCAATTAGTTGTTTCAGCCCTAGTTTTAAATCATCTCCCCCTCTCTAAATAAAAGCAAAAGCCTTGTGGTCTGCGTAAAAAGGTGACACATCCTACCTGAGTAGAGACGCCTCAGGAGACTGCTGTTCTTTTCTTGGCTGCTTACCAGCTCTGCTTTTTGGATATTCTTTCTCATATCCTAAACTGCAGAAAGGTATATACAAAGTATATTTATTCCCTGCGCCAAGTTTAGGGTGACCAATAGGTGTGAGAAATGATAAAAGCACTATATAATGTAATTTAAAATTATTAAAATTAACTAAATAAGCAGCTGCTGTAAAAATTGAGTAAATGCCACGGGAATGGCCTTTGAAAAAAGACCAAAATACAGCGCTTGCTATTAAATTAACAACTACAATTTTTTAATTTTAATTCGTAAGATTTTAGTTGTTAATTTAATAGCAAGCGCTGTATTTTGGTCTTTTTTTAAAGACCATTCCTGTGGCATATCCTAAACTGCGCCTGTATCACATTGAAATTTGCTAAAATTGCCAAATCTTGCAACAGGTTTTTTTTTTTCATCAGAGAATATTTGAACAGTGCATTATCAAAAATGCTGTGTTTTAGCTCAGGTTCCCAGCATGTGTGAAGGGATGAATGAATGGTACTTTCTGTAAAATACATTATACTAAATGTACATTTGTATAATGTATATCTTTCTAGACATGACTTCTTCATTGGTCAAACATTGTATATTTTATGCTGTGCACAATATTTAAGGATGTGTTTAATAAATGTATGTGGACAATGATTTCCGTAGCATAGCTTTTTTTTTGTGCCCTAGGTGAACAGCTATCTTTTCTGCAATGTCTTATTGTTCATTTTACACTACAGCTTCCCATGCTCCCTACAAGTGGGACTACTGGCCACATGATGATGTGCGAGCGGAGTGCAGGTTTGTTGGACTCACAAATCTTGGAGCTACCTGTTATCTGGCATCTACCATTCAGCAGTTGTATATGATACCTGCGGCCAGGCAAGCCATCTTTACTGCTAAGGTATATTGTTATAGTAATATTCCTAGGTATAATATAGAATTGTTAATAAGCATCACTAAAGAATGACTAAGTGAAGTGATAAACCGTGTATGGACACAAGGCACAGAAGTGTTTCATATCTGGAAGGCTATACAGCCATTGGCTAAAAAAAATTGTCACCTCCTAGGTATAACCTCTTCCCGACAGGAAAGGCTTCAGTTAGTGATGGTTATGCTTTGCAGCTCTCTGTAGAAATGTAGCTAGCTTCTAAATGATTCCATCCGAGATAAGGAGACTGGCATTATCCTGATCCATTTTCCTATGGCTTTCCAGCGCTTAGAGGAGTGGTACTTGGTGCCTGCTCAGACACGTGGGAATGGCCTGTAATGTTGCAGGTCGACACTGGACCAAAAATACAAAAACAGATAGGGGGGAATGGGTATACCGACTGTGTGCCGACTATGACTAAATCTACCCAATTCCGGTGGCCAAAGAAAAACCAGGCAAAAAGAACCTTGCCACCAGATTTGCTGCAGAGTCCTGCTTTTGATGGCAACTTTTTTAGGATGTCTTTGCCCTGAGGTTCTTTTTGCATGGTCGGCACTGGACCCTGTACAATTGTATTTTGCCACTAAAGACCGGTAGGGTGCTGAGCAAGTCCAGGGCAGCCATCCCAGCTGGGGAGTTGAGTCCATGAAGGTCTTTTGCAGCATTACCCACCAAAATGGGTGAAGATTGAACCCCTCAAGGGATCCTGCGACAGGATTGGTGAGTGCCCCTTTTAAAGGTAGCTCTGCTGGTACCCCTATCTTAATCCTCGTGTGGAGAGAAGCAGCGCTCCCAGAACACTATCCTAACAAAAACTGTTTCTGTGGGACTACAGGTCACAGTGCATCCTGAGGAGGACTTCAAGAAGCAGTGAAAGGGGGACAGCTGTGCATTCTTGGAGAGGACCACAGGTCACAGCAGCTCCATTGTCTCCTGTGAGACTACTGTACTGATTGCAGCAAGTTTTAAAGGGCCATGCTAGTTCCTTGGGGGGGGGGGTGGGTACTGAGACACAGAATTCCTAGGAATTTCATAGTGGGAAAACCATCACACCGGTGTTTACTGGCACAGTGTCCTTTGTGCTAATCCAGTAGGGGGGGGGGGGGTGTCGCATAATAATCCTTATCTGGGGAATCTACTCCTGAAGGCCCCCAGGTTCAGAGTTTATCCCAGGCTCAAAAAGCCTTTGTAATTCTTCATGAGTAAGTAGTTCTGACTAATCTGAAGTTACTGCTCCCAAGTCCTTTTCTCCAAAGGTTTAAGGATTTGGGTTATGATGTCCACCCCAGCATCCTCAATACTTTCCTGTGCACCCTCACATGAAATATTTTGTACGTAAACTGAGCTCAACCTGACAAGGCACTTGATCCGCCAAAAAGGTTTGCTCAGTAATACCCCATGGAGAGCAGGTTCTCTAAAAGACAGTTTGCCTCCGGTAGATTTGGTAGGTTCTTATCTTAACCACTTTACAACCGGAGGATTTTGCTGTCTTCCGTCCAGGCCACTTTTTGCGATTCGGCGCTGTGCGACTTCAACTGACAATTGCGCGGTCGTGCGACGCCGTACCCAAACGAAATTTACGTCCTTTTTCTCCCACAAACAGAGCTTTCTTTTGGTGGTATTTGATCACCTGTGCGATTTTTACTTTTTGCGCTATAAACAAAAAAAGAGCGTTTATTTTGAAAAAATAACAATATTTTTCACATTTTTTTATATGAAATTCCCCCCAAAAAAGATGTAAAAACCAATTTTTTTAAAAGTTTTTTGCCAATTTGTTTTATGCTACATATGTTTGGTAAAAAAAATCGCAATAAGCGTATTTTGATTGGTTTGCGCAAAAGTTATTGCGTTTACTAACAAAGGGAAAGATTTCTGTCATTTTTGGTGTTTTTTTTTTAACGCGTAATGGCGGCGATCTGCGATTTTTTTTGCGGGACTGCGACATTGCGGCGGACAGACCGGACCCCTGACTGACATTTTTGACACTTTTGGGGGTACCAGTGACATTACTGCAGTAATCAGTGCTATATATATGCACTGTTACTGTAAAAATGACACTGGCAGGGAAGGGGTTAATTTTATTGGAGAGGGAGGGGTTAATGTATGCCTGGTGCTTACTGACGTGTAGGGGGGGAGGTGACTATGTGATTCATGGACAGATCGGATGTCCAGCTATGCTGAACAGTCCGATCTGTCACTCCCTGTCACTATGGAGATCCGCCCGCTGTGTTTACACACAGCGGGCGGATCTCCAGACTCGATCCCCGACGATCGGGTAAGAGCAGCGGCGATCGCCGCTGCTCCTCCCCTGGCCCGACTCCCGCTGTGAATGAAAACAGCGGGAGCGAGCCTCCGGCGGCGCGCAAGCGCCGCCCAGAAGGGGAGGAGTCCAGTCACGTTAATACTACGTGACTGGACGGGAACGAGCCACTCTGCCGCAGTAGTATTCCCGTAAGCGGTAGTAAAGTGGTTAATAACATTCCCAGTAGATGAGGTACCAGTGTTTAACGATGCATTGGGCAAATACCTGGAGGTGCTAATCTAAGTTTACTTTACTCTGGTGGTAGCAGCACTACAACCAGCTGTTGCATCGGTAGGCATGTGCCAGAACCTCCAGGTCTAGACTCTTCCAATGATGAGAGGAATCCTAAATAATCATGGGTCTCTGTGCCATCTGGGAGATTCCATATGAGTAACACCAACGCGTCTTAAAAAAAAAAACAAAAAAAACATATATTGCTTTTTCTCTTGCGTCCTCTGACAGTCGCTGCCCACTCATACAATCTGTACGTCTGGGTAATTGGTCTTATCCACAGGAGTAAGCTAGGCAGAAGATTTTGATAGAATATACACAAAAAAACTTTGTATAGACACACCTACAGGGGGCTGTCCCTCTGGTCCAATACCCACACCTAGCTGCATTCCCAATTCAGTTTTGTTTCTGCCTAGCATAGGAGTAGGCTGGCTTTTCCCTGTCTGGGGCTGCAGTCTCAGCCTTTTTTTCCTCTTATTATTTTTTCTCTCTAGAAAAGTGTTTTTTCTTTTAAAAAGATAGCTTTTTATTTGTTCCTGCGCTTAGTTAGTCGGACTTCGACTTTAATGCCAGTGGAGGTTTTTCTGGTGTTTAAAGAAAAAAAAAAAAAAAAACCCGGCTGAAGGTGGGTGATAACTCTTTCCCGCCACATCTATCTGGCTTATGTGGGGAGTCGTCTTTTTGTAAGATCGAGTTTCGATCTCGCCCCGCAGACAGATTCTTCCCTCAATTCTTTATTCCACCCCCGCTCGTTCGATCTCCTTCGGGCGGTTTAGGATTCCCTCACCCATGGGGTGGTCGTGCCGGTTCTACGGCAGGACAGGTTTCGAGGTTTTCTTACGCGAATCTGTTCACAGCTGAAGGGAAGGCAAGGTGCATACAATTCTGGACTTATGGTTTCTAAACCGCTTTGTGCAGGTTCAGAAGTTTCGAATGGTGTCCCTCTGGTCAGTGGTGGCATCCCCAAGTCCAGGGGATTTCCTGGCTTCCTTCGACCTCTAGGATGCGTATCTACACATCCCTATTTACGAGGGTCGTCAGAGGTACCTCCGGTTCACAGTTACGGAGGAGCATTATCAGTTCGTGGCGTTGCCTTTCGGCCTCGCTTCGGCTCCCAGGGTTTTTTTACCAACGTGATTTGGTTCTTGTTCTAGCCCTGTTACGGGTACATGGGATTGCCATCCTCGATTTCATGGACAATCTCCTATTTCGGGTCGAGCTCCAGTGCCACTCTGTTGCGCGATCTGTCGATCACGGTTCAAACGCTCCAGGAATTTGGGTAGACCATCAATTTTCAGAAGTCGACTTGTCCCCTTCTGTTCGCCTGCCTTTCCTGGGGATAATTCTGGACTCCGTCCAGGCGAAGGTCTTTCTTCTGGAGGACAAGCTCCGGGTCCTGCAGGGCGAGGTCAGGTCCCTCAGGGACAACGAGTTCTCCTCGCCTAGGACCTGCATGAGGTCCCTGGGCTTGATGGTGTCCGCTTTCCAGGTGATCCCATTTGCACAGTTTTCACACGAGATCTCTACAAGCGGAGATTCTGGTCCGGTGAGATGGACATCCTCAGTCTTTGGAACTGAGGATTTATTTGAGCCCCCAAGTAAGATCGGATTTCCTGTCGTGGCTCCAGTCTCCGGCTCTGAAGGACGGCAAGTCCTTTCGTCCATTGCTATGGACTGTGGTCACCACGGGCGCCAGCCTGTTAGGCTGGGGTGGCGTTCTGGGCAAGTTGTCTGCCCAGGGCACTTCATCGGAGGGGGACTCCTCCCTGCCGATAGATGTCTTGGAACTGCAGGCAATCAGGCGCTGTTTGCTCCGTTGGTCGGATAGACTTCAGGGCTGCCCAGTGCATGTCCGGACGGACAACACAACCGCGGTGGCTTACATTGATCACCAAGTGGGCACCAGGAGTGCCCGGCCGTCACGGAAGTGGCCGGGATTCTGTCCTAGGCCGAGATGCAGGTCCCTGCGATTTTGACAATTCACATTCCAGGTGTGGAGAACTGGTAGGCAGACTATCTGAGTCGCCAGACCCTGGACCAAGGGGTATGGTCCCTCCACCCGGAGGTGTTTCGGATGCTGGGTGCACGTTGGGGATCCCCGGACGTGGACCTGCTCGCGTCTCGTCTCAACAACATGTGGGAAGGTTCGTAGCACGAACGCACGACCCTTTGGCGGACGCCTCGGACGCGTTGGTGGTGCCTTGGCATCAGTATCGGGTGAATTATGCCTTTTCCCCCGATTCAGTTGTTGTCCGGATTCCTTCGCAGGCTGGTCTTGAAACCGAGGTTGGTGATTCTTGTGGCCCCAGACTGGCCGCCTCGGTCTTGGTACGCAGACATCATGCAACTGGTTGTCAAGCCTCCCTGGCGGCTCCCACTGCGAGATCATCTTCTGTCTCAGGGGCCGATCTTCCATCCTGCTTTACAGTCGCTGGCTTTGTGTGGCTGTTGAAAGCCAGGTCTTGAGAGACAGAGGCCTCTCGTCGGCGGTCATTCCTACCTTGCTCAAGGCCAGGAAGGCCTCGTCTGGTAAGATTTATTATTGTACCTGGAAGGCTTATTTCGCCTGGTGTGAATCGCAGGGTTTCCATCCCCGCTCTTTTTCGGTGGCGAGGATGTTGGCTTTCCTGCAAACTGGTGTTAGCAGCGTCTTGCGCTGACCACTATTAAGGGCCAGTTGTCTGCACTGGCCATTCTCTTTCAGCACCCCTTGGCATCAAATTCCTTGATCCGCACCTTTATTCAATGGGTGTGTCATCTGGCTCCCCCTAGGAGAGCACCCTTGCCCCCTTGGGACTTGAATTTGGTTCTGTCCGTTTTTTGCAACGTCCTCCCTTTGAGATTCCTCTGCCTGTGCTGTCACGGAAAGTTGCCTTTCTGGTGGCGATCACATCTGCTCGCAGAGTGTCGGAGTTGGCGGCACTATCTTGCCGCTCCCCATATCTGGTTGTTCATAGGGATAAGGTGGTCTTGCGACCTCATCAGTCCTTTCTTCCCGAAAGTGGTTTCGGATTTCCATCTCAATGAGGACATTGTCTTGCCTTCACTGCGTGCTAAGCCTAAGCATCCTAAGGAGTTTGCCTTGCATTCCTTGGATGTGGTCCGGGCGATCAGAGTTTACCTGTCGTCTACTGAATCTTTCAGAAAGTTGGATTCAGGCCTATTCAATTAGGGATCAGGTTCCACCTTTCCCTGTCACAGCGCACTCTACCAAAGCGATTAGTGCGTCTTGGGCCTTCCGCCATGAGGCGTCGGTGACTCAGGTGTGCAAGGCGGCGACCTGGTCGTCCGTGCATACCTTTACAAAATTTTACAAACTTGATGTCCTGGCATCAGCAGAGGCCTCTTTTGGCCGCAAAGTTCTGAGTGCGGCAGTGCCTTAGCGGAGACAGGGTAGTTTTTAGCCTGTCTCCTCCTGTTAGGGTTTTTTTTTCCCCTTGTTTACTTTGCTTTCCTGGGTTTTTTTGCGCTCTTGTTGAGCTTTCTTGTTACCCAGTGTTTTACCTTTCTGGTTCAGAAAAGGTTCTTTTCTCTGACCTGGGTGCTGCGTTGCCTTTTTGACGATTAAGTTGCCCACCCCTCACATATACAATCTGCACGTCTGGGACGTCCTAAAGCAGTGTAGGAGTGGGCGGCGACTGTCAGCGGACGTAAGAGAAAATAGAATTTTTGTAAGAACTTAACCGTAAAATTCTTTTCTCTGAGTCCTCTGACAGTCGCCGTCCCCCACCCCTATTTTGGGGTTCATGGATCTCTATACTGCTTGCTACCAAACTGAATTGGGAATGCAGCTAGGTGGGGGTATTGGACCAGAGGGACAGCCCCCTGTAGGTGTGTCTATGCAAAGTTTTTGTGTATATTCTAACAAAATCTTCTGCCTAGCTTACTCCTGTGGATAAGACCAATACCCAGACGTGCAGATTGTATGAGTGGGCGGCGACTGTCAGAGGACTCGGAGAAAATAATTTTACGGTAAGCTCTTACAAAATAATTTTTTTTTTAAACATATCAATAAAAAAAAGTGACTCATAAATGGATCAGTCACAATATATACATTAAAAACGTTTGCCCTCAAGATTGCGGCAGGTGAGGTCAAATTCATCCTAGAAAAACGTGATCTTGTTCCAAGCGTTTCCTGGTCACGCTGCTTTTTCAGGACCAAGGATGCCAATTCATCAGACTTGAATGTCACAATGTATGCCCTCTAAAATGAAAATAATACAATAGAATCCAAGTATACACACAATCCTATAAATTAACATGTTCTAGACAAAAATAAAGTGAATTATTGATTGTAGGAACTGGATCAAATCTTGTCTAGGTGAGGTGGTCCGTCCCTTATGTTGTACTTGCACCCTTTGAAGTTGGCTATACCTTTATCTCCAGTTACATGTGTTCCACCTTTATGGGTCTCCTATAAAATTGCATAATCAAATAAATCCATCAGTGCTTATAATACATTCACTATAAGGCTTTATTCACAAAAACTGATATAAAACCTTTATCATTGTCTTGCTGATCTTGATGTTGTTGGTTTCCATTGCCTCCTGACAGCTTGGCATTGTACAATCAAATTGTTTTGTATCCTTTCTTTTTCATTGAAAATCAAAAAAAAAAGATTGAAACAGAAAAAAGCATATCAAACAGTTTTTTTAAATTATGCATCTAAACACAGCTGCATTGTTCTCAATAGAGCCATTTACACAGGTGCGTAAACATGCACTGTATTCAGATCCATAACACAGAATCCAAAAATCGTTAACATGCGCTTATGCGTATAAATGCGTGTATATGCATTTAGACTTAATTTATGTGCACATACGCGCTTAAACGCATCTATACGCAAGTATTTTACTGATCCTTACGCAGAAGTTTTTTCCTAGAACACCGGTAAAATTTCTACAGCTGTGTATATGAAGCCTAAGAAATCCTTCAGTGCACATAAATCAATAATGAAATCTATTTTCACTTATGTATAAAGTAATAAATTAATAAAAAGTCCCATGTGTATAATCCACCAAGTAAAAAAATTCTAAATCAAATGCAAAAATTAAATAATGTACACTGTGTTCACAATCCATAAAGTGCATCTGTGTCTTTTACAAGTTGAAGAAATAATTGTAAGCCATCAAGTGAATCCACAGATCCAGTGACCACAGCACCAAAGGCAGGTAATATGCATACCAGTCCCACACCCTCTTTTAAAGTGGCTGATCACGTGTGTGACTAATCCCAGGATCTCAACACTTCAATCCTCCTATATCAGAGACCCAACGCTTCTTTGCTGCTTAACCTCCTTAGCGGTATTCCCTAGCGTGGCTCGGGGTTAAATTTCAGAGCCAAAAGCGGTAACCCCCGAGCCACACTAGGGGTACCGCCAGAAGCATCGCTGGATCCTGAAAGCAGGGTTACTTACCTTGTCACCGGGATCCAGCGATTTATCCCGGCGGTGTCTGGCGGCGGATCTTCCTCCCGATCCTCTCCGTGCCCCGCCTTCCATCTCCTGCGACGCGATGTTCGCGGGGGGTGGAACCGGCGGCAAATTCAAATGTAAAACACACCAAACACACTGATACAATTCAAAATAAAAAAAAAATCACATTAGTTTGCCCCCCAGTGCCCTTTCCTGCCGTTTTACTGTACTATATATATATAATGTGTATACATACTTTAACTTTTTTATAGTTTTTTATTATATTATAATTTATGATTTTGTGTTTCAAACTTTATCATACCCGAGATGTTATAAAGAAGAACGCACAGTAAATAAAAATCATATGTAAATAGTTGGTTTGGGCTGCTCATTCTTAAGAATTACATGAAAAATAATGGTACCGCTTTCAGCACCTAAAATCCTGAAGAATCATACCACCAGGGAGGTTAACCCAGCCGTCCAGTTCAGATCCTGCTCCTCACAGACAGATCCATCATAAAGCAGATATTACTCAAGTATTGAATGGTAAACTTTTACAAGTTGAAGAAATAATGTCTGCTGTGAAGTGAATCCACTGATAGATTTATGTTTATGTATTGCAATAACGATTGATTTTGTTAATTTTTGTCTCTGCAATTTACATATTTTTGTCTATAGCATGTTGATTTATTTGATTGTATACTTGGATTATATTGCATTATTTTAGTTTTAGAGTGCATACATTTGTGATGATCCAGTCTGATGATTTGGCATCCTTGGTCCTGAAGAAGTGGTAGTGCCCAATATCATGTTATTTTAGGATGCGCTTGACTTCACCTGCCTCAATCTTTTCAATGTATACCTTGTGACTGATGCATTCTTGAGTCACCATTTTTATGAACTCTGTTTATATTTTTTTTCTATGCTTTGGTGTTACTTACACATATGGAATCTCCCAGTTGGCACAAAGTCCCACATATATTTGGGATTTTGTTTGATTTGCATGTTTCTGATGGGATGGTGCCTCTGGGCAATACCTTGATATGGTATTGCATAGAAGTTCCACCACACCATTCAAATCTTTTTTTTTTTTTTTTTTTTTTTTTTTTAAAAGAGGCAGGAATCCTGCTAGTGGGGAAACCGAATCAAGCAGAAACTTGGAGGATTTTCCATGAGCTCTCTGGTTTTCAGTGGCTATCCTGAAAGACTCCATGCAGGATCCTGACTCGATGACTAAAGTGTGGGTCAGTGGTGTTACCTTGCCAGAAGTGTGTAGAATGTTTGCCCCTTTCAAAGGAAATGGTGGTTTGGTCTGACTTTGGATGGTTACGTCCAGGACGTAACTGTGGGTAAGAGTACTTTACTAGCATGTATAAAGCAGGCCAAGCCTGCAAATAGGAAACACGCTATACCAGGGGATAAGTCCTCTTCACAATGAAGGGATGACCCCACTCACTTCTGGTAGAGGGAGGTTTACATGCCTTCATAGAGGTAAGGCTGGGGGAGAATGCTGGCAAATGGGTCCACAAAATTGTGGCTTGTGGTTACAAGGTGGAATTTCAGAACCTTCCCCCCTCCATGCTCCATTCTTTCAAATGTTTCTTTAAATCCACAAAATAAATTTTTACTTTTAAAAGCTCTTGAATATCATGTATCTCGAGGAGTGATTGTTCTGCTTACAGATAAGCTTCACAGTTTCTACTTGAACCTCTTCACTGTTCCAAAACCAAACTGAGATGTATTGTCCTACATTGGATCTAAAGAGATTCAAAAAGTTACTAGGGGTACAGAATTTCCAGATGGAATGTGTATGGTCCGTAGTGGCCTCTCTTCATCATATACATTTTCTGACTTCTGTGGATATCAGTGATGTTTATTTACATGTTCAAAAATTTTCACCTCACCAAAGGTTTCTGAGGTTGGTGGTGGAGGGACCGCCATTCTCAGATTGTGGCCCTGCCATTCGGCCTGTCTCAGTTTGCCAAAGTCCTAGCTCCAGTTTTGGCAACCTTGCGTTCAAAGAGGATCCCTACCAAAGGGTACCTAGACGACCTACTTCTGCAGGAGAAATCTGAACCACTTTGAGACCCATGTGGCTCACACAATACACATTCTGGAGTGGTTCACATTGGTTCTAGATTTTCAGTAGTCTACCTTGATCCCAGAGACTGAAATATCTGGACATAATCCTGGACGTTGTCCAGGCAAAAGTGATCCTCCTTCTGGACAAATGTCTTACTTTGGGGACTGGTGGGCTTGCTCAAAATGGTCATAGTTCTTTGCTTTTGCATGAAGGTTCTGGGAAATATGGTAGCCTCCTTCAAGGCAGTGTCCTTTGCCCAGTTTCATTTCAAGAGGGGGAGGAATCCTAGACCAACTTTTGGTCTAGGGCACTTGATCTCCACAGAAGAGGTTGTTGCTCATAAACATGTTAGAATTGAGGGTGATTGCCTCACCCTGCTCCCTTGGTCAGGGATGCTGAAGGGCTTCCCCGTGAGTGTTTAATCAGACAATGTCACAGCAGTGACCTACATTAATCAAGGAGGCACCAAGAGTCAGGCAGCCCAGAAGGAGGTAGAGCTTCTACTGTTTTGGGCATAACTTATGTTCCAGCGATATCCACCATACACATTCCAGGTGTGGGAAATTGGGAGGTGGACTTTCCTAGCCAACAGCTATCTTTGGGGGAGTAGGCTCTTCACCCAGAGGTGTTTGAGGAACTATTTCAGTGACCGGTAGCCCCAGATGTGGTCTTCTGGCATCCATTTTCAGTGCAAAACTGGGCAGCTTTGTCTCCAGGACCAAGGGTCCTCAAACATTCGTGCTAAATGCTCTGGTGGCACCATGACAACAATATTTTTTAGGTAAGCCTTCCTCCATTGCAACACTTGCTGCTTCTTCACAGGATTAGAGTGAAAGGAATTTGGTAATCCTGATAATCCCAGCTTGACACAAGAGAACTTGGTACACCAACATTGTGACCCCCATGGACTCTTCCAGTCTGACCTAAGCTTCAATTCCAAGGTCCAATCTCCCATCTTTCTTTTACTTTTCTTTCTGGCTTTACTGGCATGGCTTTTGAAGCCAGGGTCCTAAAGGACAGGTGTGTCGCTGATTTTCTGATTTGGTCTTTCCTACCCTGCTGAAGGCTAGGAAAGCAAGTTCCAGAAGATTAACAGAAGTTGGAAGCCTTCTTTTGCCTTGTTTGAGGCTTGGGATTTTCATCATCACAAGCATGTGGTTGGCTGTATTCTGACTTCTGTCCAGTCTAGAGTGGGTCAGGGCCTACCCTTGAGCACCCACAAGGGTCAAATTTCAGCATTGGTGGTCATTTCTACAGAGATAGAATGCCTCACAAGCTTTGGTGCGTGCCTTTGTTCAAGCTGTTAGGCCTTGTTCCATGAGTTAAGACTTTCTTGATTCCATGTGAACTTAATTTAGTATCTGTATTGCGGAAATCTCCATTTCAATCCATCCAGGATATTCATTTGGTTCTTCTGACTTGAAAAAAGTTATTTTCTTTCCATTGCTTCAGCTCGAATTGTGTCGGAATTGGCTGCTCCTTCTTTTTTTTTTTCCTTGTAAAGAACGATTTCTGGTATTACATCATGACAAGGTGGTTTTAACTATCGCAGATATCCTTTTTGCTCAAGGTGATTTCTCTGTTTCACCTCAACCAGGACTTTATTGTCCTCACTTAGGCCTCAGTCATAGGGAGACCAGGCTCTTCACACCTTGAATGTGGTTCATGGTTTCCATTGTTACCTGAAGTTGACAGTGGCTGTTCGACAGTTGGATTCCCTCTTCTGGCCTCCTGAGGGCCCAAAGAAGGGTCACACATGTTTCAAATCTACCAAACACAGGTGGATCCGCCAACTTATTTTTCAAGTGTACAATTTTAAAGAGCTCTTTCGATCAAGAGAACTCTTTTCTCTTACGTCCTCCCGACAGTCGCCGCCCACTCACAAGTCTTCACCGATGGGTATTGACCTTTGCTCCGCAGGAGTAGCTAGGCACAAGATTTGTTAATAACAAAACCTTTTAGCATAGACACACCCCTAGGGGCTGTCCCCTTAGTCAATACCTCCCTGCACCAGCATTCCCAACTCAGTTTGATCTTGCCTAGCTTAGGAGTAGCAGGCTTTCCTGTGCTGGGGCTTCAGTCTCAGCCTTCTACCCTTTTTTTGATTTTATTTCAAGTATTTTTCTTTTCTTACTAGCTGTTATTTTGTCAGCTTTAGTTTAGGGATCTTTGGATGAAGATGATCATGCGGAGCTGGGTCTCGGACTGGCCGCCCTGGACCCCAGGGCTGAGGGCCAGATGGATCCCCAGCCTGCCATCGGGTGTTCAGCTACGGTTCGCCCTGGCGCCATGAACGACCCATCCCTGCTCGCTGCAGGGATGCTGCCTGTGAGGTGGCTACCTCACTGGACGCCATTCTGCGGTCTTGTGCTGCAGTCCACAGCGTCCTGGCTGCGGCACTCCCTGTCGTCTTGATAGCGGTTTGTCGCTGGAGACGGCTCCCCACGCCATCCGGTACGGTAAGCACCTTCTGTGTGGGGACCATCTGTGTGGGTGTCAGTCTGTGGCTGTGTGTACCCCCATGTCTGTGAAGTGCGGGCTCCCTGTCAAATCCCTGTATGGGTTAGCACGCCTTTGTGGGCTGCGAGGGGGGGGGGGCCCTCCCGCTCTGCTGTGAGTTCTGTCTGGGGCAGATTGGGTGCAGACATGCTTGAGCGGCGGCCGCTGTTGCGGCCCGCCATTTTTTTGCAGAAATGCTATGGACGGCCCTGTCTCTGTACAGCGCTGTGTTTTGGCGCCACTCGCCGCCATTTGGTGGGCCGCGCTCGTTCGAGCACATGTTGGCGCCATTTTCTTGTAGCCTCTATCCCTCAGCCGAGCGGCCATTTTTGCGGAGCCTTCATAGGCGATATCAGTCAGCCGGTTATTGCATCACTTCCTCTCTCTGGAACAGCGATCGGTGGCAGCAGCCTGTTTGTGTTCTTTCCAGGTTTTTCCTTCATTGTCCTGTCATTCCTTGCTCAGTGTTCTCTATCCCTGCAGGATCGGTGCATACAGTAGTGTACGGTGGGCTGCGCTCGCCGTGGTGTTAAAGGGCCAGTACCTTTTTTTCCTTTCATTGCTGTGGGCATGGATTCTCAGGATAGCAAGTTTCCCCCCGCCCTGGTGGGGGACCAGGGGGCTGCTGCTCCCCCCGAGGGGGCTGATCTGGCCACGGTAGTGGCGTCCTTAGTTTCTCAGATGCATGTGCTGATGGCTGAACGATCCGCAAAAAGGGCCAGGTTATCCATTTCCTCTGATTCAGAGGGCAATGTGGCTGCTGTGGCTGGCGTGCCCTTCTCAGGGTCTCGCTCATCTCTGGACCTTATGGGGTCTGAGGGGGAGGCGGAGGTGTAAGGGGTTGATGTTTCTCCCCCTGGCTCGCCTGAAGAGCTTGCACTCATGGATGAGCTAATTGCCTCCATTAAGGATACGTTGCACCTGGAGGAGGAGCCCACTGCTCCTGCTAGGGTGTCCTCCTTTGGGACGCAAAGAACCCGCAATTCAGCGCAGGTTTTTCCCTGCCCTGCAGAGTTTCATCATACTGTTAATGAGCAGTGGCGCAATTTAAAGAAGCCCTTTACAGTGCCGAATAAGTTTAAACTGCTTTATCCGTTTGCGCCCTCCACCGACGAGCGTTGGTGTGTGGCGCCTCAGGTGGATCACGCGGTAGCCGTTTTAAACAAAGCTACTGCGGTTCCTTCTGAGGATACCCCGGTTTTCCGGGACCCTACGGACAGGAGGTTGGAGTCTCTTGCCCGTCATGCCTATATGGTTGCTGGTTCTATGCTAAAACCTATTTTCGGCTATGGCGGCCCAGGCGGTTGCCGATTGGACGAAGGTGCTCAGGCGCACCCTGGTGGCTGATTTGGCTCCGCCTACCACGTTGGCTATGGTGGATCAAATCCATCAAGGAGTCATGTACTTGTGTGATGCGGACTTGAATTTAGCTCCTTTGGCTGCACGCCTGTCCAGCGTGGCGATGCTGAACCGTCGTCTGATATGGCTGAAAAGTTGGTCGGTCGACCAATCTTCTCGCAAGACGTTGGCGGACTTTCCCTACGTGGGATCTCGCCTTTTTGGCGAGGCTTTGGATACTCTGATCAAAGGAGTTACGGGGGGCAAGAGTACTCTTACCCCAGAATCCCAAGCACAAATCTTTCCGTGGCAAACGGAACTCCTCGTTTAGGCCCTCTCAGGGGTCCTTTCGTGCCTTTCGGTCGCAATCCAAGGGCAAGCCCTTCAAAGGCCAAGGCTCCCAGAAGAAGCCGTGGGCGGGTAAGCAAAATTCTGGCCAGTCCGGTTCGACAACCCACGCCAATTCCGCCTGAAGGGGCGCCCTCACCCGTTTCTGGGGTGGGGGGACATCTGCGCGGTTTCCTCCAACCTTGGCTGTTCCGCATTCAGGACAGATGGGTTCAGGAAATCGTTCGATCTGGTTACAAGATCGAATTTCTCTCTCGGCCGGCGGGCAGATTTTTTCCCTCAAATCTTCAGCTGTCTCCGGAGCGCTTGCGGGATCTGCACCTGGCGGTGCGGGACCTGCGGGCCCAAGGAGTGGTGGTTCCGGTGCCTCATCGGGACAGATTTCGGGGGTTTTACTCCAATCTGTTCACTGTGCCCAGAAAGGAGGGCAAGATGCGTCCGATTCTGGACTTGAAAGTTCTGAACCGCTTTGTGCGGGTTCGCAAGTTCCGCATGGAATCCCTGCGCTCAGTGGTGGCTGCCCTGAGTCCGGGGGAATTCATGGCCTCCATCGATTTGAAGGATGCGTACCTGCACATCCCCATTTTCGAGGGTCACTAAAGGTACCTTCGATTCACCATTGCGGAGGATCACTACCAATTCGTGGCGTTACCTTTCGGTCTCGCTTCAGCTCCACGGGTTTTTACCAAGGTACTGGCGCCGGTTCTGGCCCTGTTACGAGCACAGGGCATTGCTGTCTTGGGGTATCTGGACGATCTCCTGATAAGGTCAAATGCCAGCCAGAGTCTGGTGACCGGCCTGTCCACCACGGTGCAGACACTGCAGGAGTTCGGTTGGACCATAAACGTTCCGAAGTCGACTGTGTCCTTCGGTTCGACTTCCCTATCTGGGGATGGTTCTGGATTCTGTTCAAGCGAGGGTCTTCCTGCCGGCAGACAAGCTCCGGACACTTCGGGACGAGGTCGGGTCCCTCAGGACCAACCAATACTCGTCTCTCCGGACATGCATGAGATGTCTGGGTTTGATGGTCTCAACTTTCGAGGCGATCCCTTTTGCCCAGTTTCACACGCGGAGTCTCCAGGCGGAGATTCTTGCCGAGTGGGACGGGCGACCGCAGTCCCTGGATCTGCGGATCTCATTGAGCCAACGCACCAGAAGGGATCTTCTGTGGTGGCTCCAGTCCCCGGCGGTGTCGGGGAGCTAATCTTTTCGTCCATTGTTGCGGACGGTGATCACCACGGATGCCAGCCTGTCGGGCTGGGGTGGTGTTCTGGGCGTTCTGTCCGCCCAGGGAACTTGGTCGTAGGAGTCGTCCTCCCTTCCGATCAACATTCTGGAATTGCGAGCGATAAAGCTTTGCCTTCTGCAATGGTCGGAACGGCTTCAGGGCCGTCCGGTTCGGGTTCAGACGGACAATGCCACCGCGGTGGCCTACATCAACCATCAAGGGTGCACCAGGAGTGCCCGAGCGGCTCGGGAAGTGGCCGACATTCTGTCTTGGGCCGAGACGCACGTCCCGGCGATAACGGCAGTTCACATTCTGGGGGTGGAGAACCGGCAGGCGGATTATCTGAGTCGCCAGACCCTGGACCAGGGGGAATGGTCCCTTCATCCGGATGTCTTCCAGATGTTGTGCGCGAAGTGGGGTTCCCCGGATGTGGACCTGTTCGCGTCTCGTCTAAACAACAAGGTGGAAAGGTTCATGTCAAGGACGCGCGATCCTCGGGCGGACGCCTCGGACGCGTTAGTGGCGCCCTGGCATCGGTATCATCTGATGTATGCCTTTCCACCGATTCAGCTGCTTTCCAGGCTCCTTCGCAGGTTAGCCTCGGAACCGCATACGGTGATTCTGGTGGCGCCGTACTGGCCTCGCCGGTCTTGGTACGCAGACCTCGTCAATCTGGCAGTCGACGCTCCGTAGCGCCTGCCGCTTCGGAAAGACCTTCTGTCTCAAGGGCCGATATTCCATCCTGCTTTACAGTCACTGGCTTTAACGGCCTGGCTGTTGAAGGCCAGGTCCTGAAGGATAGGGGTCTCTCCCCTGAGGTCATTCCCACTTTGATCAAGGCTAGAAAAGCCTCTTCGGGGAAGATTTACTACCGTACTTGGAAGGCGTACTTTGCCTGGTGTGAGTCCAGGGGGTATTCCCCTCGCTCGTACTCGGTGTCGAGAGTGTTGGCTTTCCTCCAAACTGGAGTGGGCCAGTGTTTGACGCTGGCCACGATTAAGGGTCAGATTTCTGCGCTGGCCGTTCTTTTTCAGCGCCCTGTGGAACTCTCCACTGTCAAAATTCACTTCAGCCACTGATCAATTAAAGTTTTCCAGCATGTTTTTTTAACAGTGTTAGCTGTCTATAGGTTCCGCATGGACCAGCTGAGGTCTGTTCAGTGTCTGGCTGTCCTGGTTCGGCAGAAGTCGATCATTAGATTGACTTCTGTCGAATGAGGATAGCTGCATGCTGAATGAAATTTGGCCGTTTCCTGCTGAAGTTTTAGTTCAGCTTTAGTCAGAACTGCAGGTCTTCATCAGCACATTCCTGGTCAAGAAAGTGAATGTGACAGATTACAGACTTTTAGTTCTGGCTGAGGTTGGTGGCTTATTGGCTACTGTAGGTAGATTACTAATTTCATGCAAAGTAAGTGTGTTTTTCCTAAGCCATCAACAGAGACCTTTCTACTGGCACTGCAGCTACATAGGAAAGACAAGATGCTGAAAAGTCATTGCTTTGCAGCACCATGTATTTATCTATATAAACTTTTCAAGTAAACTTCAATTGAGCTTTAAGCTCAATAATGGGGAAAAAACATTAAAAATGCCTATGTCCCTTTTTAATTTGCAATATTTGACTTGCTTAGTGTTTACATTGACTTACATATGTCCTAAAGTAAGGTTAAAGCATCTGGATATTCAACTGCTTAAACCGATGTCAAACCTTTCTTGCAGTATTCAGATGAGATTAAACATAAAACCACTCTGCTGGAACTACAGAAAATGTTTACTTATTTAATGGTAAGTCTCCTTCTTTTATTCTAGTATATTGTTTATTAACTTATTTTAAAGCTGTACACCAGGTATGATTTAATAACATGCCAGCTTGAACCAATGTAGATATGCATATTTCATACCTGAGGACTAGCTGGGAAAGATGCAGTATTTGGCATTACCACAGTAGTAGCTGTGATCTTCTGGGTTCTGTACAAATTGGCATTGTCACCATTTTATAGAATGCCTGTGTTTGTTTTCTATAAATAAATGGCATTCTGTGACTGGATGAGGTAGAGAGAACTCTTTGTATATATGATACTTTGGTCAATGTGCAGAGTGGCCACTCAGCGCAGGACCTGAAAGATTGCTGCTATCACTGTAGTAGTGCAGTCTACTACAGTGATTATTAGCCTCCCCAGCAGTCCCTCAGGTAAAAATGCTAGGCCAATGTAAGTATGCAATATAAATCATACCTGGACTTCAGCTTTAAAGTTCAATCACTGTTGCTCCTGTTTTGGGACAACTTCACCTTATTGTGAGGATATCCATTTTATTGTTTTAACCCTTTCAGTGCTAGGCCCTGTGCTCCATTTTTAAACTAATTTTGCCAAGCCATTGTTGCAATTTTTCATTTTTTTTTTTTAATTTATTAATTTTTAATTTATTTTATCTTACAGCTTTCTGAATTTGTTAAAGACCCCCAAACCATATATTTTCTGAAAGCACGTGACCAGTAGAATACAAAAAAGGTGCTACTGATTTTTAGGGCACAATATTTGCGCAAATGTTTATCAAAACAATATTTCTTTCGTTCATTGACGGATACAGCTCCAGATCTTCTTGACCCTTGGGTTTATGCTGCCCCTACAGGAGTAGGACACTAGGCGAAAATTTTTTTGACTACGCCTATAGGGTGGTCCCAGGGGGTATACTCCCACTTCCTTCTATAGGTCTTCAGTTTTTTTTCTGCCTAGTTCCTTGCTGGGATTTCTGGTCCTAGCATTTTTTTCTTTTTAAACTGAATTTTTTCTATCGTTCATTGACGGACGCAGCTCCTGATGCATATCAGTATATACTGTCCCCTGCAGATTATACTGCCCCCTACAGGAGTTGGAGACTAGACAGAAAAAAAGTTCTGGCTACGCCTATGGGCAGTCCCAGAGGGTACACCCTCTCTCTTCCTGCATTGGATGTCAGTTTTAATCGGTCTAGTCAGGAGTAAGGACCTAGTTCCCTGCTGGGATCTCTGGTCCTAGCAAAGTTTTTTCTAGATAATTTTTTTAGTTCGCTTTTCTCCGGATTTTTCCTGTGAGATCTACAAGCCGGATGTGGACGACAGGCTGGATGTATAGATCCAGTGGTCACCCCAGCCGGCCAACGAGCCCGCGCAGGCCGTACCTATGTGATGGGTCGGCCCAACATAGTCCCACTGGACGGGGACTGGCCCTGCAAGTTAAACGTCTCGCCAGGTCGCACATGGCCGGGTCTAGGCCCAAGTCGCAACGTTCCTTTTTGGCCGACAGCCCCCCACTTCGGCGGAGTGGGGTTTTGTCAGGAGATGGCGCCCGCCTGTGTTCCTGGTATGGTGAGTAAATTCTCCCCCCTCCTCCCCTGGCGAGTTTTGTGGCGGACGCGGTGCGCCTTCCTTGGGACGGTCGGACCCTCACAATCCCGGGTTCCCCTCTGTCCTGTCATGCACCCCCTCTTCTACATACTCCCCATGCTGGGGGCTGTTGGACCTACTGCTGGGGACTGGGACCACGATTCCAGGCCGCATGGGGGTGTGCCTGCGGCGGATGACATTTCTACCTCCACTGACGTGCAAGATAAGGCGCTGGTGGACGCACTAGTTGTTTCTGTGCGTAAGACCCTGAAAATGGAGGACGCAGCTACGGCTGCAACCAGGGTGCAGGTTACGTTTGGCACTCACAAGCTATCCAGAGCGGCAAAGGTTTTTCCCTTTCCCCAGTATTTTGAAAACATGCTCAAAAAAGAATGGGACCGCCCAAAGCGTTCCCCTGGGGTGCCTAAATGAATTGCTAGACGCTATCCCTTTGAGGAGTCCTTTATAAGTGGACTGTGCCACCTACGGTGGACCCACTGGTCTCCAGACTGAATAAGGCTACTGTTATCCCAGTGGAGGATTCCCTGTCCTTTAAGGATCCGGAGGATAGGAAGGCGGAGGCTGTGGCCCGCAATATGTACTCCCTGGCGGGGTCTGCACTGAGACCGGTGTTTACGGTTGCCCTTGTCACGCAAATGTTGACTGAATGGGCTAAGTTACTACGCCATGACCTGGAGGGCAAACCGGTTCCCTCTGACTTTGAGAAGCTGTTGGACCAGCTGGTGCAGGGGCTGCAATTTGTTTGCTAAAGTGCTGGTCTGCGGATCCGACTTCAAAGAAGGTCTTGACTTATCTACCTTTTCAAGGAGATGGCCTGTTTGGAGCTACCCTGGATGACATCGTATAGGTTCTCACAGGGGGGAAGAGTACCTTTCTTCCACAGGCTAACAAGGGTAAGGACCCTCGTCGCAGATGGGGTCCCCCCCTCCTCTGCACACAGTTTTATCGTTCCTCAGGGTCAGTCGATAAGGCAAAGCCCTTCAAGACTCCCTCAGGTAGGTCCAAGCGACCCTGGTCTGGCAAACAAAAGTCCAGTTTCTCCAGACCTGCGGACAATACCTCCTCGGCCTAAAGGTGCGCCCTCACCCGTATCTGGGGTGGGGGGGGGGGGGGCTTGGTCTTTGCCGGTTCCTGGCCCTTTGGCTATCCCTGATACCAGACAAATGGGTTCAAGAGGTCATACGGTCCGGTTACAAGATCGAGTTTCGATCAGCCCCTCCAGTAAGGTTTTTTTCCTTTCAATGTGCGACTGCCCCCGGATCGCTTGCTGGCACTATCTGGGGCAGTTCAGGACCCGGTGCAACAGGGGGTAATAGTTCTGGTTCCGTGTGTGGAACCTTTTCAGGGCTTTTATTCAAACCTTTTCACGGTTCCCAGGAAGGAAGGCAAGGTGCGTCCAATCCTGGACCTGAAAGCACTGAATTGCTTTGTGCAAGTTCAAAAGTTCAAGATGGCATTGGTTCGCACGGTGGTGGCCTCCCTACATCAGGGTGATTTCCTGGCCTCCATAGACAGATGCCTACCTTCACATCCCACTCTGTGGAGGACACCAACGGTTTCTCCCTTTTGTTGTGGGAGAGGATCACTATCAGTTTGTGGCTTTGCCCTTTGGTCTCGCCTCTGCTCCTCGGGTCTTCGCAAAGGTGTTGTCCCCGATCCTGGTGCTGTTGCGGCAGCAGGAGATATCGGTCCTGGGTTACCTGGATGATGTGCTTCTTCGTGGAGTCTCCTACGGTGCTGGACACAGATTTGGCAATCACCATGAGAACTCTGGAGGAGTTTGGGTGGATTGTGAAACTTCAGAAGTCGTCTTTGGTCCCTTCCGTGAGACTGGATTACCTGGGCCTGACTTTGGACTCATCCTCAGCCAGGGTGTTTCTTCCTCAGGAAAACCTCCCAAGAACTCCAGATTGTGGTTCAGCTGTTGCTGACCAGCAAATGTTCATCCCTTCGGTCCTGGAGGAGAGTTCTGGGACTGATGGTGTCGTTCTTCGAGGTGACCCCCTTTGCTCAATTACACATATAGATCCTCCAGAAGAAATCCTCAAATGGAACAAGAATCCAAAATCCCTGGATGTTCAGAGCCAGGTGACCACGGAGTCCCTGATCTGGTGGCTTCGGTCCCCGATACTCAAGCAAGGGAAATCTTTCTTCCCTGTATATGGACAATTGTCACCATAGATTCAAGTCTGTCCGGGAAGGGGGGGGGGGTGAGTTCTCGGCAGGTTGTCTGCTCAAGGAGTGCCTCTGTTCAAGTGTACCTGGGGGTCCCGGGAGCAGCGCGGGAGCCGCCATTGTGCCGTGAATGACTGCATGTATAACTGGCAGCCATGTTTGTTTAGTCTGGAGATTTTCTTGTAGTTTCCCATCGCTATCAAATGACGGCCATGTTTTTGAAGCCTATGGAGCGGTGAATCGGCCGTGGGCCTCTTGTGGCGGTTCCTGCACTTCCTTTCTCTTTGATCACCGCACGGCATGCATCATGTCTCTCTGGCTCTGCACCTGGGGCACCTGGGGAGGGTGTGGCAAGTCCCTGTGGGGGTTAAACAGCTCCCTCTTTCTGCTGTAGGTATTTGGTGCCTGCAGAACCTCCAAAGCGGCAAAGGGATTTCCCTTTCCAGCCTATTTCGTTAACATTGTCCGCGAGTCAGTGTGGTTCCCCCAAACCCACTGTCGGGGTCCCTAAATGTTTCACTAGAAGGTATCCTTTTGAAGAGTCCCTGTAAAGAAACTGACAGTACCTCCGGTGGTAGACTCACAAGTTTCCAGGTTGAATAAAGCCACCCTTCTCTCAGTGGAGTACTCTCCGTCCTTTAAGAACCCTTTTGACTAGAGGTGAAACTCTGGTCCGATGCCTTTTTACTATGGCCGGTTCCATTCTGTGGCCATTTTTTGCTAGGATTTGGAAGGGGGACAACCTCCTCCTGACCTGGCAGAGCTGACTGACCAGTTGTTCCAGGGGTTGCAGTATATCTGTGAAGCCTCTCTGTATGCGGACCCTTGGCTTGTAGGTTGTCCGTGACAGCGGTGACTCTTCGCCGCATGATATGGCTGAAATACTGGTCTGCGGACCAGGCTTCCAAGAAAGTATTGACTGATCTCCCTTTTGTAGGAGACCGCTTGTTTGGAGCTTCCATAGAAAGATCATTAAGGGTCTTACTGGAGGTGAGAGTACTCTGCTTCCTCGGACTACCAGGAGCAAAGAGTCTCGTCGCAAACGTGGCCCTTTCTTCTCGGCCCATAAGCGGTCCTTTTGTCCCTCTGAATCTAAGGACCAAGGATCAAAATTTTCCTATCGTTCATTTTCCCGTAACCCCCCGCAGGGGGTTCCAAAAGGCCCTGGCCTGGTAAGTCGAGAGCGGGCTTCTCCAGGACCGCAGACAAGCCCACTTCTGCCTGAAGGGGCGCCTTCACTCGTATCTGGGGTGGAGGGACATCTTCGCTTCTTTCCGGATCCATGGACCTCCTTGATTCAAGGCAAATGGGTCCACGAGTTGATTCAGTTCCAGGCCTTGCCTCCAGCAAGGTTGTTCGCTTCCAACCTGTGTTTGGCTCCAGATCGCCTACGAGATCTTCTTTGGGTGGTACAGGATCTGCTTTAACAAGGGGTCATTGTACTGGTTCCAGAATCTGAACGCTTTCAGGGTTTTTATTCAAACCTATTTACTGTTGAACTGCATTTTGCGGGTTCAGAAATTTTGAATGGAGTCCATTCACACGGTAGTGGCATCCCTTCATCAGGGGGATTTTCTGGCCTCTATCGCTATCAAGGACACTTACCTTCATATCCCTATATATGTCGGGCATCAGCGTTTCCTTGCTGTGGTCGAGGAGCACTATCAATTTGTGGCGTTATCCTTTGGTCTCGCCTCAGGTGTTCACAAAAGTTTTTGCCCCGGTGTTAGCATTGCTAAGGCAGAGGGGATTGCAGTACTGGGGTACTTGGACAACCTCCTTCTGCGAGCGGAGTCCCTGAATGCCTTAAAAGACAGTCTGGACTTTTCGGTGCAAACTCTGCAAGAGCTCAGATGGAAACTGAATTTCCAAAAATCTGTTCTGGTCCCGTCCACCAAGCTGGACTATCTGGTCGTGATCCTGGACATGGCCTCAGCCCGAGTGTTTCTTCCGGAGTTGAAACTCCAGAAGTCGCAGGATACGATATTTATTTATTTCAGGTTCTTGTATAGCGCTGTCAATTTACGCAGCGCTTTACATATACATTGCACATTCACATCAGTCCCTGCCCTCAAGGAGCTTACAATCTAAGGTCCCTAACTCACATTCATACATACATAGTAAGGCCAATTCTATGCAGGATCCAATTAACCTACCAGCATGTCTTTGGAGTGTGGGAGGAAACCGGAGTACCCAGAGGAAACCCACGCAGGCACAGGGAGAACATGCAAACTCCAGGCAGGTAGTGTCGTGGTTGGGATTCGAACCAGCGACCCTCTTGCTGCTAGGTGAAAGTGCTAACCACTACATCACTGTGCCGATATGGCTCCTGTTGTCCAGCCGGGGTTCATCTCTCAGGTTTTCTATGCAAGTGCTGGGCTCGATGGTCTCCACCTTCGAGGCGGTTCCATTTGCTCAGTTTGATACCAGATCTCTGCAAAAGGAGATTCCCACAGAACCCACAGTCTCTAGACAATCTGATCCTGTTGAGCCAGGGTACGAAGGGATCCCTGATCTGGTGGCTCCGCTCTTCGGCGCTTAGACAGGGAAGGTCTTTTCTCCCCCTGTACTGGACAGTGGTCACCATGGATGCCAGCCTGTCTGGGTGGGGAGGTGTTTTGGGCACGGATTGTGCTCAGGGGGTTTGGACTCTGAGTCCAGCCTGCCAATCAATATCCTGGAAATTTGGGCGATCAGGCTTTGCCACTCCCAATAGACGGTTCGTCTGCAGGGGCACCCAGTAAGGATTCAATCGGACAATGCCATGGCCTTGGCATATGTCAATCATCAAGGGGGCACCAAAAGTGTCCTAGCGGCTTGGGAAGTATCCGGCATTCTAAGGTGGGCAGAATGGTTCCTTCCAGCCATCTCTGCTGTGCATATTGCAGGGGTAGAAAATTGGCAGGTGGACTACCTCAGTCAGCAGACGTTGGATCAAGGAGAATAGTCTCACCACCAGGAGGTCTTTAGTTGACTTTATCTCTGATGGAGGACTCACGATGTGGACTTGTTGGCCTCTCGTCTCAACAGGAAGGTGCAGAGGTGTGTAGCAATGTCTCGGGATCCTCTAGCCGATGCCACAGATGCTCTGGTGGCTCCTTGGGGCCAGTATCGTCGGATGTACACATTTCCCTCAATAAATCTTCTGTCAAGACTCCTGCGAAGAATCAAGGCAGAAGGGATTCTGGGTTATCCTAGTGGCTCTGGACTGGCCTCGCAGGTTCTGGTATGCAGACCTTGTGCGGCTGGTCGCCAATCTCCCTTGGAGACTTCTTCGCAGAGAAGATCTTTTAGCTCAAGGACCGATCTTCCATCCTGCTTTTCAGTCACTGGCTTTAACCGCATGGCTGTTGAAAGCCAGGTGCTGAAGGAAAGAGGGGTGTTTGAATCGGTGATTCCTCTGCTGTTAAAAGCTAGAAAATCTACTTCGAGGAAGATTTATCATAGTCTGGAAGGCTTACATTGCTTGGTGTGAGTTTCAGGGTGGGTCTCTTCCCCCCCCCCCCCTCCCCTTTTTGTTGTCTCGTGTTTTGGAGTTTCTCAAAAGAGGTGTAGATCAGCATTTGGCCTTGGGTACCATCAAAGGCCAAATTTCAGAACTGGCAATTTTCTTTCAGCGTCTGTGGCCACAAATTCCACCTTTTTGTTCAGGGGTCCACCACCTGGCTCCCCCGTTTAGATCTCCGTTAACTCTGTGGGACCTCAATTTGGTGCTGTCGGTTCTTCAGAAACCTCCTTTTTAAATATTGGATCTGTTTGCTTCCCTTAAGTGCTTATTAGCTTTGTACCTGTTGTCTACCACCACTGTGGATCCCACAGTTTCCTGCCTTAACAAACCAACCCTCGTTCTGGTGGAGGATGCAACTGTCTTTAAGGACCCAACTAATGGTTGGAAGCCCTCTCTAGAGCTCTGTTTTTACTGCCTAGTCCTGCTCTCCATCCTGACTTTAAGCTATAGTTGTAATGGGCTGCTGGAGGTTTCTCATCTCCTCCATGGGTCTCCTGTTTGTCCTGGCTTTTGTGGATATCAAGGAGATATAAATACATGCATACCATTTTTCCATCGCACCAGTGTTCTTAAGTTTTGCTGTGATCCCCTGCACTTTCAGTTCATGGCCATGCCATTCGGCCTCTTGAGTAGTCCCCAAAGTGCAGGTCTCAGTAGTACCCTTCTGTGCGCCTTTGGCATTCCATTGTGATACAATTAGATGACCTCCTATTGAGGAAGCACCCGAAGCAGGCTCTGATGGACAATGTGTCCTGGACTATCCAGACATTACACTGGTTTGGATTGACCCTGAACCTGAGATCAGCGCTGGACATGTTTGTATTACTCCCTCAGTGGAAATTTCAGGCTCTTTAATCCCAGAATGATGCTCTCAGCTCAGGAGTCATCTAACTTTTGGCTTTTGTAAGAGGGTCCTGGATGATGTAGGAAATCCCATTTGCCCATTTTCACGCTAGACCCTAAAATACCATTTTCTGTTGGTTTGAAAAAATTCAGGCCTGCGCTTGGCCATAAAAAATTCCTTTTCTCTTTCATTCATTGACGGACACCATTGGGTTATACTGCTCCCTATAGGAGTTGGACACTAGGCAGAAAAGTCTGGCTACGCCTATAGGCAGTCCTAGGGGGTATAATCCCTCTCTGCTATAGGTTCCTTTCTGGGATCTCTGATCCTGGCAATTTTTTTCTCCTGTTTTTTTCCTGTGAGATCTACAATCAACTGCCAGACTGGGTGACAGGCTAGATAATCTAGATCCAGCGGTCACCCCAGTCTGGCCAGCGAGCGCGCATAGACCTCAGCTCCGCGCTAGGTCGGCTGCAACATAGCCCCACCGGACGGGGGCTGACCTGCGAGTTTTAACGCCTCGTGAGGTCACATAAGAACGGGTCTTGGCCCGAGTTGCAGCGTTCCTCCTGGCTGACAGCCCCCTCATTTCGATGGCGAGGGGTTCTGTCTGGAGCGGTGCCCACGTGGTTCCTGGTATGGTCAGTAGCTGACCCCCCCCCCCCCCCATGATGTTGGGGTGGACATGGGTGGTCAAACCCCTGGGTTCCCCTCCTTCCTGTCCTGCCCCATTATCCTACCTCCCCCCCTCTACTTATGCTGGGGCTGTGTGGGTGGTCTAGTCCACCTCCTAGAGTGAAGGCAGGGCGATATGCTGGCGATGGGGGGTGCACCGTAGGAGACCGGACGATCGGCTGTGCAGGGGATGGGGGGGTTATACCTGGTGGGGGGCTCCTGCCAGGGCACCTCACCCTGCCCTTGAGGTCTAGTTATCCCTCCTGGTACCCTGGGAGCTTTGCGGTGCTGCCATTTGCAGCCTGTGTGGTCACTGCATGGCGGCCGTGTTTGTGTAGTCCACCATTTTGTGGTGCTCTGCCATTTAAAATGGTGGCAGCCATGACAGTGGCGCCCTCTTGGCTGCGATTTTGGTGGTGGGAGCCCCTCCTCATCCCCTGGTGCTGGCTCCTGGATTCTTTAATTTCCTGATCGCAGCTCATGCAGTGCAGATTCTCCTGGTGGCTGTGGTGCCTGGTTTCTGCGGGTTGGTGAGTCTGGTGGGGTCCCCTCCCTCCCTGCTGAGGATTTCTTGGTGCTTTGTGCCTGGCGACCGGGTGGTGCTGCCAGCGGGGTGGGGGTTGTCCCTTAGCAGTGTTTTTCACTTTTTTGTGGGGTCCCCCTTTTGACTCCACATCTCATCTCTCTGTGGTTGGGGGGCCCATCCATCCATCGATGCACTGACGGCGATCCTAGAGTCCCGAGTGGAGGTGGCTTTTTGGTGATGGGCTGGCATAAAACGCCCCCCACCTTCCCCTGCCTCATCTGTCTCCTCAGATCCGGAATCTGATTCGGCCGCCATGGACGTGGGTCACCCTGCTGGGTCTGTGACCACACTCCCTGAATACTCATAGTGAGGATGCTTCCTCCACTTCTGCAACCGCCCGTGAAAAGGTGCTGCTGGACGCGCTGATTGTATCTGTGCTTGAGACTTAAAGTTGGAGGACGCAGCTGCGACGGAAGCGCAGGTTCCCTTTGGCACTCGCAAACCATCCAGAGCACCAAAGCGTCCCCTTGGGGTCCCTAAGTGAGGTGCTAGGCGATTACCCCTATGAAGAGTCCCTTCTTAAGAAGTGGACAGTTCCGGTTTCCATATTAAACAAGTCAACTCTAATACCGGTTGAAGTGGTCCCGGCCTTTAAGTATCCGGCTGACAGGAAGGCGGACGCTGTGGCCCGCAATAAGTGCACCCGGGCTGGTTCGGGACTGAGACCTATTTTCACCATTCTGCTGGTGTCACAGACTGCTTTTTTAAGCCATGACCTGGAGGGGGAGTAGAGTAACCCCCCCCCCCCCACACTTTTGCTGAGCTGGCGGACCAGTTGGCCCAGGTGCTGCTGTTTATCTGTGAGACCTCTTTGGATGCGGCTCCCCTAATGGCTTGGCTCTCTGTTTTTGCAGTGGTCCTTTTGCGTGTCTTTTGGCTCAAATGCTGATCTGCGGACCAGATTTCTAAAGAGGCCTTGACTGATCTTTGCTTTCAAGGAGATCGCCTGTTTGGTGCTACCCTGGATGACATCAATAAATGTCTCACAGGGGGGAAGAGTACCTTTCTTCCGCAGGCTACTAAGGGCAAGGATGCTTGCCATAGATGTGGGCCCTCCTTGGATCATAAGAAGTTGTTTCATCCCTCAGGGTTGACTTACAAGGGATCGGAGCCCTTCGGGGCCTCCTTTGGAGGATCCATGCGAACTTGGTCTGGCAAGTCAATTGTGGGCTTCTCCAGACCCGCGGACAAGGTCCCTTTAGCAGGAAAGATGCGCACTCACCCGTATCTAGAGTGGGGGGGGGGTCTTCGCTTGTTCCCAGACTCCCTGGACTCCCCTGGTACAAGAACAAGTGGGTCCACAAGGTCATTCAGTCCGGCTACAAAATCGAGTTTTAGTCTTACCCTTCGGTAAGGTTCTTCCTTCCGACGTGCGACTGTCCCCGGTCCGCTTACAGCAGAGGTTCTCAACTCCTGTCCTCAGCAACCACTAACAGGCCTGGTTTCCAAGATAACTGAAATACATCACAGGTGATATAATTTGCTGCTCAGCGATTGCAGTATTCTAGTTTGCATCTCCCTAAGGTAATACTTAAAATCTGACCTGTTAGTGGGTCCTGAGGACAGGAGTTGAGAACCACTGGCTTACAGGTTTTTTTTTTTGTTTTTTTTTTTTTAAGGCGGTGCAAGAACTTTTACTTCACGGGTGCTGGTCCCGGTTCCGACTTCAGAACATTTTCAGGGGTTTTACTCAAACCTGTTTACAGTCCCCAGGAAGGAAGGCAAGGTGCGTCCAATTCTGGACCTCAAGGCGCTGAACTTGAGGGAGTTTAGCTGCATTGTGAATTTTCACAAGTCTTCCCTGGTTCCGTCCACAAGCTGGACTACCTGGGTCTGACTCTGGACTCGGCCTTAGCTAGAGTTCTCCTTCCTCTGGACAAACTCCAGAAACTACAGGCTGCAATTCATCTCTTGCTGTCTAGCAGATGGGTATCCCTCCGGACTTGCATGCGGGTGCTGGGCCTGATGGTGTCTACCTTGGAGGCCTACCCGTTTTCACACTTCCATACGAGGTCCCTGCAATGGAGATTCTCGCCAAATGGGACAACAATCCACCGTCTGTAGGCAATCAGACCCAGCTGAGCTGGGGAACGAAAGTGCTTCAGCTGGGCAAATCCTTCCTGCCCTTGTTTTGGACAGTGGTCACCACAGACGCCAGCCTGTCCAGTTGGGGAGGCATCCTCGGCGAATATTCTGCTCAGGGGATCTGAAACTGGAAGAGTCCAAACTCCCGATCAATGTCTTGGAACTCCGAGCGATCAGACTGTTCCTGGAACATTGGACAGATCATCTTCAGGGATGTCCAGTGTGTGTTTTATCAGACAATACAATGGCCGTGGCTTATGTCAGTCACCAGAGGGGGCACAAGAAGTTTCCTGGTAGCTCTAGAGGTAGCAGGTATTCTAAGGTGGGCAGAGCTGTTCGTTCCAGCCCTCCCTGCCATACACTTTCCTGCGGTGGAAAACGGTCAGGCAGATTACCTCAGTCGACAGGCATTGAACCAAGGAGAGTGGTCCTTTCATCCAGAGGTGTTTCATCAGTTGTGTCTCCGGTGGGGCATCTCCGATATGGATCTGTTGGCTTCTTTGTCACAGGATCCTCTGGCTAATGTCACAAATGCGTTGGTGGCCCCATGGGGTCAGAATCGTCTGGTTTATGCCTTCCCTCCTCTCAAGCTTCTGCGCCAAGACTTCTATGCAGGATCGAGGCAGAGGGATCCCGGTCATCTTAGTGGCACCAGACTGGCCTTGCCAGGCTTGGTACACCAATCTGGTGCGGCTGGTCATCGACGTTCCTTGGAAGCTTTCTCTCAGGGAGGATCTGCTGTCACAAGGACCAATCTTCAATCCTGCTTTACAGTCGTGAGTCGGTGTTTCCAATGCTGATAAGATTTAGGAAACCTACTTCTAGGGAGACCTACCGTCATACATGGAAGACTTTTATTGCATGGTGTGAATCTCCTTGGGGTTCATCCTCACTCTTGTTCGGTGGCTCGGATCTTGACCTTCTTTCAACGGGAGGGGGGTTGAGCAGAGACTGGCCTTGAGTATTATCAAGGGTCGGGTGTCGGCTTTAGCGGTCTCCTTTCAATGGCCCTTGGCCACATACTCCTTGGTGCATACTTTTCTTCAGGGAGTTAGGCACTTGACACCGCCAGTGCGGTCTATGTTGCCAAGTTGGGACCTTGATTTGGTGCTCTTTCTTCCAGAAGCCTCTTTTTGAGAGTCTTCGGGAGATTCCCCTGCTTATGCTGTCCTAGAAGATTGCCTTTTTGGTGGATTTCACCTCTGCACGCAGGGTGTTGAAATTAGCGGCATTGTCCTGTCCATCTTACTGGTGGTTTACAGTAATTAGGTGGTTCTTCGCCCCTGTCCATCGTTCGTTCGTTCTTCATGTTGTCTCTGGTTTTCATTTGAATGAAGACATTGTGTTGCCTTCCCTGTGTCCGGGGCTAACACATCCGAAGGAAATTGCTTTGCATGCCGTGGATGTGTACCGGTCAATTAGGTTGTACCTTGCAGCTACAGAGTCTTTTAGGTCTCACTATTTTTGCTCAGGGATGGGTCTCGGGAAGGGTTGTCTGTTTCCTCTCCCACCATTTCCAGATGGATCAGACGGACGGCGGTTCAGATCTTTTCCATCCAGGGTCAGGTTCCTCCTTTCCCTGTCAAGGCGCTTTCTACTCGGGCGCTCAGTGCCTCCTGGGCTTTCTGTCATGTTTAGCCTTGGGAAATTTTTTGTTGTTCCCACCCATAACACTGCTTTGGGACATCCCAATGGTTATTAATATCAGGAGCTGTGTCCGTCAATAACAAAACTGAGTACCTATAACAGAGGGAGGGAGTATACCCCCTGGGACTGCCCATAGGCATAGCCAGACTTTTTTTCTGGTCTAGTGTCCTACTCTTGTTTGGGGCAGTATAACCCAGTGGTTAAGAATATCAGGAACTGTCCCTCAATGAACATTAGAGAAATGGATTTAACGGTGAGTCAAAAATCCCATTTTTTGTTTTCCCTGTCTTTTGGAAGATCCTTATGACAGATGCTAGCCTGTTGAATTCTAGGCACCCTCTCATTGCCAAATGTAGATATCCCAAGTTAAAAAGACAAACTGGACAGATTTATCTCAAGGAATAGGGTTCCTGCCATGGAAGCTCTGGTGGCTTCATGGGATCAGTACGTTCTGATTTATGCCTTTCCTCTGAAACGACTTTTGTTTGTATGCTTTGCAGATTAGCTAGCTTGTTTTTTATTTAGAAGAATGTTTAACATGTTTATGCACTTTGAGTCACCATTGAAGTACTGCACTATGAGATTTTTTTTTGCCAGTGCTGGTCTGGAGGGAGAGATATTGTATTTAACGAGCACCGTTTGCTGTTCTATGCATAGACAGCATTACTTTCTGTAATCTTCCTAGATGGTGAAGGAAAAACAGCAGGCAGTTTCTGCTTTTATGGTGAAGGTTTAACAAGCTACACTTGGATTATTAATTGATTCACTGGATTTTTGCACTGACAATGCGGCTATTCATCAGTGGATCCATTAACAGTTGGGTTTATTTTTAGTACTTCATTTTTATTTATGGACACTTATATTTGCATTGGTGTTTTGTGTGAATTATACACCTATTGCAACTACCTAGCTCTGCAATTTTTATAATGCTTCATGGGTTTGTGTATCTATGCCTATTTAAAGCAGCTGGTTTTCTTGCATCGTTAGCGCTGACTTGTTCGGTTTTCAATTTGCTTTCGGAGAGGAATATTGTCCTATTCTTACATGATATAGGGGTCTAATTGCTCAACAGTCCTTGGTCCTCTTTGTTTTTTTTTTTTTTTAATTCAAGATGCGCCAAATATTTTAAATTTATGAAAGGTCTGGACTGCAGATAACATCAGAGCTTCAGGCTTTTCAATGGAGCGCTGATAGCATGCCAGAAGGTCCTTTTCTTTAGCCTGGAGGCAGATGTGCCTAGGATTCTAAAAAAAAAAAAAAAAAAAGTCATTCATCTGGCTGTTCACTTTGCAACAGACCATTTTAAATGAGCTTTGGCCCAGAGAAGATGGCGATGTTTGAGTCATGCTCAGGTATTGCTTCTTTGCTAGATAGAGCTTCAACTTGTTTTTGGATGGCACAAAAGAAGTATTCCTGAGCCCAAGCAGTGATGTCCATCACAGAATCATGCCTGTTTTGTGCAGTGCTGTCTGAGGGCCCAAAGATCAGAGGCATCCAGTATTGCATTTCCATTTTGACGCTTGCACACAGAGATTTTTCCTTATTCTCAGAATCTTTTGAGGATATTATGTACTGTAGATTGATATATTTAAAGTCTTTGCGGTATTATGTTGAACATTATTCTGAAATTGCATTGACATTTTTTTAATTTTTAAACACAGCTTTTCAGTTTGGTGAACCTCTGCCCATCTTTACTTCTGGGACACTCTGACTTTCTAAGATGCTCTTTTTATGCCCAGTCATGTCACTGACATGTTGCCAATTAACCTAATTGGTTGCAAAGTGTTCTTCCAGGTTTTCCTTGTTAGTACCATTTTGCCAGCTTTTTGTTGCCCTGTCCCAACTTTTCTGAAATGTATTGCTGCCATCAATTTCAATATGACTTTTCTTTTTTTCTCAAAATGGTACTTTTGTATAAACATTTTTATTTAAGTTTTTATTTTCACTTGTGAATAAAATATGGGTTTATGTAGATTTTACACAGCATCCCAACTTTTTTTGCAGTTGGTGGTGCAAATCTGCCTAGTGTTCATCTTTAAAGTGGTTGTTAAGCCACTACCATAAAATAATCATATCCACTCTAATATAACCCCAAGTGCTCCTGTGCCTTTCTTATAGAAAAAATATGCGATCTGTATCAGAACGGCTCCCAGTGATCAGCTGACCCCTCGGCTCTCTTCCCTGCCTGGCTGACAGCTCCAGTGGGTGGGATCGGGCACTACAGCTGGGGAGGGGAGAGAAGAGAGAGCCAAACAGTCACATGATCGCTGGGAGCCGCTCTGATAAAGGTACAGATCACATATTTTTTTTTATAAGACAGGCACAGGAGCACTTAGGGTTATATTACAGAGTGATCTAGAGTATTTTGTAATAAATATGAGATCAGCAGGAGTGGAGGGGTGGGCGCTGACATAGCAGATAGGCAGGCAGGGGGGAGGAGGACACAGGAGACAGCAGGGCTGCAGATGACGGAGGCACGTACACTGACCAAAGTGTCAGGGCTCAGCAGCCATGATACACAGTGGTCAGTTTACAGAGGGTAGGGTAGAAACTGGCAGGATCAGCCAGGTTTTTTAGGCAATACGAGGTGCCAAATTACACAGCACAAGCACTGTGCTATATAGCATGCTTTAAGGAAACAGTATCTGTTTTTTTTTTTTTTTTTGGGCAACAAACGCTTTAGTGTCCATTCACACTACCGCGACTTGTCAGCCTGACAAGTCGCAGTCCATGCAGTGCTACAGGACCCGTTCTCATAGGAGCGACACAAATTGCTCCGACTTAGAAAAAGGGTCCTGTACTACTTCGGGGCGACCTCGGAGCGACTTGCATAGACATTCTTTATATGAAGTCCGTGCAAGTTGCGCCGAAGTCGCGGTGCACGCGACTTCACATGTCGCCCCCGAAGTCGGAGCAACCTAGTGTGAACTGGCACTTAAGCATGAGAAGATAATTGTCTCGATGTGTCTATGGTTTTTGTAAAAAACTGAAACACTTTATCCCATATTTGTGTGTTGCAATACCATTGAATTGCTGTAATGATTGTGTTTACTCCAGGAAAGTGAATGTAAAGCTTATAACCCAAGGCCGTTTTGTAAGACGTACACCATGGACAAGCAGCCACTCAACACAGGAGAACAGAAAGACATGACAGAGTTCTTTACAGACCTTATTACTAAGATTGAGGAAATGTCTCCTGAGCTGGTAAGTTCTCCTTGCCTGTTATCACTTGAGTTGTATTCCAGTATGAATTGACCTTTAACATATTCCTTTTTCTTATTTTTCCATAGAAAAACACAGTAAAGAGTTTATTTGGAGGGGTCATTACAAATAATGTTGTGTCTTTGGTAAGATTTCTTTAAAGTTTTCTGAAATCTATTATAACAAGAGTGGGAAAGTGGTCATGATCATAAAACATAAACGTGTTAGATCTGAACTAAAATTGCATATTTTACGTACAGTACTTTGCAAAAGTTTTAGGCAGGTGTGTTGAAACGCTGTAAAGTAAGAATGCTTTAGAAAACATTATATGTTTATTTTTATCAATTTACAAAATGCAAACAGGAGAAACATTTAAAACAAATCAGCATTTGGTTTGACTACCCTTTGCCTTTAAAATATCATCTATTCTTACATTTGTACAAGATTAGAGTCAGGTACATGATTAACCAATTATACCAAGCAGGTGTCAATGACCATCAGTTTCATATGTTGATAAAAACACATTCATAAACAGAAACCACTGTGTGGGGGGCTTAAAACTGGGTGGGGAACAGCTAAACTCTGCTGCCAAGGTGAGGTTATAGAAGACTGTTTCATATCACAGGTCACACACCATGGCAAGACTGAGCACCGCAACCAGCCACAAGGTAGGTATACTGCATCAGCATGTTCTCTCCCAGGGAAAGATTTCTAAGCAGACTGGGGTGTCAAGATGTGCTATTCAAGCTCGTTTGAAGAAGCGCAAAGAAACAGGCAACATTGAAGACCATAGGCACAGTGGCTGACACAGGAAATTTAATGAAGCAGATGAAAGATACATAATGCTTACTTCCCTTCTACATGGTAAGGTGTCCAGCAGTGCAGGAAACCAGTACACCCATCTGTCTGGAGAAGTCTGTCTAGAAGTGGTCTTTATGAAAGCATTGAGGCCTAAAAAACATTCCTCCAACAGGGAAACAAGGTTTAAGTGACTCACCTATGCATGAATGGCAGCACTTGCTCTGGAATAAGGAGTCATACTTAAATATTTGGCTGTAGCAGGAGGCAGTTTGTTTGTTGAAGGGCTGAAGAGCGGTACAATAATGAGTGTCTGCAGGGAACAGTGAAGGATGGTGGAGGTTCCTTGCAAATTGTGGGCGGCATTTCTGCAAATAGAGTTGGCGATTTAGTCAGGATCAATGGTGTCCTCAATGCTAAGAAATGCAGGCAAATACTTATCCACCATGCCATACCATCAGGGAGGCATTTGATTGGTCCCTAATTTATTCTGCAGCAGAACAATGACCCCAAACATACAGCCAATGTCATTTAGAACTATCTTTAGTGTGCAGAAGGACAAGGAGTCCTGCAAGTGGTTGGCCACCTCAGAGCCCTGATCTCAACATCGAGTCTTTCTGGAATTACATCAGGAGACAGAAGGATTTGAGTTTGACTAGATCAAGGGGATCTGTGGTTAGTTCTCCAAGAGGTTTGGAACAACCTACCTGCTGAGTTCCTTCAAAAATTGCGTGCATGTGTACCTAGAAGAATTGATGCTGTTTTGAAGGCAAAATGTGGTCACAAGAAATATTGATTTGATTTGGATTTCTCTTCTGTTAATCTACTTTTCAATGTAATTGATAAAAATAAACTTTTAAAGTGATTGTAAAGTCTGTTTTTTTTTTTTTCCTATTAAAATACCAAATCTGTTCTACTTACCTGCTCTGTGCAGTGGTTTTGCACCCACCTGTTGAGTGCCTCCACAGCAAGCAGCTTGCTATAGGACACCCGAGCTGAGCTGCAGCTCCGTCTAGCCATTCAGACACAGAGCTGTCGATCGGCCCCGTCCCTCTCTCTCCTGATTGGCTAGCTGAGTTTGACAGCAATGGCACCGCTGCTGTCTCTAAGCCAGTCCCGGACGGCTGAGGCACTCGTGGGCATTATTGGATAGAGGGGGGGGGGGGGCTCAAGTAAGTATTAGGGGAGCTGAGGGAAGCTGCTGCACACTGAAAGCTTTTTATCTTAATGTATAGAATGCATTAAGATAAAAAAAAATCGGACTTTACAACCTCTTTAACATTTATATTTTTGAGAGCATTCTTTACGGCTTTTTTTTTTTTTTTTTTTTTTTTAACACACCTGCCTAAAACCTTTGCACAGTACTGTAGTTTAACATTGGGTTTTTTTTTTTTTTTTTTTTGTAAATGAAAACAAAGGGGGATTTTCAGTTAGCACATTTCCAGTTAAAATATACATTGTTTAGTTATTTTTCTGTAGCCATTTTAAAACTCCATATCTTTGTTGTATTAAATATAGACATCTATAGATTAGTCATTAGAGGGACCTCCAAGTAGCTCATTGCAAATACTGTCTCCAATTTGCCAAAAAGATTTTTTTACACCAAGCTCATTTGTTTTATGTTTATCAAAAGAAAAAATTGAATTGAGTATATGTTCCCTTTAAGGAAAAATCTAATTTTAGGCCCCTTTCAGAGAAAGAGGAATCCATCAAACGGATCCACCTTCTCAGCAGGGGGATGTCTCTGTTCATCCCCACTGAGCAGGTGGATGACCGGTCTGTTCTGTTCGTCCGTTTCTATCTGACTGTCATTCTATCCGATCTGCCAGACGAATGGGGAATGGATCCCCCTCCGTCTGTTTTTCACAGACCAGATCGGATGCCGGAGGGTGTCCACTGACATCCACCTCTCCTTAGTGAACAATGGGTGATCTGATCGGGTCTACCTGAAAAACAGACATGCATATAATCGATTTGGTACGCTGGTGGGCAAAAGGGTAAGCTCTGCTTGTTCCCACCCCTCATCCTCCCCAACTCCACCTCCACCTCTGGCACTTTTTTTCTGGGGGGGGGGGGGGGTGGCTGCGGCAGGAGCCTGGTTTTGACAGGTACCCTCTCCCACTCCCGAATAAGATCGCCACGGTAAAATGTTTTTTTTTTTTGTTTTTTTTTTTTTTTATTAAATCTTTCTGGAAACAATGGTTATTGCCAACTAATACTGTCGATTTTGGTAAATCTCTTCAAAAAAATTGCTTTTGTTACAAAGATTGGTATGTCTGCTTATGCTGGTAGATTTGCTAAGTTTGCTGTTTTTCCTCTAGGATTGTGAACATGTAAGCCAGACAGCTGAAGAATTCTATACTGTGAGATGTCAGGTGGCTGATATGAAAAACATATACGTGAGTATCACATCAGTATATACTGCCAACTCCTAATGTTGCTTCTGAATTGTGTTTCAATATACTTTGTAACAGTATGGGCGGCACAGTGGTGTAGTGGTTAGCACTTTCACCTAGCAGCAAGAGGGTCGCTGGTTTGAATCCCAACCATGACACTATCTGCCTGGAGTTTGCATGTTCTCCCTGTGCCTGCGTGGGTTTCCTCCGGGTACTCTTGTCCTTGTCCTGGACTCAGTCTAGCTGACTTAATGTGCTGTCTGCTTTTGTGGTGCTCCTGCCCGCTGCTGTGATACGCGGGGGGGGGGGGGGGGAATGTTATTATTTTTGTCTTGTACTTGTCCCAGTTTTCTCTGCTGTGAACCACTGCACTACCGGGGAGGGGTTGGGTCTGTTGTGTTTTTCGTTGTGTTGTTTGTACTGAAAACATTTAAAAAAAAGTAAAAGTCTTCTCTTAAAAGATAACGTTTAAACCTGTAGACAGAGGCATGCTGAACAGAGGAAGTAAAACAAGCAGGACTGTAGCAGTAGTTCCAACCAGATGCTCATCGTCCATAGTTATTTTACAATGGCTCAAAGCTCAATACACATTTTTCCTTCTTCATGCACCAGGGAGTGCCCAAAGAGCATAAAGATCATGTATAACATATCCTTTTCTGACATTTGGGTTTACTGAGCCCTAAATCTGTAAATCTCCTCTGTGTTCCCAGGCCAAACACAAGTGTCAGATATTCTTGGTGGTTCCACTTGTGTACACCAGTAAAATTCAGTATTGCGGTATGAAGAATGAAAACAGTGTTTCTCTGTCGTTCATTGACAGACGCAGTCCTCTTTGATTAATATCAGTAGGGTTATACTGCCCCCTACAGGAGTAGGACACTAGGCAGGAAAAACGTTCTGGCCACACCTGTCAGCGGTTTTGGAGTCTTTTGTATCCCGGGTGGAGGTGGCCATTCATGGACGGGGCGCAAAGAAGCGACCCCCGCCTACCCCTATTTCATCTGACACTTCAGATACAGATTCTGAGCCTGTCGCAGCAGCTGCAGGTCCCTCTTCTGGGGCTAGTGTCTCATATCCCGTCTACTCGGATAGTGAGGAAGACATTTCTCCCTCCGCGATAGCGCAGGATGAAGCATTGGTAGATGCACTAATTGTGTCTGTGCGGGAAACTTTAAGACTTGAGCTTATACCTACGGAAGCAGTTGATACTGAAATTGCTTTTGGTACTCGCAAGCCTACCAAGATGGCAAAGGTGTTTCCTTTGCCCAAATGTTTTCAAGATATAATTAAGGAAGAATGGGTCCGTCCAAAACGAGCCCCTGGTATTTCCAAACGGATTGCTAGACGCTATCCATTTGAAGAATCTCTCCTTAATAAATGGACGGTTCCACCGTCGGTGGATTCACCGATTTCCAGATTAAATAAAGCTACGGTTATCCCGGTGGAGGACGCTCCGTCCTTTCGGGATCCAGTGGACCGTAAAGTGGAATCTATATCCCGCTCTATATTTTCCCTGATAGGGTCAGCCTTAAGGCCAGTGTTCACCATTGCTCTGGTTGCACAAACATTGACAGAGTGGACCAAGTTGTTACGCCGAGATCTGGAGGGGAGAAGTCTCCCCCCGGCAGTATCGGACTTGCTGGAGCAGATGGTACAAGCGCTAGTTTGTCTGTGATGCCGCCCTGGACGCCGCTCCATTAATGGGGCGCGTATCGATCTCGGCGGTGGTCCTTCGGCGTATGCTGTGGTTAAAATGCTGGTCGGCGGATCAAGCTTCCAAAAAAGCTTTGACTAATCTCCCCTTTCAAGGGGATCGCCTGTTTGGTGTCACCTTGGTATCACTGGTGGCAAGAGCACCTTTTTACCACAGACTACTAAGGGGAAAGCACCGCGTTGCAGACGGGGACCTTCCTTTTCCGCTCATAAGAAGTTTTTTCGCTCCTCTGGGGCGGGCGATAAGGTAAAGTCCTCCAAAGCCCCCCCAGGGGGATTCAAAGGGCGCTGGTCGGCCCTGACAGACCTGAAGATAAGACCAATACAGCCTGAAGGTGCGCCCCCACCCATATCTGGGGTGGGGGGACGTCTTCACCGGTTTCCGGACCCATGGCTCTCCAGGATTCCAGACAAATGGGTTCAAGAGGTCATACGGTCGGGATACAAGATCGAGTTTCGATCATTTCCACCGGTGCGGTTCTTCCCTTCCAATATCCGACTATCCCCGGACCGCTTAGAAGCTTTGCGGGGGGCAGTGACGGATTTAATGCAACAAGGAGTGGTGGTCCACATTCCTTGGACAGAACGTTTTCAGGGGTTCTATTCAAACCTATTCACAATACCCAGAAAAGAGGGCAAGCTGCGTCCAATTCTGGACTTGAGAGCACTCAATCTTTTTGTCCAGGTACAAAAATTCAAGATGGAGTCCATTCGCACAGTAGTGGCCTCCCTGCATCAGGGGGATTTTCTGGCGTCCATAGACATCAAGGATGCCTATCTTCACATTCCCATTTATGCAGGACATCAGCGTTTTCTTCGCTTTTCCGTGGGAGAGGACCATTATCAGTTTGCGGCGTCACCCTTTGGTCTCGCCTCTGCTCCCCGGGTCTTCACAAAAGTCTTGGCCCCAGTCTTGGCACTGTTGCGACAGCGGGGCATATCGATTCTAGGCTACCTAGACGACCTTCTACTCCGTGCGGAGTCTCCGCAGGCTCTGCTGCTAAAATTGGAGATCACGATGATCTCTTTGGAAGAGTTCGGGTGGCTGGTGAACCGGCAGAAATCATCCCTGGTCCCTACCAGGAGACTGAACTATCTGGGTCTAACTTTGGATACATCCTTAGCAAAAGTGTTTCTCCCGGTGGAGAAACTCAGGAAGATTCAGTCGGCGACTCAGTTATTATTGACCGTCAACTGGCTTTCTCTGCGGACTTGCATGAGGGTTCTGGGACTGATGGTGGCCTCCTTCGAGGCAGTACCGTTTGCCCAGTCTCATACCCGGATTCTCCAAAAGGAGATTCTTCTCAAATGGAACCGGAATCCCGATTCCCTGGACAATCGGATCCGGCTGAGCGAACGGACCAGGGAATCTCTGGTTTGGTGGCTTCGATCACCAATGCTCAGTCAGGGGAAGTCATTTCTTCCAATCTATTGGACGATTGTCACCACGGATGCCAGTCTATCCGGGTGGGGTGGGGTTCTCGGCAGACGATCTGCTCAGGGGCTCTGGTCCCTGGAAGAATCCAGGTTACCGATAAATGTATTGGAACTGAGAGCGCTCAGACTGTCTGATTCACTGGACCGAGCAGCTCCGGGGCAGCCCGGTGCGGATCCAGTCGGACAATGCCACGGCCGTGGCTTACGTCAATCACCAGGGGGGCACCAAGAGTGTCCTGGCGGCCATGGAAGTGGCCAGCATCTTTGGTTGGGCGGAACAATTTGTTCCAGCCCTCTCCGCGGTATTCATTCCGGGGGTGGAGAATTGGCAGGCAGATTTCCTCAGCCGCCAGATTCTGGATCAAGGGGAATGGTCTCTTCATCCAGAGGTATTTCACCAACTGTGCCTTCGTTGGGGCACCCCGGATGTGGATCTGTTGGCATCTCGGCTCAACAGGAAGGTGCGGAGGTTTGTAGCTCGCTCCCGCGATCCTCTAGCGGACGCCGCAGACGCGCTGGTCGCCCCATGGGGGCAGTACCAGCTACTGGTAATGCCTTTCCTCCTCTCAAATTGCTGCCGAAACTTCTTTGCAGGATAGAGGTGGAGGGAATTCCAGTTATCCTGGTAGCTCCGGACTGGCCTCGTCGGGCCTGGTACGCCGACCTGGTCAGGCTGGCCGCAGACGTTCCTTGGCGACTTCCTCTCAGGGAGGATCTGCTGTCTCAGGGACCGATCGTCCATCCTGCTTTACGATCGCTGGCTTTAACGGCCTGGCTGTTGAGACCCAGGTGCTGAAGGACAAGGGGTTGTCAGCTTCAGTTATTCCTACTCTAATTAAAGCAAGGAAAGCGACTTCCAGAAAAGTCTATCATCGCACATGGAAGTCTTATATCGCGTGGTGTGAATCCCTTGGGTTTCCTCCACGTTCCTACTCGGTGGCCCGTATATTGGCTTTTCTACAAAAGGGGGTAGCGCAGAAACTGTCCTTGAGCACTATCAAGGGTCAGGTTTCAGCGTTAGCAATCTTCTTTCAGAGGCCTCTGGCTACTCATTCCTTGGTGCGGAGTTTGATCCAGGGGTTGCGGCACCTGGCTCCGCCGGTGCGCGCACCCCTGCCGCCCTGGGATCTTAATTTGGTGTTGTCGGTTCTTCAGAAACCTCCCTTTGAAAATATTAGGGAGATTCCCTTGCTTACTTTATCCCAGAAGGTGGCCTTTTTGGTGGCTATCACTTCTGCACGCAGGGTGTCAGAACTGGCCGCATTGTCCTGTCGTTCCCCATATCTGGTGGTTCATAGGGATAAGGTGGTTCTTTGTCCGAATCCATCCTTCCTTCCTAAGGTGGTTTCAGATTTCCATCTAAATGAAGATATTGTGTTACCTTCCCTGTGTCCTAAGCCCAGTCATCCTCGGGAGTTTGCGTTACACTCCTTGGATGTAGTTTGGGCGATCAGGGTGTACTTAACTACACGGAATCTTTCCGTAGGACGGATTCACTATTTGTGATCATGGATGGCCCTAGAAAGGGGTTGCCTGCGTCTGCTGCGACTATCTCTAGATAGATCAGACAGACAGTGGTACAGGCTTATTCTATTAAGGGTCGGGTTCCTCCGTTCCCTGTTAAGGCGCACTCCACTCGGGCGCTTAGTGCTTCCTGGGCCTTCCGCCATCAGGCGTCAGTGGTTCAGGTTTGCAAGGCGACTACCTGGTCGTCGGTTCATACCTTTACAAAATTGTATAAGGTTGATGTGCTGGCATCAGCGGATGCCTCTTTTGACCGCAAGGTTCCTGCAGGCCGCTGTTTGAGGAGACCGTTGGTCTACCTCGAGGGTTTGTTGGGTTCTTCACTTGGGTCTCATCTTTTTGATCGATGAGTCCTTGATGCTTCTGGTTGGCTCCGGTTGGGCCTTCTGGATTTGATTTTGATTTCTGTTATCCCACCCCTCATTTGTGGCACTGCTTTGGGACGTCCCTACTGATATTAATCAAAGAGGACTGCATCTGTCAATGAGCGACAGAGAAAATTGGATTTTTGTAAGAACTTACCGTAAAATCCTTTTCTCTTAAGCTCATTGACAGACGCAGTACCCGCCCCTCTATTTTTGTGTTGGGTTGGGTTAAATTCTCTGACACTGCTTTGTGACATAACTAACATCCTGTAGCAGGGAGAGAGAGGATATACCCTCTGGGACTGCCCCTAAGGTGTGGCCAGAACGTTTTTCCTGCCTAGTGTCCTACTCCTGTAGGGGGCAGTATAACCCTACTGATATTAATCAAAGAGGACTGCGTCTGTCAATGAGCTTAAGAGAAAAGGATTTTACGGTAAGTTCTTACAAAAATCCAATTTTCTCATTAAGGACCATTTTATCTCCGTAGTCAAGTTTAAAGGCTCATCAAACTCTTTAAGGACGACATGGTTTGCATGGATCAGGCGGGGGGGGGGGGGGGGTTTAGGTCCTTGCCATGCTTCATACACAGAGGTTACAAATAGATTTTAATGTAAAGTAGAAAACAAATTATGGTGAAATATTATTACACTGCGCTGGTGTACACAACATGGGGAAACTAATCCTAAATTTTTCATTGAAAAAATACATAGAAAATCTAATAGTGCAATTATTGTGCGTGACTATGTTTCCTTACCTTTAGTGAGAGTTCCTCTCGCTTTCTTTTGTATCTATAAAACAGGAAGTAAAGGGAAATCTCTCCAGTAGGGCTTTAGACAAATTATGTGTGTACTTGATTTTAGAATGAGGTGCATTATCTAAACGCTATTTGTTTTTACTTTAGGAGTCACTAGATGAAGTCACCATCAAGGACACATTGGAAGGTGACAATATGTACACATGCTCTCAATGTGGAAAGAAGGTGCGAGCGGAGAAAAGGTCTGTGTGAAACAAGCGATTTTTTTAGGATGTTTTTACACAAAGCACTTGAATTATTAGATGTGCCAAGCACAAGCACTTTAAAGTGGTTCTAAAGGCTAGATGTTTTTTACCTTACTACATTCCCTACATTAAGGTGAAAAAATGTCCCAGTAATAGTAACACCCCCTTAAATACTTACTCGATTCAGAGCTGTGCCTGTCTATAGCAGCTGTCCCTGCTCTGGCAGTTCGCTCCTGCCTCTGTCAGTCAAATTCTGTGGAGGGAACGGGGCCCAAGCCATACTGTGTGTGTCAATGGATGCACATAGCCCAGCTCAGGAGTTAGCCTGCAAGTGCGCCACCATAGGAAGCTGCTTCCTATGGGGGGTAGACTTAGAAGAAGATAAGCCTACAGGACCCCAGATGAAGAGGTAGTGAGGCCACACTGTGCAATACTATTGTACAGAGCAGGTAAGTATAACATGTTTTGTTTACCTTCTGCCTTATGCATATCGATTGTACTTGATTATGTGCTGTAGAATCTGTTGCTATCTGTAAGAAGGGTCCTTCATGTTCTGATTTCTGACAAATGTTCCCTCTCCTGCAGTGCAGTCTCTCTGTAGCAATATACAGAGAGAAAATTTTCAAGAATAAGCAATTTCAATTATCATTTAGCAACCTCTGCAACTTATTGTGGATTTTGCAACGGACCATTAATCTCACACTGCATGGGTAAAAAGTATGCTCCATGAATAGCCAAGAATGTGTATAAAAAAAACAAAAAAAACTTTTAAATAACAGTCAACTACATGTGTAACAATTAATGTATTCAAACTTTTGTGTTTGCACTCTTCCTTTCTTTTAGCTGAGACTGCCTTAGCCATTAAAAAAACAAAACAACTCCTATAGGATTCTGCTCCATACTGTGGATCACGTTTATTGGGAACACGGGGGAAGGGGAGGAATGCACAGGCTCAAGTTTTTTTTTTTTTTTTTTTTTTATTAGATATTTTACCAAACTGCATTTTTTTTTTATACAGTGCAAGGAAAACACAACATGTTTACCTTTTCATTTTTTTTTTAATAGTTGAAAATTATCAAGGGCCACAGTTGTGGAGGAGAGCAGTCAAGATTCTAAGCCCCACAACATACTGCAGAGATACTACCTGTATTTATATAAAAGAAAATACTCCAACATTATTTTTCTTTAAAGCCCCACTCACAGGAACACATATGGACATAAGGCCAAGCAGCAGGGTGCTTCTACATACAAAAATGACAATTGCACTAATTTTAAAGCTGCTATTAATTGTTCACTTTAAACTGGTGAGCTGTAATGGCATTTAAGGTATCCCCTTTGGACAGTTTTGGGTCCTGAAGTTTGTTGCCTCTTCACGGACACTTGCAATGTTAAAACTTGACATGTTTAATATCTGTTTACTTGACACAAGTTTGTTAATATTTTACCAAAAAAAAAGGGAAATCTATGCTGATTCTGTACACTAGAATTAAATTTGACTGAACTATGCATTGGATAAGCAGGTGTGCCAGTATCATGTGACATAAAATCAAATTGCAGCTTCCATTATTTTATTCTCCAGAGTCCCTTTCAGTAATATATATATGTGTGGGGGGGGGGGGGGGGGGTTTAACTGATTTTCAGGCCTAAAATATCCATTGTACCATTTGTGGGGGAAACAAAAACAAAAAAACCCAGTTCCGACTCTGCCAGTGAAAGGTTTAGGAATCTTCTTTTCTTTTTTTTCCCTATACCACATTTGCAATTCTTCAGATCTATGCTAATATATTCTCTTTATATTACCTCTTTTGTCCTTTTTTAGGGCTTGTTTCAAAAAATTGCCAAGGATATTAAGCTTTAATACAATGCGGTACACTTTTAACATGGTCACCATGATGAAGGAAAAGGTCAACACACACTTTTCTTTTCCTCTTCGACTGGATATGACTCCCTACACAGAAGATTTTTTAATGGGAAAAAATGACAGAATAGAAGGTATGGTGTGATTATCTGATTGACAGTCCTGACACTTTTGAGCTGGCCCTAAACTATGCCTAAAGTTAGGGGCTTTCTCTTGCTGTGCAAGTGAGCAGTTTCTCTTTATCGCCTTTCCTAAACACACAACAGTAGATAAAATCTCTTAAAAGGGAGAAGAAATCTCCACCTAACTGATTTTCACCAGAACAGCTGTCCACATTGGTGGCTAAAGCCTTAAGCCAGCCATGTTTGAGTCTCATTCAGTTAAGCAGGGACTGGCCGAGATTCAAACCATGTAAGGACAGGCTGATTGTACCCATGTTGATCGATTAATCCACTTAGGTACAACCAGCCTTCAGATTGTTCATACAATTATTGCCAGCGGCAATAGCCACTAGCAATAATCACTGTGTTCTCCTGGCAGGGGGGGCTTCCACCACCGGGAGAACACAATAACACTGACTGTGTTTGCGGGGGGGAATCTAGCAATTTTTCTTTCCTGCAACCATACTGTCTATGGCTGGCTTCACCTCATGTTTTAGCGACAACTGAAAAATTTGGATTTTTCCTTACTTTTTGTTCGGTGATAAGACTAGTGCAGTTTAGTAAATTGTGTTTATGTACTGTAATCAACGACACTGTGTTTTGTATATATACAGTATCTCACAAAATTGAGTACACCCTCACATTTTTGTAAATATTTTATAATCTCTTTTCATGTGACAACACTGAAGAAATTACACTTTGCTACAATGTAAAGTAGTGAGTGAGTGTACAACTTGTATGACAGTGTAAATTTGCTGTCCCCTCAAAATAACAACACACAGCCATTAATGTCTAAACCGCTGGCAACAAAAGTGATTACACCCCTAAGTGAAAATGTCCACATTGAGCCCAAAGTGTTAATATTTTGTGTGGCCACGATTTTTTCTCATTTGTTCATTGATGGACACAGCTCCTGACCTTCTTAACCATTGGTTTGTACTGTCCCCTACAGAAAAAGGGCCAGGCAGAAAAAAAGTCTGGCTACACCTATGGGCAGTCCCAGGGGGATATACTCCCTCAACTTTTTTTCTGCCTAGTCAGGAGTAAGGACCTAGATCCTTGCTGGGATCTCTGGTCCTGGCAATTTTTTCCTTTTAGATAGAAATTTTTCTCCTTTTTTTTTTCATGTGAGATCTACAATCAATTGCCAAACTGAGCAACGAGCTGGATAATCTAGATCCGGGATCCTCAATCTATGGGCCTCCAGCTGTTGCGGAACTACATATCCCATGAGGCATTGTAAAACTCTGACAGTCTCAGACATGACTAGGCATGATGGGAATTGTAGTTCCTGAACAACTGGGGGGCCATTGTTTGAAGACCCCTGATCTAGATCCAGAGGGCACTCCAGTCTGGCCAGCAAGCGGGCGCAGACCTCAGCTCCGTGCTTTGTCGGCCTGCGAGTAAAACGCCTCACGAGATTGCATACAACCGGGTCTTGGGACGAGTCGCATTATTCCGCCTGGCTTTCGATAATGAGGGGTTCTGTCCCGAGCGGTGCCCACCTGGTTCCTGGTATGGTGAATAGCTGTCCCCCCTCTCCCCCTTGAATGTTTTGATGTGGACGTGGGCCCCTCCTTGGGACAGTCGGACCTCCGGCTTCCCCTCCTTCCTGTCAGGCACCCCTTTCATCTGTCCCCTCATCCTACCCCCTCCACTTATGCTGGGGCTGTGTGGGTGGTCGGGTCCACCTCCTGGGGTGGGTACAGGGCGCTATGCTGGCGATGGGGGGTGCAAATCGGCGTCCGGACGATCGGCTGTGCAGGGCGGGGGGTTGTACCTGGTGGGGGCTCCTGCCTGGGCCGCGCCGTCCTACATGGGCTTGTCCATTAGGCCTAGGGATCCCTCCTGGGTCCCTGGGAGCCTCGCGGTGCCGCCATTTTGCGGAAGCCTGTGTGCTCAATGCATGGTGGCCATGTTTGTGTAGTGATTTGCCATTGAAAATAGCGGCGGACATTGACTGTGGAGCCCTGTGAGCGGGGATTTCGGAGGTAGGAGCCCCTCATCTACTGGTGCGGACTCCTGTATCTTTTCACTTCCTGATCGCTGCACGTGTATTGCAGATTATCCTGGTGGATGCAGGTGCCTGTTTCTGCTGGGTGGTGAGTCTGGTGGAGTCCTCTCCATTTCTGCTGAGGATTGTTTGGTGCTGCCAGTGCGGTGGGGGTTGTCCCTTTGCAGTGTTTTACACTTTTTGTGGGGTCCCCCTGGTGACTCATGGAGTCTTTGGAGCACATCTCCCCACCTGATCCCCTCTCTGAGGCTGCGGGGGCCCTCCGCGTCCCAACTATCCATCCATGCACTGACAGCAGTCCTTGAGTCCTTTGTGTCCCAAGTGGAGGAGGCTTTCGGGTGACAGGCTAGCAAAAAGCGCACCCTGCCTTATCTGTCTCATCAGATCCTGAATCTGATGCGGCCGCCGCGCACGTGGGTCACCCTGCTAGGTCTGCGACCATGCGCCCGGAATCCTCAGATAGTGAGGATGATTTCTCCACATCTGCAACCGCGCTCGATAAGGCGCTGGTGGAAGCACTGATTGTAGCTGTGCATGAGACCTTAAAGATGGAGGACGCAGCTTCTGCTGCAATGGAGGCGTAGGTTCCCTTTGGCACTCACAAGCCATCCAGAGCAGCAAAGGTGTTTCCTTTCCCCGCCTATTTTGACAGAATTGTCGTGAAGTCTGGGGATGACCAAAGCGTCCCCTTGGGGGTCCCTAAGCGATTTTCTAGGCGATACCTCTATGAGGAGTCCCTTATTAAGAAGTGGACCCTTCGGTTTCCAGATTGAACAAGGCAACCATGATTCCAGTTGAAGAGTCCCTGGCCTTTTAGGATGCGGCTGACAGGAAGACTAAGGCTGTGGCCCGCAATATGTACACTGTGGCTGGTTCGGCACTGAGACCGGTATTCACCCATGCCTTGGTGTCGAAAAACTGACTGAGTGGGCTAAGCTTTTACGCCAAGACGTGGAAGGAGAACCGCTCCCCCTCTGCCTTTTGCTGAGCTGGCAGGCCAGCTGGTCCAGGGGCTGCAGTTTATCTGTGATGCCCCTTTGGATGCGGCTCCCCTAGTGGCTCGGCTCTTTGTTTCGGCAGTGGTCTTTCGGCGTGTCTTTTGGCTCAAATGCTGGTCTGCGGAACAGACTTCTAAAAAGGCCTTGACTGATCTACCCTTTAAAGATGATCGCTTGTTTGGAGCTACCCTGGATGACATTAAAGGTCTCACAGGGGGTAAGAGTACCTTTCTTCCGCAGGCTACTAAGGGCAAGGACCCTCGTCATAGATGTGGGCTCTCCTTCTCGGCTCATACGTTTTTTCGTCCCTCAGGGTCAAAGGCTCAAGCCTTTCAGGGCCTCCACTGGAGAATCCAAATGATCCTGGTCTGGCAAGATGAGAGCGGGGTTCTCCAGACCCACGGACTTGGCTCCTTCAGCATGAAGGTGCGCCCTCACCGGGGTTGGGGGGTTATCTTCGCTGGTTTCTGGACCTGTGGACTTTCCCTGGTAGAGGACAAGTGGGTCCACAAAGTAATTTGCTACTGCTTCAAGATCGAGTTCAGCTCTTGTCCCCCAGCAAGGTTCTTTCCTTCCAACTTGCGCCTGTACCGAGGCCGCTTACAGGGTCTGTTTGGGGCGGTACAAGACCTGTTAAAGGGGTGATTGTCCCAGTTCGGACTTCAAAATGTTTCCAGGGTTTTTACTCAAACCTGTTTACAGTTCCCAGGAAGGAAGGCAAGGTGCATCCAATCCAGGACCTCAAGGCGCTGAACTGTTTTGTGCGGGTGCAGAAGTGCAGGATGTAGTCCATTCGCACGGTGGTGGCATCCCTGCATCAGGGTGATTTTCTTGCCTCTATCGACATCAAGGATGCTTACCTTCACATACCAATATGTGCTGGTTACTAGTGCTTTCCCGCTTTGCCGTGGGAGAGGAGCATTATCAGTTTGTGGTAGGGATGCACCGAATATTCGGCGGCCGAACATCATTCGGCCGAAAATAGAAAAAATAGCACTTTCGGTGTTCGGCCGAATAAGTCAAAAGGCCGAATAATTTTGTGCCGAACAATAGGGCTGAACGATAGTCGATATGATATCGACTATCGTTCTGTGGCCATAGGCGATATTCATATCGCCGAGGTCACGATATTTACAGGGGGAAGGGACTCGGAGGAGGACAGGAGGACTCACAGACTTCCGTGTTAGGCAGGGGAAGCCGGGACACTTCAGCGGTGAGCATACATACATTACTCACTCGTGCACTGCAGCCCGCCCCACACATTCAGTGAGTCTTACTCTCCTCCCTAGTTTTTTCAATGGCACATTCAGGAAGCCAATCACGCCGTAATTAGCTGCACAGCGAACCAATCACGCGTGCCTGCACACCTGATTGGTTCCGCTATGCCGCTACTCACGGCGTGATTGGCTTCCTGAATGTGCCATTGAAAAAACTAGGGAGGAGAGTAAGACTCACTGAATGTGTGGGGCGGGCTGCAGTGCACGAGTGAGTAATGTATGTATGCGGCTGTGCTCCTTTCCAGGCTCCTACTAGTCCACCTCCAGCCTCCTACTACTACCACTATGAGAGACTGTGTCACTGTATAATCTGATCGAGTCCACACTGACACTGACTGACTGTCACTGAGTAATTGATGTTACCACATTAACCCTGACCTGCCCAGTGCCCTGTATCTGCAATTAAAATTTACAAGGCTGCCTGCATGCTTCCTGATTTCCATTCCCAGCATCCTTCCCAATCCCTACAGTGTCACTAACATTAACCCTATGGTACAAGGCTGCAGTGTGCACTGAATCCCATTCCCTACAGTAACATTTAGGGAGAGAGACATGAGAGGACAAGAGAGATAGAGAGAGAGACATGAGAGGACAAGAGAGAGAGAGTGAGAGGACAAGAGAGAGAGAGACACGAGAGGACAAGAGAGAGGACAAAAAATTGGCAAAATAAATGGAAAAAATGCGAAACACTGCGTTCGGTATTCGGCCTTCGGCCAAACATTTCATTATTATTCGGCTTCGGCCAAGAATTTCATTTCGGTGCATCCCTAGTTTGTGGCGTTACCCTTTGGTCTTAACAAAAGTTTTAGCCCCGGTGCTAGCTTTGTTCGCCAATGGGGGATTGCGGTACTGGGCTACTTGGACGACTGCCTTCTGTGAGCGGAGTCTCCTACTGCTCTGGTGGAAATCACCATATGAATTCTGAGGGAGTTCGGCTGGATTCTAAATTTTCAGAAGTCTTTCTGGTTCCATCCACAAAGCTGGACTCTCTGGGTCTGACTCTGGACTCAGCCTTAGCCAGAGTGCTCCTTCCTCTGGACAAACTCATTTCATCAGTTGTCTCCCTGGTTTGGCATCCCCGAGGTGGATCTGTTGGCATCTCGTCTCAACAGAGGGGTTCAGAGGTTTGTGGCTCAGTCACAGGATCCTCTGGCGGACACCAGGGACACACTGGTGGCCCCGTGGGGTGAGTATTGTCTGATTTAGGCCTTCCCTCCTCTCGAGCTTCTGCCAATACTTCTATGCAGGATCGAGGCAGAAGGGATTCCGGTCTTCTTGGTGGCTCCGGACTGGCCTCGCTGAGCTTGGTATGCCCGATCTGGTGCGGCTATTCGCTGACATTCTTTGGAAGCTTCCTCTCGGAGAATCTGCTATCCCAAGGTCCAATCTTCCATCCTGCTTTACAGTCGCTGGCTTTGACGGCTTAGCTGTTGTACGCCAGGTGCTGATGGATAGAGGTTTGTCTGCGCCGGTGATCCAATGCTTTTAAAAGCTAGGAAATCTACTTCTGGGAAGATCTACCATGGTACGTGGAAGTCGTACATTGCATGGTATGAGTCTCTTGGAGTTCATACTCTTTCTCATTGGCTCGGATCTTGACCTTAATTCAATGGGGGGTTGAACAGAAACTGGCCTTGAGTACTATCAAGGGTCAGATGTTGGCCTTAGCTGTCTTTTTTCAATGGCCCTTAGCCACATACTCCCTGGTGCGTACTTTTCTTCAGTGAGTTAGGCACTTGGCCCTTCCAGTGCCCAACTCCGTTGCCACCTTGGGACCTCAATTTGGTGCTCTGTCCTTCAGAATCCTACTTTTGAAAATCTTCAGGAGATTTCCCTGCTTACGCTGTCCCAGAAGGTGGCCGCCTTGGAAGCTATCTCTTCTGCGTGCATGGTGTCAGAACTGGCGGCGTTATCCTGTCCTTGACCTTGGTAATTCACAGAGATAAGGTGGTTCTTCGTCCCTGTTCGTTGTTCCTTCCAAAGGTTGTCTCTGATTTTCGTTTGAATGAAGACATTGTATTGCCTTCCCTATGACCCAGGCCAAAACATCTGAAGGAAATTGCCTTGCATTCCTTGGCTGTGGTCTGGCCAATTAGGGTGTACCTGGCAGCTACGGAGTCTTAGGAAGTCAGACACCCTATTTGTGCTCACGGATGGGCCTCGGAAATGGTTGTCTGCTTCCTCTGCGACCATTTCTTGATGGATCAGAGAGACGGTGATCCAGGCCTATTTCATCAGTGGTTAGGTTCCTCCTTTCCCTGTCAACGCGCACTCTTCTTGGGTGCTCAGTGCCTCCTGTGCCTTCCGTCAGGCGTCAGTGACGCAGGTTTGCAAGGCGGCCACCTGGGCGTTGGTGCACACTTTCACAAAGTTTTATAAAGTGGATGTGTTGGCATCTGCGGATGCTTCCTTTGGCCACAAGGTTTTGCATGCTGCTGTTTAGAGGACCCAGTCCTCTTTGAGGATGTATTGTTTTTTTCAGGTGAGCTCCAGTTGTTTTGGTTGAGCGCCTGTTAACTTGGTTGGCTATAGTTAGTTAGCTGTTCCCACCCCTCATGTTTAACACTGCTTTGGGACGTCCCAATGGTTAAGAAGATCAGGAGCTGTGTCCATCAATGAACGAAAGAGACGATGGGATTTTTTACCTACCGTGAAATCCATTTCTCTGAGGTTAATTGACGGACACAGCACCCACCCCTCTGTGTAGTTGTAGGTTCTTTGCCATGAGGTGCCATTTTGAACTTCTAGTGACCAGTATGAGAGAGTGAGAGTGATGACACCAAATTTTACACCTCCTCTTTCACACCTAAGACCTTGTAACACTAACGAGTCACGTGACACTGGGGAGGAAAAATGGCTAATTGGGCCCAATTTGGACATTTTTTTCTTAGTGGTGTACTCACTTTTGTTGCCAGCGGTTTAGGCAATAATGGCTGTGTGTTATTTTGAGGGGACAGCAAATTTTACACTGTTATACAAGCTGTAAACTCATTACTTTACATTGTTGCAAGGTTTCATTTTTTTAACTTCAGTGTTGTCACATAAGATATTATAATAAAACATTTAAAAAAAATGTGAGTGGGTGTACTCACTTTTGTGAGTGTAACCGAACGGCCGACCCACACTGTACTTGTGGTCTTCCATCAGTATACGGCTTCCTAGCAGTCATGAACATAGATATCAAATCCCAGCCGCCCTCATACAAAGCTAGCCAACAACTTAGCTTGTACTGGAATCATTCTTTATTGAACATTCACACAGAATTTATATACAGCATGGACCTTCCCCTCCGGATCATATTAGCACACACAGGTCGGGGTTGTCTGATTACATTATCATATGCAGATGAAATTGTATACAGAAACAGAATTAACCTGAACTAATTATCTAGCCATCTGGACAGAACAATGTGGGCTCATTAACATTTAACAATGGGACAGGCAGACGTAACACAATCCACATTCCATCACAATAGATAGACAATAGGACAAGACTGCCAATGACAGTCTGTCCGTCTCCTTCATTGAAGTACATGGAATACACATCTACTTATGGCTATGATTATTTAGGAGTCAGTCTTCATGGCAACAGGCTATAGGTCTCACAGTGTAAAGTGGGATTAAATCCTCATACTCCTTGAGCTATATTGCTGACAAATATTACTGTCCCACTTGAAGCAATCCAAACCATTAAGTATCAGTCTTTCACTCCCACTAATGGTGAGTATCGTCAATGATATACTGTATGTTTGTGTGTGTGTGTATATATATGTATATATACCATGTCCAAATTGGGCCCAAGGTGTTAATATTTTGTGTAGTCACCATTATTTTCCAGCACTGTCTTAAACTTTTTTGGCATTAAGTTCACCAGAGCTTCACAGGTTGCCACTGGAGTCCTCTTCCATTCCTCTGATGACATCATGGAGCTGGTGGATGTTAGAGACCTTGCTCTCCTCCACCTTGTGTTTGAGGATGCCCCACAGATACGCAATAGGGTTTAGCCAGTCCATCACCTTTTACCCTCAGCTTCTTTAGCAAGCCAGCGGTCATCTTGGAGGTGTGTTTGGGGTCGTTATCATGTTGGAATACTGCCCTGCGGCTCAGTCTCCAAAGGGAGGGGATCATGCTCTGCTTCAGTATGTCACAGTATATGTTGGCATTCATGGTTCCCTCAATGAAATGTAGCTACCCAGTTCCCGGCAGCACTCATGCAGCCCCAGACCATGACACTCCCACCACCACGCTTAACTGTAGGCAAGATGCACTTTTCTTAGTACTCATCACCTGTTTGCCACCACACATGCTTGACGCCTTCTGAACCAAATAAGTTTATCTTGGTTTCATCAGACCAAGGGACATGGTTCCAGTAATCCATGTCCTTAGTCTGCTTGTCTTCAGCAAACCGTTTCTGGGCTTTCTTGTGCATCATTTTTAGAAGAGGCTTTCTTCTTGGATGACAGCCATGCAGACCAATTTGATGCAGTGTGCGGCGTATGGTCTGAGCACTGACAGGCTGACCCCCCACCCCTTCAACCTCTGCAGCAATGCTGGCAGCACTCATACGTCTATTTCCCAAATACAACTTCTGGATATGACGCTGATCACGTGCACTCAACTCCTTTGGTCAACCATGGCGAGGCCTGTTTTGAGTGGAACCTGTCCTGTTAAACCGGATCCTCAGAGTTCTTTGCCATGAGGTGTTGAACTTCCAGTGACCAGTATGAGAGAGTGAGAGCGATAACACCAAATTTCACACACCTGCTCCCCATTCACATCTGAGACCTTGTAACACTAACGAGTCACATGACATCGGGGAGGGAAAATGGCTAATTGGTCCCCATTTGGACATTTTCACTTAGGGGTGTACTCACTTTTGTTACCAGTGGTTTAGACATTAATGGCTGTGTGTTGTTATTTTGAGGGCACAGCAAATTTACACTGTTATACAAGCTGTACACTCACTACTTTACATTGTAGCAAATTGTCATTTCTTCAGGGTTGTCAGATGAAAAGTTATAATGATAGATTTACAAAAATGTGAGGGGTGTACTCACTTTTGTGACCTACTTTTATATCCATATTGTTGTAAATTTCACTAAGGGATGTTAAGCGGATATAACACCCACTTATGAATTTTTGGTGATAATGAACACTGGGGCAGACATAAGGAGTAAGCCTCACCAACGGTGATGTCATTAGCAACAAGACAATGGTTCTAACCTTTCCCTGCTCTAAGAAGAAATCAAGAAAGGTTTAGTTCTAGATGCACTTTAAGTGGTTTAAGGGGTTAATGGCAATGACTAGTCAAATTCCTTTTTTAGCCAGTTTGGTGATCTTTGGCACATAATCCACTAATTATACCTATATCCACTTAAGGTTGAAAAACTACCCTCTAAACGATGACTTTTCACACTGACATATTTGTTATTTTTTAGGTTTCAAAGATGAGGGGGAGGAAGTGAAAGTGACTGAGAGCTATGAGTACGATTTAATAGGGGTCACTGTTCATACCGGTACTGCTGATGGTGGACACTACTACAGCTTCATCAGGGACATTGTGAATCCACACGCTTATAAGAATAATAAATGGTATGTTCTAACTTTTTTTTTTTTTTCTTCATGCCCTAATGCATCATTCACCTATGTGGTAGTACATAAAGTGGGGGACAACATATTATATAAATCATGTATTGGAGTGGCCCAATGTTGGGACAGATAATTTAGCTGTCTGAGTTGTGTACATTTGATTGTTTGAAAGCTTTCTAATAATAAAATCCTTCCTTTGCTTGTCATATTGTAAGAAATGGCCAGAATTTTAAGTTACTTTTCCTTAGTTTTTCCTAATTATTTTTAGAGCTTAGACTGCATTTAGGTTACTGAGTCCAGTTCTGGATACCTCATTTACAAAAATATATTGATAAGATAAAGAGTCCAGGAAGAGTAACAAAAATAGGTGAAAAGAAGGGAAATGGGGTAAAGGATTGAAACCTTTAAATACATGGAGTATGAAAAAGGTTCAGGAAGGCAGTATTATGATATTAAGATTAAGAGTTCAAAACTGACCCAAAAAAAGATGTTGGTACTTTAAAGCAGAGCTCCACCCAAAAGGGGAAGTTCCTTTTAAAGGCCTCGTCCCCCGCTCCACTTGCGCAATTGGCACTTTTGTGGAGCAGGAGGGGGGGGGGGAATGGTACCTGTTTTTGACAGGTACCTGCTCCCACTTCCATTCACGCTTGGCAACGGAAGTTCTTTTCCCTCCCTCCCTGACTGGTCCCAGAAGACTGCATCCACCAGTCAGGATGCACAGCGTGACAACACAATGACAATATTGACCCAAGTAAGTATTTAGTATGTGACCCCAAAAAGTCTCTATGCATATCTTAAAAATTGACACTCTGGATGAGAGCAATAAATACAATAAAGGATGTCCATGAAAGTGGTGTAGAATGCCCACGGTAGTGGCAGCTTGTTTGCGGGAGTAGAAGCAACTCTGGAGAAATCAAAGAAAAAACACACAAACGCTTTTTGAGTGCAGCCTGCAGGGGATGTTTTATTCCATTCAAGGGTAAAGTACGAGTACTACTCGCAAAGGTACGTTTAGTAAAGGTGTTGAATGATCTTACACTATGTGAAGCTTTTTACACTTCTGGGTTTATCTATGACGTTACCGTTTGGTTATCGATGTGTGGAGGCTTTAGAGGACCTTGGATCTCTTAACGGCCTTGGCTGGGTATTAAGCCACAAGTGTTATTGACTTCTTAAAATGGGGTCAATACAAGCTGGTAAGAGACCATTTTAGCCGTTGGTGGTAGTGGCGGTGTTATCAGAGCTTACCTATGGTGAAGGAGAGTGGTCATCACATCAAGGATTCCTTAATACTTCACCTCAGGACTGTTTTCTGATCTTTATGGACATTTATTATTAGCGCAACTTATACTATACTTATGTTTTGTAATGTGCATATCCCACAAAATAGTTGTAGCTCACTTCTATTTATTGATATTTGCAGTAGCGAGGTATTTTTCTTCTTTTATATTAAAATGCAGTACCCTCAGGTGACTGTGTATGCCCCATATTCTTTTTTGTTCCTAGAAGAGGTGTAATCCTGTTTGCAGCAGTTCTTTATAATGCAGTCTGATTACTCTGGCCAAGGGATTTGAAACACTGGATCCTGTAGGGCCAGGTAGATACCTAGCCCCCCGTTCAGTATTGATGGAAGACTTCCCCATTCAGTATTCATGGGAGCCTACCCCATTCTCCCCATACTTGAGGTTACAGACCAAGGAGGCAGCTTCATGTTTGGCGGGGGGTACTTAAAGTGATTGTAAAGTCTCAGTTTTTTTTTTAAGTAAAAATAACAAACATGTTATACTTATTTCCTTTGTGCAGTTGATTTTGCACAGAGCAGCCCAGATCCTCCTCCTTCTCAGGTCCCTCTTTTGCTCTCCTGGCTTCGCCCTCCCTTGCAGCCTGTTATGGGGGCACCGAGTCACAGCTCCCTGTATCCATTCAGATACGGCGCTGTGATTTGACCCCGCCCCCCTCTCTCCTCAACTGACTTTAACAGCAGTGGGAGCCAATGGCGCTGCTGCTGTGTCTTAGCTAATGAGGAGGGGAGTCCCAGACAGATGAGACAGTCATGGACATCGCTGGATCGAGAGTGGGCTCAGGTAAGAAGGGGGGGGGGGTCTAAGCTGGGCTGCTGCATACAGAAGGTTTTTATCTTAATGCATTAGGATAAAAAAACCTTCTGACTTCACAACCCATTTTAATGGGAGTACTAGTGTGGATAGTTTACAAAAATTAACTTGTACTTTATATGACGTTGTGGTGATAACCTATTCCATTTCTCAGGTATCTTTTCAATGATGCCGAAGTGAAGCCATTTGATTCAGCTCAGCTTGCTTCTGAATGTTTTGGGGGTGAAATGACAGTAAGTTAATTTAATATCAATAAATAGAAATATAACTTATCCAAGTGCTGTAACTTTCTCTCAGCTATCAAGCTTATTTATTCAGACTGTACCAAGATTATATAGTAACATAGCAAGGATAATTTTAGAACTATGGGGAGATTGAGAGATTGAAAGATGATTGGTTGGTATAGGTCACTGCACATTGTTTTTTGAAAATTAAAATCTGTGCTGCAAGAAATTTGTTGGCTGACATCGGTGACCTCTTTTTTAAAATGCTGTTTGGCTGGCTGTTATGTGAATCCAATAAGTTAAGTACTTAGATGGGGGATAGTTCATTTCAGTTGTAGCAAGCAGTCAATGTGTGTGTTTTTTTTTTTACATGTTTTAACTTGCCCTTGTAGCTGGAACATGAAAAACTAGGTATAATATAATCCTACACTTCATATTATATATCTGTACTGCATATATGTTTTGGAAACGTCACTCAAAGTATAAAAATCCTTGGATATGCCTAGGCAGCCATAATTTGTGAGGTTGGAAAATATTTTGCTTGCTACAGAATTATGTACTTAAAGTATGTCTAAATCCAAAAATGTATTTTATTTTGGATACAGTAGGGAAGAGTTAAGACAAATTCCCCAACTAAAAAAAATGGGAAACGGGGAAGAGCGTTTGGGAGGCAACAAATATGCCAAGTTGCATGATGATGGGGATATCAGCTCAGGGGTGGCAGTGCTGGTGCAGGCACCCTCCCCTAGCTGCCAGGGGAGCGACGGCTCTGGGAAGGAGGGGGGCAGAGACTCAGGAAAGGTTAGACAGGTAGTGGTAGTAGGGAACTCAATTATTAAGACGACAGAGAGGGCTATCTGTCAAAACGACCATGAGCGGCAAACAGTATGTTGTTTACCGGGCACTCGGGTTCAGCACATCGCGGATCGGGTGGACAGATTATTGGGCTTTGCTGGGTAGGACCCAGCGGTCTTGGTGCATGTAGGCAATAATGACAAATAGGAAGGTGGAGGATCCTAAAAAATGATTTCAGGGACTTATGGAAAAGATTTTGGAAAAGGACCTCCAAGGTAGTTTACTCTGAAATACTACCTGTGCCTCGAGCAACACTAGAGAGTCAAAAGGAGATTAGGTAACTGAACAAGTGGCTGAGGAACTGGTGTTGGAAGGAGGGGTTCGGGTTCCCGGAAAACTGGGCTGACTTCTTTCGGTTACTGGCTCTTTAGTAAGGATGAGCTGCACCTTAATGGGGATGAATACGGCTCTATTGGGAAGAAAGATGGCCACAATGTTGGAAGGGCTTTCTCTATTGTTCATTGACGGACGCAGTTCTCTGATCCATAGCAGTAGGGTTATACTGCCCCCTACAGGAGTAGGACACTAGGCAGAAAAAAAGTTCTGGCTACACATATGGGCAGTCCCGGAGGGTACACCCTCTCGCTTCCTGCATAGGATGTCAGTTTTAATCTGCCTAGTCAGGAGAAAGGACCTAGATCCTTGCTGGGATTTTTGGTCTTGGCATAAAAGTATTTTTTTATGTAGATTTAGCTAGCCTTTTTCTCTGGAATTTTTTCCTGTAAGATCTTCAAGCAACTATGCCGGGCTGGGTGACAGACTGGACCCCCATATCCAGTGATCACCCCAGTCTGGCCATCGAGCGCGTGCAGACCTTAGCTCCGCGCTGGGTCGGCCGCGACATAGTCCCACTGGACAGGGATTGGCCCCGCGAGTAAAACGTCTCACCAGGACACACAAGACAGGCTCTAGGCTTATGTCGCAGTTATCCTATTTGGCCGACAGCCCCCCAATTCAGTGGCGTGGGGTCCTCTCAGGAGATGGCGCCCGCCTGTGTTCCTGGTATGTTGAGTAAACTCCCCCCCCCCCCCCCCCCCCGTTCCCTGACAGATTTTGGGGTTGAATCCGGCCCCCTCCCTGGGATGGTTGGACCCTCACACTCCTGGGTTCCCCTCTATCCTGTTGTGAGACCCTCCCAATCTGATCGCTATACTGGGGACAATGAGTCATGAGGGTAGTCTATCCCTCTCTGTGGGGGTTCATTAGTGCGTGCCTTTCCTCCGGGGGGGCGATGTGGGGCCGCTTCTTTAAAATAAAAAATAAAAAAGTAATTTCTCTGTCGCTCATTGACAGACGTAGTCCTCGTTGATTCAACACACTCGGGTTATGCTGCCCTCTACAGGAGTAGGACTAGACAGGAAAGAAAACATTCTGGCCACACCCTAGGGGCAGTGCGAGAGGGTATATCCTCTCACTTCCTGCTCTAGCAAATCAGTTTTTTTCTGTCTAGTTAGGAGTAAAGACCTAGATACCTTGCTGGGATCTTCGGTCCTGGCAGGATTTTTTCTTAGATTTTTTAGACAGCTTTTTTTCTCCAGTGTTCCTGTGAGATCTTCAAGCAAGAAAGCTGGAACTGGGCGATGGGCTGGATGTTCAGATCCAGTGGTCACCCCAGTTCAGCCTACGAGCGCGTGCAGGCCATAGCTCCGCGCTGGGTCAGCCGCGACATAGTCCCACTGGACGGGGACTGACCCTGCGAGTTAAACGTCTCGCTGAAACGCCAAAGACCATGAGTCACGGCATCCGGATTGGTCGACAGCCCTCCCACCTCGGTGGAGAGGGGTACTGTCAGGAGTTGGCGCCCGCCTGGTTCCGGTATGGTGAGTAGTATGTTCCCCCTTTCCCCCTGACGGGACTTGTGGTGAACGCGGGCCCCTCTCTGTAATGGTAAGGATGGGTCTTCCCTCTATCCTATAACATGTCACAGATCCCCCAGTTTGAGTGTGATTTTTGTGAACAAGAAGCCAGGAGGCTTGGTTTGGGAGCTGACAATCTAATTGCAAAGATGTTAAAATGATTGAAGTCAGTGGCAGTACTAGAACTTTACTGTGATAGTATAAGGTATCCTACCTGTCAGAAGCCACAGGGCGATGTCTATACATGTATACTGCATTCCAGATCATTCCTCCAGCTAAGCAGATGCCTCCCGACGGCCATGGACTGCATACGGCCCGCCAGGGTCCGGTACCGCCGACCACGCTGACCACCATGAGGGTGAAGGGTTGTGAGGCCGAGATCCTTCTGCAGACATGCCGCTATTCTGTGCAGGCCGCCGCCATTGTCTGGTAGATCGCACACGAGGCCGCCATTTTGGCGTAGCCTCGTGTCTCCAGCATGGGGGCGGCCATGTTTGAGGTGACTCAAACACCTCGTGGTGCTAGGGGAGGCGCCGGAAGGCATGCAGAGGGGCGGAGCCGCCTCCTTTCTTCACGGGAAGCCAGCCAAAAGACTTCCTGTCTGTTCTAGACAATGCTGAAACAAGTTGCATTTTGAAACTCTGAGCAGTAAGTGGTGAGCCTTGGGGTCTATCTCTCTCTCTCTCTCGCTCTGTAGGGGTCCCTAAGCAGGCAACACTGAGGGGCTTTGTGGCGCTGGGGGTCTGGGGAAAAAAAAAAAAAAAAGTTTTATTTCTTTTTGGCAAATTGACTTTTCCGGGTAGTATCTGGAATTATCATGGACCCTGCCACACAGGTACCCCCACCGGTTCCCCTCGGGGGGGGGGGGGGGGGGGCCGCGGGACCCGCCAGTGCACAGAGTATGGATGCATTCACAGCAGTTTTGAAGTCTTTGGTGGCTCGGGTGGAGACGGCCTGTCAGGAACGGGGGTCAAGAAAGCGACCCCCGCCTACCCCTATATCGTCTGAGACTTCAGATTCTGATGCTGAGATGGTCATTGCAGCTGCAGGCCCCTCTGCAGGGGCTGTTGTCTCAGGTAAGGTTCCCTCAGACAGTGAGGAGAACGTTCATGCTTCCGCCATAAATCAGGAAGAAGCATTGGTGGACGCACTAGTTGTGCGGTTCGGGAAACCTTAAGACTTGAGGTTTTTCCGGCAGAGGCAAATAAAAAGGAATTTCCCTTTGGTACTAGCAGACCCACCAGGACGGTGAAGGTTTTTTCTTTACCCAAGTGTTTGGGTAAAAAGATTAAAGAGGAATGGGATCATTCTAAGCGTACCTTTACTAGTTCCAAGCGCATTACTAGACGCTATCCGTTTGAGGAATCCCTCATTAAGAAATGGACGGTATCACCAGTGGTGGATCCACCTATTTCCAGACTGAATAAAGCCACGTTTTTTTTTTTTTTCAGTGGAGGACGCTTCGTCCTTTAAGAATTCGGTGGATCGGAAGGTAGAAGCGGAGTCCCGCACTATCTTTCCCTGATAGGATCAGCCTTTAGACCAGTTATTGTCATTTGATCTAGTTTTCTCAGACATTTACGGAATGGGCGAGATTGGTGCGCCAGGACCTGAAGGGGAAAGGTATCCCCCAGGCAACATCTGTTTTGATGGAACAGATTATATAAGGACTACAGGTTGTCTGTGACGCAGCCTTGGATGCTACCCCCCTATTAGGGCATGCATCTATGTCAGCGGTAATCCTCAGACGTGTGCTGTGGTTAAAATGCTGGGTAAGCGTAAGTACTACAGGGAGCGGTAGTTACCGTTCCCTGAACAGATCATTTTCTTTACCTTTTCCAAAGATTAGCATCAGTTCCCCACAAGAATCGGATCCGGTTGAACGGACAGACCAAGGAGCCTCTAGCCGGGTGACTTCGGTCTCTGATGTTTAACCAGGAGAAATCACCACTCGTGATAGGAATCAGGTGTCTAAATAATGTGTGGGAACAGAGAACGATCAGACTTTGTCGGATTGCCGGGGCCAGATAGCTCTAGGGCAGCCTGGTTCGGATCCAGTCAGGCAATATCAGGGTGATGACGTAAGTCATTCACCAAGGATTTCACCATCTGTGCCTTCTGCACAGCATCCCGAAGGCGCGGAGATTGGTAACGCGCGCCCACGATGCTCCAGCGGACGCAGCAGACGCGCTGAACGGCCTGTAAAGGCAGTGTCAGCTATTAAAGGGATTCCCTCCTCTCAGATTGCTGCTGAGATTTCTCCGCAGGATGGAGATGGAAGGAACTCCAGTTGTCCTGGAAATTCTAGGCTAGCCTCGTCAAGCCGGTCCGGCCGACTTGGACATGCTAGTCGCGAACGTTCCTTGGGAACTTCTTCTCAGGGGGTGTCTGCGGTCTCAAGGACCGATCTTCCATTGTGCTTTACAATCGCTGGGTTTAATGGCCTGGCCATTGAGACCCAGGTACTGAAGGACAGAGGGTTGTCAGCTTCAGTTATTCCTACGCTAATTAAAGCAGGGAAAGCGACTTCCAACAAGGTCTATTATCGCACATGGAAGACTTATATCGCGTGGTGCGAATCTTTAGAAATTCCTCCACGTACCTATTCGGTGACCCGAATATTGGCCTTTCTGCGAAAGGGGGTTGAGCAGAAACTAGCCTTGAGCACCATCAAGGGTCAGGTTTCAGCATTAGCAATCTTCTTTCAGAAGCCTTTGGCTATTAAGTCCTTGGTGCGGAATTTCATCCAGGGGGTGCGGCACCTGGCTCCACCAGTCCGCGCGCCCTTATCGCCCTGGGATTTTAATTTGGTTGTCGGTCATGAAGAAACCTCCCTTTGAAAGCATCAGGGAGATTCCCTTGTTTACTTTATTCCAGAAGGTGGCCTTCTTGGTGGCTATCACTTCTGCACGCAGGGTGTCAGAACTGGCTGCATTGTCAGACCAGTCCCCATATTTAATGATTCAGAGGGATAAGCTTCATCCTAAGCCATCCTTTCTCCCAAAGGTGGTTTCAGGCTTCATCTGAATGAAGATATTGTACTACCTTCCTTGTGTCCTCAGCCCAATCATCATCAGGAACATGCGTTGCATTCCTTGGATTTGGTTCGGGCAATCAGGGTATACCTGAAGGCTACGGAATCATTCCGTAAGACGGATTCACTTTTTGTGATCACGGATGGCCCCAGAAAGGGGTTGCCTGCATCTGCCGCGACTATCTCCAAATGGATTAGACAGACGGTGGTACAGGCTTATTCTATTAAGGGTCGGAATCCTCCGTTCCCTGTTAGGGCGCACTTCACTCGAGCGCTCAGTACGCCTGGGCCTTCCGCCATCAGGCGTCAGTGGTCCAGGTATGTAAGGCGGCTATCTGGTCGTCGGTACATACCTTTACAAAATTTTATAAGATTTATGTGATGGCATTAGTGGATGCCTCATTTGGCCGCAAGGTTTGCAGGCCGCAATTTGAGGAGACCGGTGGTCTACCTCGAGGGTTGTTTTCTGTTGAATCTCATCTTTAATTGATGAGCATTGAAAACTTCTAGTTGGCACCGGTTGGGCCTTCTAGATTGGATTTTTTTTCCATTTTCCCACCCCTCATTTGTGGTACTGCTTTGGGACGTCCCGAGTGTGTTGAATCAACGAGGACTACGTCTGTCAATGAGCGACAGAGAAAAATGGATTTTTGTAAAATCTTACCGTAAAATCCTTTTCTCTTAAGCTCATTGACAGACGTAGTACCCGCCCCTCTGTTTTTGAGTTGGGTTGGGTTAAATTCTCTAAACACTGCTTTGTGACATAACTGATTTGCTAGAGCAGGAAGTGAGAGGATATACCCTCTGGGACTGCCCCTAGGGTGTGGCCAGAACGTTTTCTTTCCTGTCTAGTCCTACTCCTGTAGAGGGCAGCATAACCCGAGTGTGTTGAATCAACGAGGACTACGTCTGTCAATGAGCTTTTACGGTAAGATTTTACAAAAATCCATTTTTTTTTTTGCAAATTTTGCTGGCAGGTTCCTCAGGTTCAGTATGGACCCTGCAGGCCATGTGTCCCCACCTGACCCCTCATGGAGGCTGCAGGACCTTCCGGGTCTCCACTGTCTGTCGATGCATTTTCAGCAGTTCAAGAAGCATTTGGGCCTGGGTGGAGGTGGGGGGTGCGCTGAAACTTTCTCCACCTACCCCTGCCTCATCTGATGTCTCAGATTCGGAGTCTGACTCACCTGCCACAGACGTCGGCCTCCCTGCGGGGTCTGTTACCTTGCGCCGTCTCCTCGGATGATGAGGGTGACATTTCTACCTCCCCTGTGGCGCTTGATACAGGCGCTAGTGGATGCACTGGCTGTTTCGGTGCGTGACACCCTGCAATTTGGAGGACGCAGTGGCCCACATGCTGTCCAGAGCAGCTTATTTTGCTAGCATTCTCATGTAGGATGGGACCATCTGAGACATTTCCCGGGGCTCTTTAATCGGCTGCTAGCCGTTACCATTTTGGGGAGTCTCTGGTACAGAGGAGTGTTCCGCCTTTGGTGGACATACGGTCTCTGGGCTTAATAGGTATACCGTTGCTCTGGTGGAGGAATCCCCATCCTTTAAGGACTTGGGGGATAGGATGGCGCGGGCTGTGGTCCGCGATCTGTACTCCCTGGCGTACTCTGCACTGGGAACAGTGTTCATGTTTGCCCTTGCCACGCAGATTCTGCCTGATGGGCGGAGTTCCAAAACCGTGACCTTGTGTAGGGCAAGTCCCTCCTGCCCTGGGGAAGCTTTTGGATCAGCTGGCGCAGGGGCTGCAATTATTTGCGATGCCATGCTGGACGAGGCTCCTTTGTATGGGTCACCTCTCGGTTTCGGCGGTGGTTGTCCGGCATATACTTGACCGGAGTGTTGGTCTGCTGATCAAACTTCTAAGAAGGCCTTAATGGATCCCCCCTTTCAGGGGGATCGCCTGTTTAGCGCTGCCCTGGATGACATTATATGAGTGTCATGGGGGACAGAGTGCTTTTCTTCCACAGGCTAACAAGGATACTGGCTTTCGTCGCAGACGAGGTTCCTCCCTTTCGGCTAACAAAAAGTTTCTTCGTCCCTCAGGGACAGTCGATGTGGCGAAGTCCTTAAAGACTTCCTCGGTTGGTTCCAAACGACCCTGGTCTGGCGAACAAGAGATTGTTTGTTTTTTTCCAGACCTGCAGACAAGGCTTACTCGGCCTGAAGGTGCGTCCTCACCCATCTAGAGGGGGGAGGGGGGGGGTCCTTGCTGGTTCTTGGACCTGTAGCTGGCCCGGATCCCAAGCAGCTGGGTTCAGGAGGTCATGCGGTCCAGTTGCAAGATCTAGTTTCGATCCGTTTTTTTCCGGTGAGGTTTTCCCTTCCAATGTATGGCTGTCCCCGGATCGCTTGCAGGCACTCTGTGGGGAAGTTCAGGCTCTGGTTCAACAAGCTGGACCTACTGGCCCTTTGATGGTTCCGTGCGGTTCACAAATTCAAGAAGGTATCAGTTCACACGAGTGTGGCATTCCTACATCAAGGGGATTCCTGGCCTCCATAGACGACATCAAGCTACCTACCTTTACATCCCGTTATGTTCGGGACATCTACGGGTTCTCTGTTTTTTTGCCGTGAGGAAGGATCTCTATCGGGTCCGGTCCTGACGCTGTTGCGGCAGCGGGGCGTATTGGTCCTGGTTTCCTGGCTGATCTGCTTCTCCATGTGGTGTCCCCTACGGTGCTGTCAACAAAGTTGGAAGTCACCATGATAACTCTGGAGTTTGGTATGGTCACCTGCACAAGGCTGACGCCGACATGGTCATGCCAGAGTGCTCACGGATGGGCCACTGTCAGTATCCGCTGCTGTCTGCCTTTCCTCCTCAAGTTGCTGCCAAGAATCCTTCGCACAATCGAGGCGGAAGAGATTTCGGTCATTCTCCTGGCTCCGGACTGGCCTCGCCAAACTTGGTACGCCGACCTGGTTAGGCTAGCCGCTGACACTCCTTGGAGAATTTGTCGTCTCCAGGGCCAATCTCCCATCCGGCTTTACGGTCGCTGGCTTGCTGGCTTGGCTGCTGAAAGCCAGGTGGTGAAGGACAGAGGATTATCTGCTTCAGTGATTCCCCACCCTGCTTAAAGAGTGGAAAGCGTCTTCTAGGATGATTTTTTCCATCATACGAGAAAGTCGTATATTGCGTGATGCGAGTCTCGCTCTTACTCGGTAGCCCGGATCTTGGCTTCCTTCAACGGGGAGTTGATCAAAAGTTGGGTACTTTGAGTACTGTCAAGGGGCAGGTTTTGACTTTGGCAATTTTTTCCAAAGGCCGTTGGCCGCCCATTCCTTGGTACGTAACTTCCAGGGGGTGCGACACTTGGTTCTTTTCCGATGCGACCTCCGCCACCTACTGGGGACCTTGATTTGGTGCAGTCGGTTTTTCCATTTGCGAGTATCGAGGGTATCCCCTGCCTACCTTATTACAGAAGGTGGCCTTCTTGGTTGCTGTCACTCTGAGCGCAGGGTGTCAGCACTGGCGACATTGTCCTGTCGTCCGCCCTATATGTTCATGGGGCCAAGTGGTACTTTTTCTGGATCCGTCCTTCCCTCCAAAGGTGGTTTCTAGTGTCCACTTGCACGAGGACATTGTATTGCTTTACATCTTGTGTCCTAAGCCCCCACATCCTAAGGAATATGCGTTGCATACTCTGGATAGCGTTTGGGCACTCAAGGTGTACTTGGCGACTACTGAGTCTTTTCATAACTCAGGTTCGCTCTCTGTACTCACGGATGGCCCAAGAACAGGGCTGCCTGCGTCTGCTGCGACTATTTCCAGGTAAATCGGATAGTCGTGGTATTCAGTTAAGGGTCAGGTCTTACCTTTCCCTTTTTCAGCTCATTCTACTCGGGCGCCTAGTGCTTCCTGGGCTTTTCGCCATACAGGCATCTGTGCTTCAGGTTGCAAGGCGGCTACCTGGTCGTCTGTTCACACCTTTTACCAAATTTTATGAGGTGGATGTGCTGGCATCTGCAGATGCCCTTTTTTGGCCGCAAAGTTTTTGCTGGCTGCTGTCTGGAGGACTTTTGGCCCTCCTTAAGGGTGTTTACGGTTTGTTTTAGGTGGGTCTCCTCTTTTGTTCTGATGAGTCCTATGTTGCCTGGCCGGCTATGTTTAGTCTTGGGGACTTGTTCTTTTCTGCTGTTTCCACCCCTCATTTTATGGCACTTCTTTGGGACGTCCCTACTGATATGGATTAGAGAACTGCGTCCGTCAATGAGCGATAGAGAAAACTGGATTTTTGACTTACCGTAAAATCCTTTTCTCAAGTTCATTGACAGGCGCAGTACCCGCCCCTCAATTTTGAGTTGGGTTGGTGTTACTTTCCGACACTGCTTTGATACAAAACTGACATCGAGGGAGAGGATTTACCCTCCGGGACTGGCCATAGGCATAGCCAGAACTTTTTTTCTTGCCTAGTGTCCTAATCCTGTGGGGGGCAGTATAACCCTACTGATATGGATCAGATAACTGCGTCCCTCATTGAACTTAAGAGAAAAGGATATTACGGTAAGTCAAAAATCCAGTTTTTAAACTAGGTGTTGGGGGGGGGGGGGGCGCGCTCAGAGCTAGTGCCAGTAGTGAACAAAGGACAGAAGCTACTATGGGCGTCAGCAGTGACTATATAACCGTAACGACAACTACTGGGGGGAATGAGCAGACAAACCAAGCAGGATAAATCACTATCAACTCTAACAACACTAAGAGGGGTATACACAAATGCCAGGAGCCTAGCTAATAAAATGGAGGAATTGGAACTGTTCTTACACGAGGAGGACATAGACCTTGTTGGAATAACAGAAATTTGGTTTGACCCGTCTCACGACTGGCTGGCAAATATTGAAGAGTATTCTGTGTATAGGAAGGACAGGGAAGGCAAAGGAGGGGGAGGGGGATGTCTCTATATCAAAAATAACATAAGGGAGGTAGAGAGGAGTGACATTATAGAAAAGGACGAGGACGGAGGTGGAATCCATGTGTGTAGAACTCCTTAGGGAAGAAGGGGGAAAGTAATAGTGGGGGTATGTTATAGGTCCCCCAACCAAAGTGAGGAGGTAGAGCTGGAATTTCTTTCACAGTTGGGAATAGCGGCTAAGCAGGGACAAGTCATAATGGGGGACTTCAATTATCCCAATATTGACTGGGAAGAGGGGATAACTCACTCGGTAAAGGCCCGTCATTTCATGAATGTCATACAGGACAACTACATGTCTTAGATGGTAGATTCTCCTACTAGAAATAAAGCGTTGCTAGATCTATAAATTACAAACGATTCGGGTCTAATCTCAGATGTAGAAGTATGGGACAATTTGGGTTCTAGTGATCACTGGATGATTACATTTGAAGTAAATCATAGGACAACAAGGCACGAGGGGAACATAAGGACTCTAAACTTCAGAAAGGCAAACTTTCCTAAAATGTGCTCAATAATAAAGAACATAAACTGGGACCTAACCCTAGGTTGATTGAACACAGAAGAAAAATGTGAATGCTTTAGGAACATATTAAACAAAAGTATCGCACCGTGCATCCCAATGGGAAATACATTTAGAAGAGCCAAGGTCAAACCAGGGTGGCTAAACCGTAATGTAAAAATGCTTATTAGAGCGAAAAAAAATGGCCTTTAAGAAATATAAAACGGAGGGGACATTATCGGCTTTCCACCAATACAAGAAATATAAAAACTGAATCAGGACAGCTAAAAATGACTTAGAGAGACACATAGCAGAGGAGAGTAAAAAAAAAAAAAAACTAAAATTCTTTAAATACATTAATGGCAAAAAGCGAGGTCAGAGCACGTTGCACACATAATTGACCTATGATGGGAGGATGGTTACAAAGGACACAGAGAAGGCAACTGTGCTAAATACTTTTTTCCTTGGTTTTTACACACGAAAAGAAGGGGTATACAGACCAGGACGTTCTGGTTAGCACATCACAAGACTTGCCGCAGTGGCTATCAGACGGCGAAACCAAGGAAAGACTTGATAACACTAATAAATCACCAGGACGGGATGGCTTGCACCCGAGAGTACTCAGGAACTCAGTACGGTTATTTCTTGACCGTTTTTCCTAATCTTCACAGACAGTATATTGACAGGAACCTTACCAGGCGACTAGAGAAAAGCTAATGTGATACCAATATTTAAAAAAGGGAGGAAGGATATTCCGGGAAACTATAGACCGGTCAGCCTGACATCAATTGTATGTAAATTATTGGAAGGGTTGATAAGGGACTATATCCAAGAATTTGCTAAGGTCAGCAGTATCATCAGCAATAATCAGCACGGGTTCACAAAAGGACGTTCTTGCCAAAGCAATCTGTTAACTTTTTACGAGGTGAGCTTTGAGCTAGATAGGGGGAGACCTGTGGATGTGGTGTATCTGGATTTTGCTAAGGCAATCAACACAGTTTCCCACAAATGCTTAATCTACAAACTAAGGTTTGCAGGCATCGACCTCAAGATTTGATCTTGGATAGAAAACTGGTTACATGGGCGTGTCCAAAGGGTGGTGATAAATAACGCATACTCAGACTGGTCTGGAGTGGGGTCCCCCTGGGCTCAGTCCTGGGACCAAATATGTTCAATTTATTTATTAATAACATAGAGGACGGAATCAGTAGCTCAATCTCATTTTTCGCAGATGACACAGAGATATGCAGGGCAATAACTTCTCATCAAGATATAGAAATCTTACAGAATGACCTGAACAAAATAAGAGTGGGCAAATACATGGCAAATGAGATTTAATGTAGAGAAGTGTAAGGTGTTGCACTTGGGGGCAAAAAACAAACGCAAATTATGCTCTGGGGGCATCCAGGATGAAAAAGGATTTGGGGGTTCTAGTAGAAGATAGACTAAGTCAAGCTGCAATGTCAAGCTGCAGCTGTCAAAGCCGGCAGAATATTAGCATGCATAAGGAAGGGCATAAACTCCAGAGACAAAGCTATAATCCTACCACTTTATAAAACCCTGGTCTGGCCACACCTGGATTATTATATCCAATTCTGGTCGCCAATCCTCTGAAGGGATGTGCTGGAACTGGAGAGAGTCCAAAGATGGGCAACTAAACTAATTGGCGGATTGGAGGACCTTAATTATGAGGAGCGATTACAAGCGCTTAATTTATTCTCCATGGAGAGGAGACGCCTGAGAGGGGACATGATGGTGATTTACAAATACCTCAATGGTGATCCCAGCATAGGTAAAAAACTATTTAGGCTGGCCATTCATGTTCCAATTTTCTTACAATTTTCTGTCCAATTTTCTTGAAATTTACCTTCAAGTATGTAGTACAAAGGCCTGCCTAATTAGATACAAGTGAATGTGTTGTTTAGCTTTGACCTCACATTATGTGGTTTGTGGTAGATCTACCAGAAAATTGTACAACAAAGTTGAACATGTATGGCCAGCCTTAAGGCCCGTACACACGGGCAGATTGTCGGCCGAAAATGTTCGGCCGCCGAACGATCGGCCGATTTTCGGCTTGTTAGTATGATGCTTCCGACAGCCGACAGCGCACTTTCGGCCGAAAAGAATCTGTCCTGCAAGCATTAAAATTTTTGTATGCCGAAACCAGAGCGGCCGATTGTTCGCCAGTCAATACAGAATTCGCCGACAGACAGCAGATTTGCAAGACTGGGCATGCTCAGAAAAGAAAAAACACAGGGAAAGTTAACCATCACATGACATCACTTCTGCAGTCGGCTGTAGTCGGCGGACAAAATTCTTGTGCAGTCTTTTGCACTTTTCAACAGACACGACAGCCCGGGGACAAAAGACGGCCGATCTGCACGTGTGTACGAGGCATTAGTCTCAAGGAGTGCAAGAGGACACGTGGCCACACAATAAAATTAAAGGAGAGGCGGTTTAACCTTAAGCTGCGTAAGGGGTTCTTCATTGTAAGGGCGGTGAGAATGTGGAACTCTCTTCCACAATTGGTGGCAGCTGCTGGGAGTATGGCTACTTTTAAAAGACTCTTGGACGTGCAGCTCACAGATCACAACATTCAGGGTTATGGGAAATGATCAAGCCACTGACACATACACACACCTGTACAGGTTGAACTGGATGGACTGATGTCTTTATTCAAACTCAACTACTATGCAACTATAAATCTTTCCCCTAGTTTGTAGACGCGATAACTTTTGCGCAAACCAATCAAAATACGCTTATTGGGATTTTTTTTACCAAAAATATGTAGCAGAATACAAATTGGCTTAAAAGGATGAAAACATTTGATTTTTACATTTTTTTATTCTTTGGGAAAGTTCTATATCAAAAAGTGAAAAACATTTTTTATTTTTTTTTTTCAAACTTGTTGCTCTTTTTTTGTTTATATCGCAAACAAATATCACACAGGTGATCAAATACCACCAAAAGAAAGCTCTATTTATGGGGAAAAAAGGACATACATTTTATTAGGGTCCAGCTTTGCACGACCGTGCAATTGTTGGTTAAATTAACCCAGTGCCAAATCTCAAAAAATGACCTGGTCATTAAGGGGGCAAAACCTTCCGGTCCCCAAGTGGTTAACAAGTGTGGTGAGCCAAGGGTCACAAAGCACAAACCGGGGTCATGGTAACATGTAGCAAAAGAGCTCTATTTATGAGTAACCAAAATGCAAAAAATTATGTTCCTGACTATAACTGCCCAGTGTTCAGGATAGGAAACAAAAGATGCAACATACCCTACATGTGGAATTCCCCCTGTAAATCAAAAAACAGGAAAGTGCTAAATGCATCTGTGCAGAACCTCAATTCTTATTTCCCTGTCCCATAGGGATCTGTAAAAATGTTGATGCGATTCTAAATCTGGACACTAGAGGGCATCAATAAAAGATTAATTTATGGCATAATAAAAATCAATTTACGAAATACAGTAAAGAATAACAAACCATGATTGGGCACTGCAACCATTGAAAACATGACCACAACTGTAAAGAGGACAACAATCTAAAAATAGAAAAGTAAAAAACGCTCAATTCTAGAATGAGTGATGGCTTTTTTCTATGTTTGCATTCATGCAGTGCACTGCTTAGCCAAGCACCCACACCTTAAAATGGGTTGGATGAGGGCAGTGCAGTGTGGTTTGATGCATTGCAAATCTGTAAAAATCTGACAGGTTTGTTAACTCTTCCATACATTATAAAAACAAAAAAAGTGTTAAACTCTTTAAGTTGGCAAGCGTTAGTCATCTAAATGAAGGATGCTGTATGTTAATTTAAATGTCAAGTGATCTATATTTCACATTGTCACATTATATATGGTTTCTTATTTTATTTATTTTTTCTTCTCCCTTCAGACAAAAACTTATGACTCTGTAACTGATAAGTTTATGGACTTCTCTTTTGAAAAGGTACATGTTCATTAAAAACCATTGATAGATTAAATACATTGAAATGTTGCCTAAAATAATTGGAACTGGTAATACAGAATCGTCTTGTCTCCATAGACTCATAGTGCTTACATGTTGTTTTATAAACGTGTGGAGCCAGAGGAGGAGAGCAGCAAGGAAGTGAAGTTCGATGTCTCTTCAGAGCTCCTAGAGGTATATATCTCATAACTCTAAAAATACTGTACCATTGTGTTCAAGCAACATAAGGTTGGATGCCTGCGTGTATTCTATGCAGGAAGGTAAAAAACATTTTGCATGCATCTACCCTCAGCAGCCCTCCCCAAATACATTCATGAGCCCTATCCTTGTTCCAGCAATGTGCATGATAGCCAAGGCGCTCTTGGCTCTCTCTCTTATAATTGGCTCAGACACAGCTGTGGGAGCCATTGGCTCCTGCTGCTGTCAATCACAGCCAGTGACGAGGGAGCGGGGGGGACTGGGCCGAGCCAAGCTCTGTGTCTCTTATAAACACATCGAGTGAGGCTTGGGAGCAAGCATGCACGAGTGCCCCCATAGCGAGTGGCTTGCTGTGGGGGAATTCAGCGAGGGGGGGGGGTAGAATAAGGGCTTCTCTGTGCAAAACCATTCAATGGCTTTCTTTAATTTGGTGGCATACAGAGCCAGGAGATTCAGCAGCTAAAGAATGTGGCACCGAACTTGGAAAATGGCTGATCATAGCAATGTTAAAATGGGACAATTTGTTCATTCCATCTCATTCCAGCCACATTGGCTAGAATTCCCTTTTTAAGAACATGAAGAACAGCTATACATCTGCTCCCTTCTGGCACACTTTTCTGTTGTCAACATTCTTAGTAGTTGTGCATTTTTCTCTTGTTTCACTGAAACCTCTTCTTTAAAATCATTAGCGCCATCATTTTACATAAACAGATTTGCAACATCAGTAATGCTTACATTTTGTTTTAACAGTGGATCTGGCACGACAACATGCAATTTCTACAGGACAAAAACATTTTTGAACACACTTATTTCGGGTAATGGTGTTTATTTGTTGTTTTTTAATATAAAGACAGATTTGTTTGGATGCCCCGTTGTAAAGGAGTGAAATAATCTCGCATTGTGTTTCATAGGTTTATGTGGCAGCTGTGCAGCAGTATTCCCAGCACCTTACCAGATCCTAAAGCGGTGTCCCTTATGACAGCCAAGGTAAAAGGCAATATTTGCAAATTTACTTTACTTGCACCAGATTCTCGTTTCTCTCCAGGTCTTTTCTTGGGGCACTTGCACACTGGTTCACTTCAAAACAGCCAGTAAAAAAGGGCTTCTTTAAAGCACTGATATACTGTTTGGATCATGTGATTAGTGCAGGCAGATCCTCTCTTTGATATCAGTAGGGCTGACTTCCAAAATCATTGTAATATTAAGGGCCCTTTCACGCGCTTTTGTGTTAAAAAAAAAAAGTGCCTGAAAAGCTCAAGAAAAATGCTTCCCTTTAAAATCAATTAATGTTTTCACACTGGGGCAGTGCGCTTTCGTTGAGGTTAAAATAAATCCTGCTTGCAGCATCTTTGGAGCATGTTTAGAGAGTTAAAAAAAAGCACCAAGTTTTTGAGACACGTCCTTTAAAAACTGCACCAAAAGAGCCGCTAAAATGCTCCATTAACACATAGGCATTTTAAGAGAAGCATAAGGGGAGATTTACTAAAGCTGGAGTATGCAAAATCTAATGCAGTTTTGTATAGAAACCAATCACCTTCCAGGTTTTATCCCAGGTTCACTCTGAGGCCATTTTGAAATCGTGCGTGTTCAGCTGAACTCACACGATTTCAAACCTGCATTTCAGTCTGAATTCAGGAACGATTTCACAGACATCTATGCGGGTTCCTGAACAGATGTCTATGGAAATAAACCCCCCCCCCCCCCCCCAAATTGCCAAATGTAGTAAAGAAACGACATTTCGGAATCTGTGTAGCGCCGCAAAGTCGATGTGGCACCGATTCGAACAGTGCCTGTGGGCTTATTGTCAAAGCGTAATTGAACAAGCTGAAGTTAGAAGCTGATTGGTCACTATGCACATCTGTTCCAGTTCTAGTAAATCTCCCCCATAGTCTGTTGCTGGCTTGTCATTCTGCAATTGGCAGTTGCCACTCTGCTATACTGAACCTCTTGCAACAGTGTTTTTCACTAACTCAGAAAATATTAAACGCAGTGAATCAACATAATAGTTAAGCAAATCATTTTTATATTTCAGTAGACGGTTGGCAGTGAAAGCCTTTTTCTCTCAGGAAGGTTGTCCCATAAGCAAGGCTATCTCTACAGAGTTTTTAAACGTCCTCCAATTGCCATTTTTTCAATGAAGAAACCGTTTATTTTTGTATCCGTTTAAAAAAAATGATAGTAGGCTATAGACTGAAAGCATTAACAGGGAGTCACAAAATGTTATGTGTAACAGTCATGCCTTTTTAATCACTTTTCTACTAGAGCCATTTTTTTCAGTTTTTGCAGAAATTTAAATGCATATTTCTCTTTCATTAATCGACAGACACAGCGCTCCATAAATCATAACTACTAGTTTATATTGCCTCCTACAGGAGTTGGACTAGGAAGAACAAAAAACAGCTGGCTACGCCCATGGGCCATCCTCGGCTGGTATATAACCCTCACTCTCTGCTCTGGGTAATTCGTTTTAATCGGTCTACTCGGGAGTAAGGACTTAGGCTCCTGGCTGGGATCTCTGGTCCTAGCAATTTTTTCTCCTTCCGTACATGTTTTTTTTTTTTTGTCTTGGGAGATCCATAATCAACTGCCAGGCTGGGTGACGGGCTAGATAATCTAGATCAGTCATCCCCCCAGCACCAGCCAGCGGACGCGTTTAGACTGCAGCTACACGATAGGACTGCCGTAACATAGCCTCACAAACAGAGGCTGGCCCGCGAGTTAAATGTCTCGCAGAGTCGCATACGACCTAGCATGGGTCTGAGTCGCAGCGGTCTCTTGGCGACAGCTCTCCTACTTCGGTGGCAAGGATTCTGTCTGGAGCATTACCCGCACCACAGAAGGGTGAGTACAGTCCCCCCTCTCCCCTTTTGGCGTTTTTTTGGGGTGGACGCAGGCAACCTTTAGGTAAGGTCGGACCTGCCTGCAGATTCCCTCCTCCCATCCTTAAATCCCTCAGTGAGCTGGGCTTCTCTCACTCCCTTTCCCTACTGTCTGGACCTGGAGGCTGGTGGGGGTCCCAGGGCAGAGGTTGCAGCCGAGACCCCTGGGGTCTCCCCTGCTATCCTCACTCTGTAAGGGTCCTGGGTTTGTGTATGTCCTGACCTGGTAATGTGGAGGGATCCCAATGTAGGAGACCCCTAGGTGCATGCCCTGCTGTTTGCAGTGTGGGTATAGTGCAGGAGGGTCCCAGTGCAGAGACCTGTGTAGAGTGCGCAGTGGAGTCTCCCCTAACGTGTGTCCTACCTTCAGGGGGGGTCCCCTTGCAGAGGGAGCAGGAAAGATCCTGGCAACATGCTTCAGCATCTGTAGCTGATGGTGGCCATTTTTCCTTAGTCTGGCTGGTCGCTGGTGGCCAAGTTTGTGTAACCCGATGATGTCACGGGGGCGATTTTCCCTTAATCCGGGAGAGGCTGGGGATGCCGAAGCTCCTCCTCTTCCTCCTCAGTTTCCTCTTCCTGTGCCCGGGACATATGAACAGGGATGGCATCCATGGTGATGCTGGGTTTGAATTCCCTGCGCTCCTCCGATCGGTGGGGTGAGTCCTTGGGGGTCCCTGTTATCTCTGTCTCTGCGGATAGATTCCCTGAGCCTTGGGGATCCTTTAGTGGTGCCATTTTTTTACTGCAAGGTCTTCCTTTCCTTATGGAGCTTCAGGGTCACATCTCCCACACTGACCCCCTCATGAAGGTGACAGGTCCCTCGGAACCCCAGCTCCCCATGGTTGCACGGACAGTGACCCTGCAGTCCTTAGTGTCCCGTGTGGAAGTGGCGTGTGGGCAAAGACCCAGGAGGAAGAGTCCCCCGCCTTTTCCTGCTTAGTCTCTCATCTGATTCTGAGCCTGATGCCATCTTTGATACGGCCCACCCAGGGGGGCTTAATATCACACCCCACATCCATCCGATAGGATGATTCCTCCATGGTCGCAGCAGCGAATTAAAAAGCGCTGGTAGACGCACTTATCACTGCTGTGCGTGAGACTTTAAAAATGGAGGATGCTGCTGATGTAGCCACAGACATGGCTGTGTTTGGTATGCATAAGTCACCTCGCACTCCAAAGGGGTTTTCTTATGTGCCTTATTTGGACAGATTTTCCTGTAAGGAATGGGAACAACCAAAATTACCCTTTGTGGTCCCCAAACGTTTTGCTGTACGTTACGCTTTTGAGGAATCTCTTTTAAAAAAGTGGACTAGTCCACCAGTGGTGGACCCTCCTGTTTCCAGATTGAACAAAGCTACCATGATCCCAGTAGAGGAATCCCTGTCCTTTAAGGACCCGAGCGAAGGCTGTGGCACGTAGGATGTTTACTATGGCTGGTTCGACATTGCGGCCAGTCCTTGCCTCAGCCCTGGTGTCTCAGACCCTAACTGAATAGGCCAGGCTTTTGCGCCAGGGCCTGGGGGGAGAGCAGGTCCCTGCTGCTTATGTTTAGCTAACCAGTTCATGGGCTGCAGTTTATTTGTGATGCAGCTTTTGATACAGCTCCTGTGCTGTCCAAACTTTTTGTTTCCACGGTAGTGATTAGGCACGTGCTGTGGCTTAAGAATTGGTCCGCAGACCAAGCCTCTAAGAAAGCTCTCATTGATCTGCCCTTTTAAGCGATAGCCTGTTTTAGGCTACCCTGGAGCACATCATTAAGGGTATCACAAGGGAAAGGGGGGGGGGGGGAGAGAGAGTACCTTCCTGCCATAGTCTAGGAAAGGGGACTATGGGGTGCGGTCTTTTTTGCTGCAATGGGATTTAAATTTTAGTACTTTTGGTTCTCTAGAAACCTCCATTTGAGAATGTTCGGGCGATTCCCTTGCCCATGTTATCCCAGAAGGTGACATTCTTGGTGCTTATTACTTAGGCCCGCAGGGTATCAGAATTGGTGTCATTATCCTGTCGCAGTCCCTATTTTAGTGGTCTATAGGGATAAAGTGGTTATTCGTCCCTGTCCATTCCTGCTCAAAGTTGTCTCTGACTTCCATTTGAACATTGGGACATTGTGTTGCCTTCCATGTGTCCCTAGCTGGCTCATCCCAGGGAATTTGCTTTACATACCTTGGATGTGGTTTGTGCGATTCGGGTGTATCTGGCAGCTGAATCCTTTTGGAGGTCAGGCTTGCTTTTTGTGGTTGTGGACGGCCCAAGGAAAGGGCTGGCGGCTTCTTGGGCTACCATCTTCAGATGGATCAGGCAGACGGTAACTCAGGCCTATTCCATTAAAGGTCAGGTTCCACCTTTCCCTGTCACGGCGTATTCTACTCAGGCACTGAGTACTTCTTAGGCCTTCCGTCATCAGGCACAAATATCGTAAATTTGCAAGGCGGCCACATGGTCCTCGGTGCATACCTTCACAAAATTCTATAAGGTAGATACTTTGGCATCTGCAGATGCTTCTTTTGGCTGCAAAGTTTTGCAGGCTGCTGTTTAAAAGGGGCTGCTCCCTCTTGAGGGGTGTTTTTTTTTTTTAAACTTTTATTTTTCAGATTTGGCTCCTGTGACCCGCTTAGGGCTCCTGTGTCCTGGTCAAGGGCTTTTATGTTTAGCCTTGGGTTATTTTCCCCACCCCTCATTTTTCTTTTAGTATTGCTTTTGGACGTCCCAGTAGTTATGATTTATGTAGCGATGTGCCCGTCGAACGAAAGCGAAAATGGGATTTTTGTACTTAACGTAAAATAAAGTTTCTCTGAGCTTGACGGACACCGCATCCACCCCTCTATGGAGTTCTGATACTTCTAATACTGCTTGCTACTAAAGTGATTACCTAGAGCAGAGAGAAGGGTTATATACCAGCTGAGGACGGCCCATGGGCGTAGCCAGGTGTTTTTGATGATCTTCCTACTCCTGGAGAAGGCAATATAACCCAGTAGTTATGATTTATGGAGCACTGTGTCCATCGATAATTTTACATCGGATTTTACAGTAAGTACAGTATATATTAAGTATATATTAAGTACAGTATATATATATATAGATTTTACAGTAAGTACAGTATATATTAAGTACAGTATATATTTTCTTAATGCAAAGACCCTGAAAAAATAAAATGTTGGGAATTGATATTTGCTTATCAAATGCAATTTTTTTTGTTAAAAATACACAAAATTAATTTTAGTGCACATAAACACAAAACATGACCCTTTTTTTGTAAAAACTATACGGTGGAATATGTCTCAGCAAGTAAATAGCTACCCATCATGTTATGCCTTAAAATTGCAAATTGCTCGTGCCCATGGCGAAAAACTTTTGCTACTCCATATTGTCCATTTCTTTAACCACTTCAGCTCCGGAAGGTCTTACCCCCTTAATGACCAGGCCATTTTTACGATTTGGCATGGTGTTGCTCTAACTGACAATTGCGCGGTCGTGCGACGCTGTACCCAAATAAAATTGATGTTTTTTTTCCCCCACAAATAGAGCTTTCTTTTTTTTCTTTTATTTTTTTGCGCTATAAACAAAATCACAATATTGCGCTTTCGTTCTTTGACGGACACAGCTCCTGTCATTCTTAACTATTGGATTATACTGCCCCCTACCAGAGTAGGACACTAGGCAGAAAAAACTTCTGGCTACACTCATGAGAAGTCCCTGGGGGTATACTCTATCTCCCTGCTATAGTCAGTTTTTTTTTGCCTAGTCAGGAGTAAGGACCTAGTTCCTTACCAGGATCTTTGGTCCTGGCAACATTTTGTATACAGTAAATCTCACAGGAATAATCAAGGAGGAAACCTTTTCTATCAACTGCCCAACTGGGCGACCTGCTGGATAATCTGGATCCAGTGGTCGGCCACAAAATATCCCCACTGGACGGGAGCTTGCCCTGCAAGTTAAATGTTTTGCAAGGTCGCATACAACCTGGGCTCGGCCTGAGTTGCAGGGTTTCTCCTGGTCAACAGCCCCCCATTTGGATGGAGAGGAGGATCTGTCTGTAGCGGTGCCCACCTGGTTCCTGGTATGGGGAGTAGCTCTGCCCCTGAAGGGTTTTAGGGTGGATGTGGGCCCCTCCTTAGGGGTGGTCGGACCCCTGGGTTCCCCTCATTCCAGCTGGCACCCCTCCCTGTTTTTGCCGAGTCCTCTTGCTGGCACCCCTCCCTGTTTTTGCTGAGTCCTTCAGCCTGCCCCACTCCACATACACTGGGGCTATTTGAGGGGTCTGGTCATTGGCCTTGGATGGGGGCGGGGGAGGGGTATGCCACCGGCAACCAGATGATCGACTGTGCGGGAGGGAGGGAGGGGGGTTTGTATCTGGCAGGGGCTCCCACCATGGCCCCCCGTCCTCCCTGGATTGGTTCTTGAGGCCTGGTCTCCCAATTCTGGTCCCTGTATACCTCGTGGTGCCACCATTTGGTGTAGCCTGTGTATTCCTATACACTGCGGCCATGTTTGCGTAGTCCGGCCATTTTCTTGTGGTTTGTCATTGCAAATAGCCGCAGCCATGACAGTGGAGCCCGGTGGGTGGCGATTTTCATCGGTGGGAGCCACTCCTTATCCCCTGGAGTTGACTCCTGGATCATTTAGCTTCCTGATCGACGCACATATAGTGCAGATTCTCCTGATGGTTGTAGGTGCATGTGTTGGCGAGTGACGAGTCTGGTGGGGTCCTTTCCCTCTTTGCTGAGGATCGCTTGTGCTTGGCGACAGAGTGGTGCGGCCAGTGCAGTGGAGGTTTTACCTTAGCAGTGTGTTACCCTTTTTTGTGGGGTCCCACTAGTAACTCATGGAATCTTTGGAGCACATTTCCCCACCTGATCCCCTCTCTGAGGCTGCGGGGCCCCTCCGGGAACCAACCATCCATGCACTGACAGCAGTTCTGGAGTCCCTTGTGTCCCGGGTGGAGGTGGCTTGCGGGCGGCGGGCTAGAAAAAAGCGCCCCCCCGCCTTCCCCTTCTGATTTGGCCGCCGCAGATGTGGGTCACCCTTCTGGGTCTGCGACCATGTGCCTGGAATCCTCTGATAGTGAGGATGATTCCTCCATGTCTGCAACCGCGCATGAAAAGGCACTGGTGGATGCACTGATTGTATCTGTGCGTGAGACCCTGAAGATTGAGGTCGCAGCTGAAGATGCGACGGAGGCGCAGGCACTCTTTGGCACTCACAACTCATCCAGAATGGCAAAGGTGTTTCCTTTTCCCGCCTTTTTTGACAGAATTGTCACTAAGGTGTGGGGACGACCAAAGTGTCCCCGTTGCGGTTCCTAAGCACTTTACTAGGCGTTACCCCTATGAGGAGTCCCTTCTTAAAGTGGACTGTTCCACCGGTGGTGGACCCTACGGTTTCCAGATTAAACAAGGCAACCATGACTCCGGTTCATGAGTCTCTGGCCTTTAAGGACCCGGCTGACAGGAAGGCGGAGGCCGTGGCCCACACTATGTACACCTTAGCTGGTTCGGCAATGAGGCCGGTATTTACCATTGCCCTGGTGTTGCAAACTCTGACCTTGTAGGCTAAGCTCCTACGCTGTGACCTGGAGGGAAAACGGCTCCCCCCTGCCTTTTGCTGAGCTGCTGGACCAGCTGGTCCAGGGGCTGCAGTTTATCTGTAATGCTTCTTTGGAAGCTGCTCCTCTAATGGCTCGCCTCTCTGTTTTGGCAGTGGTTCTTCAGGGCGTCTTATTGCTCAAATGCTGGTCTGTGGAGCAGACTTCTAAAAAGGCCTTAACTGATCTTCCCTTTCAAGGAGATAGTCTGTTTGGAGCTACCCTGGATGACATCATTAAAGGTCTCACAGGGGGAAGAGTACCTGTCTTCCACAGGCTACTAAAGGCAAGGAACCTCGTCGTAGATGTTGACCTTCCTTCTCGGCTCATACATTTTTTTTTGTCCCTCAGGGTCGACTGACAAAGCTTAAATCCTTTCAGGGCCTCCTCTGGCGGATCCAAATGAACCTGGTTTGGCAAGCCGAGAGTGGACTTCTCAAGATCAAGACTGGCGGACAAGGCTCCTTCTGCATGAAGGTGCACCCTCGCCTGTATCGGGGGTGGGGGGGATGTTTTCACTGGTTCCCAGACCTGTGGATTTCCCTAGTGGACAAGTGGGTCCACAGTCATTCTGTTTGGCTACAAGTCAAGTTTCACTCTTGTTGTCGTGTCCCCCCCGGCAAGGTTTTTTCCTTCCAACTTGCCCCAGACCGCTTACAGGGCCTGTTTGGGGCCGTACAAGATCTGTTCCTTCAAGGGGTGATTGTTCTGGTTCCGACTTCGGAACGTTTTCAGGGTTTTTACGCAAACCTGTTCAGTCCCCAGGAAGGAAGGCAATCCTGGACCTCAAGGCGCTAAACTGCTTTGTGCAGGCGGGTGCAGAAGTTCCGAAGGGAGTCCATTCGAATGGTGGTGGAATCCCTGTGTCGGGGGATTTCCTCACCTCTATAGATATCAAGGATGCCTATCTTCACATTCTATTATGTGACAGTCACCAGACTTTTCTCCACTTTGCTGTGTGAGAGGAGCATTATCAGTTTGTGGCATTAGCCTTTGGGTCTCGCCTCTGCTCCTTGGGTCTTCACAGAAGTGTTGGCTCCAGAGCTAGCCTTGCTACGCCAACAGGGGAAAATAGTACTGGGCTACTTGGACGATCTCCTGCGAGCGGAGTCTCCCTCTGCTCTGGTGGAGAACCTGGAGATCACAATACGAACTCTGCGGGAGTTTGGCTGGATTCTAAATTTTCAGAAGTGTGCACTGGTTTCGTCCACAAAGCTGGACTATATGGGCCTGACTCTGGGCTCGGCCATAGCCAGAGTGCTCCTTCCTCTGGACCAACTCCAGAAATTGCAGTCTGCAATTCGCCTCCTGCTGTCCAACAAATGGTCATCTCTCCAGACTTGCATGCGGATACTGGGCCTGATGGTATCCACCCTCGAGGTGGTTCCATTTGCACAGTTCCATACAAGGTCTCTGTAAAGGGAGATTCTGACCAGGTGGGACAAGACTCCACAGTCTCTGGACAATCAGAGTCCGCGAACAAAGGAATCCCTGATATGGGGGCTTTGCGCTTCGGCTGGGAAAATCCTTCCTTTCCTTCTATTGGACAGTGGTCACCACAGATGCCAGCCTGTCTGGCTGGGGAGGCGTCCTCGGCAAGCATTCTGCTCAGTGGATCTGGATGCTGAAAGAGTCCAGACTACCGATCAATGTCCTTGAACTCTGAGCGATTAGACTGTCGGGATCATTGGACAGATCGTCTTTGGGGATGCCCAGTGCGCATTCAATGGGTCAATACCACAGCCGTGGCGTATGTCAATCACTAAGGGGGCACAAGAAGTGCCCTGGCGGTAGCCGGCATTCTAAGGTGGGCAGAATGGTTCATTCCAGCCCTCTCCGCCGTGCACATTCCCGGGGTGGAAAATTGGCAGGCGGATTACCTCAGTCGGCAGGCGTTGGACCACGGGGATCGGTCCCTTCATTCGGAGGTGTTTCTTCAGCTTTGTCTCCAGTGGTGGATCTATTGACGTCTCGGCTCAATAGAAGGGTGCAGAGGTTTGTGGCTCGGTCAAGGGATCCACTGGCGGACGCCACAGTGCTGGTGACCCGGTGGGGTCAGTATCGTCTGATCTACGCCTTCCCTCCTCTCAGGTTTCTGCCCAGACTCCTATGCAGGATCGAGACAGAAGGGATTCCGGTCATCTTACTGGTCCCAGACTGGCCTCATCGGGCTTGGTACACAGATCTGGTGCGGCTAGTCGCCGACGTTCCTTGGAAGCCGCCTCTCGGGCAGGATCTGCTTTTCCATGGACCTCCATCCTGCTTCACAGTCGCTGGCTTTGACGGCTTGGCTGTTGAACGCCAGGTGCTGAAGGATAGAGGTTTGTCTGACTCAGTGATTCCTATGTTGTTAAAAAGCTAGGAAATCTACTTTGAGGATGATCTACCATCGTACGTGGAAGACGTACATTGCGTGGGTTGAGTCGCTTGGGGTTCATCCTCGCTCTTTCTCGGTGGCTCGGCTCTTAACCTGCCTTCAACAGAAATTTGTTGAACAGAAATTGGCCTTGAGTACCATCAAGGACCAGGTATCGGCCTTGGCGGTCTTTTTTTCAAACGACCTTTGGCCACACACACTCTGCGTATTTTTCTTCAGGGTGTCTGACATTTGGTTCCTTCAGTGCAGGTTCCGTTGCTGCCTTGGGATCCTAATTTGGTGCTTTTAACTCTACAGAAGCCTCCCTTTGATATATTCGGGGAATTCCCCTGCTTACGCTATCCCAGAAGGTTGCCTTTTTGGTGGCCATCTCTCTGCATGCAGAGTGTCGGAACTGGCGGCGTTATCCTGTCGTGATTTACTAGGATTAGGTGGTGCTTTGCCTCTGTCCATCATTCCTTCCTAAGGGGGGTCTCTGACTTTCATTTAAATTAAGACATTGTGTTGCCTTCCCTGTGTCCCAGGCCTAAACATCTGAAGGAAATTGTCTTGCGTGCCTTGGATGTGGTGTGGGCAATTAGGGTGTACCTGGCAGCTAGGAAGTCTTTCAGGAAGTCATACGTTTGTGCTCACGGATAGACCTCGCAAAGGGTTGTCCGCTTCCTCTGCGACCATTTCCAGATGGATCAGACAGACGGTGGTTCAGGCCTATTCCATCAGGGGTCAGGTTCCTCCTTTCCCTGTCAAGCTGCGCTCTACTAGGGGAAGTGCCTCCTGGGCCTCCGTCATTGAGCATCAGTGACGCAGGTTTGCAAGGCCACCTGGTTGTCGGTGCACACTTTTACAAAGTTTTATAAAGTGGATGTGTTGGCATCTGTGGATGCTTCCTTTGGCTGCAAGGTTTTGCAGGCTGCTGTTTAAGAGGATCTGCTCCTCTTTGAGGGTGTATTGTTTTTTTCAGGTGGGCTCCAGTTGTTTTGTTGAGCCCTTTGCCTGGTTGGCTAATTTTAGCCTTAGGATTTTTTTTCTGTTTCCCACCCCTCATGTTTAACACTGCTTTGGGACGTCCCAATGGTCAAGAATGACAGGAGCTGTGTCAGTCAATGAACGAAAGAGAAAATAGGATTTTTGACTTACCTTAAAATCTATTTCTCTGATGTTCATAGATGGACACAGCACCCACCCCTCTGTGGAGCTGATTCACCTGACACTGCTTGTAACAAAACGAATTGACTATAACAGGGAGAGGAAGAATACTCCCTGGGACTGCCCACGGGTGTATCAAAACGCTTTTTCTGTCCTACTCTTGTAAAGGGCAGTGTAACCCAATAGTCAAGAATGACAGGCACTGTGTCTGTTAATGAACATCAGAGAAATGGATTTTACAGTAAGTCAAAAATCCCATTTATTTACTTTCTGCTATAAAACATTCCTAATAAAAAAAATTAAAAAAAGTCAAATTTTTCATCAATTTAGGCCAATAGGTATTCTGCTACATATTTTTGGTTAAAAAAAAAAAATCCTTCGACTGTTCAACATTGTTCTGTGTTTATTGTCATAGCAGATGTTAACTCTGCATTCTTGTGTATTTTTCTTTGCACATAAACCAAATAAAAATCTATTGAAATCTAAAAAAAAAAAATCCTAATAAGTGTATTTTGATTGGCTTGCATGGAAGTTATAGCGTCTACAAACTATGTGATAGATTTATGGCATTTTTGTTTTTTACTAGTAATGGCGGCAAGCAGCGAGTTTTTTTTTTTTAAATACTTTTTCTCTTACGTCCTCCGACAGTCGCCGCCTCTTCATATTCGTCACATATGGGGTATTAGACTTTGCTCCGAAGGAGTAGCTAGGCAACAGAATATGTTAACAATAAAGCTTTAACATATCCCACCCTCAAGGGGTGGTCCCCTCAGTCAATACCCTCCTACTTCCTGCAACCATATCTCAGTTTTAATGTCTAGCTTGTCAGGAGTGGCTGGCTCTCTCTGTGCTGGGACTTTCTGTCCCAGACTCTTTCTTCTTTTTAATATTTTGTTTGAGTTTTTCTCTCTACCTTTATTTAGCTGTTATTTTGTCAGCGTTAGTTAGTTCTTCGGACGAAGAGGATCATGCGGACTGGGTCTCGGGCTGATCCCCCTGGTCGCAGGTCGTGGGTCAGTGGCTTCCCAGTCTGCCATCGAGCGTTCAGCCAGGTAACGCTCCTGGCATGGTGAACGACCCATCCCTGTTCGGTGCAGGGATGATTGGTGAGGTGGCTACCTCACTGGACGCTGTGCGGTTTCTTAACCCCCATTTTGTGCGTCTTGAATTGCGACTCTCCCTGCCTCATGTGCAGCGGCTTGTTCGCCTGTGCGGGTCCCCCACGCCATGTGAGGTAAGTGTATTTATGTGGGGACCTGTCTGTCTGGGGGGGTGTCAGTCTGGGACTGTGTAACCTGCCTCTATTCACACTGCTTGTCTCCCTATCTCTCGGCTGCATGCTGTGGGCTGCAAGGGGGGGGGGGGGGGGAGCTGTGTGACACTGTGTGTGTCAGTCTGGTCAGTGTGAAAAGCTGTGTGCTGTGGGGCATGTTTTTTTTGGCATGTTTGGGCATATACAGCGATCGCTGCGGCGATCTGACATGTATTCTGATATTGGAATGTAATGTGTGTTTTAATGCACTGTGGAGCGGCGGTTTTGGCGCCAAACGACGCCATTTTGCCTACACCCGCTCCGGCCGCATGGTTTACATGCATGGCGGCCATTTTCTTGTAGCCTCCATAGGCTTACATAGAGCGCCCTGGCAGCATCACTTCCTCTTTCCAGGAACACCGATCGAGGCAGCAGCAGCGGCGAGGGTCTCCTCAGGTTTTATTCTTCTGTTCTTGCTATCCATTGCCTGTGTTCAGTTTGCATATTCCCTGTGGGGGTCTCATTGTGCTTGAGTGTGGTGCGGTGGGCTGCGCTTGCCGCGCTTGCTTAAAAGGGGCAGTTAACCCTTGGTTGTCTGGCATTACAGGGGCAATGGATTCTCAGGAGGGCAAATTTCCTACAGTATTGGTGGAAAGCCAGGGGACCGCTGTTTCCCCCCCAGGGGGGGATTTAGCCACTATTGTGGCTGGCCTTGCTGCTCAGGTGCAAATGCTGGTGGCTGCTCAATCTACTAAAAGGCCCAGAGTTGCTCTTTCCTCTGATTCTGAGGGTGAAGGTGATGGGGCTGTTCTGGCAGGGGCCTCCTTATCGGGGTCCCGCTCCTCTCTTGATCTAGTGGGGTCTGAGGTGGAGGCTGAAGTTGAGGGGGTTGATAATTCTCCCCCTGGCTCGCCTGAAGAGCTTGCAATCATGGATGAGTTGATTGCTTCCATTAAGCAAACGCTGCGTTTGCAGGACGAAGTGTGTCCCCCTGCTGCCTTGGCGGCTTATGGGACGCAGAGGAAACGCAGGACGCCGCAGGTTTTTCCCTGCAATGCTGATTTTCAGCGCGCTGTTAAGGATCAATGGCGCGATCTGCGCAAACCTTTTGCGGTACCAAGCAAATTCAAGCTGCGTTATCCTTTTTCGCCTGCCACTGATGAAAGGTGGTGTGTGCCTCCACCAGTGGATCATGCAATTGCGGTTTTGAACAAAGCCACTGCGATTCCTGCAGAGGGTTCCCCTGTTTTCCGTGATGCCACGGATAGGAGACTGGAGTCTCTTGCCCGTCATACTTATTCTGTTACGGGTTCTATGCTTAAGGCTCTGTTTGCTTCTCTCATGGCGGCCCAGGCGATCGCAAGTTGGACGCAGATGCTTAGGCGCGTCCTAGTGGCCGACTCGGCCTCGCCGGCGACCCTGGATATGGTGGATCAGATCCACCAGGGTGTCATGTATCTGTGTGATGCGGACCTGGACCTGATTCCGTTGGCTGCACGTGTGCACAGCGTGGCGGTGTTGTCTCGCCGCCTGGTTTGGTTAAAATGTTGGTCGGTGGACCAATCTTCACGTAAGACCTTAGCCAATCTGCCTTATGATGGGTCTCGCCTTTTTGGGGAGTCCCTGGATGTGTTGATTAAGGGGATCACCCTCTCTTGCCCCATTTCCCCAAGGCTAAGGGGGCTTCTGGGAAGAAGCATGCTAATTTTCGGCCCCCTCAGGGGTCCTTTCGTGCCTTTCGGCCGCACTACAAGGGCAAACCGTTCAAAGGTCAAGGCTCTCAGAAGAAGCCCTGGTCTGGTAAACAGAAGTCCGGCCAATCCGGACCTGCAGCCCATAACAGTTCGGCCTGAAGGGGCGCCCTCACCCAGTTTTGGGGTGGGGGGACACTTGCTCGGTTTTCTTCAGCCCTGGTTGGCCCGTGTGCGGGACAGATGGGTTCTGGAAATCGTTCGATCTGGTTACAAGATCGAGTTTCTCTCTCGGCCGGAGAGCAGATTTTTTCCCTCAAATCTTCAGCTGTCTCCAGAGCGCTTGCGGGACCTGCACCTGGCGGTGCGGGACCTGAGGGCTCAGGGAGTGGTGGTTCCGGTGCCTCATCGGGACAGGTTTCGGGGGTTTTATTCCAATCTGTTCACCGTGCCCAGAAAGGAGGGCAAGGTCCGTCCGATTCTGGACTTGAAGGCTTTGAACCGCTCTGTGCGGGTTCGCAAGTTCCGCATGGAATCCCTGCGGTCGGTGGTGGCTGCCCTGGTTCCGGGGGAATTCATGGCCTCCATCGATTTGAAGGATGCGTACCTTCACATCCCCATATTCGAGGGTCATCAGAGGTACCTTCGATTTGCCATCGCGGAGGATCACTACCAGTTCGTGGCGTTGCCCTTTGGTCTCGCCTCGGCTCCGCAGGTCTTCACCAAGGTGCTTGCACCGGTTCTGGCATTATTGAGGGCCCAGGGCGTTTCTGTCCTGGGGTATCTGGACGACATTCTGGTTCGGTCTGCGACCAGCCAGGGTCTGGAGGAGGACCTGTCTGTCACGATGCGAACTCTGCAGGAGTTTGGTTGGACGATAAATTTTCCAAAGTCGACACTGAGTCCGTCGGTTCGTCTCCCCTATCTGGGAATGATACTGGACTCGGTGCAGGCGAAGGTCTTCCTGCCGGAAGACAAACTCAGGACTCTCCGGGAGGAAGTCAGGTCCCTCAGGGACGTTCCGAACTCGTCTCTGCGGACGTGTATGAGATGTCTGGGATTGATGGTCTCGGCCTTCGAGGCGATTCCTTTCGCACAGTTTCACACGCGGGGTCTCCAAGCGGAGATCCTGTCCAGGTGGGACGGGCGACCTCAATCCCTGGATCTTCAAATCTCGTTGAGTCTTCGCACCAGGGAAAACCTTCTGTGGTGGCTCCAGTCCCCGTTGGTGTCCGGGGGCAAGTCGTTTCGTCCGATCTCGTGGACGGTAATCACCACGGATGCCAGCCTGTCGGGCTGGGGTGGAGTTCTGGGCGTTCTGTCCGCTCAGGGGACTTGGTCGGAGGGAGAGTCTTCCCTTCCGATCAACATTCTGGAATTGCGTGCGATAAGTCTCTGTCTTCATCGCTGGACGGACCGGCTGCAGGGTTGCCCGGTTCGGGTGCAGACGGACAATGCCACGGCGGTGGCCTACATCAACCATCAAGGGGGCACCAGGAGTGCCCGAGCGGCTCGAGAAGTGGCCGACATTCTGTCTTGGGCCGAGACTCATGTCCCGGCGATAACGGCGGTTCACATTCCGGGAGTGGAGAACTGGCAGGCGGACTATCTGAGTCGCCAGGCCCTGGATCAGGGGGAATGGTCTCTCCATCCGGCTGTCTTCCAGACGTTGTGCGCGAAGTGGGGTCTTCCAGATGTGGACCTGTTCGCGTCTCGCCTCAACAACAAGGTGAAGAGGTTCGTGGCAAGGACGCGCGACCCTCGGGCAGACGCGTCGGACGCGTTAGTGGCCCCGTGGCATCAGTACAGGCTGATGTACGCGTTTCCACCGATTCAGTTGCTGTCCAGGTTCCTTCGCAGGTTACACTCGGAACGCAACACGGTGATTCTTGTGGCACCGGACTGGCCTCGCCGGTCCTGGTACGCAGACCTCGTGAATCTGGCGGTCGACGCCCCGTGGCGTCTGCCTCTTCGAGACGATCTACTGTCTCAAGGACCGATATACCATCCTGCTTTACAGTTGCTGGCTTTGACGGCCTGGCTGTTGAGACCGAGGTCCTGAAGGAGAGGGGTCTCTCTCCGGAGGTCGTTCATACTTTAATCAACGCGAGGAAGTCTTCCTCGGGGAAGGTTTATTACCGTACTTGGAAGGCCTATTTTGCCTGGTGTGAGTCCAGGGGGTTTTCACCCCGCACGTACTCGGTGTCCCGTGTGCTGTCTTTCCTTCAAACGGGTGTTGATCAGCGTTTGGCGCTGGCTACGATAAAGGGTCAGGTGTCTGCTCTGGCCGTTCTGTTTCAACGTCCCGTGGCTTCCAACCCATTGGTTGGCACCTTTGTTCAGGGTGTGCGGCATCTGGTTCCCCCGAGGCGGGATCCTCTGCCCCCTTGGGACTTGAATCTCGTTCTATCTGTGTTACAACGTGCTCCTTTTGAACAGATCAGGGAGATCTCGTTGTCTATGTTGTCCAAAAAGGTCGCCTTTTTGGTGGCGATCACTTCGGCTCGCAGAGTGTCGGAGCTGGCGGCTTTGTCCTGCAAGTCTCCGTACCTGGTTATTCATTTGGATAAGGTGGTCTTGCGACCTAATCCTTCTTTTCTTCCGAAACGAGTTTCGGACTTCCATCTTAATGAGGATATTGTCTTGCCTTCGTTGTGCACGAAGCCTAAACATCCAAAGGAGGTGAGATTGCACTCTCTGGATGTTGTTCGGGCGATAAGGGTTTACCTTAAATCGACTGAGTCTTTTCGAAAGACGGACTCCTTGTTTGTTCTTCCAGAGGGTCCTCGGAAGGGCATGGCGGCTTCGGCCTCTACCATCGCCAAATGGATCAGGCAGACCATTGAACAGGCCTATGCTTTGCAGGGGAAGGTTCCCCCTGTGCCTGTGAAGGCGCACTCTACTAGATCTCTGAGTACGTCTGTAGCTTCTGTAGCCCAGGTGTGTAAGGCGGCGACTTGGTCGACCGTGCACACTTTCACAAAATTCTACAAAGTAGATGTTCAGGCATCGGCGGATGCTTCCTTTGGCCGCAAGGTTCTTAGTGCGGCTGTTCCCTAGGGTCCCTTGTTGGGGACTCCTGGCTGTTGGGATAAGTTTTGTATCCCCTGGTTTTTTTTTGTCTTTTCCTGGGTTGTTGCTCCTGTTGAGCACTTGTTTTTTGCTGTTGCCCAGCTGGTTTCCTTCCTTTGGTAAGGTTCCTTCTTTGATGCGGAGACTGCGTTGCCTTTCGGCGCGGATGCGTTTCCCACCCCTCATGTTTGCACTGCTTTGGGACGTCCCCATATGTGACGAATATGAAGAGGCGGCGACTGTCGGAGGACGTAAGAGAAAACGGAATTTTTGTAAAATCTTACCTGTAAAATTCCTTTCTCTGAGTCCTCCGACAGTCGCCGCCCCCGCCCCTCTTTTGGGGTTTGATTGTATACTCTACTGCTATTCCACTAAAACTGAGATATGGTTGCAGGAAGTAGGAGGGTATTGACTGAGGGGACCACCCCTTGAGGGTGGGATATGTTAAAGCTTTATTGTTAACATATTCTGTTGCCTAGCTACTCCTTCGGAGCAAAGTCTAATACCCCATATGTGACGAATATGAAGAGGCGGCGACTGTCGGAGGACTCAGAGAAAGGAATTTTACAGGTAAGATTTTACAAAAATTCCGTTTTTTCTAGCTGGACTGCTACAATTAAGGGTTTAATGTGCTCCTATGGAATGCTTTCTAACTGGGGGGGGGGGGTGGATGTGCTAGAGGAAAAGAGAGATCTGTGTTTCAGGTTAGCTGAAACACAAGATCTCACTCTTCCTCTGTGACATAACAGAGGTCTGCCTTGTTAACATAGGCAGACAGCCGTTCTGTCATTCTCCTGTACGATCGCGGGTTGCCAACCGGTGTGTATAATCACAGCAGGAGCGGCACTTAGACGGTGCATGTGTGCCCCCGAGAACTGCTGCACAAAATCACGTACCTATACGTGATTTTACGCAGCTGGGCTGCCCCGCCGCAGTATATGTGTGGTGGGCGGTCCGGAAGTGGGTAAAAAAAAATAAACTTTGTAGGTTATCAGTTTCACTGTGAATAATGATTCTAGAATGATTGCTGTCCAAGGTTTGTGGTGATGTTTATCACAATTGTTTTCTTACATAGGCAGGCCCACCTCCTGTATAAATGTTCTTGTCGACGGGGGCCTTGAAAAAGGTGGTGTGTTTTTGATTTTTTACAACTAACATCATTGCGGTCACATACAGGGTCAATAACCCCCTGTGTTATGGAATACTGAGACATGAGGGGGTCTGTATTTTTGGCACGCTGAGGATGTGATTAGATGGCTTTACAGCTGTCTGAATCTCTTTCACATGAAGGCCCATCACCTTCTCTAGAACTAAAACATGTATTAATGACACCAGTAGACAAGTGGTCAACAAAAGGGCAGTCCTTTACCTAGTGCAGGATAAAATGACATTTTGCCTGTTGGACTTATTTATTTTCTGTTTATTCTTTTGTTATTTCTTTCAGCTTAGCACATCATTTGTTTTGGAGACTTTTATCCATTCAAAAGAAAAGGTATGTGATAGATACCTTGTTTTATTCCTTTTACATCTGACAGATTACTGGAAACATTTAGAAACTGTAAAACCTTAGGGTTAAACTGCCGCCTTCAGGACCATTTGACATGTCCAAACAAAGAAACTTTAGGCCAGTCCAGGAAAAGCCTCTTACTTCCAACATGCCTCAGTATTTTGCTTGTCATTGGAGGATGGGCATCTTTTATTAGCTGTGCTGTTCTAAAGACTAACCTGTTAATTTACTAGCACCTTATTCTTCAATTTTAACTTCGGTCAAGACTCTTCTCTACACCTGCTGCTGGAGGTATTCTCTGGATATTTTTAACTACCTGTAATCCTCGTCCTTAGCCTAGCATACCCTGCAGGCTAGCCTGGAATTGACCTTAAAAAATTAAATATTTAAATATTTTAAATTGGACTCACCAGTCCAGCCGCAGGATTCTAATTTAAAACAGGAATCCAATCTTCACCCATCACGGCGAGCTTTGTCTTGGCGACCTTCAAGGACTGGGTCCCCTATATGAGGGGCCACGGCCTTGGACCTGTAGAGCACCCTGCATGGAGCGCCTTTGGGGTTTGGTATTCCAATGTCCGGATCCCAGGGTCCAGCGCCTAAAAAGGACAGCTTTACAGGCAAAATTTCATATCTGCTTTCCTAGGCTTAGGCACCATCTTTTTAGCCCATTGACTGTTTAGGATGGATCTGATAGCTTAACCCCTTAGATTCCATGATCTTTGATCAGGGTAAATAGCATAATCTTCTGTCTTCTTTTGAGAAGAGAAAATAATAATGTGGATTGACTCTCCACAGTAACCATCAACTTTACACACTGGTGAGAAAACTGAGGTGCTTCCTTGTGGGGAGGGGTTATATAGGGGGGCATCATTTCTGATTGCTTGCCAGTGTCCTTCCACCCAACAGTGGCTATATAACCCATATGTTCGGATTCATGGCTCTGTGTCCCGTGATGTACAAAAAGAAAAATGGGTGTGCTTCAAGAACATACTAAATAAAGGGATTGGCCGGTGCATTCCAAAGGGGAATAAGTTTAAAAGAGCTAAAATAAACCCTCGGTTGCTAAACTCCACAATAAGAATGCATATTAAAACTAAAAGTAAATCCTGTATGATAATAAAGAAAAGGCTTTCAAAAAATACAAGGGGTCATTGGCAGCATTCCAACATTACAAAGAGTGCAATTAGAAATGTAAGGGCACAACCAAGGCGGCTAAAATAAAACATGAAAGGCACAAAGCAGAAGAGAGTTAAAAAAAAAAAAAAAAAAAAACCCCCAAGAAATCCTTTAAATATATAATTAAAAAAGTGAGGCCAGAACATAAAAGACAACGAAGGGAATCTGGCGACAAAGGACAGAGAGAAGGCGAAGGTGCTAAATAAGTTCTTCTCCTCAGTCTTCACAAAAGAATTGGGGGGGGGGTACATTAACCCAGCTTGTAATGTTAAAATTAACACATCACAGGAAGCATCCTCATGGTTAACAGAAGACAGACTCAGAACTAGACTTGAAAATCTTAACATAAATAAGTCATCTGGACCAGATGGCTTACACCCGAGGGTTCTTAAAGAACTCAGCCAGGTGATTTCCAGACCATTGTTCTAATTTTAATGGATAGTCTACTGACGGAAATGGTGCCAGCTGATTGGAAAAAAGCCAACATGGTACCAATATTTAAAAAAGGGCTGAGATATATTCCGGGGAATTATAGGCCGGTTAGCCTAACATCAATAGTCGGCAAGATATTGGAGGGGATGATAAGGGACTATATATACAAGATTTTAGTAATGAAAATGGTATCATTCGTAGTAATCAGCATGTATTTGTGAAGAATCGTTCTTGCAAGACCAATCTATTAACCTTCTATGAAGAAGTAAGCTGCCATCTAGATAAAGGAAGGCCTGTGGATGTGGTGTATCTGGATTTTGCAAAGGCATTTGATACAGTTCCCCACAAACGCTTACTGCAGTCCAGTTCTGGGCATCGGTCCTCAGAGAGGATGTGCTGGAATTGGAGAGAGTCCAGAGAAAGGCAACAAAGATAATTAGGGGAATGGAGGACATCCGCTATGAGGAAAGACTACAAGCATTGAACTTATTCTCTCTGGAGAAGAGATGCTTGAGAGGGGATATGATATCAATGTACAAATACCAAACTGGTGACCCTAGCATAGTATGATTTTGAAATGGGACATGCATCTAGACTCTAGAGACCCAGACTGATGAAGGGCTTGGTGCCATTGCTGGGTATTTTGGGCGATCCCCAAGTCATGTTCCCATTTGAGCTTTGCTGGGAGTTTGTCTGGTATCGTTCTTTTGGAAAAAACATAGGTATGGGAGGTGCCTCTCTGTTTTGGTTTGACAGACATATAAAAAAAAGTAAAGAGTGTGAGTGGATAGTCTTCAAGCAGTATAGATAATAGCAAATGTCAAATCCTGAGATATTTATAAAAATCTTTATTGGTGATGGAATAAGTATAGGTTGTGTCTTCAAAAGATCAGTGTTCTTGAATATAGCTGAGATATCAAGCAAATCCCTGCCATATTCCTTGTCAACAGATACAAATCTGGTATTATGTTTGGCAGGTGCACTGCTCTTAAAATGAATATCTTACCTAGGATTCTGTATGTAATGCAGGCCCTCCCAATTACAATTCATCTTGCCTTTTTTCATCAGATCAGGGGGATGTTCCGCGCCTTTATCTGGGCCCATAAGTCTCCACTTATCCTTTTACAGATACTATCTCTGACAAAATCACAGGGGGGGATAGGGCTACCGGACGTTTTTCGATACTATAGGGCCATAAATCTGACACGGTAGTGGACTGGAATTGTAATATGGCTAATAAACGTTGGGTTGGGTTGGATTGGAGGTTGGGGAGGCGGGCCGACCGACCCCCCCCCCCCCCAGCACCGTGGTCGACTTATACTCCTACGGGCAAGATTCTTTCACACCCTACTATAGGGGCAACAATACGAGAAACTCGACATATTCAACAGCACCCCAAAATAGCCCCAGCTCCTTCCCCTCTGATACCTATTCTGGAAAACCCGGAATTTCCTCCAGGATGTATGAATGCGAAAATACGACGCCTGGCACAGGTTGGCAAAACTCGTATATTTGATGTGTGGCAGAGAGGCCATATACCTACCCAGGAGGAAATAACAGCATGACCAGATATTGATTTAGATTATTTCAGTATTCATCAACTGAGACATTTTCTTAAGACATACCAGCAGAACGGGTACGTTCCGCGTAACTTAACCCCTTTTGAAATGATATGTAATTCAGATGTCCCGCCTAAACATTTGATAGCTCTATTTTATACATGGCAGACAGAGGACCAAGAAGGTCAACAGTTGCCGTTTATACGTCAAAGGGAACGTGAGCTTGCAGTATCTCTGACCCCCAGGCAGGTGAATAAGATTTTGACTACTGTCCATAAATCCTCTATGGACAGAAAATCCCAGGAAACGGGATATAAAATACTTACCAGGTGGTATAGAGTCCCTGAGGTGTTGCATAAAATGGATGAGAACTGTTCGGATAGATGGCGTTGTTGATCGGAGGAAGGGACTAGGCTCCATATTTTCTGGTCATGTCCCCCCATAAAGGCGTTCTGGACAAAAATTGCTTTAGTTATTAAACAGTTAATTGCGGTTGAGGTTCAAGATGACCCTGCCTTATGCCTACTTCATGTTACGAAAAGCTTGTTAAAAAGATATAGAAAATCATTGACACTTAGACTCTTGAATACTGCAAAGGCGTGTATACCTGCTTTGTGGAGACAAACCCAGTCGCCTACTCTGGCGTTATGGTACTCTAAAGTAAAAGAGATCCATAAGATGGAGGAACTTACATCCTCTCTAAAAAAATACAGAGGTGGAGACCAGAGCCCAATGGTTGCCATGGGTGCATTTGATTAGTACGGAAACGTTCTTAAATATAACATGAAGAATTACCTTCTAGACCCCTCCTCCTCTCCCCCTCCCCTCCTTCTTCTCTTTTCTCCTCCCCCTCCCCCTTTTTTTTTCTTTCTCTTTTTCTTTTGATGTGCTGGGGATATATCCAATTCACAAGTATATACTTATTTTGTATGTGGTTTATAATGATTCTATGAGTATAATAGGGGCATGTTCCCCTTCTTTTTCACGTTATTTTATGTTTTGATTTGTGTACAAATTCCCCACGATTTTTGTGACATAGAGGTGGTTTGGGTTCACGCATCATCACCCCATTGAGGGGGTTGGTGAGAATCGGGTGGGTGGTACGTATGCACATAAGTGTCTTGGCTACTTGGTATATACCAGATAAATACGGGCACCTATATTTTACACTTTCAATTTTTTGGTGACTGGGTTAGGGGTATGTCCCCCCCCCCTTTTTTTTTTCCTCTCCTTTTTCTCTCCCCATGTGGTTGTTGGGAGCAGATACTACAATGAACCAATATGTGTCTGTATTTCTGTATCCTATACATTTCTTTTTGTACCAGTTGTTTTTTTTTTTTTTGTATGTATATAAAAATTAATAAAAATTGGCAAATTAAAAATCTGGTATTACTACTGCTAAAGAAGTCACAGGAACAAAGTTACTAATTGTAGGGCGCCCACCGGGGAAGACCAGGAGAGATACCCGTGTACGTAAAGGAGCATGAACAGTGTCCAAATGATATCTCTTTGTAAGTCAATGATGATTCCTAGTAAGGCCTGTAGATTTATGGAGGAGGCTTGCTTTTTGATTAGAACCCAGTGTTTATTCGAGAAAGGAGACCCTCAGTGCTGCATTTTGTCCAAAAACTGTGCTTTGTAATAACTGTTCAAATCTGGAGCACCTATTCCTGCTTGAAATTTAGTAATTTGAGTGTATAGGGACAGTTTGTGTACTTATGCTATTTTTTTCCCCCTAAAGAAGTCATCCATACATTTTTGAAGGGTATTGATGTAAGATGAAGAGGACAGGGATAGGTAGTGTGAGGAACAACTAGAGTATGTGGTAGTGTGAGGAACAACTAGAGTATGTGAGACATGATGAACATTTTGGTGAGGACTCTTTCAGCCCAATAAGTTTTTAGAATTGATAAGTCGTTACATAGTTCCAAATTTTCAGTAAGTAGTTCAGGGTAATTAACCTTGAAGATGTTATTACGTGGAGATGTCATATTACCCTATGATATTTTAATTGCTGTCTGTCGATTCAACCTCTGTATTTTTCCTATTTACCCTTATCACAGAGAGTGAAAGCAGCTGTAACCCTAAATAAAAAAAAAAAACATTATCCTGTTTCTTTAAAGCATGGTAAATAGCATAGTGCTTCTGCAATGTCATTTGTCCCATGCTGTGTTGAAAAAAATACCTGGTTGATCCTGCCTGTTCCTGTGTCCCCCTGTGTGTGCAGACCACGGTAATCATGGCCGCTGATCCAACATACCGTGGTCCTTTTACGTCCCTCTGTCATCCTGCTGTGTGTTCTGAGTCTCTTACCCTCGCTCCCTGCCTATTATTTCCTAGTCAGGGTTTTCTTTAAATCTAACTTTTTTTCTGTCTCTCTATTTAGCCCACCATGCTTCAGTGGATTGAACTGCTGACAAAGCAGTTTAACAACAGCCAGGCAGCCTGCGAGGTAAGATATGTATAACCTTTTTTGTGAATTCTATATGATGTGACAGCCCTAGGCACACCATAGCTTTAGCTCAATTTGCCAGTGATATAGGAACTGGTACTTTTTTTTTTTTTTAACTAACCTTCATGCGGTTTTAAAAAAATAACATAATTGGTTCTAGTTTCTGCAATCCCCATGCACAGCAGACATTACATTTAAGAGAATGAGAAGCAGCTGTTGTGTTAGTTAATCAGGGCTGTACTGTATTGTACAATACTGTCCATCTGATACTAAACGCTGACAGAGAGAGAGGAGAGCATGAGTAATGAACTGATCAGTGTACTGCTACCCACTCAGTGTCCAGCCACAGGCTAGTCCTAGACCTGCCTGTATTGCCCATCTCACATGTAGTATGCAGAGAGGTCTCAGGGGATGCAGAAGCTAATTGTGCTGTCTGGCAGTGGTACCTAGATCAAAAGACTGGCTGCAAAGAATTATAATTTGCATGTAGAGTACACTTAACACTTTTGTGTAGATCATCTGTGTATTTGCTTGGAGTTCAACTTTAACCAGCTTTGTTTTACTTCTTCTAAAATGTTTGCTTCATTTTTTTAAGTGGTTTTTGGACAGGATGGCTGATGATGACTGGTGGCCTATGCAGATCCTTATCAAGTGTCCCAATCAGATTGTGAGACAGGTTTGTGCATGTGCTATAACAGTATGTTATTAAAACTGTTCACAATTAGAATATTGCACTTTCTTTTGTGTTAAGTTAACTTACTATCTAAGCTGTCACTACTCCATTAATATTCTGTATGAATCATCTTTATTTCATTGTTTTTTTTTTTAATAAAGAACTCTGAAATAATGAAAGCCTTATCCCCAGCCTTGCTTTCAGTTTTGTGCAGTTGTAAAGGCTCCTCTCTTGTACTGAAATTTCTTGCTTTGATTTCACTGTCAACTGTGAGCTCCTCACAGTGTGCATTAGAAGCTGCATTCAATTAAGTTAAGGCTGTCTTATTTTGTACCTAAAGAAGGTCCAATATCATCCCCATTCCTTCCCAGTCTTACATTCCCTCCTCCACACCTATCATTTATTGAATTTCTTTTTTAATTTTCAGGCCCAAGTCCACTGCTTGTATCAGGACTGAGGGCTCTTGGGAGGAGTATTAAGGCAGGGTGCTGTGAACTTTTTGGAAATGTATGTACAGCACCCTGTTGGCCCCTCCGAGCTCCAGCCAAAACTTCAGTCATTGAGGGGTGCAGGAATTCAGCAGTTGTCTGGTAATACTGCTGCCTAGTGAAGCTTGGGATGCTGGTTAATGGAAACGTTGTAAGCAAGCTCGCATTTAGCCCCCCCCTCCCCCTTTTACCCCCACCTCACTTTTTTGCTGCTGTTTTAGGAGGTTTAACACCTTTTCTTCAGCTCTGCTGAAAAATGACTACGGTATTTATCGTTCATCAACAGACGCAGCTCCAAAGCTTCATTACCATTTGGTTATGTTCCTCCAATCAGGAATAGGCACTGGGCAGGAAAACAACCTTACCACGCCCATGGGGCTGTCCCTGCAGGCATACCCCACACACTCTGCTTCAGATTGCAGCTTGTTTCTACCTAGTTTTAGGAATAGGCCCTAACTCCCTGCTGGGACTTTGGTCTCAGCTATAAATAGGGAATTTTTATTATTTTGTGATTTTTTTTTTTTTATTTTCACTAGTTAGTTCCTGGAGAACTACAAGCAACAGCCGGCTGTGGTTTCAGACTGGATAATCTAGATCCTTAACGTCTCCCAATGAGCGTGAGCAGGTTATAGTCCTGAACTAGGCCTTGCTACGACCATCTCGATGGGATGCTATTGACCTGGAACCCCCTGAGTCGCCTCGTACCCCCTGGCTGACAGCACCCCCATCCCAGGTGGGAGGTGATCTGTTTTGGAGTGGCACCTATCTGGTATTGTGAGTAATTGTCCCCCCAAAACCTCTAGCGGTCTCGGGGCACTATCCCTGGAATGGTCAGACCCTCAGGGTTCCCCTGGCCTCTCGGGAAGACTAGGCCCAAACCCCTCAGTTTTTTCCCCCACCCTGTGCAGGTTCCTGCCTTGGGGGGCGGAAATATTGCGGCCACTGTGGCACCTTTTTTTGATGGCGGTGGGGTCCCTTCCTAGGGACGACCCGATGCCTGATGTTCTGGGACCCTTTTTGGGGGTCCTGGAGATCGCATGGCGTGCCGTGGGGGCTGCCATTTTGCTGTGGATCAATGCGTTCTTTTTCCCATTGTATTACACGGGCAGCTATTTTCTGTTCCCCCATAGGAATGCATGGGGCGGCCATTTTCCTGTGGTCCACGAATGCTGGACAGGCGAGCGGCATGGCACTTTAATTCTAGCAAAGACACAGACTGTTCCTTCCTTTTCCTGTGCAGATTAGATTCACTTTCGTTTTCACAGAGAATGCTGACAGTCTCATGAGCGGTTCGGTAATGTTTTTCTGGGGTCCCCTGTGGGTTTTCCTTGTTCACTCTATTAGATTGTACTAGCCTGGGGTATGGTAGCTTGCTCAGATAGCGGTGAGATCGCGATTTGGCAACTCTTAAAGGGACAGTGCACTTTTTTTTCTTACCAGTGTAAAATGGAGTCCCAGGATAAATTTCCCCTACAGACCCCTTAGGTGCTCCTGCGGACCCTTCTGGGTCACAGCCAAAGCCCGATCTCACAGCATTTTTACAAAGCCTGATGTAATTACAAGTGTTGCCAGCCGTAAATGCCCTCTGCTTTTGCCTCCATCGGCAGTGTCTTCAGACTCTAAGGCAGATATGGCTACCAAAAACGCACCCAACCCTACGGGGCCAGTGTCTTCACATTCCGACGGTGAAGAGGACCTGTCCTCCTCAGCCGCAGCAGGGGAACGCGCCTTGGTGGAAGCTCTTATAGTTTCAGTGCAGAAAACTCTAAAATTGGCTGATGAATCTACAGTATCGGGTACGCAGGTGTCTTTTGGCTCCCGCTTATCCCAGAAATCAGGCAAGGCTTTCCCTTGTCCTGATATGTTTCATGTCATTGTGGATGAACAATGGCGGCGCATCAAGTTCATGCTGGTGGGGCCTAAACGTTTTAAGTCTCGTTACCCTTTTGCAGATGCAGTATCCACTAGGTGGACTGTACCACCGATGGTGGATCACCCAGTTTCCAGTCTAAATAAGTCTACTGTGGTTCCGGTGGAGGAATCACCGACTTTTGCGGACACCATGGATAGATGGGTGGAGCCCCTATCCCGCCATTTACACGTGATATCCGGTTCCATTTTGAAAACAAATTTTGTGAACATTCTGGCGTCAGATGGTTACTGAATGGGTGAAGCTACTAAAAGCTAACTTGGAAGCTGAATGGCTCCCCCCTGCGGTGCTTGAATTAATTGACCAGCTGGCTCAAGCCCTGGTGTTCATGTGTGATACCTCCCTGGATGCGGCTCCGCTAGTGGCCAGGGTGTCGGCAGTGGGGATTGCTATCAGGTGCCTAAAAATCTGGTCTGCAGGCCAGGCTTTCAAAAAGGCCTTGGCTGATCTCCCCTTTACAGGGGACAGGTTGTTTTGATCCGCTCTGGATGAGTTGAATAAAAGTCTCACTGGAGGAAAGAGTACTCTTCTTCCTCAATCCTCTAAGGGTAAGGCGCCATGTTCTAAGCAGGAGCCTTCTTTTTCTGCTCATAAGCGGCTTTTTCGTGCCTCCGGGTCATGGCTTTCTGTGCCTCCAGGGTGGGGGGACGCCTTTGTTTCTTTCCGGAACCATGGACCTCCTTGATTCAGGACAAATGGGTTCACAAACTGATCCACTCAGGGTACAAGATCGAATTCCGGTCTCGACCGTCGGACAGGTTTATCCTGTCCAATCTTCACCTATCTTCAGAACGGTTATGGGACTTGCGAGGGGCGGTACTCGATTTGCTGTCACAAAGAGTGATTTTGCCAGTTCCCAGTAAGGAGGACAAGGTGCGTCCCATCCTGGACCTCGAACCGCTTTGTGTGGGTACAGAAGTTTCGGATGGAATGCAACCGATCGGTAGGGGCGTCGCTACACCAAGGAGATTTTTTGGCCTCAATAGATATCAAGGACGCATATCTACAAATCCCTATCTACGCTTGATAACTGCGGTTTCTTCGCTTTGCAGTAGCAGAAGAGCATTATCAATTTGTGGCATTTCCCTTTGGTCTCACCTTCGCCCCAGGGTTTTTACCAAGGTACTGGCCCCAGTGTTGGCATTGCTGTGCCAACGGGGGATTGCAATACTGGGGTACTTAGACAATCTCATATTGAGAGCAGACTCTCATTCAGCCCTGATGGGCAACCTCACAATCACTGTCCAAACCCTGCAGGAGATCGGGTGGACCATCAATTTCAAGAAATCCGCCCTGATACCTTCCTTGAGACTGGATTATCTGGGCCTTACTCTGGACTCTGCCTTGGCAAGCATTTTTCTTCTCCCCCGACAAGCTGCTAAAGTTGCAGGAGGCTATTCTGTTATTGTTGGGAACCGATCTGCGCTCTGAGAACCTGCATGCGGATATTGGATCTGATGGTGTCAACCTTCAATGCGGTTCCATTTGCTCAGTTCCGTACAAGACCTTAACAAAATAAGATTCTTGTCAAGTGGAACAAGGATCCAAAGTCCTTGCACACTGTTATTCGTTTGAGCCACAACACACAATCTGCTCTGTTGTGGGGGCTTCAGTCACCAGCACTATGCCAGGGCAAGTCCTTCCTCCCATTGTTTTTGGACGGTGGTAACCACGGACGCCAGCCTGTTAGGCTGAGGCGGGGTGCGGGGAAAGCTCTGTCCCCAGGGAACCTGTACAGTAGAGGAGTCCAAACTGTCGCTAAATATTTTGGGGCTCAGAACGATAAAGCTTTTTTGCGACAATGGACGACTCGTCTGCAAGATTGTCTGGTTCGGATTCAATTGGACAATGCCACAGCTGTGGCTTACATCAATCACCAGGGGGGCATCAAGAATGTCTTGGCGGCCAAAGAGGTGGCCAAGATTCTGGCCTGGGTGGAACAGTTTGTTCCAGCTCTTTCTGCGGTGCACATCCCAGGTGTGGAAATCTGGCAAGCAGATTACCTTGAGTCGTCAGGTGTTGGACCAAGGGGAGTGGTCCCTACACTCGGAGGTGTTTCATCTTCTGTGTGTTTGGTGGGTGATGCCCGAGGTCAATTTATTTGCATTATTATTTATCTCAAGAAGGTGCAGAGGTTCGTAGCCAGGTCTGTGGATCCTCTGGCCGACCCCACGGACGCACTGGTGGCTCCTTGGGGTCAGTATCGGCTGATTTATGCTTTCCCTTCATTTACACTTCTGCCTAGGCTTTTACGCAGGGTAGAGATGGAAAGGATTCCGGTCATTCTGGTGGTCCCAGACTTGCCTTCCCGGTCTTGGTACCCAGACCTGGTAAGGTTGGTTGCCGATGCTCCTTGGAGACTTCCTCTCAGGGAAGATCTGCTGTCTCAAGGCTCGATCCTCCATCCTGCTTTACAGTCACTGGCTTTAATGGCGTGGCTTTTAAAAGCCAGGTGTTGAGAGATAGAGGTCTTTCTGATTCTGTGATTCCTACGCTGTTGAAGGCTAGGAAGTCGACTTCCAGGAAGATTTATCATCGTACGTGGAAATCGCACATTTCATAATTTCGCTGCACCCTCGCTTATTTTCTATTGCTAGGATTTTTTGCCTTTCTATAGAGAGGTTGAACAGTGGTTGGCTTTGGGCACTATCAAAGGCCAAGTGTCTGCTTTGGCTATATATTTCCAAGCCCGTTAGCCACGCATGCCTTGATTCGTACTTTTATTCAGGGAGTGCGCCATATGGCTCCTCCGAGACGGTCGGTATTATATGTTCTTCAAAAGCCTCCTTTTGAGTACATTTGGGAGATTTCTCTGCTTTCTTTGTCTCAGAAGGTTGCCTTTTTGGTGGCTATCACTTCTGCTTGCAGAGTCTCTGAATTGGCGGCGTTTTCTTGCTGCTCACCTTATTTGGTTGACCACAGAGATTAAGGGGTACTTTGACCTAATCAGTCTTTTCTAAGGTGTTTTCTGATTTTCATTTGAATGAAGACATTGTGTTGCCTTCACTCTGTCCCAAGCCTAGGCATTCTAAGGAAATTGCTTTGCATTCTTTGGATGTGGTTCGAGCGATCTGTGTTTACCTGAAGGCCACTGAGTCTTTTAGAAAAGCAGGCGCTTTTTTTGTCCTTACTGTGGGACCTCGTAAAGGATTGGCTGCGTCTGCTGCGACCATATCCAGATGGATTAGGCAGATGGTGGTTCAGGCTTATTCACTGAAGGGTTAGGTTCCTCCTTTTCCTGTGAAGGCGGTTTCTACTAGGGCGTTGAGTGCATCTTGGGCTTTTCGCCATCAGGCGTCTGTGATGCAAGTTTGCATGGCGGCAAATTGGTCATCCGTGCATACTTTTACAAAGTTCTACAAAGTAGATGTGTGGGCATCTTCGAAAGCCTCTTTTGGCCGCAAGGTTTTTGCAGGCTGCTGTTTAAAGAGAATCTTTTTTGTTCTCTTTGAGGGTGTATGTTTGTTTTTTTTCTGGGTGAGCTCCAGTTTTTTCCTGGTTGAGCTCCTTTTTACCTGGTTGGCTAAGTTTAGCCTTTGGGGAATTACGTCGTCCTTTGCATTTGTTCTTCCACCCCTCGTGTCAATACTGCTTTGGGACATCCCAATGGTAATGAAGCTATGGAGCGGCGTCTGTCGATAAACGATAGAGAATATTGGATTTTTGTAAGAAGTTACCATAAAATCCTTTTCTCTGAAGTTCGACAGACACAGCACCCGCCCCTCTACTTTTCAGTATATGGGGTTGTTTGTCTTCTAAACACTGCTTGAAACAAAACTGCAATCTGAAGCAGTGTGTGAAGGTTATGCCTGCAGGGACAGAGCCCCATGGGTGTAGTAAAGTTTTTTTTTTTTTTTTTTTTTTTCCCTGCCTAGTGCCTATTACTGATTGGAGGAGCATAACCCAATGGTAATGAAGCTATGGAGCTGCGTCTGTCGAACTGCAGAGAAAAGGATTTTACAGTGGGTTCTTATGAAAATCCAATTTTTTGGTATCCTTTTCACTTCCGGGTATTTCCTCTGACTTTAGTCAAGATTTTGGTGGTCTCTACATTTTACATGCTAGCTTGTCTAGCTTTGAGTGTGACCTTTGCATACTTAGCTTTGCTTCGTGGCCCTTTCAAGACCTTAGTGTATAGTGTTGGCCGCGGAGTCCTTTTCGTGGTCAAAGCCCTAGGTTTGACCCTGTCTCAGGAGGCCAGTCAGAATTAAGCACCAGCAGATACCCCACTGTTTAGATCTTTGAGCATCTTTTCAAATTTCTGCCACCTCTAGTTTTTCCTCAATAAGGGTTAAGACTGAGGGATCGACCATGATGTCAACCTTTTGGTGGAGTGCAGCAAGAGCGGTTTTCCACCATTCATCCTGGAGGAAGCATCTCGCAGTTTCTCCTGAAACACACAAATATCTTGATTTGTTTCCACTGCCCACCCACAGTTGCTTAGTCACCTACAGCTACCTGAAAGCCTCACCAGCTGCCCAAGTTTGAGGCCTTACTTTGGACCTAGTTGCAATTCCACTCTGTGGACGCAACAGGTCTTTGACAAGGTACACAGAAAACAATCCTGCTGCCATATGTATGTAAGGACAGCCCATACCCCCTAGTGATTCTGGGAGCACTTACCCCCATTTTTACCCAGAATCAATTGATGCTCGTAATCCTAAACCATGGACTCCTTAGAATCAGATAACGATGATCCTATATCTTAGCCCTGTTCTCTCTGGACTTCCTGGCTACTTAGGCTTAAATGGGGCACTCTACCCATAGGGACTCTAAGGTCTCCATCACCTGCAGAGCCTGTACCGGACACTCCTGTGCCCCTAAATCTAACAAAGCCTGTGGTTCTTGTTGCCATCTTTAATTTTGATTCACACTCCCAAGAGTCTGTTCTGTGGAAGCTGTTTTTTGAGACACCACAGTTTTCTGCAGCAGGCCTTGATTTATAAAGGGTTGTTTCAAACCTCATTGATGCAATTATTGCTACCCTTCACATCATCCTGCTTTTCCAGGCCTTGGGTCTTTTAGGATTCTCACAGATGCAAAAGAATCTGGGACCCCAAGAGCTTTTCCTTTATGAGAGGGTTTTTTTTTTTTTTTAATCGGTGGTCCGTTCTACTGTGGACACCACAGTAATCCACCTTAACTGGCATATCCCCGAATGGGTTTAAGGTGTCCTCGCCTTTGGGATTTCACGAACAAATCATTAAATTCCCTACTTGGATCCCAGTTTGAATTACCTGCTGTGGCTTTCCACCCTGTGTTGGTGGTGATTTTTAATCTGCCAGACCATGCCAGAGTGGATAGATTCCCTTTAAGAGGATCCCTCCACTGCTGGTGTAGGTCTCCATTTTATGAAGTGGTTAAAGAGAATGTCTGGAGGCCTTGTGCTTTAGTTGTGAAGGCTTGTTACAAGCATCTAAATTCTCATGAGACTGATGCCCATACAAATGTGTAGGGCACTCTGGCTGCATTCTTGGACTTGGGACTGGCATGATGATGCGTCCAAGGAATATCAGATTGTTAACCTTTTTGAGGGATTTTTTATTTTATTTTTGGACTTGCTCTGGACACAGTTATTAGCAATGCCACAGGTGGCCAGGGCGCGCTTCTGCCTCAATACGGGCGTTGTGTGGCAGGGTGGTAGGAACCCCCCTTCCCCTTCTTTAGTTCAGCAGTAGTAGAGATCAGCTAAACCCTCCGGCAAACCACCTTCATGAAGGTGCGCCACTACTTCTGCTAGTGGTGGGCTGTTTGTACATCTGAATGGGTTCTTGGGTAGTGACATTTGGGTGTTCAGGCCAGTTGTTGGCGCAGACAAAAGCTAAATCCTTGTGTCTGGCATCTCCTTTATCTGCCCTTTACCATTTTTCCAGTGTTACTACATCCAGAAGTGTATCCTTGACAGTTTGTCTGGGTTCCGTACACTCTGGTATGCCTTGTTCCCCACATAGACCTACACTCCTCTGCAAGGTCAGCAGGGACCAGCAATGTACTGGAATTACCAGACATCACTGGAATATAATAGATGACAGTTTTTCAGGCTGGTGAGCAGTGTTCAAGTCCCCAATGGTCCAGGAAACATTGTCACCTGTAGAAGCCAGGCTCTCCATCAACATCCTCGAGCTCAGAAGTTCATATGGCTATGCAACACTGAGCCCTCCTTATGCAGGGACACCCAATCAAGGTGCAGTCAGATCGTGTCTTTACTGTGCCTTACCACAAACATCAAGGGGGTACCCAGAGTCTTGCAGTCTTGAAGGAAGCAAACCAGATGCTCTCATTGACCTAAAATTACTGTCCATCGATCAGCCACTCATGCCTACATCAAGCGACCCAGACATCTTCATTCTGATGTCAGAAATGCGGAACTCTGGATGTAGAAATCCTAGCCTCCGGATTTAACAACAAACTGCCTCTGTTTCTAGTATCCACTAGCTTTAGCCTCGAATGCCTTGATAATTTCCTGGTCTCAGTTCAGGTTAATCTACACCTTCCCTCCAGTGTACATTCTGCATCTGTTCAGCAAGCTAGAACTGAAGAGAAAACATTGGTACTCATGGCACTGAACTGACCCAGAAGAACCTGGTACACAGAAATACTCAGACTTCAGCAGACAACCCCTGGCGCCTTCCCACCCGGACTTATATCTCGAGGCCTACGGTTTCATCCTGCTTCTTAGTCTCTGGCTTTAGGGCAGGTTCATGCCACAATTTCTGCGCTCCAGATGCGTTTCTACTTGCGTTTTTGATGTGTTCTGCTGCGTTTCCCCCCACTTTCTTTCATGTGTGTTCGTGTACGTTTACATGTGTTCAGTGCGTTTTCCATGTGTTTTGTCACTTTCTAGATCCGTTCCATACAGAAAAAATGCAGCATGCTCTTCTTTTGTTGAGTGCACTGGTGTGAACTAGAGCCATTGGAGTATATGGGAAAACACTGAATGCGTTTTTAAGGCAGATTAAAAACACAGTGGACTGCATCTGGTGTGAACCAGCCTGTTTGAAATAGACTTCTCAGCTGTCACAATACTTCAAGGAAGTTGTGTATTTTCTTAGTAAAGCAAAACATACGAAACAAAACAAAAATTGATAGGAGAGAGAGAGGCTATGTGTGCTGTGTTAAGTGGGGTACACATTAGTAGAAAATCTGCTTTTTCACGGTAAAAAACAGAGGGACAAACACCAAAATTTTTATCGTCCGTCCCCAGACGACCAATTTTCGTTTAATGTGTGTGCAGTTCGTCTGTGAAGTCTAGGAACAAATATCCCAAAAAAAAAATCGGACGAGAAATTTCGTAACAATTAATGCACTGTCAACTAAAAACGGTTATGAACGCTGAGCAAGAGAGTGAAAAATCGGAGGATATTTCGTCCGATATCCGTCAAGTGTGTATAGGCCTTAAGATGTTCTTTCTCGCCTCTGCTTAATCTGTAGATATAGTTGTCTTTTACACTGTATGTAAAGACGATATCAGCAAAAAGTGTGTCCCAAGAAGGTAGTAATTCTAAATATAAAAGTAACACCCACTTTTGCATATATCGTTTGATAGAAATACATACATAGCAAAATGGCTTCTCTGTCCTTGAAAGACATACTGAAATAACATTCAAAAACTAACGTTACATTTTTACATTCATTTGTATTTCAGAGACTTTTATCATTTAAAATAATAATAAAATCACATTCATCTTAAATATGAAATGTTTCTGATCATCTTTTTTTTACAATACACACAAATAACAAATAATAGAATAAACAATAATATAAGTAACCATGAAATTGGGTGTGTCAGATAATGTACATAAGCACTTCTCCAAAACCCAGAGATTTTCCTGTGAAAAATGTAACTATTTCATTCCATCAAGAGACTATAAATCATTATATTTGTTAATTTTAGTTCATTTTAGTTAGTTTTCCATCCAAAGTATGTAATATCAAAGATTTTCTTCCTTCAATCTCACAAATGTATTTAACTTTTTGTAAAACTCTTACATCTTTGACCATATCGTATAACTATTTTCCTATTTCAATGTAAGGAAGAAGTAATAAAATCTTTGATATGTAAAATCATATTACCCTGTTATGTAAATTAACAAAATCTCTTCTGTCCCAGGAAATTGCTAGAACTAAATGATTCTTACAATATAAGCTTTTATACATTATCTTTCACACCAAACAATAAGTATAAGTAATCATAACTCTCTGTTATTCAATTGTCATATTCATCTATCTATCTATCTATCTATCTATCTATCTATCTATCTATCTATCTATCTATCTATCTATCTATCTATCTATCTATCTATCTCTATCACCAGCAAGCAACTCTTTTATGCTCCTTTTTTTTTTTTTTCAAAATTCTGTATTATTTAGTTCAACAGTAACTGTTTGAACACATAAAATGAGATCCTTCTCTTCCACACAAGCCTGTATGTACTTTATATCTAGATGAAAAAAGATATAGTTAATTAGCATCTTCATCTTCAATAGAAGGAAGTATATAACCATAAGTCATTATGTAAAATTCTTAATCAATACTTTTAAAATGGGATAAATGTATCCTCTAATTGGTAATAATGCTTCAAATGTATAATTTTTGTACATCCTTGTTATAACAACCCATCCATCTAACTTTCTCAAGTTGTGTGTGTTCTAACAAAATTAGCAAAATAAAATAAATTCTACACTGAAAAAAATTATAGACGCAACACTTGTTTTTGCCCCCATTTTTCATGAGTCCGAAAACCAGCTGGTGTGACCAACATTTGCCTCAAGCAGTGCAACACATCTCCTTCGCATAGAGTGGATCAGGTTGTTGATTGTGGCCTTTGGAATGTTGGTTCACTCCTCTTCAATGGCTGTGCGAAGTTGCTGGATATTGGCAGGACCTGGAACACGCTGTCGTATATACCGCTCCAGAGCATCCCAAACATGCTCAGTGGGTGACATGTCCAGTGAGTATGCTGGCCATGCAAGAACTGGGATTTTTTTCAGCTTCCAGGAATTGTGTACAGATACTTGCAACATGGGGCCGTGCATTATCATGCTGCAACATGAGGTGATGGTCGTGGATGAATGTCACAACAATGGGCCAGAGGATCTCGTCACGGTATCTCTGTGCATTCAAAATGCCATCAATAAAATGCACCTGTATTTATTGTCCATAACATACAGCTGCCCATACCATAAACCCCCTGTTACTTTGGGCCACTCAATCCACAACGTTGACATCAGCAGACCGCTCACCCACATGACACCATACACACTGTCTGCCATCTGCCCTGTACAGTGAAAACTGGGATTGGTCAAGAGAACACCACTCCAAAGTGCCAGACGCCATTGAATGTAAGCATTTGCCCACTCAAGTCAGTTATGACGATGAACTGCAATCAGGTCGAGACCCCAATGAGGACGACGAGCATGCAGATGAGCTTCCCTGAGATGGTTTCTGACAGTTTGTGCAGAAATTCTTTGGTTATGCAAACCGATTGTTGCAGCAGCTTGTCCGGGTGGCTGGTCTCAGACGATTTTGGAGGTGAAGATGCTGGATGTGGAGGTCCTGGGCTGGTGTGGTTACACATGGTCTGTGGTTGTGAGGCTGGTTGGATGTACTGCCAAATTCTCAGAAACGCCTTTGGAGATGGCTTATGGTAGAGAAATTAACATTCAGTTCACAGGCAACAGCTCTGGTGGACATTTTTGCAGTCAGCATGCCAATTGCACGCTCCCTCAAAACTTGCGACATCTGTGGCATTGTGCTGTGTGATAAAACTTCACATTTTAGAGTGGCCTTTTATTGTGGCCAGCCTAAGGCACACCTGTGCAATAACCACGCTGTCTAATCAGCATCATGATATGCCACACCTGTGAGTTGGATGGATTATCTTGGCAAAGTGCTCACTTACACAGATTTAGACAGATTTGTGAACAATATTTGAGAGTAATAGGCTTATTGTGTACATAGAAAATGTCTTAGATCTTTGAGTTCAGCTCATGAAAATGGGGGCAAAAACAAGTGCTGCATTTATAATTTTGTTCGGTGTATGTTTACAAGTTTATCATATGTGTTTCTGTAAAATAATTAGGAAACCTAGATGTAACAAATATAATGTAAACTAAACTAGTATCATTATAATTAGCTGTTGCTTTGACTGAGTGTTTAGAGCTTGAAAATATTTTACACAATGTGTTGCCCTTCAAATATAATAGATTATACAGTTATGGGAATATTATGTGTAAAATCTGTTGTATTAATCTTGATGGTGGTGAGAAGATAGAAGGAAACATAAGTGACTCTGTGTTGACATTGAAATTTGATACTTTCTCCTACACAACCTTTGTTCGTTTAGTAGATCTTTGGAAGATTGATTTCTCCTATATCAGACCATTTTTAAAAAAAAGTCATATAGGAGAATCGCATTCCAACTCCCCCTCTCATAAATGATCAAAATGTCTCTTATGAAACAGGTCCATTAGAGGAAAATAGTGACAAATAGAAGTTTAGTTGTGCTCATCTTAGGTTCCATTCACACCTGAGCATATCGTTTTCAGGCTTTTTTTGGGCTTTTTACAGGCATTTTTCTTTGGGCTTTTTACAGGCGTTTTTTTTTTTTTTTTTTTTGGGGGGGGGGGGTGTTTCAGGCATTTGTTCTGGGTGTTATCAGGCGTTTTGTATGGCTTTTTTTAGGTGTATTGTCTGGCTTTTTTCAGGCGTTTTTTGCAGATGTTTGGAGGAAGGCATTGACATCTAACAAAACACTTGTAAGCAGCCAAAAAAGAAGCTTGTGTGCTTTTTTGAGCTTCAGGCATTTTTCTTCTGGAGACAAAAACGCTCAGATGTGAACAGGGGCCATTGAAATGAAAGGGATTTTGCTTGTTCAAACTTCAGAGATGAGCGTTTTAAGAGCTAAATTTGCTCAGGTGTAAACAGGGCCTAATGGTTATAGTAGAATTCAAACATGCAGAAGGTGAACTAACCCTTTAATATTGATGTAATACTACTTGATCATTGATATCTTTTGTTGTACAAACTTTAACAGGGTGTATAATAAGCATTACAACTTTTAACAGTACACTTGGATTTATGCTATTGTAGTACAATAAAAAGTTGCTTAATAGAAATTTTATTTGTTCTTTTTTTACATTAAGTGCAAGGTGTTTTATTTTTCCCAAAATGTATTTAATTCCTCATATTTTTGTGTTTGTAACAGATGTTCCAGCGTCTTTGCATACATGTTATTCAAAGGTTGCGATCTGCACACGCGCATCTCTATCTGCAACCCGGCATGGAGGATGGGTATGTTTTTAATGTAATCGGTATTATCACAGAACAAATTTGGACCTACAGATCTATAATTATACTCAGTGTCTATTTTCTACCATTTCCCTTTATATCCTGTTGCATTTGTGTAAATATAATTCAACTATACAGCTTAGCATTATTTCTAGGGGCATCAATTCTGTTGCAAATGGGGGTGCAGATTTTACAAATCGTTTTCTGTATATGAAGTCTGTTTCAGCTGTATACATGCATTGTTGCATAGCGTGATTCGCATCTCCTTTATACTTTTATATGACAAATTACCATGGTCTAGCACAGAAGTCCACAAACTTTCTAAGCAAAAGGCGAGTGGTTGTGGAAAATGCCCCAGAGCCAGTGGAAGTAAACCATGCCCCAACCTTGGTCTCAGTGGATGGATTAGTGCCTCATTATTGATGCCAGTTGAAGGACTAATGCCCCATCATTGGTGTCTATAGGAATATAGTGCCCCTTGTTGGTAATGAGAGGAATACCCTATTGTTTGTGTCACTGGGAGGAATAGTGCCCTATCATTGGTGTAAGTGGTAGGAATAGTGCTCATCATTGGGGTCTGTGAAATTGAAGAGTTCGAAGACAACAACAAATTTTTGGCATTGTGTGGTGCCATTTATGGGTTAAAATGTGTAGTGTGGCGGTGACAACACCTTATCACTGTCTGTAAAATGCCCTTTGAAAAGTGATAAACTGAATCGCTCTTCAGAGAGCAACGCCAGTGTACAGCCATGGCCAAAAGTCTTGATGATGAAACAAATAGAAATTTTCCCAAAGTCTGCTGCCTCAATTTTTATGAAGACAATTTGCATATACTCCAGAATGTTATGAAGAGTGATCAGATGAATTTCAATGAATTGCAAAGTCCCTCTTTACCATGAAAATTAACTTAATCCCATAAAAAAAAAACCGTTCCACTGCATTTGTGAAGAAGGCTTCGGGGTACCCAAGAAAGTCCGGCAAGCGCCAGGACGGTCTCCTACAGTTGGTTCTGCTGTGGGATTGGAGCACCACCAGTGCGGAGCTTGCTCAGGAATGGCCTCAGGCAGGTTTGAGTGCATCTGCACGCACAGTAAGGTGATGTCCTGGAAAAGATATGGCCCCACTTAGCACTGAATTTAACATTAAGTCCGTATACAATAACAGAAAAGCAACAAGACTGCCCATATCCATAGAACTGTGATTACTTCTCCTAGATGTTTGGAACAGCCTACCGTACGGTGTTCTTAAAAAAAAAAAAAGCCTAAATGAAATCAATGTCTGGTTTGTCCACCCTTTGACTTTTTAATGCGCATCAGTTTTCCTAGGTACACTTGCACACTTTTTTTTTATCTGTGTATGTGCTTTTTGGGTGGTTGTTTGATAAATATTCATTGCATTCTTTATAAAAAGCATCCTCACTGTGCAGCAAAATTACTGTACATTGTGGTCAATGATAATCATATTCAGGTCTATTAACGTGGTATATCTTTATTATAATTTAAAAACATACCAATATTTTCACATTCATTTCCAGCTCTGATGACATGGATGGGCCTGTGGAGGACATCGGCAGCCGGTCTTGTGTTACTCGCTTTGTAAAAACGTTGCTTTCTATCATGGAGCATGGTGTGAAGCCTCACAGTAAACATCTGACCGAGTACTTTGCATTCCTTTATGAGTTCGTCAAGATGGGAGAGGAAGAGGTATTATTCATCTCTGTTTACATCTTTTGGTGGTATATTTATTTACAATGTGTTAAATGTTTAACTAAAATTTTTTCTTGCAGAGCCAGTTTTTGCTATCCTTACAAGCCATATCAACCATGGTACACTTTTACATGGGCACCAAAGGGCCTGAAAATGTAGGTAGACCAACTACAGTGATGTATGTATTTTAATCCGGGTATATTTTTGATCCATTCTAGTAAATTGTGTCTGTTCTTTGAATGGCTTGTTTAAAATGGTATGGTTTAGTCATTAGTCATACAGGTGCATCTCAAAAAATTAGAATATTATTAAAACATGTTATTTTATTTCAGTAAATCCAAAAGTGAAACTCCTATATCATATATAATTATTACACACAGAGTGATATGTTTTAAGCATTTCTTTCTTTTAATTTTGACAATTATGGCTTACAGCTAGTAAAAACCCGAAATTCAGTAGTTCAGAAAATTAGAATATTACATAAGACGAATAAAAAAAAGGATTTTTAATACAGAAATGTTGGCTTACTAAAAAGTATGTCCATGTACAGTATAGTATGCACTCAATACTTGGTCGGGGTTCTTTTGCATGAATTACTGCATCAATGCGGCGTGGCGTGGAGGCGATCAGCCTGTGGCATTTCTGAGGTGTTATGGAAGCCCAGGTTGCTTTGATAGTGAACTTTTCAGCTCTATGGGATTTAGGTCAGGCGAGTTTGCTGGCCTATCAATCACCGTGATATTATGATCATTAACCAGGTATTGGTACTTTAGGCAGTGTGGGCAGGTGCCAAGTCCTGGAAAATTGGATCGGCATCTCCATGAAGCTGGTCAGCAGAGGGAAGCATAACGTGCTTAGATTTTCCTGGTAGAGGGCTGCGCTGTCTTTGCAAACTTCACACTGGAGCTCATGCAACTTGGATTCTGTGCCTCTCCACTGTGTGTGGTGACTCATAAAGCGCTGACACCAACCGCAGTCCACTCCTCCTAAATCTCACCCAAATGCTTGAATGGCCTTTGCTTCACAATCCTCCCAAGGCTGCGATTATCCTGGTTGCTTGTGCACCTTTTTCTACCACATTTTTTCCTTGCATCCAACTTTACATTAATATGCTTGGATACAGCACTCTGTGAACAGCCAGCTATCTTATCAATGACCTTTTGTGACTTAACCTCCTTGTGGAGGGTGTCAATGACTGTCTTCTGGGCAACTGTCAAGTGAGCAGTCTTCCCTATAATTGTGTAACCTACTGAACCAGACTGAGAGTCTATTTAAAAGGCTCC